>NW_027526385.1:3701616-4301616 GCF_048455015.1 Haemaphysalis longicornis
AAGAAGAGAAGTGAACTCCGATTGAGCTCAGCGCCGGGGGAGCGGGAAAGGGCAGCTGAAGACAGGCATCAATAGATTTGGGCCGATGGTATATAAAAAAAATCTTCACTACATACCACTATGTGTTTTGGCGAATATGCGCAGTTGAAATAGGCAAATTTGAGCACTGCCAGTGGATTCCCGCCAGAGTTCGATTCCCGGCCGCATGCAGAGCGCATTCACGGTGCCCCCTTCTTGTTTCAGCTTTGAATCTTCCTCCCGAGCAGCCACACAATTTGTGCCATTGCTGTTTTGCTCGGAAATTGCCAGCACAGCGCGCTCACAAGCAAGCAGCCGATGGCCGGCCTTTTCTGCCTTTCGACTGTCGACGAGACGGTATCGACATGCGGACAACTGAGTAGACATGGCTTCTCTAAGTGTTCTCTAATCTATTAACGACAGCCCATTCCTTCTTCCGCAGTCCCACATCTCAGAGAGAGAGAGAGAGAGAATAACTTTAATGAAAATCAGCGATGTTAGCCGAGCCGTCGGGCTGGCTTGCTACGCTAGATGAGAGAAGAAAAAGAAACGAAAAAAAAAAGAGAGAAAAAAAATGTGAAAACGAAATGATGTCATTTGATGCGGCCAAAATTTTCAATCACAAAACTCTGTCCAGTTCTGTGCTCCGAAGAAACTCCAAAAGAGCTTTGATTGCACGCGCAGCCTGACTGGGACCCGACCATGGACCCAAAACAGCCCTCAGCTCAAGTCCCGCACCAAGCTGCCTGCACAAAGATAATATGAGTTTCTGTCTGTGCACGGTGTACTTTGGACACACGCATATAACATGATGGATGTCTTCTCGTGAGTCACATTTGGAGCAAAGAGGTGAAGATGCCTGCTGGATTTTGTACAGGTAATGTCCCGTGTAGGCCGCCACATTCAAGCGCAGCCTATGCAGAATGGCTTCCTCGTGCTTGCTAAGTCCAGGTGGCATTCTGAAGGTGCACTTGGGATCAATCTCATGAATAGGTGCGTATTGCTGCCTTGCATCAGTCCAGATAGACATCTGCGCCGTCCATGCGGTTGATGAGGCGAGTATTGCCGCATCCTTTCTCGTGAATGGGATCGGCACAGCTTCAGTGCAGAGACTGTGGGCAGATGAGGCGGCTTTGTCAGCTGCGTCGTTGCCGGCAACTCCGCAGTGGGCAGGAAGCCACTGCAGATCTACGCTGTGTCCCCTTTGTATGGCTTGTAAGTGCAAGAGATTGATTTCCCAAGCCAGCTGTTCTTTTGGAAGTGACTTCAAGCTTTCGAGTGCTTACCTGGAGTCTGTAAATACAGCCCATTGATTGGCCGGCTGCTTTAGAATATACTGAAAAGCAGCGCGCAGCCCAGCCAGCTCAGTAGCTGTCGTCGAGGACTTGTGGCTCAATAGGGCGCAGATGGTAGTGAGCGACGAAGGAATCGAGATCCCTATCGCCGACGATGTAGCCGTCACTGAGCCATCAGTGTACACATGAGTGTGGCCTTTGTATTGGTTGTTAATATGCTCCAAGGCAAAGAACTTTAGAGCCGGGGCTGGTATATCCGCCTTCCGCTTAAATCCAGGTACCGTGGTGACAATTTCATAGGAGGGAATAGCCACGGAGGGTAAGGAGAAGAGGCTGAAGGCTGACACTGGGAGGGCATAGCGTGCTGCACTTCAGAGGCCCAGGCGGCAGCAAGAGGATGCCCATGTTGCCTTGCCGCAACGCGCAGGCGCGTGCGAAGTTGCTCCATTGCCTGCAAAGCAGTTGGCGGAAGCCGTCTGCTCTCTGTCATGGTTCCCATTGTGGAGGTGGTCTTCGGGTCACCAAGACATATCCTCAGTATTCGAGCCTGCACCCCTAGTAGCGGTGGCTTTTGTCAATATTGAACCGCTCCTGGGAGACCGGCCGTCTTGAGCCTGGGTGGAAGCGAGCTCGTATCGTGCCAGTTCTGAAACCTGCGAAAGACCCCACAGATATTGATTCGTATCGGCCTATTGCGCTTCTAAGGTGCATTGGGAAGCTCATGGAGAAGATGGTGCTGCTTCGCCTAGAGTGGGATCTGAATGACAGAAGCGTTTATCCGTCGCAGATGTCGGGCTTCCGCAAGGGCCGGAGCAGCATCGACAACGTAATTGCCCTTGCAACACATGTGAAGCACGCAAAGCTCGCAAGGCAAATTACCATTGCAGTCTTCATTGACATTAAATCGGCATACGACTGTGTTCTCCATGAAGCTGTCCGGACAGCAATGAGGTCTGTAGGCATCGCGGGACGAATGTACGACTGGATGTCTGATTACCTCTCTGATAGGACCATCTACATGTCTGTAGCGGATGGTGAGACATCCCTCCATAACGTGACCCGTGGTGTCCCTCAGGGTGGGGTATTGAGCCCGACTCTTTTCAATATTTCAATGATTAGCCTTGAGAGATGCCTGCCGAAATCGGTTGAAATCTCTATGTACGCTGATGATATCTGTATCTGGTGCTCGGGCCGCAACAGGCGTGTGCTCCAATCGAGACTTCAGCGTGCAGTAAGTTCAATTGAGAACTTTCTCGCGACACGTGGCCTCGCGATATCACCGGTAAAGTGCGCTGCCATGGCCTTTACAAAGCGGGACGTCTCAAACTACCAGTTAACGGCCGCAGGCGTACCGATACCATATGTCACCCATCACAGGTTTTTGGGTGTTACCTTCGACCGCCATCTGACATGGACGGCTCACAACCGAAGCCTAAAAGAGAAGTTAACGTCATTCGCGCACATCTTCGGCATGCTTTCCAACAGCACTGATGGATGTAGCGTCAGCTCTCTTTTACGGCTATACGACGCCCTCTGCGAAGGCTTACTTCGCTATAGCCTCCCAGCGCTGACTTCTCTTTCCCACATCTCAGCGATAGCCATCGTTACACGTGAGGGGCTTGGAGAGCTTCCAGAGAGAAAAATGGCCGCGTATCTGCTTTTTTCGTTGCAAATGTCGCCGAAAGGCGAGATTCTTTCGTCGACATTTGCCAAGTAAAGGCCTCCCTTCGCTTTCTCGCTCAGCTCTAACGCTGTTGCTCTCCCGTCGCACTCCTCCCAAGACAAACACGCTATATGTTTTCTCAAGTCAATTTAAATTTAAAGCGTTCTACTGCTCCAGGCCGGGAGCCTCTATGCCAGCGCTGCCGTATACACGGCGGCGACGCGCGTGAATCGAGGCGCCCTACGTCAACGTTTATAGAACCACGTTGCCCTGCTCCGCGTGCATTCCTAGCGGAACGCGGAACCTATCTAATGGAACCTTTTGTTGTTGCCGTTTGATGTTTTAAATGCCGCCAGGTAGCGCGGAAAACGGCAGGCGACGGTTTTCTGCAGCTAATGTAGTATTTCATTTGCTATCGCAAAAACCGAGCACCCAAAATATATATATAAAAAAAAAGGAACACTGCAAATATTACTTATGTATAGATTTTCTGCCTATGTTTCTGTAATGTCTTGTTCTTGTTCGGCAATGTTGACAAGTATGAGCCTAGACGTTTAGATTTGGCTGTGGGTATATAAGACTATCGCGCAGTTTCTGTTTCACTTTGGCCGGCTGGCTGAATCGAGTGACATACAGACAGACTGACCAAAATTGTCTCGTTCAAGTAGCCCAAGAAAGACTATCGTCTTTAAAAACATTCTTGCTCCCCGGATTGCCAGTTTTCATTAGTTTAACTTTCCATCTGCGTTTTTGTATACATGGCATTGAAAAACGTGCGCACAAATGTAGGTGTAACTAAAGGGGTAGAGAGAGAGAGAGAGAGAGAGAGAGAGAGAGAGAGAGAGAGAGAGAGAGAGAGAGAGAGAGAGAGAGAGAGAGAGAGAGAGAGAGAGAGAGAGAGAGAGAGCTTTTATTCGTCCCGTTTGCTGAGGCAGGCTAGCCCTGCCCCTACGTCGGTCAAAAGCTCTTCGGTCCGGCGTCTTCGGCTAACTCGATGGCCCAGAGTTCATCCGCCGGGTCTGAGCTGAGGAGTACGGTCTCCTCACTAGTAAATTTGTGGCCCTGAGGGGTCGCCTGAGGGCATGCCCGTGACGGAATAAAATTCGTTTAGCAATCCTCCTTGCGCGCGATAATTCGTCATCCCCAAGAAAATACCAGGAAGGCAGCAGCGATGCCCATTGCGCAGCGCAGCATCGGCATGCCTTATTCACAACGGAGGTCAACGTAATCAATGTTTACGCGTATTTAACGCTGGGTTGTTTAGTGTTCTTAAAATTGTCTCGAATGTTTACTGTGCAGTTCTGCATATCTTATCAGAACGTGCAGCTGACTTCCCTAATGATATGTATACTTAAGACTGCTGCTTCAAAAAAAAAGAAAAAAAGAAAAACTGCTCCAAAGAAACTTCAGTTTCCCCGCGAAAGGTCTTACCCGTTGGCGCTAAAAAAATGTCCCTTCACTATCAGTGTGCTATGAACACCCTTAATTTATGCTCGCAAAGCGGCGCCAATTGAGTGCAACGTTTACAACCTGTTAACATGGCAGAGATATAGGACGTCTTTGCATCCATTTCAGGAACATTGTTGAATTAGGGTCCTCACGAACAGTGCTTAGGCAGTTTCCGGAGGTTAAACCGCCCGCCAGCTGTGTTACGGAGCACATATGTGTCGGTATTCTCCCTTGACTTGATCCCGGGTAGAAATCTGAGGTGTGTTGGTATCGCGTCCGTTTGAAGACAATACGTAGTTCCGGTCGTTGGGTCTCTGACTGCCATGCAGCGCTGCACGAAAAGCAACCTCGCTTGTGGTGCGCCGCATCCACATCGTCTGCCTTCAGCCAATCAGGGGCCACTCGAAGTGGACACTTTAAACGGACACGAAAGGGACAGAACTCGGAATTCCGCCTCTGGTCAAGTTGACCTTTGTACGTGGTTCGCTGTTGTCACTGGTCTCCACTAGATACACTATTTCCTTTTCCTTTCGCGTGTCGGGCCTCTCTCAAAAATAAGGTAGAATAGTAAGAACAACACCCGCTCCAGCCAAGCTATGGCAGGTTTACGCCGATGATGTATAAACGTACGGGGGTGATTTTCCGAGAAGCAGTTTCTTGATCAACGCCAATGAGCAGGTGAATAAAATAAAAACCCATAAACTTGTTGAAAAAGGCTGCGAAAAATAACTTTCCCACCCGCGTTTCTTTCTTCGCGCGCACTCTTCAGAAGGATCAACAGTTGTGCAATTTTGTATTGGTTAACATCTTGAAGGGCAGCGTAGTATAGACGCAACGTCGTCCTGTCATCATCCCCTCGTGTTGCATCTACTACACCGCTCTTAAAGGGAGCGTGTAACGCCTTTGACAAACGCATTCACTCTTTTCTTCGCGTCTGGAAGCAGCGAAACCTATAGTTATCGCCAGCATGGAGCGGCCCTACGTGATTTGCTCGTCGCAGAAGATACGCCTTCCGTTTCTGCTTTGTTTTTGTGGCTTTATTTTTAAAGTGGCTTTCGAAAAGCGTCCATTGCTGCAACTGAACGAAAGCAGGCCAACATACGCTACGTGGCCTCGATGACGTAATTCGAGCCGACGAAGAACGGCAAGACCGGGACAGAGGGAACATTTTTTGATCGAGCTTCCAAGTTACCCGATGGGCATGGAGCAGTAATTTTTGGCTGGGGTACTTTGCGACCCCCTAATCTACGTACTGTGTGTGTTGGGTGACTACATTGTGCAAGCATTTAAGATTTTAGAAAAAAGTTGAAAAAAGTGTTGCAGGGTCCCTTTGAAGATGTTTCACCCTGCAGAAGTCGGGATTTGGGTGGCCATCTTGAGCTACGCCCGCCATGCTACCGCATGCAGCGCAGCCGCGGTAGTTGCGGCGCTATGAGGTTTCCAGCTGTAAATAATTGGCCCCGCGAGAAAACGCCTTGTGGCAAAGCCACATTTACAACGAAACCAGCTATGTCCACCGATGCGGATAATTCAAGAGCACTTGTAGTTTTCTCCTTCTCGCGCCCAGAAGAGTACCGGTGGGGCAATTTCCGTGGAGAGATGCTGGAAAACGAGCGCAGTTCACCTGTCCAGGGGACGTCACGCTATGGGCAACCACGTTGAAAACGGTGGGTGCGCCTTCGGGCTCTTGTCACGGCGCAATAAGCGAAATGCAGGGGCAATACAAGTGTCTTGGCGGGTCGGACAGCTTTAGGAGATGTATTCTTTGCATGGGCCACATTTTTCCATGTCTTCTCTTTAGGACAGTTGTATATACGCGCCATAAACGAATGGGGTTACTTTTTTTACCGTGTGTTTTGCAAGAGGGAAAAAAAGAGCGCTCTGGTAGTTTCTCACGGCCGACGACTAAGCGTCATAGTTCGCAAACTATACAAAGTTTTACTCTCACTCTTTCTCTATTCTGCTAATAGTATACGTTCAGCTTGCAAATACAGCAAAAGAACTGACTGCACCTCGATGTGTGTGGTATACGCAATCGGATTCTCTTGTATGCGCAGACACTTGGCTTGTGCATGACAGAACCACATATCCATTAAGAGCAAGCAACGCTTAGCGTTTTCTTTCTCCTAACTGCAACCACCTGATAGGAGGCCGTGTGCTAAGCCTATCGGCGATTCTGCCTGCTTTATTTTCGCTGCTTTTTTTTTTCTTCACAGTTTTGCGGTACAGTGAATGGACCGGCGGTTCCAAATTAATGGACTCTCGTCCGCTCCCACGCCCGCGCAGCCCTCGCATACGCCGCAGTGCCCAGGAGCACCTGGGCAGTCTTTAGGTCCTCACAATGTAGAGATACAACACGCATGCATAAAGACGCGCTCACCCGCCAGGACCTCTGCGCCTAGCCGTGAAAGATTCAGAGCGTCCGGGGGGCCCCGCCCTCTTCGCCGTACCACAGTGCTATCTGCGCCCTCGAGCATTGCGACGACGCCGAAAGAGCACACGCACACACATATATAAGCAATGCCGTTAATGGACCACCTGTAGATACCGGGGGGGCAGGCATAACTAAATGAGGCCACGGGTCGTCCTGAGCGAGCGAACTGGCAGCAAAAGCAGCGAGTCTATTCCAGGTCGTTAGAACCGCAGCGCGGTGACGTCTGTCCCCTCGATAATGGATGGCGCTGGGAGCGTTTCGCAATCGTCGAGCCGTATACGCCCTAATGAAGCGTGTACAACCGCGGATGCGCTACCGTGTATACGCCTCTGGAGTGGCCCGGCGTTGCAGCGCAGCGCGCCGCTGTCAGAGTGTGGCGATCTTCGCAGAAAAGGCCCTCTGGTCGTCGCACTAAAGTTGTCCAGCGGCCCGCGTGTCGTAACGTTTTGTCCGAGTAAGGCCCCGGGGCCCTTTCGAGTCACTTGATTGACTTTCACGACCACGGAGAGGAGTATACCGTAAAGAGGGGTCTCGGGGATGCCAGTAGCCGTGGGCTTTTCCCTGGTGTACATTCTACGCCGCAGTAAAAAAGGACCAAACTGAGGATAGAACACGCGCTGGCAGGATTGCGTCAACCTTCTCGTTGTGCTGTGAGGCCTCGCCATGTAATCGAGAGACGGCTTTTGACCGTTTAGTTAGCTGAGACATAAGCATTAGAGTACCGGGGCCGTATCTGCGACGTTAACGTGCGCGGCGTGAAGTTACCGAAGCCTGTTACAATTATTGGCTTCCTGTTTTGTCAAAAAGGTCGAAAATAAATAAGAAAAGGGCTTGGGGGGGGGGGGGTCGTCCTATCATGGCGGCTTTAACGGAGTTACTGTTATAGAGCCTGTAAACAGCTATGTGTACTTGCATTGCGCAAATTCTTTAGCGCGCGAAGCACGACAAAAAGGCACTGCCACTAATGGCGGATGTTGGACTCCGTCCACTGTAATTGTCTTTTATT
The DNA here is from genome assembly GCF_048455015.1 of Haemaphysalis longicornis. Taxonomy (NCBI): domain Eukaryota; kingdom Metazoa; phylum Arthropoda; class Arachnida; order Ixodida; family Ixodidae; genus Haemaphysalis; species Haemaphysalis longicornis. The sequence continues at coordinate 3,709,482 of NW_027526385.1, forward strand.
TTCTGGTGTCCTACGCGACTAAAAGCTCAGCGCAATGCATATGCAAATCACCAGCCAACTAGACCTTCTTTATAGTGTATTGAATAACAGTGCCTCGTGCAGCTCTTCACGATTTTCTTCATCTGCTCGCCGGCTTTTGGCGACTGCATTCGAGCAGCTGTTGAGATATGCCTTCTTTCCGCGACTCCACTTGAGAACTTTCCTACGAGTCTTTGTCGGGTTTCGTTTTGTAATCACGATACCAACCCGTTCTAGTCAAGAGGCAATATTGACGGGGAGGATGGAACAATGGGACCGCAGCCCAGTTAGGTGAAATTCGCTTCTGCTCCATCAACTGCACCGGACCAGACGGCGTCGTGCTTTGGCTCCGTTGTAATGGCGCAAGCCATTAGTGTCGAAATGCGGCTTTCGATGCCTTTTCTCCTACATTTGTAGCCGGAGAGGAGGTTGGTGCGCGCTGGCCGAAACGGAAAGGAGGACAGCTCTCTGCTGGGATTAGCCGCTGTGTTCGCGCGCGCTTTTCACGCGTTTGCCAGAGCAGCGCAAAGAGCGACTGCAGGGAGGGAGCGTCGCTTGCTGAAGAACATGTTCGCCAACACGTCTGTCACGACACCAGCGGGCACAAGACGTCACCAGGCAGGAGCAACACGAAGGCTTCTTGCTGTTGAAACAACGGTTGAACTCGCCGCTCGCTTGGAAAGTGTTCGCGTGCGTTGTCATTTCCGAAGCAGCACAGGGGGTGGCCCTCCGTATATCATTACTTACCTCTGTACGTGGTTTGGAGTTGCAACTGCTATTGTCCTTTAGATTTGAGTTTCCCGTAGCGGTTTCTCTAAAAACGTCTTTCTAGCGTTCACACGCTCACCGAGGGCCACCTGTCAACCCAGCGACTCTGTTTAACACAAACACCTGTCTCCTCCATAGCGCAAGTCCGCAATCTACTGCTTCTCATCCTTTCCCTGACCATAGGAGAAGTCACATCCGGGTTCGCCCATTGCCCAAAAATATGCACCCTGACCTCCATCCCGGCCGCCGACAAGTCCGAAGAAGCGCATGAGAATATTTATGGAAAAAGAACACATGTCGCTTATACGGACGATGGTCAACACAAAGTAGCCACAGCCACCACAAAGGGTGCCTTCATCACTTGTGCATCAATCAAGACATCGTCAACTTGGCTTGCTGAAGAGTTAGCTATCGCCTTATCCCTGATATATGCGAGGACCCTATCATTGTCACGAATTCTCAAGTTGCCTTCAAAAGCTTCTTAGCCAGTAGGGTGGCTCCTTCTGCTTCAAGTGAAAGTGAAAGTTTATTTCATAAAAACGAATACAAACATTATTATACAGACGAGGGTACCATAGTCGACAGACTGCAAGGGGACCCTCGATTTTGAATACGCAAACAAATTTGTGAAAACAGCAAATGGGCGTGATATCATATCACAATAGTAAAACGACAAGTGAAGTTAATCTGTAATGTACATGCACTCAACAGTAAGCCTAATATATATACAAGAAGTTATATACAATCAATGTGAAGTATCACAAAGGGAATAACGGCGCAAGCAAACAAGAATACCAATCATAAATACGAACAAAAGCAGGATCGTAATTAAACCAGAAGAAACTCTTTGAGGTTTTTTTTAAAGCATGTAATAGACGACGATAATTTGACCGTAACAGAAAAATTATTCCACACTGTGACAGCTGCGAAAGCTACTCTATAGACACATCAACCTCGCCGAAAGTCAAAATCATCTGGACTACTCACAATTCCTACCTGACGGCCAACAACGTTTCTCATCAGCAAGCCTGCGCCCTCTCTCTCCAGGCTTCCGAGGAGACCACTTCGTCCATCCCGCTTGTAACATATCAAGACATAACGCAGTACTACCGGTCCGACAGACTACACCTTCCCCCCTCACCCTGCACTCTCCAAGGAAGAAGAATCGCTACTCCGCAGACTACAAACTAATACTTTTCCTCGCCCAGTTCACCTGCATTGTGTTTCCAAGTCAATACTATACTGTCCACAACCCTGAACTCCACCTCATATTATAATACAGTGAGAGCGCAATCCTAAACTTCCACCTCTCCGATCCCTTCTTCCCACCCCTGAGCCGTGTGAGAACCTGGTGACCAGCTGCAATGGACGTCCAGCAGTTCCTGGCATCCAGAACGAAGGATTTCTGCTCACCTCACGGATTTCCAGACTATAGGGAACCACTGCCACTTCAGCGGCTAAAATAAACGTATCTCTCTCTCTCTCTATCTATCTATATATATATATATATATATATACAGGGTGTCCCAGCTATCATGCACCAAGATTTAAAAAAAGAGCGATGGAGTTACTCGAAGAAAACCTAGTGCATAATGTTTGCGGTACTGTAGAGAAGTGGACAGTATTTTTTCGTTAATTAGAGTTAATTAAATAATTGTAATTAATTATCTAACTCGGTAATTACTGTCCTGATCCCCATAGTGTCAATGAGGCACTTGTAGGTACGCACGATGGGAATCTAACTGCGGTCTTTTCAGCGAACAGCTATTTGCGTACTCATTTATTCTGGCTGATAAAGAAAACCCGCGAAATATGAAAAATACCACGTGACGACGCTCCCGCGCGTATCGTAAAGCAGCGCCCCCAAATAAGTTGATTGAAAACAACTACTTCACCTGTCACCCGCCCGAAGAGACAGCGTATCACCTTGATAATGGCACGCATGGAAGGAGCAGCAACAGCAAGATTCGCGGGGCGCGTGTGCCGATAAGGCACAAACGCGGTCGCGATTTCTTCTTTCTTTCTTTTGTTTATTTCGTTATGGCTAACTCAGAGGCGGCCTGTTTGAGGGCATTGCTTTACGAAGCGCGCTCACGCGCGCGGGAGCGTCGTCACGTGGTATTTTTCATATTTCGCGGGTTTTCTTTATCAGCCAGAATAAATGAGTACGCAAATAGTTATTCGCTGAAAATACCGCAGTTATATTCCCCTCGTGGGTACCTACAAATGCCTCATTGACACTTTGGGGATCAGGACAGTAATTACCGAGTTAGATTATTAATTACAATTATTTAATTAACTCATATTAACGAAAAAAATACTGTCCACTTCTCCACAGTACCGCAAACATTATGCACTAGGTTTTCTTCGTGTAACTCCATCGCTCTTTTTTTAAATCTTGGTGCATGATAGCTGGGACACCCTGTATATATATACAGAAAGATAGGGCAGCAGTCTACAACGCCAAAGGAGGCATAGGGGTGTGGTTAGGCTCTTTTCTTTTTCACTACGGTTAATGAAGTAAACATTTTTTTAATATACAGAAGAAAGAAAGAAAAACACGCGCCCAGAGTGGGGACCGAACCCACGCCTTTCGATTACATGTCGAATGCCTTACCAATTCGGCTATCTGGGCGACTGTGTTCTCCTTCACTTTCTGGGCTATTTATATTTACTAGAAGTGTATCTGACGCTTGAGGGTGGTAGCCAGCGCCACTCTGACTACACGGGGAGAAGGGGACCTTCTTTTCAACCATATTTACTAGAAGTGTATCTGACGCTTGAGGGTGGTAGCCAGCGCCACTCTGACTACACGGGGAGAAGGGGACCTTCTTTTCAACCCCCGGAGGTCCCCTTCTCCCCGTGTAGTCAGAGTGGCGCTGGCTACCACCCTCAAGCGTCAGATACACTTCTAGTAAATATAAATAGCCCAGAAAGTGAAGGAGAACACAGTCGCCCAGATAGCCGAATTGGTAAGGCATTCGACATGTAATCGAAAGGCGTGGGTTCGGTCCCCACTCTGGGCGCGTGTTTTTCTTTCTTTCTTCTGTATATTAAAAAAATGTTTACTTCATTAACCGTAGTGAAAAAGAAAAGAGCCTAACCACACCCCTATGCCTCCTTTGGCGTTGTAGACTGCTGCCCTATCTTTCTGTATTTTCCTCAACGAGCCCCTCATTTCCTTAATATATATATATATATATATATATATATATATATATATATATATATATATATATATATATATATATATACGATGACCACTACGCTACCAGCGGGGCTATTTTCCCCTCCACCTTCTGGGGTATTTATGTTAAGGTATTTTTGTTTCCTGTGCTTGGGGATGGTAGCCAGCGCCACTCGGACTACTCAGGGTGAAGGGGACCTTCTTTTTAACCCGCGGGCCGTGACTCGAGTGTCTACGGCATGTCGAGAGTGGTCGACCAGCGTTGAACCCTCTTAAGCTCCCTATGGCACCAAGACTGCCAGTACAGCGGACATCGCTATTCATGTAGCGAATCAGAATAGGAAATGGGGGGCTCGTTGAAATAAGACTGAAATAAGGGTTGGCAGTCAAGAAAACCTCCGAAAGCAAAGGGGAGGATGTGGTAGGTCACTGAAACACATAAAGAATTTGGAAAGAAAGAAAGGGGAGAAAAAATGCCCGCTGGGTGGGATCCGAACCCACGAGGCCATGGGTTTGGATCCCACCCGGCTGGCATTTTTTTTCTCCACTTTCTTTCTTTCTTTCCAAATTCTTTATCTGTTTGGGATATGTTTGGGATATGTGGGGCATCTTTCCTGCAAGAAAGGACCCCCCGAACCACCAGGATGTAGAAAACGTCGCTGCTGCTCGCGACGCGAACATCAGCGCAACGTGCCTATACCGCGAGCTCGCCCACTCAGCGATTTGGTCAGGAAACGACAAAGATGCTTTGACTTGTATACCAGCTTCCTTGTTCAGTCGAAATGAAAAGCTGTCTCATGGCTGTTATAAACCGGAAAGGACGAAGTTTAGCCGGAATGTATTTCCCATCCTCGAACACCGCGAGTACGAATGGTGCGAGTTGGCTCCGCTGACAAATTTTATTGCGCAAGCACTTCAGAACCGTAACGCGCAACCAAATCAGCAGTCGTTAAGCTCCCTACCGTGCAAGCACTTCTCTCAATTTATTTGTCAAACGCATTATGCGTGGAGTTGCGCAGATAATCAGGATTTCTAAGTTCTATCGCAAATCTTCGTGCTGATTGTCTGTTCCTCGGCCGTAGCGGATGTATTCAGCTGTAGAGGCAACGTTCCGAGCGGCGCACACGTAAGTGTACTTCGTGACTGTAAGATCCTTCGCGAGCCCAGGCAAGCCAAATCGCCGTTCCTCCCTCAGAAGCCGAGTCTGACCGCTTAGCTCTTGCTGTAGCAAAAGCAGCGCGCGCTACCGGCGGCCCTGCGACGCGTTTGCCCTCCCGGCGCCGTTAATCACGCCCTTATTTACCCTAGCGAACCGTGGCCGCAGGCACAGAGCTCGTTACGCCTAGACCGCGAGGTGCGAAGAACGGCGTCTAGTAAGCAGCAAGGGTGCCACGGAGAAGCGTGCGTTGCCAAGCGAGGATGTATAACAACGGAGCGTGTGTAATTGACCGTGAAGCGCGATCGAAGCTGTTCTCCGTGGGTAGCCGGCGTAAGCTCTGGCGGCCTGCCACACCACAGGCACGTGTGTAATCGGCGTCCCTCTGGACAGCTTTCGCCGGATTCGCGTGAGTCAGCCACCACCGCGCACGCTGTGCAGCGTGGTTGCCTTCGAGGATGTGAACGGGTACCGGAGGCGAGTCACATCTGTATTGGACGCGTGCGAATGAACGCAAATTACAAGTAATTAAAACGCCGGAGCTCGGCACATATTCACCGGAAAGAAGTGTACCGCTTATATCCGGCCTGCTCGCGTTGATGTATGCTGCGTACCGAGGTGGACAACGGGTGTTTAGGAATGTCGCGAACGTTGATGTGCATATCTCCGGAGCAAGGACCACCACGATATCTCGACTTGCTTGCCTCTATCAAACTTTGAGCGCTCATATTGCATCGTCACTTTTCTCGCCAATTTTACTCGAAGTCAGTTACATTTCATTGCCTGCAGGTGTAGCAAGACAGAAGATGTCGACCCACACTACTTGCGCATACCGTCTTATCTATTCGCCTAATAACAATCTCAACCACGGCGCTTATCATCTGGATCAATGCTGCAGTAGCAGTTACTAGAGGACCTTTGCAACACTTCTGATAATCGCTTTCGCTCTTTCCTTCGCGTTTTGAAGCACTGTGAAAGCTATAGTTATCGCCAGCACTGAGCGGCACTGCTTGATTTGCTCGTCGCGGCCGATACGCCTTCCGTTTCAGCTTTGCTTTTGCGGCTTTCTTTTTATGGTGGCCACCGAATGCGTTCATTGTTGCGACTGAAGGAAAGTCGGTCAATGGCCACTACACCGCTGTAATGACGTAATTCCAGCGGTCGAAGAACGCCAAAGCCGAGAAAGAGAGAAAAATCTTTTGAGCAGGTTTCCAAGTTAGAGCAGTAAATTCGGCAGAAGTGCTTTGCGCCCCCTAATCTAAGTACTGGATGTGTTTGTTGATTACGTTCTGCAAGCATTCAATAAGATTACGAAAAAAATTAAAAAAAAAAGTGTCGCAAAGTCCCTTTGAAGCAATCCCGTCCCTTTCTGGGCGCAGTGGAGGCCCGCGACCCCGATGCGCGTGCGCGGCCTGTCTGCCGACTCCGCGGCGATGGCAGGGGATACAACGACGACACGGAGCGACAGCTCAGCTGCACCTAGGCACCTCGTTTCCATGTTTTCACGCGCTCAGGTGCGCAGACGTTCCGACGCCGTCACGCTGGCTGCACCGCCGTCTTGACACGCGCCCATGGCTCGTGGCGGGGCGGCGTGTCTTGCCACGGCCGACGCCTTCGCGGATCCCGCTGCATCTCGAAAACTGCTGGCGCGTATAGATAAAGAAAAGGGTGTCGCTGAAGGGGGAGTGCCGGGGCACGGATTGAGCTCCGCGGTCCACGGATGAAGTGTTCCGTCCTTGGAGCTCGCGTACACATGGCACGGCCTTGCGTAACGCACACTCGCCTCGTCGCGGAGCTCCGCTCGGGGTGCACTCAGCGTCTTGTCGGCGACGTGCCGGGCTGTAGCCTGCGTCTCGTGTCGCCTTCTCCTCCTCCCTGTTTGTGCGTGCGATGCGGCCTGTCGACACTCGCCACATTCCTCCGTGGGGATCGCCAAAGGGGTCGCGACTGCATCGCGGGCACGAGCGTGTTGGATATATGCGGGCGATTATGGGTGTACGAGCTTTCGCTTGGAGATACATAGCCTTTTCTTTTCTTTTTACTTGCTGGGCTCTTAGAAGAAAGAAAGAAGAAAGAAAGTTTATTTCATTGTTTGCATACAATACAATTTTACCATCTGGGCCCTTAGCCAATCTGGCTAATACCCGGGCCATTGCAGTAAAGGCTACATGGAATTGTACGCGGGTCAAACATTTCAGTGGGAAATCACATTACGCACATCAAGAGAAGACTACACTGTAAAGAAATGCCGCTTGGCTACAATGGTGATGCATACTTTCCATCCCGAAAGAACTCTTTTACACATCTCGTAAAATTGGCGTTAGTTTTAATACTTAAAGGCAGAAGATTCCAGATTACAGCTCCGGAAAACGCTATACTACGTTTACCATAATTATTGTGGATAACAGGAAGGTTGAAACGAAGGTTGGTTTGATTACGTGTTTCACGCGTTTGTCTCTTAAGGGCAAAATTTCCGTGCAATAAAAATCTTTTTCGTTTTTCGCACTGGAGGTATGAGGCGCGTCGTGGGGGAGGATTAATTGACACCACCCGTGATGCGTTTAATCATGCTCGAGGTCGTTAGCGCAAACGAAACACGATACAAGAAGAGTGGGGGGGACGACCTAGGCGCTGTGTCGTCTCGTGTTTCGTTTGCGCTAACGACCTCGAGCATATTCCAACTCACGCAATTTGCTACTCTGTTGATTCTTTTAGTATGAGCCACGACTTGTATACTGCAAAATGGTTTGCACCCTTAAGGGTGGAACTGTCTATAACTAACACCCTTACGTCCTAGCAAAAAGAAAACATCCTTTAAGGGTGTTTCGTCGTTTATAAAGCCCGGACACCCTAGCAAAAACACAAGAATACACCCTTTTAAATTAGGTTTTATTGTTAATTACATCCTTTCACAGGGAAAAAAAAACCTCCCAGAGGGTGTAATTAACGATAAAACGCCCTTTAAAAGGATGCATTCGCGCAGCGTGTCCGGGCGTTGTAAATGAAAAACACACCCTTAAAGATGTTTTCTTTTGCTACGATGTAAGGGAGTTATACCCAGTCATGTATATCCTTAAGGGTTCACATCATTTTACAGTGCAGACGCGCGTAGTATTTTTGGTTAAAAAAAAAAACACCCGCCGTGGAACGGAAATGGTGGCCGCCATCTGAGCGCCGCGTCATCAAATTTGATTTTCGAATTGTGTGCGTGGCTTTTAAAACCAAACATGTAAAATTATAAATACCAAAGTACATCTTGTGTGCTTATAGTTGCGGCATATGCCATTGCGACTGAGAGGTGAGGACTTGGTTACGGAAGAGGCGTCCACGTTCAGAGAATGGAAACCCATACAGTTGGTACAGAAACCTTGCACCATACGGGTGCCCACAAAATTTTGCAAGATACGAAAGCGACTGCGCACAGGTAAGTTTATCCTGAACTCGGCGTGTGCAAAACATTTCTGGATCCACGCATGTGCTCCGACCACCGCGCGCCGTTCTCCTTCATGGCACTGCCTTGATCGGGTGGACGGGTCAGCAGGCATGCTCTTACAGATGAGCGCCGGGGCCGCCCTCATGAAAGACATACTCGCCAAGTGATGAGCCTGCGATCACCGCCCCTCCAGACACCCGAGAAAATGCCTCGAGAAGCACGCCGATACCACCGCCATGACCTGCTCCTCATACATTTACCCCACGATATACCCCATCCTGTTAAAGGAAAGGCTTTGGGAGGAATACTACGACTGACTCAAACAAAGCTGACATAACTCAGTGACAATGCAGGCTAAATTTGTGGAAACTTCGTCCACACAACGAACCCACAGTTAAGTTGAGGCAGTTCTGTTTTTAGTTTTACGAATGCATGAATGTAACGAGTGTGCCGTTCATCGATAGTTGTTCAAACTCTCGTGACCTAACCACGCAGATTACATTGGGATAATAATGCTGAGGTTTTGTGCAGTCCATGTGTGTTAAGAAAAACGAACCTTACTGTGTAAACATTTTGTTGTTATATAGGGCCTTGTATGTACTATGTAACAGCCCAACCGCCTGCGGCAAGACCCAACGGGAATGCATGCACGCGCTTGCACGGTTTTTTTGCTGTGTACGTGTCATAATTTATATTATGGCCCATTGCGTACAGAATAAGCCTCCCGTTTCCTTTTTACGCTTACTGCGCCGCGCAAAAGACAGTAAAAAACTTTGGTTGATTCCTCCGTCATAGGAATCGGTAAAACACGAAAGTGAAATGTGCAGCGAAATCTGCAGCTGAGCATGATTTGCGGGTCGGCGGCTGTCTTGTGGGCGTGCTTGGCGAGCGACCTCCATCTGGCGGGTCGCCTCGGCAAAGATTTACTGGCGTCGTTTCCGTGACGGATATGACGCCAGTGAAACTTGGGGTATCGCGGCATAAAACACTTTTGTGATAAAGTATAAAACCAGAAAACGAACCCTAAGTATTGTTGAAAAAGAAGACGCCTCGCCTCCCTCGTTCCCACCATCATCATCATCATGATCATGTTAGATTAAAGCACTCATCAGAACTGGTCACGATGGCTCGTCCCTTTCTCCACATTTTTGGTGCAAGAAACGAAACCCGGGACCAAGGCCCCTCCAGAGGTGAGCCACTCCGAGCGGAATTGTCTTCTTACCTTCGACCACCTTCTCACCTCTGGGGAGCAGAGCTGGAGCCACCGCTCCAGCGAACCCGCTGAGAAAGGTCGGGCCAGCTAAAGAAGAAGAAGCGCGCCGGACCCATTCATTCTGCATTGCCTTTGCCGACTTATGAATTGTGCCTTCGTGGCTGCGTGACTCCCGCTACTATGGCGCCGACTTCTGCCCCGTGAGCGTGACCCCAGCCGTATTGACGTCTGTGACGCTGTGCTGGACCACAGAGGCCCTCATCGAAAGACGGTGGATCGTGCGGGAGCGACTAACAATTGTTATCGGCAAGGCTGAAAACTTTCTACGCATCAGGCTACCACCTATATGTGAGTTAACTGATCTGTTAAGAATTTTGACTGACCAAAACGATTGCTTGGAAAATACTAACCGGGAAGTAGAAAATATCGTGGACATTGAAAAGCTCGAAACGGAGATGTTTGACGCCTTTGATTTTGAAGGCAGGGTAATATCGGCGAAAGTTCAACTGGAGATGAAGATCACCCGTGCCAAAACTAACGGACAAGTTCGCATAGCGTCCGTCAAAGCCCGAATTTGGTCAGACCTCCGACAGCACCGAAAGGGTGAACACATAGATGCGAAAAATGTGGAAACGCCGAATGGAAAGAGCAATGTTGGCCCCCCCAAATCACAGATGCCGCTACAATTCAGCATTCAATTTGCAGGATATGTGGCCAATGGAGAACGGCTGTCTTGGGTGCTGTGCCGCAAATACTTCGTACCATCTAACGGACGATAACTGCTCAGAGCAAAGTGAAATTCTTCTGAATAGAGAGAGACTAAAGCAAGCGGAAAACATCGTTTACGACTTGACCGTTGGGTACCAGACAGCAAGAATGGCAAATGCGGCAGCTGAAGTATCCGGCCACGAGAAATCGCAAGAAACAGATTGCAGCAGCTCATCTGCAGGGCAAGGGGAAAAAGCTACTGCGTTTTTGGATCATCCGCACATGTTCCCTAAAGTAAGAGATCGCATGAAACCCCTGAAACGCCGCCAGAAAGGCAGAAAAGGAACAACCATGCCGACAGAGAATAAATTTAGGAGTGGCTCGCTTCGCAACGTGGCACATGTCAGACGCAAGTGGCACCAATGGATGCGGTGTGGCAAGATGCAGAGGATACACCGAGTCGCTAACCGCCCCAGGACGACAGAGAGAGTTAAGCCAAAGGGAAGTCAAAAGGAAACATTTTCTCCGATTCAAAAGAACTCCCAGAGGCTTCTAAAGGAGTCACAAACAACGCAAGCTTCTGGGAAGAACGGAAAATCCGGCCGGCGAACAAAGCCTTTTGGATCAACAAGCAGTGGTGAGTTCTTCTGTCGCAGGCTTCTCAGCCACACGCAAGGTTCAGCAGCTGCTCATCGAGGCCAGAGTTCCAAGCTTCGGCGGGCTAACAAGCATCGATTTCATCGGTGGAAGCTGAGGCGGCGAGCTCCCTGACCCTTCTTGCTTCAACGGACTTGAATTCTTGGTACCTTTCAACTGGACTGCTTTCGGCCATGGACTCTAGCGCGCCGTGATACTTTTAGCCATCTTCGCGGGGGGAGGGTGTTCAAAAAGAAGATGCCTCGCCTTCCTCGTGCCCACCATCATCATCATTACCATCCTCGATTAAACCACTCATCAGAACGGGTCTTGGCGGCTCGTCGTCCCTTTCTCCACAAGTATAACATACTCTTTAGTACTAAACGTTGCTTCCCCGCAAGAGGACACTGTGTGCAGGGGTGCACCCTTTACAGGCCGCTTGCTTCGTTATAATCGCGTCACTTCCGTGACAGATATGACGTGAGTGAGATCTTCGTGAATCCCGGAATAAAACCCTTTCGTGTTAAAAACGTCTATTCATTGCTAATAAATCTACTTATCTAGCGCCAGAAAAAAGCGCACGTGAACACTGCGCCGTTTGTGTAAGAGGCTCTAAATTTGAACCCTGTTCCCATTCAGTTAGTCTCGTTGAGGTTTTTCCCCCTTCCAGGTATGGCATGCGCGTGCAGATGGGCCATTTTTATGCAGAGCTCACGCGTACCTATCTAAGGTAATTTTTTTCTACTAGATACCCGTTTTTCGCCCACTCTATCGGCCTCCCAGCGCGCCCGTTGGCGCCTTTATTTCGCATCGCTATTCGCGATCGATCGAGATTCCGCTGAGGGCTCGCTTAATTCCTTTGTCGGACGAAGATCAAAGGAAGCCCGCGGGACCGAAATGCTAAATGAACCTTCGGGCGAGCCTTTTTTTTTCCTAAGCCAACCTTCGCGAGGCCGTGAACTTTGTTTAAGGGAGGAATTCCCCCACTGTTAATTTCAGCCGCCTTCTGCCAGTGAGAGGTTCGAAGCGAAGAGACCGCCCGCCTATTAAGTCCCCCGGATTACTATATTCTGCTTGTTCGCGACATTTTCTTCCAACGCGAGACAACGGAATTGAAAGCAAGACGGGTAATTCTGGCAGTGTCGCGTGGGTGGTTGCTCTAAAATGATACAGTTCGAGGGTTCCTTTCGTACTCTTTATGTACCAAAGATCTTGCCCTTCTGCACCGTTTCCTAGTCCGAGATTGAGGCCTAAGCGTGCTGCGATGCAGAGAAAACGCCGTTAGAATTAGCCTGGAGTAAATGATTTTTTTTTTATGACGAGAGCCTCTCTTGGGTAACAGAGTTTGAACGTGGGCGAGTTGGTACATGTAAAGGTGGAACGACGCTAAAACTGGACACAGAAAGAAAAGAAAGCGCCCGTGTCTGTCTTTTCTTCCTGTTCCACCTTTCTTGGGTACCCAAACGCGAAATTTGGTCTGTCTGTCTGTCTGTCTGTCTGTCTGTCTGTCTGTCTGTCTGTCTGTCTGTCTGTCTGTCTGTCTGTCTGTCTGTCTGTCTGTCTGTCTGTCTGTCTGTCTGTCTGTCTGTCGATTCAACCACCCGGTCAAAAAGCAGTTGTTAGAACGCTTACAGCACGAAGTATATACAGGCAAGACCGTTACAGGGTACTAAAACTGCTACCATGACCCATATATGTCCACATTATTTAGGGCAAAGGAAACTTCAGGAATATGTGAGGCAGATTACAAGCACATAACCCAGAGTACTCGCGTTGTTTTAATTAAGAATTAATGTTGGATGGATATTCACGATAGCAAATGAAAAAAAAAACGACGCCTTCAAAACGGAATTAAACAAGTGAGGTAAAAGTAAACGCTAAACCAAGAAACCTCTAGCTCGACCTGCGCAAAACACAAAAAACTGGTTGATTCATCTGTCATAGGAATCGGTAAAACACGAAAGTAAAATGTGCAGCGAAATCTGCAGCCGAGCATGATTTGTGGGTCGGCGGCTGTCTTGTGGGCGTCATTTCCGTGATGGATATGACGTCAGGAAAATCTTGTTGTATCCCGGCATAAAACACTTTCGTGTTAAAATATAAACAACCCGAGGTATAACGACTCTTTACTCCTAAAGGTTGCTTCCCCGCAAGAAGACCCTGTGTGCAGGGGTGTACCCTTTACAGGCCGCTTGCTGCGTTGTACTGGCGTCACTTCCGTGACGGATACGACGTAAGTGAGATCTTCGTGAATCCCGTAATAAAACACTTTTGTGTTTTAAAAAACGCAAAACAAAAGGTCCACGCATAGGGCGCGCGAGCAGTGTGAACGCAGGAAAATCTAGCTGTATTGAGCCCGCATTGAATTGATCGCTGGAGAAACGAGAGAGGAGGGGAAGAGCGTGAGGGGTGGGCGGGGGAGAAAGGAGAGAAAGCGATGCGTGGGTGGCTGGGCAGAAGGCTGTCGCTTCTGCACGGCATTTGGAGCTAAGCAAGCAGATACGCGGCCATTTTACAGACCATATTCTTTCTTGGGATTCTTCAACAGGAAAATTTTGGTCTGTCTGTTTGTATGTCTGTCCGTCTGTCTGTCTGTCTGTCTGTCTGTCTGTCACTCGATTCAGCCAGCCGGCCAAACTGAGAACATGCTGCGCAATAGTCTTATATACTCACAGCCAAATCTGAACGTCTAAGTCCGGTTTTAATGTTCATACTTGTCAACACTGTTGAACAAGAACAAGACATTACGCAAATATAAGGCAGGAAATCAATATATGAGTAATATCTGCAGTGTTCCTTTATTAAAGAAATGACTAGTACTTGCTTTTTGCGATAGCAAATAAATTACTACATCAACTGCAGAGAACCGTGGCCTGCTGTTGCCCGCGCTACCTGGGGGAATTCAAAAAGATCAAACGGCAGCAGCAACGAAAGGTTCCACTAGATTAGTTTCGATTTCCGCTTGGTGCGCTCATGGAATAGGGCAAAGTGGTTTTATAAACGTTGTAGTACGGTGCCTCGATTCACGCTCGCCTCGATTCACGCGCCTCCGCTGGACGGCAGCGCTGGCATTGAGGCACCCGACTTGGAGCTGTGCGGTAAATTTAAACTGACTTGAGCAAACCTCTAGCGTGTTATCTTGGGCGGAACGAGACGGGAGAAGAAGAGCACGAGAGGTGAGCGGGAAAGAGAAGGTATGCATTTACTTGCCAGGGGCGCCAGTCGACCATCGTCTTGCGTCGGCATTTGCAGCAAAAGGAGCAAATACGCGGCCATTTTTTTTTTCTCTCTGACTCGCCCACTGTGGCATCAAATGGACGGGGGATGTTCGTAAATGGTGTATGCCACGCAGCTGAGGTGTGCCGCAGGGGCTGATAGCGTGACCGCTCGCGTGGCCGTTGCGTGACAGCTTGAGTCAAGCGTCACGCCCAGTGGTCAGCTTGAGCCGTCCCAGAACGACGAAAGGATAAAGGCCAAGCCGCTTGACCTTTAACGCGCTCTTTGCGTCATTCTGGGATGCATTCTTAATCGGCAATGCTGCCGCTTATAACCACCTGTCTGCGCTGTCATGTTCGTTGTGACTTCATTAATTGTTACGAGAATTCGTGTTGGCAGTATACCTACTACGGCTGTGTGCAGTCTATATATAATAATAGGAATAATAGTGTTTATTGATTCCATAAACAGAGTACATTTGCGGGCTTTAAGTACACATTATGAAGTACAGATCATAAGCCAAACACCCGCAGGTAATTGTCACTTCCATGAGGCAAATATTTACAGCTGAACAACAGGTGGATAAATATTATAAGGAAATAATTTCGACGAAAAAAAAAGCAGCGCTGTCCATTGCGTGAGAAGTGAACGTCTAGCAGACTGCTTTTACTTCGACTGTTCATAAAAAACAAGTCGTCTGGCAAAGAATTCAGGACCATCGGGACATAGAAATCGCGAACATGTTCACCGAATCAAGTTCCAGTTCGCGGCAACATGAAGCGATCGCGAGGGCGTTGATCCCGCACAGGAGTGTACAGTTGGCAAAATTGCTCAGACCAAATATACCCAAGTACGACAGTTTGTTTGAATAATAGGGTGATACACTCGCATTTTTGTATATAGGCGCTCCGAATGTATAAAAATATTAAAGCCGTTCCTCTCTATGTGAAAGCTGTCGGAAGTGCAGAGCAGTGATTCGCCATAATGGGCTAAAGCACCGTTATTCGCTCACTGCTACCACCCAATGCAATTCAAATTTCCCGCCTTCGCAGTGCTCGCGCGCCCCCTGCCTGAAACAGCGCCAGCAGGAGTTCTGTTCTTTTTGTGCCTGCTTTTCCTTGCGTACGTGCCGGCGTTGCACTGCCACTTTTTTTCCTTACTATCGTAAAAACCAACCGAACGGCGTTCCTAACTAGATGAACGCGGGCGCTGCCGGTTAATTACGTAAGTTTTGCTTCAAATATACCGACAGTTCCCTTTGGGCTACACAACTGGGACATGTATGACAAGCGCCAGCCGTTCACGAGTTTCGAACGCTTATGACTGTACAGTGTGTTGCGACGGTAATTGGAACACTTTAAAATTTTTTTCTGAGCGAACCGCCGCTCTGTTCCCGCTCAAACTTTACACGAAGGTGGCATTTTGTGGTCTATTTTGTTTGACACCGGGAACAACGATGGTACTTACCTGTTTATCCTGAAAATAAATAAAAACGATTTTCGCCTATGGGAAAATGGCGGCGATTTGGACGTGCGAGCCCGAAAACCGGGTTTTCTGATCGTCTGCTAGCTCATTTCTAGGTGCATTTTCTGATCGTCTGCTGCGCCATTTGGCTCCGTACGTGAATCCCGAACGTGCGTTTCACTCTGCAGGTGGTTCCGTCGTTCCAACATCAACTTGCGCTGGCTCGCACGTCCAAATCAACCGCCAATTTCCCATAGGCGAAAATCGTTTTTATTTATTTTCAGAATACACAGGTAAGTACCATCGTTGTTGCCGGTATCAAACAAAATAGAGCACAAAATGCGACCTTCGTGGCAAGTTTGAGCGCGAACAGAGCGGCAGTTCGCTCAGGAAATTTTTTTAAAGTCTTCCAGTTATCGTCGCAACACCCTGTATAAACTGCTTGGCTTTCGAAGCCTCTGTGCGACGCCGTGACAACAGCCGCTATGATGGAACGCCGTGTGGCTCCACTTGGGTCCAGCGAGTGAGCTACGACGACAAGACGAGCCCTTAAAATTCTCTGCACTTAAAATTGGCGAAGCTTGCACTAAGTCGCGCAAGGCTTGAACTAAAGCTAAGCTGCAGGATTTCTTTCTACGTAAGCACTGAAGGACACAGCACCACGCATTGTATTAGGTTTGAAATTGTTTATTTCCATGTTCCGTCGTCGCTTTTCACTGTGGCAGTAGTTGTCGTTGTTGGTTGGTTGGTGCCGGAAGAATTACTCATACTCACTCAGAGGGATTGGCCAGGAAATGGGCGCTAACTGAGAGAAAGCAACATATATAAAGAATGCACTTTGCAGTTGGCGTTTAGGGAAAAAAGTTAATATAAAAGGAAATAAAGAAGATAGTAAGTAGATTTGCCGAAACCGAGGTGTGGCATGAGAGAGAGTCAACCAACCGTAAAATGAAAGATAGGGAATAAGGAAAGAATAGAAAGAAGGAGGACCGTGAAAGTACGTAAAGAAAGCCAGAAGATGCGGCAGTGAGCGTGGAGGCAGTGAGTGAGTACAGGCGCTGGCATGCTTTATAGAGAAGCCCGCCATGGCGGTCCAGCGGCTAGTATGGTAGGCGGCCAGATTCACAAATGAACAAGTGCACAGCGCAGCAAAGACCCCGCGGCAAGAATTCGGGACTTTCGCCCAGAATGATAATATTAGAGGAACAGGCAGTGGGTGGGACAATTGATTAAAAGTGTTTTCCAGGTATCTTTTTCGTATAGAGGGGAACCGTCGATAGAAAAGGAAAAAAAACGTTCTATTGTTTCTAACTCATTACAAAATGCACGAAGGGGTGAGGGGGCCAGATCACAGTGGTGCAAATAATCATTTAAATTTGGTACGCCCCAGCGAAAGTTAGTCAGGGTGACTTCACATGCCCGTGATTGACTAATCCCGCATTTCCATGAATGCCGGAGGTACTCAAGCTCGGAATCCACGCACGAAGTTTCAGCCATGCATTGTAGGAGGCCTAATCCACGAAAACATGCCGCGGTGGGGAAATTTATGGCCGGTAGGATTTCCACTGCCGGGCTATCCAATGCAAGACCCGCCAGAGTGCCTGCCGATTCGTTAAACCTGATTCCAGAGTGTCCAGGCACCCACACCAAGCGAAGTTCCCGTAATGATGGAGGCAATAAATACTTTAAGGCTCGACGTGGATGAGATGTGTTTGGGGACGGAAGAGCAGCGCAAACAGAGACAGAGAGGGAGTCAGTAAGCATAATTGCATGTTGTTTAGCAGAATCTAGCTTTCGAAGGGCTAGGACAATTGCTAAATATTCTGCATGAAAAGAACTAGTGAAGTCAGACAATCGGAGGGAAAAGGCCCAATCTAAATGGGGAGAAAAAATACCCTCTCCCTCCCTTCTCATTCCGGACAGAGGCGTCGTCATATCCATCTATATCGTCGTCTTCCTCATGCATGGCTGGCGGGCCGTATCGTTTTGTCCGGAGGCTTTCACATTTCTCCCAAAGTGAAACGCGTCAGCACGCGCTAGAAGCGGCGGCAACCGGCTTCGCGAACTTCGCGTTATCACGTGCGCGGTAAACGGCAGGCGTAACTATGCTCCACGGTATTTTTGAGGACGGCGCACACTTCACGGCCAGCACCAACAGCTCCGCTGCTAAAGGAAATCGAAAAGCAAGACAACGCTGTGTATCTTGATCAGTTACCGAATGTGACACGCGCTTTTCCCCAACGAAACTATCTTCTATCCTGACGCAAACGTATAAGTACGTCCGTCTGTACGCGATGAGGTGACTCCACTAAAGTCACGGGATAATACTTCCCCCCCACCACCCCCCCTTCTTCCCCCATGTGGCGTACAGTTAAGGCGCCGGGATACTGCGCGTGCTGCGTATACTTTGCAGATTAAATTCCTGCCCGCCGAGGTACGGTACGGTACGGTACGACAACTTTATTGATAGGGCCTGCAGACGGCTTGTCGCCCAGGTCTTGTTAGGGTACTTCGCCGCGACGCGGCCTTGACGTCGTCTCGGTTGGTGCCGCCTCTACTTCGTCCGCGTCCCCGCTACTTCCTCGGGTAGACCACGCCTGCCCCTGGTCTGGGCCGGCAATCTTCCCTCGGTTTCGCTGGGTCGCTGCCTTTCGAGTGCGGCCGAGACCTGCTGGACGGCCTGGGTCTGGGTCTCTCTGTCGTAGCTCTTCGTCGCTAGCTGCTTCTAGCAGCAGCGGGATCGTCTTCCTCGTTGCCGCTTCGTGTGGATTTTTGCTGCAGTCCCATAGGATGTGAGCCGGTGTGGTTCTCTCCTTCTGGCATGTGCGGCATAGGTCACTCGTGTACGGGTCCGGGCACACGTGCTTCATTAGGGCTGGGGTGGGTAGCGTTCCCGTTTGGAGTTGCCGATGTAGCACCGCTTCCTTCCTGGTCAGGCCCGGGTGGGGCGGTGGCATAGTTCTCCTCTCGTGTCTGTACCACTCCGTTACCTCGTTGTATGCGCTCATGCTGTCTTTGGTCTCCCACCACCACGTTGGATCGACGGCGGCGGTTGCCGCATCGCGGTTAGTGAATCCTCGCGCCACTGCGTTCGCCGTCTCGTTGTGGCTTGCGTACCCTCTTTCCCGTACGTCTTCGCCCATGTGTGCTTGGAACCATTTGATCGACACGCGGCGGCTCTCTGTTTTTGTCGCGCGGATACTGAGAGCGACAAAAATCGAGAGCCACCGAGGCTGTATTTTCCCGTGGTAAGGAAATAACAAGGGTAGTCGTGCGTACAATATTTTGTCTCTGGTTAGAAAACTCGCTAAGATCTAAATTGATCCGTCACTCCACTGTGTCCTGCCTCTTAGCCAAGTGGCATCTTTTTCGCGTTGATCGGGACATTTCAGTCTCATTTTCATTGGTCACCATCCCCATCATCTCATCATCAACATCATCAGCAGCAGCAATCAGCAGAAACTTGTGGATATCCACTGCCGTAACAAACATTTTTTTTTTTTAATTCCTTTTGGGACCATAACATAACAGAACGAACGCTTGCCTCGAGACCTCAAACCGTCCCTATGCACTGCATCGTAAGAGCGAATTCTTGACACTTCAGTTCTATTATCTCGTCATTTCACCGAGTTTTATATCGGTCAGTTTGTTTCGCACGCCAGCACAGCTCTTCTGTTTCTCGGGAAAATATCAATGTGGGCACAAAATTGCACTGTTTTCGTTTGTGGAATAGAACGGGACAATCAAGAAAATGCGGTGGTTGTGTTATAAAGTTAGAAAGTAAATACGATTTCTTTTGAAGTTAATAGAACGAAATTTAAACCTACATAATATGGTCCGTACTTTTGCGTTCGTGTGTTGTTCTATGCTGAATACTCACGTAAATTCTTATTCCTAGAGCGTTCCGCCAGTTGTATGCACAAACGTATCTTTCGTTCGTATGACATTCAGGACCAAGTATATATCGCACTTCGCTCGAATCGAATAGTGAAGGTCGGGAGTCCGTGTACTGAAGTTTCCTCGTCATGTCCTGCCATTCAAAAACCCGCCCAACAATGTGGGTGTCTTGATCAGTAAGTTTGCATGAAAGGCAGTGTAGGCAGAGGGGATTATTTTTTACGCATTGACTCAGATTTAAGTGACACTGCGTATCAGTTGAGTGTACTCTATTCAAGGTTAAAAAAAAATAAGTGGTCCCATAACGGCAAACGATCCAGTGGTCTAAATAAGAACACACCACTCGCGGTAGAAAGAGTTGTTTAAAAAGCAGAGAATCGAATTTCGGGTGCGTGAACACAGCTATCGGCGTCCGATATGCTTTTCGGCAATGCATTTTCCTCTCTGTCAATAACGCAACGGTATTGATAGATCTTTCGTAGGTGTAAAGAAAAGGATAACGGTAGTGCAAAGACATGAAACCTCTGGCGATATCACGTGTTTTTAAAAACATACAAACTTCTGCATTTAAAGGTTGCTAGCCGGTTCCCTCACTGCCGCTGGCGGCAGATTTCTATTCTCTTTCAGCATTGGCCAAAACTTTTGCCTCGTACAAGTGCAGTGGGAAGATTCATGCAGGTGAACGCGATATATTGTAAACCTAGTAAGGCATAAAATAGAGCGTAACGAGCAATTACCGTGTGTGTGCGTGGCTGGTGCACACATACGCGCTCTGTGTGCGGTGCAGGACCCGGCGGGGTGGAACGTGCGACCGCGCAGGACGCTTGACGGCCTGGAAGCTTGGTTGTGCCGAGCTCCTTTGCATAGTTATTAATTCCCGCCGCGAGGGAAAAAGCTTTCGGGCCCCTGCGACCGGCCACTGGCGCTCTCACGAGCGCTAAACTGCTCAAGGACTGCGATTCCCACCCTGGAGCGGAGTCGTGCTGCTGTGACTCCTGGGGTTTCTCCGACACCACAATACTGGGCGACTTGATTGCAGAATGCAATTGGTAATTGCACGATCTCGGCAATGTGTTTTTCCTGCGGGAGGACCAACTGGCGGTGACTAATAGAAAACTCCCACCAGAACTCACCTTCATTCGATTGCATATGCCCAACAAACCACCACTCGATACGTGAACGCCACGCCATACAACGACCCCCACGCTTTTGTTTCCAGCGTCATGAATCACCAGGGTCAAGAAATCACCGCCGTTACGATTCGCACCACACAACTCACCACAGCGGAAGAAAGTGCCATCGCCCTCGCTTTAACAAACCACCGAAGAGTACATCACGATCTTCACAGATTCCCAATCAGCCTGCCGCAACTGCCTCACCGGCCGTACCTCTTATCCAGCCCTGCAAATTTCACGCCAGAATCTCTATCTGCTCTCGCACAGACCGTATGGACTCCAGGCCACATAGGATTAGAAGGCAACGAAGAGGCACAAAGTTTACTCAATCAATCAAGCTTCGCTAAAAAATCGTGAAAAAAAAAAAAAGCTGAGTTCTGTTTCGTCACTTCATCACGACTTGTTTGGGGCCGTACACGCGCTTGAAGCCGAAGTGAAAATGCCAAATGCCATTCCACTCTGTGAATATAGATGACTAGTAATGCAGATGTAGATGTAGTAATAGATGTATAGTAATAACATAGTATAATAGATCTAGTAATATATATATAGAATATAGATAAGTAGATGACTGTTTGGGGGTTACCGTGATAACGGAACTGAGGTCCTCGGAAAACCACAAAGAATCGCACACCGCACAAGCTACGCCGAATTGGTTGGCCACAAACTCCCGCTCAAACCGCGCCGTCGCGCCGGGTAAGCGTTCGGCGGGATTTTAGTCACGCCGGCGTCTTGCATTTTCCGCCTCACGGTATTCGGGATCCCGGCGGGTATCGCGCTTACGCTTGGCATCCGCGGCCCGATCGTCGTCGGTGGTCCCCTTCCGCCACGTTCGCTCCCATTGCCACCGATTTTTTCCTTTATTAGTATAGACTTCACTGTGCAGCGCACAGTGTGAGAAATGCCAGTTTACAGAAACCAAGCTTACTCCACTCTCTTTGAAGTCGGATGTCCTTCTAAACACCAATGCATTGCTGGGAAGGCATTTGTAAGGGGCAACATACTCTATCTTGTATCAGAATATGACGCAAACAGGTGGCCAAGGGAAAGGCTATGCATACAGCGTGAGAAAAAAATAAACGTGTGGTCCGCCGCGGCCCGCGCAGAAAACACCAGCTAGAAAGCCGAGAGAAAGGAGGCACTTTTGTCGTCCTATACGGACAGGAAGAAAGCATTCCTGGGGGCACTTAAGTATGCTTACGAGCTTTGAAGGTAGAAAGGCTAGCAATAGCAATTTGTTTTTGCATTATATTGTTTTCTTTTTCAGCCAATATTATGAGTGCAAAAGTGTCAAACAAATTCTTGTGGTCTTGCGAGCTATGTTCCCAATTTATCTGATTGTTTAACGATTGTACAACGCGGTATGGCTGTAGGTTGTATTTATTGTTTCTTCCCTTCGTTGCAACTAATTACTGGTTATAATGCGTTTTGTATTTTTGTCAGTATTTTTGTATAATGTTGTCTTGCCCCCCTCCCCCCTATGTAATACCCTCGCTTAGAGGGCCTTTGGGGGTGCTCTGAATGAATGAATGAATGAATGAATGAATGAATGAATGAATGAATATCTATTAACGACTTCTTTGCTGAGCATCGCACTTGCTTTAGTTTTGTTTTGTCGTTAGGCACGAAATACTTCAATTGCCTTTTTTTTTCTACTACACCGTGTGCGCGCCCCTTTCTTGTTTTCGCTTCGTGTGGCACACGCCACAGCTTCCTAGAACCAGGGCTCTGCGCGGCTGGTGCGCACCTGTTGTACCGACGCACCGCCATGTTCAGGGGTCACGTGGCACGCACTGTTCTATAGCTTTTACGTTTCAAATTCATATTTTCGTGCATGTGGTGAAGCGCGCACATTGTTGCCCCTCAAAGCTCCCGATTCAATTCTAATCTTCCAAGTGTGGAAGTGCCGCGAAGAAAAGGGCAGCGACAGCGACTACGTCTGTTCAACTCTGGCCACGTGCGGAGGCAGCACCGTTGGTAGCTAGAGCACTGTGGTGCTACTGTGCAGAACCGCGTTCAGAACCGTTGGGATCACACATGGCTTTTTATTTATTTACTCTAAACTGCGGCGGCCGTTTTTGACCGGACAACGACAATAACGGCGCTTTTTCGCAGAACAGGGCACTTAAGGTTCTCGCCTTAAACGTTCCTACTCCAACGAAGCATTTGTGCAAAGGGTCCTTCACTGCGTGCGTGTGCGTAATAGGGAAAGCCAACTTTATGAGTGGGAGGCCTGGTGGGGCTACACTATAATTATATCCTGCGGTTCAGCTTCTCCAGCACAATGCACCCGAGTGACCAGCCCGTGCAGCCAGCAATGAGCTTTCGGCGAATGGCTGCAACGGACATAGCACTTCGCTCAAAAATGATATCTGCACTGTGTGCGTGCGTGTGTGTGTGCGCGAGTGAGTGAGTGAGACAGAGAGGGGGAGGGAGGGAAGGGGGAGGGATTGAGTGACGCGAAAAGTGCGCGATAAGGAAGTCTCGAGGTAGACTGGAGAAATTCCTCCTCCAGTTACGGCAAAACCTGCTCAGTATGAATTGAAGCCACAAAGCACGGGCTTTGCGAACAGATGGGCGATTGTTGCGCAACTTGGAATAGCGCGCACCGGTGCTGACGTAGCGAGTACACGTCCCCGTCACGGGACTCTCCCCTGAGCGCGACGAGAGAATCGCTTACGGAGTCAACATAGGTAAGCGGAGTTTAGGGTGCGAGCGATTCCATCGCTGTTGACGCTCGGCGGTGGGCACGATGTCTTAAAAGGAAGGCGCCTTGATGCCGGCGCTCCCCCCGTTCGTTTTGCCCTCTGCTGCTGCACTGCATCTTCCGCTCAAGCTGTTTTTGCACGAGAAAAAAAAATCCCCAAGTGAAGTCGCTCGTCGTACGTCAAGAACTCGAATGGCTCATTCTGCAGCAGTGAGGAAGTGGATTTGGCAGCGTTGGCTGCTGTTCGTCGTGTCCGCACAAGCCACCTCCGCCCCATGACCATCGCGGCTTGCCTTCGAAGGGTGCTCCACTGAAAGCACGCTGGTTCTGCGGTGAAGGCTGCAAAAGGGGGTTAATAGCGTGCACTGATAATTCCCATTGTACTTTACGATCATTTGCGCCGTTTTCGGCAGAAGCTGCGAGCCAAGACAACGCTGAATAATCGATTACGCTCGTGTTTTCGCGTGACACTGTTATTGTTTAAAAGCAGTTTGCTTCCTGCAGACCTGCGCGTACGTTCCCGCAGGTTCCGCGTGTCCCATCGAACGTCTTGGCTGATATTTGCCAGATTGCGTGGAGATCGTGCGAAGATTTTTCTATAAACCGACATTTCTCCTAGACCCGGCAGCAGTGTTGTACACGTTCCTCAAAAACAGGAACGAAAGCCCGTTCCTCGTTCCTTCCCGATTTTGAAACGAGCTCCCGTTACAAGTTCCTTTATTGAGAAAGGAACGCGTTCCAGTTCCACTTCGAACATTGGAACGGGTCGTTACATTATCGTTACATTTCATTTTTTAAATTAAAATATGGTGTCTGATTTCTAAGGC
Organism: Haemaphysalis longicornis; assembly: GCF_048455015.1. Lineage (NCBI taxonomy): Eukaryota > Metazoa > Arthropoda > Arachnida > Ixodida > Ixodidae > Haemaphysalis > Haemaphysalis longicornis. Next base: position 3,733,887 of record NW_027526385.1, read on the forward strand.
GAAATAAAGTGATAAATTTAAAACCCACATAGACTACCTATACTATAACAATATAACAAGTAATGACTACGAGGTTCCAAATCCACGTTCGGGTCTGAAGACGATATCGAGAAAAAAAATAAAAGCCAACAACGTAGTGCCACACGAAATCTACACACAAAAATTACAATCTATGCCGAATACAATCAGTGTAGTAGATAAAGGAAACAAGCAAAGATGGCCAAGTATCTGGACGCGACGCACGAATCAGTTGCGATGGTGAGAAATACGCATAAGGGAAAAGCACAGGAAATAACACGGAGCATAATCACGTGCGTAAAAAACATTTACACTATAAAAAATATAGTCGCACACAAATTGCGACATTATAAAGTAAAAGAAACAAGCAGAAATAAATAAAAAGTAATGAGAAAACAAAAAAAACACGTGCCGTGGTACATAAACGACAGATTCTTTGGTTCTTCAAGCAGAAAAAAGTTAAGTGCATAACAAAGTTACAGGATATGGCAGAATAGAAAAAAAATGTAGAATGAATGAAAAAAATGTGAAAACAGTTAGTGGAAAAAAATGCCCGAATGCATAGTCGCAACTAAGTAGAGTCCTTAGTTTTAACTCAGCAAGAGTTTCATCTCGATGTTGGAGTCAGACAGACGAACCCGTTTTTTCGTCAACACTTTTTTTGCAATGATTAAGAGCCGTTCCACGGAAGCGTTTGAGAGTACTGACGTGTTGTACTTAAAGAAAAGTTGGTTCAGTCCCTCGAGGCTCTTCATCTGCGACAGCTGTAAGTGAACTGGTACCAGCAGGTACCATGGCAGCTCGTTCAGTGCCTCGGTGGGAAGGGTTTGCTGCCTACACAAAGGAAAAGAAATTCTCGCGTGCGGACGAGGTGGCAAAATCTGCGCTGGATGGCTCGGTCACCGCAGCCAGCACTTTCTTTATGTCGTTGGTCGCCTTGTCTCGCATAGAACTGTGTGGGATCCATGATAGCTTAAACCTTGGGATTAAGCAACTGGCGACAACGAGATCGCGCTTTCCTTTGAGGGGTCCAGACCTGCAATCCCGAACAACTCCCGGCGACCCGGTGACCCTTCGAATGACCTCAAAGCGACAGCAACTCCCTCGACAACAACGCACCCGCGGCTCGCGCGCACTAATGCTGTAATTACCCCTGATAATATAGGGTGGTTTCTCAAGGTACATGCAGTGCCGCTCGGACTTAGACAACCTTTCCCCGGCAGGGAACAATTATAACGGCGAGACGCGCATCCTAGCCTCCCCGCACAAACGATGAAAGGTGAAAAACATTCTCGCGGCTGCGCTATTCACCCTTCGAACGCCGCGTAAGCTCAACCGGCATGGCAGCAAGCACAAGCTGCGGCCCGCTGCGTGGTTATTCTTCTGCCTTTTGACATTCGAGGAAGGACGTTCCGCTGAAGGGCGGGAAAATTGGCCAGCTTATAGGAAGAGAAACACAGTAGCGACTTGTAGATTTTTGTACTCGAGCCTTGGCATGAAAAACAGCCAAATCCTAGCGATGTAACGTTTGCAGAAGGAACGCCGTTCCTGCCGTTCCTTCGTAAACCTAATGAGTTACCGTTACAGTTCCACCGACCCTTAATGGAACGGTGGCGTTCCTCCGTTCCCCCAAAAAGGAACTATAGTTCCAGAACGCCGTTCCTTGGAACGCCGTTACGTACAACACTGCCCGCAGCCACCTTCTACTGATCTACGCTTATCACTGCGCTAAATATATCTCGCGCAGGGGTTTTCCTGGGGTTCAGTATGTTAATGACTAGCGGAAGTGAACTACACCGAATCCAGACTGCACGCACAGAGCTATGTTCGCGCCCTCTTAAAAAACAGCTAAAAATTAATCGGCGCTAAAACAGGGACGAGAGGAACACGTAACTCACAGCTTTTCGTTTTTAGTTTTTTAGTTTTGTGTATATAAGCAGCATCTTTTTCAATAAATTCTAGTTGGAAGTTCGGCACCGTGTTGTGAGTTACGTGTTCCTCTCGTCCCTGTTTTAGCGTCGATTAATTTTTAGCAGTATGTACCAACTCGCCCACATCAAGCTTTTAAAAAACAGGTTCAATAAGTTTGGGATGCGCCTTTGTAAGTTGTATACCGAAACCTTGTATACGTATAGTCACGAACGCCGGCTTTTCTTCTTCGACATACACCCCCTTTTCTACCAAGCTGATGGTCGAAGGAGCTCCACAGGAGCTCGAAATGACGTCAACGGTTTTTGCGTATTACGAATAGGGCTGCGACATGGCAGCAGTACGGTACGGTCTGCGTACCGGGAGAGGAAAAGAGGAATTTCGCGCACTGCCGCTCCGCCCCTGCTTCGCGTGTATTAATTACCCTACAACACGACGCCACCTGTGCACGTGTGCTGGCCAGTGGGGCGCTGCGGCCCTTGCACCGATCGAAGTCGGCGCACTTAGAACGCATATTAGTGCTTGCAAACATATACCGCCTTGTGAGGGCTGCGGCAAGAGCACCGAATTGCAAGCCTGGCACTGCTCGTCGGCTCTCCTCGGGCGCGAAAATTCGTTTTCTCACCCTCTCGCGCCTCTTCCTCCCTATCCCTCTCCCCCATCCCTCCCCCCCTCTCTCTCTCCCCTGTCTTTATTTCACCTCTCCCCCTCCGTGCCGGTCACTTTGTCTTTCCCCTTTCCCGTTCGCTCGTATGTGGAAGTCTCCCCGTATACAGTGTTTAATTCCCCGAAGAATTAAAGGCGCCCCGGCAGCATCGCCTTGATACCGCGCTGGGCAGAGCGGATTAAAAGGATGGGCGTTAATTCTGCCGGCTGGACGTGCGGAGGATTAATTATAATCCAGATGACCCATTCTCCTTCTCCCCCAATCCATTTGCTTCTTTGCTTCACGTCGTGGGAATCGCCACCTAGGTGAGAAGAAGGCCTGGGTCTTTTCCGTTTCAGTCAGTGGGGGAAAGAAATGTAGAATTACTTCTAGAAAATAAGTCAGACAGCGGGGATAAAAGAAATCTAATAACCCTGCAGCATGCATTCTTTCATGAGAAATATTATTCGCGATGCCTTCCCTTCGGACGATTCCGAGGCGGTTGGGAAGGTTCGGGAGAAAAATTAACGCTCGAAAGGAAATTCGCGGAAAGGGGGCGTCACCTGACGACGGGGCTGCTGGGAAAGCAGAGGGCGTCGCGCCCGGAGTCCCTGCAATTTCACCTTGGGCCTTATGCGTGTCATATAGTATACACGCGCGCACGTTGCGAGCGGAGAGCGTTATATAACGTCCGCCCATATTTCTCTCGGCTCGTGCGGCCCTTCGGAGCCGCTCGGGTTTATTAGCGCGCGCTTGCTAAGCGCCGCCGCGCTGGGCCTCGGATATTATTATTACGTCGTTCACCCCGCAGGACGAACGCGTCTTCGGTCCCTAAGCGCCCTTCCTCGCCGTTTCTTTTCACAGCGTTCCTGCCATCACGTCGGACGATGCACAGAAAACTAGCTTCTAGCTTGCCCCCTCTCTTAAGCCATACCCGTACGGCACATACCTACGCGGGTAATTCGGGCAAGGATGGGAAAGAACTTTGCGCCGGCAACAATTTAAGTCTGCTGAACAAGCAGGCAACCAATCGCAATTAGAAAACGATCTCTTGCTGAACCGTTATAGGTGCTCAAGCAGCACCGATTAACGTGCGCAACGACACGCGAGCCACGCGGCCTCGTACACGCAGATATTCCACGGACTCCGCCATCACATCTGTCGCCGCACCGCTGCCGATTACGAAGGCCGTCCGAACACGCACGCACGCACGCACGAACGCACGCGACGCGCACACACTCGCTCACTCGTGCATGCACACGTAGCAAAAGGAAGCTTCGCAATTGAAAATCTCGACTGCATTGGAATCGACCCGAGGCTCTCCGGAATGCCGTGGTCGAGCGCGCGTCTCGACGCCGCTGCGGCTTCGTGGCTGGGGCGGGCTAAAGGTGAAACCGAGTAAATACGTTTGCGGCTTTCGACGTGGAAAACGTCCACGACCAGTGCACAAAGCTCGACGTACAACAACTTTGACGATGCAAGGCACGTCGTTATAGGCTCAGATTAGGCGACCCCAGGTTGAGGTTGAATCTTGGGCTGACAACATACCCGCGCAGTGAGAATGGCCACTGCCGATAACAGCTGCTGTCAGGAGATAACGCTCGTTTCACCAGTTTTCATTTAGTTGCGATGTTAACATTACCCCGTCCCCTTAAACAGTTCTCCCGCATACCACTGAGGGGAATCGGCCGATGACGATCACAGCTGCCGTCAGCGACTCATGGCCGATTCCCCCCATCCACATTGTCAGGCGACATCAATGTCGTGCCTGTTCGTTCCCTACTACTGCCTCCTCCCGGCAGGTTGCGGACGTTGGAAGTAGAGGAAGCGTTGCGACACCGTGCACGTTGCAGTCACTGTCGCGGTAAGCCAGCAGTTTGGCCAAGGCAAAACAAATGCATAAGCTTTCTCCCCGAGATCACTTCTATATAGCCGGGGCAGTCACGTGGCGGAACCGGGTGGCCCAATTAAGGCGACGTCGGTACACCTGTAATCACTGGCAAAATCGTTACAGTTCCCACTCAACTTCGGATACTAATGCATGATCAAGTAACATCTTTTTTTTTTAATTTTATTTACCGTTGTAGTTCAACCGCCGCGGTGACTCGCGATCGAATGCAGGCTCGCCTTTTGCGCTTCGCCATGAACGAGTCGGAAACGCGCAACATAGTTTGGTACTTCGCCGAAAAGTGGGGCCAAATCACAGGGGCGTCAAGGATAAACCAGGAGAAAGTTGATGCGTCTTGTTCGTGAACGCAAAAGAAGAAAAAAATTCCGGCAAGGAGCAAAAAGGAAGCAAAAAAGATGTCCGCCCCCACCCCCTCACAACCTCCCTTTGTATGTCTATGCATTTCTATGCATTGTATGTCTATGCATTGCCTGTCTATGCATTTCAGTGTGTACACTATATTTCCAATAAAAATTTCAAACTTTCAAACAATAGGCTAACATAACGCAGTGTTCTAAAACTGGTCCTCCCGCGTGAATTTTACGTGAACAACCTTCTTAGCTTACGAATGAGCTGGAGGAAAAGCATCCGCAGGAAGCGCGAAGGGACGTTGAAAAGGGACGTTACTGCCGATGCCACGGGCTGTTTCCAGTTTCATATGCACTCGGCAAATGGTTTCATGACAGCATTTTGCGCGACTGACTTTGCCGCATCGCTTCGGTGTCGTGCACCGGAGTCAACTGAGAAACGCGCGCTATGCGGAAAAGCCGGAAGCTTCTGCGCGTCGCGAACGAAGAGCTATGCGGGGAAGTACACCCAAAATGATTGAGCGTGCGTGGTCTGCAGAAAGAAGACAGCCTAAGAGAAACGATGCGCCACATTATGTTTGAATGGGATTGTGTCCATCCAAACTCATATGAGGGAAATATTCGACTTCCCAAAAGCCTAGAATTTAAAGGTAATAAAGAGAGAGTGAAGTACAAGGCTGTAGAGGTCACCAGAAGATGATTCCAATGAATGCCGGTAGAAGAAAAAGAGAGCGGAGAATGTAGTATATGACAGCCACCACATGTACTTGCCAAAGTTTAATGTGAGCTTGCCGCCGTTGACAGTAACGACCCACTTTTCTTTACGGACGAGCAGCGGTGCTATGATTTTCTTGCATGGTTTTAACCCGACGCGCCGTCGCTGGAACATTTTTTTTATAGTGTTTTAGGGAAGATGCTGTAAAAACGGCCGCGTTTCATTTTGCGACGCTTTAGTAAATGCGGAGGATCCGACCTTGATTGATTGCACGTGGCAATAAAAGGAATGTCAGCACGAAAGTTGGAGTTTACGGCAGGCATTTTTAAGGGGCGTAAACGAAATGAACCGTAATAACGTTTGCAGCTTTACGATTTCGTGCACCGCCCAACTCGTTAGGCGTAAACAAAACGTGGCCTTGGCTTCGAGGCTGTATCCTTGCGTATCCTGCGCCGCCTTGACGGCTCCCCGCGCTGTGTACACACGTCTTCAACCAAGGCTGCTGAATTATTCATCCCCGATTCGCGCCTCAGATTTCCCCATGTTCCGAAACAGTGGCGGCGCGTATTATAATACATTCGCGGCGGCCGGCGTGAAAAGGAGGGCGCTTCATTCGCCGCCCATGCTGGGCCGCATCTGTCCGTGCCGTGGACGACGATCGTGCGCTGACCGCCATCACTCCCGAACAGATGCCCGCCGCCGGCGCATACATCGCCGCGCTGTTTGTTCCCCAACACTCGGCTCCTCCCTTTTTGGCGCTGTCTGTTGCTACGCCTTGCGTGCGGGTCAGCGATATGTAGAAAACGCGGAGTTCCTCGATTGTTGGCGACTGCCTTATATGGACAGCTGCGTCTGGCATCTGGGTCCGCAGCAAGTCGTTGTGGGATACCTTGGGAACGGCTCGTGCTCCACGCCGTGGCGTCATATCCAGGACGGAGCGTTAAAATGTGCTAAGACAAGCCAACTAGCCCGATTGTGTCTTCTGCTGCACAAGATGTCACGCATTCATAAAATCTGAACGCTATATAAAAGACGGCATAGGTGATATACGCTCCGTGCCACTTCATTTGTACAGAGAAGCCATCATTTGTCAAAGTTATTTAACTACCGCTTATTAATCATCACCAGCCTATTTACGCCCACTGCAGGGAAAAGGCCTCTCCCATTAATCCAGTTATCCCGGTCCTGTGTTAACTGCGACCAATTTATCCCCGCAAACTTCTTGATCTCATCTGCCCATCTAACTTTCTGCCGCCCCCTGCAACGCTTGCCTTCTCTAGGGATCCACTCTGTTACCCTTAATGACCAACGGTTATCTTGCCTTCGCGTTACATGCCCGGCCCACGTCCATTTCTTCTTCTTAATTTCTACTAATATGTCCTTAATACGCGTTTGTTCCCTGACCCACTCCGCTATCTTCTTGTCCCTTAATGTTACACCTATCATCTCCCACTCCATTGCCCGCTGAGTCGTTCTCAGTTTAAGTTGAACCCTCTTAGTGATCCTCCAAGTTTCTGCCCCGTAGGTGAGTACCGGTAAGATGCAGCTGTCATACGGTTTCTTCTTCAGGGACAATGGTAGGCTGTCATTCATTATCTGAGAATGTCTGCCGTATGCGCTCTACCCCATTCTTATCCTTCTAATTATCTCTGCCTCATGGTTGGGATCCGGGGTAACAACTTGGCCTAAGTAGATATATTCGCTTACCACTTCCACTTCCTCGCCACCTATCTCAAACCGCTGTGCTGTCCCGAGGTTATTGATCATTACTTTGGTTTTCTGCATATTAATTTTCAGGACCACGGTTCTACTCTGTTTGTTCAGTGCGGAAAGCATGCTTTGCAATTCGTTCCCCGAGTTACTTAGCAAGGCAACGTCATAAGCAAATCGGAGGTTACTGAGGTATTCTCCATTAACCCTTACTCCCACCTCTTCCCAATCCAACGTTCTGAATACTTCTTTAAACATGCTGTGAATAACATTGGAGAGATTGTGTCTCCTTGTCTGACGCCCTTCGTTATAGGTATTTTACTGCTCTCCCTATGGAGGATGATGGTAGTTGTAGACCCATTGTAGATATCCTCTAGTATTCTTACATAATGCTCATCTACCCCCTTGTTCCGTAATGCCTGAATGACTGCTGATGTTTCGACCGAGTCAAATGCTTTCTCATAATCTATGAAGCCTATATATAGGGGTTCAGTATACTCCATGCACTTATCTATCACCTTTTTTTTTAACCTGATTGATCATGTGAATATGGTCCATTGTTGAACAGCCTTTACGGAGCCCTGCTTGTTCTTTAGGTTGACTGAAATCTAAGGTTGCAGAAATTCTGTTAGCGATTACCTTGGTAAGTACCTTGTAGACGACTGACAGTAAGTTGATGGGCCTGTAATTTTTCAAGTCCTTCATGTCACCTTTCTTATGGATTAGGATGATGTTCGCGTTCTTCCAAGATTCTGGTACACTTGCGGTCATTAGGCATTGCGTATACAGGTTTGCAAGTTTTTCAAGTACAATTTCTCCGCCATCCTTCAAGAGGTCTGCTGTTATCTGATCCTCACCAGGTGCTTTGCCCCCTTTCATATCTTTCAAAGCCTTCCTTACTTCTTGGGTCGTTACTGGTGGGATGTCTATCTCCTCTGAACTACTGTCTCGTTCGGCATTATCCTGTATATCCCGGCTACTGTACAGATCCCTATAGAACACCTCGGCTACTGTGACTATTTATCTCTATTTGTGATGACATTGCCTTGCTTGTCTTTAAGTGCATACATCTGATTTTTCCCCGCGCCAAGACGTCTCTTCACTGCTTTCAGGCTACCTCCGTTCTTTACAGCGTATTCGACCCTCTCCATATTATACTTCCGTATGTCAGCTGTCTTACGCTTATTGTTTAACTTCGACAGCTCCGCTAGTTGTATTCTGTCAGCTGGGGTGGAGATATAACTGCCGCTTATTAGTTGTTACTGATTTCCGGACACACGCTTGTATCAGGAAATCGGAGCCAGACAATAAATTAAGCCAGCCTGAAGGATGCCAACATGGCGTCGAATCCTGAAAATTTGCAAGTAACCCAGGGTCTGAAAGTGCTTTACCAAACGAAGCCGCCTTCGGTGCCCCTGCGCCGTGAAAGTACAAATGCAACTACTGCTACCAAATTAACACTGTCGTCTGTACTGTAGCATATCGTGCCGCTGTCAGCTTTAGGCTGTATACGTACAAGGGGCGAATTTGCTTCCGATAACCCGGCGCAGTGCCTGCGCACGAACTCATCGTCGGTGTGTTATGGTCCTAGCGTGTATGGGGCTGCTCTTGCTTTGTGCGGTGTAGCTGATATCGATGTCATTGCCGCGCTATTTGCAGTGGCGCTGTGTGTGACTAGGGCAGCGCACAGTTTGTCTGTACTCGCGCAGAAACGTCCGAGCATCCGCATCTGTTGGAAGCGCGCTTTAACTCGGCAGTAGCGAAAGGTGGCCGTCGAGGCCATTGCGCCGCAGAAAAAAGGGAGCAGAAGGACGCAGCCAAGCGGTTGAAAAGACAGGAAGCGAAGCCCACCATCGCCGTCAACTTTCCAAATGCATGGAGGCAAGAGTAGTAAGAGGGCACCGAGCCCTTAGAGGACGCGGGGAGGAGGCAGAGTGTTTCGGGCGTTCCATTGGACGTCAAATACGAAGAAAACGTGACGCTTGCAACGATCGATACAAGCACACTTTCTCACACGTAGGAAGAATTTATGACAAGGAGCCAGTCGCGACCTTTTCAGTCCTATTTAAAGGGACACTGAAGGGCTTTGTAAACATTGAGGGATTGCTAGCGCAAATTGTAGTCTGGAATCTCATTAGCAAGCTCTCAGTTGTCCTCGGACCATGGACTGTAGCGATGATACGACCGCAGAGGTAGTAGTAATCGGTGATTTTAAAGCGCATGTATCGGGACCGACATGGGGTGGTTTGCGTGTTTCGTGCTGGAGACATTCGGCTTGCGATTCAACACAGACCCGGTCCAACTGACCACTCAAAGGCGTGTGTCGATCTGTTTGGAAGTGTGCAAGAATGTGTCTGCTGTTGCGAGTATGCCGATATGCACATACAACAGTGAATGTAAAGCCATTGTGACCGCGGTTGTTAAGGGTCAAGCAGGGAGGCAATCAAGTTTTGACAAGTTTTTTTACTGCGAAGCTGTCTATGGCTAGTAAGGAGCCGATCGTCAGTGCCCCAAGTTTGCGGCAGGGCGGGCGGAGCTTCTGGCCGTGCTCCGAGGGGTGCGGCCGCTCGAGGAACTGCTTTGGCCCCCAGTAAATGCCAGGGAGCGGGACAAAGTGCTCGAGGCCCTGGGAGCATACCTGGGGGCCTCGGGGCTCCACAATGCACTAAGCTACAACTCTACGTAACTGCCCGGGTCGCAGTGGAGTGTAGCTGTTAGGGTAGAATTCCTGTGTGTGTGGGTGTGTGAGTGGGTGTGTGTAAGTGTGCAGGTGTCCTACTCCTTCGGGTCCTGTATTTTGATATTTATATATTTGTCTAGTGTTTCTTTTTTTTTGTGTGTTTTTTTTTTCTCTTTCACCTAACGTTGTATATAGGTTATTCTTGCCCATGTTTTATATATTTATGTTAGCCATCTACCCTATCCCCCTATGCCTATGTACTCTTTCCTCCCTATCCCACCTCCCCCACACCAGCAGGCGTTCCGGTGTCCGCCCCTAGGCGAGACAATTAACGCCTGTTGGTGGACCTTCCTTTCTTGTTTTTTGTGCAATAAATACATACATACATGGCGACATACTGAGCGTACACCACCACTTAAAAAAAAAAGAGTAATAGAAATTAAAAATTTTCCCACGATCTCAATATTTTAATTTAATAAGGCTTATATTGCAACTAATTAGATATCTTCCCAGCAATGCGTTTAGGTTTAGCGGTGAAGCCGACTTTGAGGAGTCGGGTAAGCTTGGTCTTTGTAAGCTGGCTGTCCCAAATTGCGTGCTCCACAGTGCAGCGGGGCCGTCTGCGGAGGGCGTATGGTTACACCCCCCTTATGCTCCTCTCCCCTCTTTCTTTCGCCACCAACTCTCTCCCTTTGACATTGCGCAATGGAGCGCGCTCTCCGGCGGCCACCCGTACGGCGCACTAAAGACGCCATTGTCTACCCACCAGTCGTGCGTGTTTTTAGTCTGTGACGCAGACATCGGGTCATTGTCAACATTGCGAACCCCTAATATAGCTAATCAAAGAAAAGTAACAACGACTCAAAAAGACGCTAAAATTACGCGTAGACCAAAGAAACAAGAAGCGCCAGCTTCGCTGGACTTCCTTCTTCACGGCTGTAAGGGCTGTTATTTTTTCGCCACAATTCTTACAGTTTTGCTGCAGGTCATACGCCTTCGCAGCGCGGTTGGAACGGCCTCGAAGTTTGAGCTAATCCTGTAGCTATATAGATTTCCCCGAATTCACTCGTCTCATCACGTACCGTCCCCGTGCAGGCTGTTCCAGCGGCACCCCGAGTACCAGAAGCTGTTCTCGGGCTTCGCGGACGTCCCGTACGAGGCGCTGTCGACCAACCCCCGGCTGGGCGCGCACGCCATGTCGGTGGCGTACGCCATCACGTCCCTCGTGGACTCCCTGGACGACGCCGACTGCCTGGTGGAGCTGGTGCGCAAGATCGCCATTAGCCACACACGGCGGCCGGTCACCGTCGCAAACTTCGAGGTAGGCAAGGGGGGCAAGCTACAGCGAGAGGAGATTACGACTCTAGCGGGGTGCACGAACATTAGGCTCAATGAACCAGGTCATTGCACACGTTCTCCCGGAAGGCCAACTAAATGTGGCCCCTCGAGAAAGCACGTGTGACTGTTCGAGCGCATCACTGTTATCCTGTCGTCTGCACGAAAAGCTGCGCACTCACTTGGCGCCGCCCGATGTGGTGATATCTATTTCATTCCGCGCGGAAATTCAGGTAACGTCGCCGACATCGGCCCAATGAAGCCGTACTTCTCGCGATGCTCTCGGGCAAGAAATCATCTCACGCACACAAAGGACAATCATCTCGTCGATAATGTAACCTTCTCTTGGAGGTGAGCAGTGAAAGATAAACGAGATGAAGCACTAGCAAGGGGAGCCGCGCATTTTAAAAGTACTCCTTTGTTTTGAGCAGAAATTTGACCTCCCTCCTCCAGTTTTTTTTTTTTTTTTTTGGAGCACAAAGCTCACTATGTGGACAGTGATCTGATAGCCGCGCCTGCTACGTCCAGTTACATTTTAAGTAAACTGCTCCATAGTCCGAGCCAAACCCACGTTTCTATTATAAAGAAACAAGACACTGGTACCAGCCTATGGTCCTTATGGCTGCTCTTGGCTTTGTAACCGCCAGAGAAAGAAAGCATGTTGGAAAAAAACGGCCACCATCTCGCCCTGCGAAAGTGGATGTCCACCGAAGCTGTCGTAAACCTCTACACATGCTGATTGGGGAGGGTATGAAGTGTTCCTCGTTCTCTCGGCGAGCTTGTCCCTTGTTTATACCTGACAGCGAATTCTGGGTCCTGCCTAGCCTGACGCATGCGCTCGCCCTCGAATTGCATCAACCCCCCTCTTCGAAAGCAGGTGCAAGCATAATCTTTGCCAAAACACATTGGGGGGGTCTATTGTTCACAGGCGCGTTATCATTTACATGCGGTTACGATGCTTATTTTGTGTTTTTTCACAGGAATACTGACTTCTATGCTGTATGCCCGATTAGCCTAACGCATGCGCTTGGTGTCTTGGGCGAGAACTGTTGGGTCCTGCCTGGGTTTTTTTATTACGACACGAAATTTTCCGACTAATGAGAGGCTAACAGCTTTGCTGTAAAAAGCCTTGGCGGAAATTACCTACAGGAGAACAGTCATACAGTTCTGCTAGCATCCATTTTTGAAGCGTCACCACGTCTTCGTTTTGTTGGGTTTTGCACCGCTCGCGAAAGCGTGAGCCTCAGAAGATTTTTCTGTATCGTTCCGCTGTTATTTTGCATCCCTTCGACGCAGTTTTGAACACATGTAGACAGCGTCCTTTTGTTTATATTTTGTTTCTGATGTGTTTGGCGCCGCTCACGACAGCGCGAAGCAGAATCTTTTTTTTTTTTTTGCTCTAGTTTCACACGCCGTTCTTCGACGTCTTTTTAAAACCCTTTTTTTTGTTTATTTCGAAACAACCAATACGATGTCAATTCTTAAATAAAAGAATTGTGTATGTTTTGTTTACGCAGTCGTGTGTTTCATTATACCTTCCCAGGGCTCTTTGCGTCAGGCAATGTTGATATGTCTGGGCCGTGCTACCAGTGTTATAGTAGTTTGGAAGGGTTAGTCCCCAGGCTCGCTGTTGTGGGAGGCCCATAGATAGCACTATGCGTTTTTTGGAAAAAGAAAAACAAGTAGAAGCGCCTAAAGCGCGGATGACGGACCCCCAACTACCGGTTGATATTAAAAAAAAAAAGCTTTTATGGGCAGTGTGGTATTTCGCGCTGTCTGTTTCAACTCGCATCAGCACCTGCAAAACTATATTTTCGTTCAGATAAATTTAACCGATAACATAATGAAGACTCTGATATCTCGAAACCCCGCCCCTCACACCTTATGGGCCATGGCACCTGTTATCTGATCCCCTTCGACGTGGTTGCAAGAACTTGCTATTTAGTACCGCGTCGCCGGGCCAACTTTGCTCGTGTTTATATATCACCAACGCTGATTAGATTTTTGGTTTCGTTTCTGAGACGACTTGAAATGATTTCCAGATCTGCACAGAAACTCGCGTGGGATGACGACGAGGAACGATAAGTGCAGTCAATGATGGTATTTTGGTTAAACAGAGAAGAACCGCGGTCAAACTGAAGCCACACAGATTCAACTTTATCAAGGTTGAATTTTATGTTGGAGTGGCGTCTGTATGAAAACTGTGTGGAGGTGAATATGGTGGAACCACCGTGGCGATTACCTTTTCGGTGTGTGTATTCCGCGTCATAACTTTGTATGGTAAAAAAGCCTATCGTCATGGCATGATAACCATGTCTCCGAGACAGAGATAACCGAAAACCCATGATCAGGGAGTATCAGAAAATTTATTACGCCATTGCTATGTTTGAGTAAGCTGCGTGTGTTGAAGTGAATTTCAGAGTTGTGCGATGAGGATGACCTTCTAAGTAGTAGTTGTTTTTGTTGATCTACACTGTAGTACGTGCTAATCTGGCTATGTGACGAAGTAAGCGTTACATTCCGAGCTGTTTAACCCGCAGAGTTCCCGTTTTGGTTGCCGTTGTCGTTCTCGGTGCATTTTGAGGCCACGAGCTGACAGTGACGCGGCGCTGTGGTTTCCTCGCAGCACACGATGGCGGTGATCGTGGACACCCTGAAGGAGCGGTTAGGATGCAAGATGACGCCGTCCGCCGTGGCAGCGTGGGAGAAGACGCTCAGGCTCGTGGTCACCGTCACCGCCGACGTCTACGGGGAGGTCCAGCGGAAATAGGGAGCGCCGCAGACGACCACGTCATCGTGGGGCAGCTTTTGTGCGTGTGTGTGTGTGTCGCTTTGTGCGTGCGTTGGCAGAAGTCTGCCGCTTCTTGTTCGAAGGACACGCACGTCCCGCTGCAGACTGTTCACCAAACTGTTCCCGCGGATCCCAGTGGGCTGTATGCCGCGGCTCGCCGCAGGAGTCGAGGGAAAGATCTTCTCCGAGGGCTGAGGCCGTGCGGGTCTTCTAACGCTGCTGCTGTTACGTGCTGGTATTGTTTCTTTACCACCGTGCGAGTTGTAGCGCTGACAGAAAAATACATCATTACCGATTTCCGGAGGGCTGTTAACGTGGGCAAGGATGTTCGACGTTGCGTTGGGTTGCGCCCGCGCTTCTAGAAAAGCCGTAATGAGACGGCCGTTGAAGGGTGTTTGCTTCTACGGACAGCCGGCGGCGACTGACATCGCCGTGCGCTGCTGTACTTGTCAGTGATGAAGTAACCGTCTGGCGGAAGGCCTTGCATACCTTTATTTTGTTGTCTAAACAAGCTGCTGACAGAAGCAATGCAGGCGCACTTGCGAACGCTTTTCCAGGCTTGGATGTCATGCAGAGCTGACTGTCACAAAATGAAGAAGCACTCGATTGTGTCCGCGCTGTTTTCAGGCGCAGTAAAAGTGTGTCGAAATAACAGTCTTGAGACAATGAAAAACAAAGGCGCAGAGCAGATTATCTGTCAATTTTTTTACAAAGTGCACGTACACCACAACATCGCACTTCATTTTTCGTGTCTGAATCAGTACTTTACCGTTGAAGTAGAACTTTTTTTTTTTAAGTTTCACATGAAAGCTTTCGCACTCCTCGCCGATTTAGGCTTCGGATTAATATAAAAATTTAGGAACCGTCCTGTCCTACAGAGGTGGATGGCCAGCCAAGCTGTAAGGTGCCGAGCTGCTTGTTTCACATTCTTCGTCTCTCGTTCCTCCTCCGTGTTACACCTGAGCTACTGCGTTGCCGGTCGGCGATGTCCACGTGACTGTCGGCTGGCTGTGCACGTGATCGTGGTGCGGCCTTGAAGCCTTTGGGTTTCAGATGGTCACGTGGTCATCTCCCGGCAGGCCAATGGGGCGGCTGCCTCTTTGACCTTGAACGTCACATGAGCGGCTGGGTTGCGTTGATCCGCTCGGTTTTTTTTTTTTTTTCGGTTTTCGCCAACTTTAGCTTTCACATTCCTTCAGCACACGGACGGCAGAAAAAATCCCAAACAACGAGAAGCTAACAGCTTCGGTGGAAAAAAATCGAGTTCGTCGACGCGACAGTTGCTTCGAACGCATGAAGGACCACCTGTAATGCTATTGTTCGCAGCTCGTCTAGCGGCCTTCTGCGCTATTTTACGCCCAAATTCTAGTTGGGGACATCGTTGATGTGTGCACAGTTAAACATCGGCCGAACATTATGCTCCCTCGCTTCTTTGCTCATCCGAGAAACAAAAGGAAGGCCCGTAAGGGAGTTAAACGTAGAGTCACCGATAATGCGCTCTACAGAGAAATTCTGGCGCCTTTTTTAGTTGACGAATAAATTCCCGCCGCTCATACTCTGCCGTACGGCATCTGCTGCGGCGTGCCGTGCAATTTTTTTTTGAAAATTTTGCTGCGTTCACATTGCAACGTCTAATCCACAATGGCCACCCGGAAGACTACGACCCGGCGTTTTCCCGCCGGAAAGACGCAGGGTTGGACGACGCGACATCAGCAGACAACGTAGGAGGCGCCTTCAGCGTTGCCGGCGTGAGTGGCGACCCGTAGCAGGATGGAGGGAACTTCTCTTTGTCAAACTCTTTGAGCCTCCAAAGCTAGGCAATCAGGGTCGTCCGTGCTCGTTCTTCGCAGTCTCCCCTATTTCTTCATTTCACTCATCTTGCACAGTTTCGTTGAGGGGGATCGGCCGCACACCTCGTGCACTTGTTCCGCCCGCTCCTACGCCATGGTCAGCACTTGAAAAAAAGTTTTTCCGGAAGCCGAGGATGCCAGCGAGCAAGTTATTCCCGAGAAAAATGATCACAGCGCCCGCATTTCATGCCTTCGAAACGCACGCTGCATCTCCCCGCTATTGATCGATTAATTCGGCGTTTGTTCGGTGTCGTGCTTCTCTGTGTTTTGGGATGGTTAACAACGAGGTGAACGGGTGTCGACACGTTCAGTCTTCGGTATGCAAGTGCGTGTGGCGGGGGGCGTACAGACGTACAGGACATGCGTACATACGGGACTTCTGCGAGGATGGAGACATCCTTCCATACCTGAATTGGAAAACATGTCCCCGTGGATTCTTGCCACGTTGAATGCGAAGGAAAACACGAGGGGAAGAAAGAATACAACTTCCTAAACGTTTCGAGGTGCAAGAAAGTAGCGGTAATGTCTGCCCCGTGCGCGGTATAAATTTGAGCATATGTTGCTGTAAAAATATTGTGCGCGTTGTAAAAAGGCGTACTTGAAAGCCTTCGAAACCGTACGACCACGTGCGAATGGTACGCGTTAAAACAGGACGACCTCAGCATTACATATCTCGCCTGTACCCGCCTGCTACCCTCACGCGGGACACCACCACCGGGATTGGGGGAAAAGGAACAACCGCTGCGGCGCCCTAATCGTTCCAGGCTTTCTCTCGGGGTGGTTGCCAGCCTTCACAGTGCTGACGACGTCTTTGATGCCGACCCTGTTGTAGCAGCGGGAAGCCTGTGCCGCCCGGACCATGCGTTGGCGATGACACGACGCTGCGGTCTTGTCTGGGGAGCGTTGCTCGGCAACGTTATCCACTGCGCGCGATCAATTCGCTCCCGCGAGTTAGGTGCGAAAGAAACCTGCCGTTTTTCTCGGGGTTTTCGGTTCCGCTGGGGGGATACGACGCGGCCCCGGGGAGGCGGAGAGAAGGAGGAGGAGGAGCTACAGGCGACCGCCACGGGGATCAATTATTCTGCGAACCCTCGGGCCCCCCGCGGCGATCCAGGCTTAATGGCGTTATTAGCCGCGAACCACACGCACGCACGCACGCTGTGCGTCCGCTAACGAAGAACTAATTTGCTTCACGGCACCCCATGCGTGAATCCCGGTCGCTGGCATTCTAAAGGTAACGAATTATATCATATATATGTGTATATATATATATATATATATATATATATATATATATATATATATATATATATATATATATATATACAGAGAGAGAGAAGAAAGAAAGTAAGAGAGATGCACGCACACACTGTACTCGCTGGAAATAATTTGTGACAAAAGCGGACTTTGCATCGAGAACCTTCCCTCCCACGGCGCAAGTAATTCGTATTTTTCTGCGAATTGTTTCATTGTGTGGTGCAGCGCATTTTGGACTTTTTTCTTTGAGTCCATGTTACGAGATGTGTTCGTTTTTTTTTTTGTTCCCTTCCTAAAAAGTACAATTTTCTTACGTATGCTGTATCCGAAAGCAGATGTTATGTTCGCTTGGCAAATGCCGCTTCCGGTGCTTCTTATTTGTTAGGAACTGTCGATGCTGTTGTTTTTTCTCCTTAACCTCTCGGCTACTTCCACCCGCAGTTTTGGCTGTGCGGTGGGCCTGTACTGTTCTCACTTGTTTTCAGCGACGTACTCGGCGAGCTAACACGTTGAAGCACTAGACTGGCCTGAGCGAAGTACAAGCGCGACACGTACGTCACGCGACTATCCAAAAACATTTGCAGAAAATTTTGCATGACACCGCTAATGCAACTCAGCATTAAATACATCGCCACACAGTGGAAGATCGAAATACTGCGTAAAAGTCACGTGTGCATCATTAATATTTTTGACAATTATTCTGAATTGTAACGCCGACATGATCAACCTCTGAAGTTTGCTGCCTGGACTGAAAGCACGAGCAACACGCTATTCTTTTCCAATCGCTTTTCTTCGGTTGCCTGAAGCCAGGCCAATTAACTATTAAGTGCCACTTTATTTTGTACGTCGCAACTTTTCTGTGAGACATCCTGTCGACAACCCTGCAGTGCTCCTTCTTCTTTTCCGGGTGTCATGGCATTGGCCAGAGACCGGATCCCCAAAGATGCCCCATTACGAGCAGCCTGTCCTCGAATGCATGAAAAGTGCTTTGGAAATAAGGCCCCCGGTCAGTAAAAACACGTTTCAAGTCGCCACTTGAAGCCATGCGAGCATAGCCGGTGAAATCAAGAATTAATCATTTGGCAGCCGGTATACATGCAACATCTCCTCGTAACACAAAGTTCTCTGAAAAAGCTAGAAGAAACGCGGTATGGAATATATTGACTACACAAGCTCAGTGTTGTCACATAGATTTTGTTGCGCTGTTTTTTACTACAGACGTGGTATAGCAACCCGCTACTGTTCTTCTAAGGAAACTCTGTAGTGGCAGTCGATTTTGCTTCGTTTTTATTGAGGGCCCGAAGACATGACTTAGTGCACTCTGAGTATGAATTCGTGCCAGCCACACCGTATACATGTCATTTAGTACATGTCATTTAGTTGACATTCGTATGGTGGTAAAGCGAGCGGACATTTGCAATCTGCTCGGCTTATTGGATGCTCCCGTGAAACTTTCTCTTTTTCATTGCGCCGTTCATGGGCAAGGGCTTGGAAATGGTACCTTTCTGCCTCGATTTGTCGCGAACTGGCTTTGTGCAGCGCTCGCTACGGCAGCCTAGTGCGTGTTGCGATTCGAGAGTTTTCTACGAAACCACTGTTCTAAGTACACATAAAGGATCCAGTATACATTCATCCGATATTTACATTTTTTTTTCTGGCAGCTGCATCGCATATTTATAATCTTCGTGAGAATGGAGGTGGTAAATGGCGACAGTCAGGAGCACATTTTTATTTTTATTAGAGTTTAAGAGGAGATTTCAAGATGAACTTTGCTACTGTCAGTTGAAAGCACTTAAAAGAAGTATACAAAGGAGTGATGCCGGCGAATTTTTCGGAGAGCGTATTAAGTGTCGTTGCGTGACTGTAAGAGTTGATGGCAATGCGATATTGCCGCCACAAATACCGCAGCTTGCGAAGACAACAATGGCACAATCATTGCATTTCGACTGCAACCGAAACTCTTCGGGAGGAGTGTACGCAAAGCTGGGGTCATCCTTCCTCAAAAATGAAAAACGGTACATGCGTAGCGAGAGTCAAATGCTTTTTTTTTTTTCTGTTTGAACATGCAAACCAGACATTTCGTATGGTCATTTCTGGAGCTTTGGGGCCAAACACAAATGGTGATAATGGTTCCGCACTCATACCCTCGTCCATGAAATAGAAACGAAAGAAACTTCTGCGATTTATCCTTGCTTGCAAATGTTGAATGCGTGTCGTCACTGCTACGAGAGGGCAGTAAAGGCTGTGTTTTTGTTTTCTTTAGAATGCGCCTAGCCCCGGTATATAATGGTGTACATGGCATTAGGAACATGTAGGTTCTCCCCCGCCTAGTGTTGGGTGCCCTCTGTTTCGTTGGCGCTTCTGTCGGCACTAACGGCTTTTTGGGGGCATTAATCAGTACAAATTACGCATACATGCAGCGTTTTTGTTGGGTTCAGCGCACAGGTCGTCTGTAGTGTTGTTTTTGTTGTGTGTCTTAACGGCTGTGTATCCGCTACGTTTACTACCAACGGAAAAACAAGTACATGCATGTTTGTTCTTGCATAAAAATTTTCCATGACTTGTCTATACATAAAATTACTCTATACTTGAAATAAATTAATGTTTTTCGGAAGAAAAGTCTTATCTTTCTTCGCCATTTTCTTAGTCACCAAAGAAGCATCTGACTGGAAGGGTGGTGTCAAATGAAGCTGTCGGCACTCGGGGCGACGTACCGTATTTTTAGGAATCTAACGCGCCCCCGATTGTAACGTGCAGGTAAGTTTACTAATGAAAATTCAAAAAAAAATAGCGGCGATTCTACCGCGCCGATGTAAAAGATTTGACATCAGGTGCCATAACAAAGACATTTTGTTTGACGCACGCAACTGTGGCAGTGGGAATCTCTTGTGCTTCATAAACTTGCTTACCAAGCTCCTGCTGGAATTAAAACTAAGCCGGGGAACATTGAAAGAAGACATACATTTTGAGCGCGATTGTAGCGCGCACGTGAATTTTAAGGTTTCTTTTAGCGAAAAAAAAAAAAACGCGCGCGCTATAATCGGGCAACTGCGGTATACAAGGCGTGCCTAGAACGTTCTACGGTTTGTCGCCCTTTCTCAGAACCATTCTCCAGTGCAGTTATTTCCTTTCCCCGCCATGTGCTCCGATTTTCTGTGCAAATCGGTGTACGTCACGATTACTTCATGCGTCCCATATGAAACATGGAGATCCGCGTTTTTCGCTTTGAAACAGGAAACGCCAAATTTACGGCTTGGCCCTGTAAGAACTGCTCAACCGCACTGCTATCAGAGTATACATTCGGTTTAGGGTTCAACTTACTCAAAAAAATGGCAGCATCTAAACTCCGTGGATGATGGCGAGGATGCGGAGTACGGGGACTCGAAATGACATCCAAGTTGCGCCCCGAGTGACATCCGATTTGAGCCGTGAGTTGCACCTTGATTATTCCCTAAACACGGCTCAAATCTAATTTCGCTTGATGGTGGTGTGCGCACGGATGGACACGGACGGACAGTGGGAGGTCCTACGGTACTCCGCACCGTTACAGGCGAGGTATAGTAAGCCGTTTGACTTTCGGGTACTAACTCACGGTCGTAGCTCAATGGGTAAGACGACTGACACTAACTCTGTCTGGTCTACCAGACACAGGCTCGAATCTTGCCGGTGCCTCTGGGATTTTTCGCGAGTAAATGCTATGCGCACGGACGCGGACGGACATTGTGCGGCCCTAAGATACTCCGCACCTAAAACATGAAGGAAGCTTACACTAACGCGTAAGGCTTGATAGTAGCGAAGCCGTACGCAGCCTTCACGACCATCACGGCGATTTACGTCCACGACTGCAGCCGACTTGCTTGTTCTTCGCTGCCGCAACGACCTTTACTCCATCATTGTTGCTATGGCGGTGAAGAAGCAGAACGAAGGAACGGATCGCGCACACTTAAACTAAGCGCCCGCAGGTGCAACGCGTACCCTATCACGTGTCTGTCTCGAGCAGGGGACGTGATTCTCCTGCCCATAGTCACAGCCGAATGAGTAAGCCGTTTGACTCCCGGCTGCTAACTCACGGTCGTAGCCCGAGTGGGTAAGACGACGGACTCTAACTCCGTTGATCTGAAGTATTGATTGATTGTGGGGTTTAACGCGCCGACGCAGCGCAGGGGATGAGGCGCGCCGTAGTGGAGGGCTCCGGATTAATTTTGACCACCTGGGGATCTTTATCGTGCGCCGGAATCTCGTACACACGGGCGTTTTTGCTTTTCGCCTCCATCAGAAAAGCGGCCGCCGCGGCCGGGAATCGAACCCGCGACCTCGTGCTCAGCAGCGCAACGCCGTAGCCACTGAGCCACCGCGGCGGGTCGTTGATCTGAAGTAAGATGGCAAGTTGAGCTAGTTGGTGCAGATTAAGATTCATGGTGAAAAACAGCGCGAGAAACGCAGGGACAAAAGAAGATGGGACGGCGCACACCGCTGAACTCGCAACTACAAGTTTATTAGGAAGAAAACACGTATTTATACACAAATACCATAATATCGCGCGAACAGATAACACGGGGAATGCATGTAAGAGACAACAAATTGACATCTTTAAACAGTGTGGCACGCGACAAAGTTCCGCGTCCAAGAAGTCACACAATCTGCTAACGGATAAGAAATTCAAATTAATTTCAATTCCTTGTCAAGTAATGACACAGGAGGAGCACTAACGCACTTGCCCTCGTTCGTTCTAATATGGAAAGCCTCAATTATCTCTAGGGCGTGCTTGTTTTTATGCTTGTCTACTACTCTTCTGTCCTTAAACACAGGGAAACAACCTCTACATTTTTTGCAGTGATGTGCAATGTGTGAATAGTCATCGCCCTTCAAAGAACGTCCATGCTACATTAGTCGAATGTTAAGGCATCGGCCCGTTTGCCCGATATAAACTTGACCGCAGACATAGGGAATCACATACACCACACCAACACTACAAAGCGCAAAACTTGACACATATTTTACACCACAGCTTCCACGTGTAGCTATACCTCCCAACCTCCTATATACGGCGCTACAGATCTTTCCCAATTTGTCTGGCACCGATAACGGGACTTTTAGACCATAACGGCCTGCTACATTTTTTAAGCCATGGGACAACTCATGCACACATGGCATAACCAAGAAGACTTTTTTTTACTCCGTTTCTCTACCCGCTACGGAACCAGATTTGATCCCCATTTTTAATTTGTCAACGGCAAGACGCATCACATGCTTACGGTACCCGGCCGTCGTCAGCTTGACTACTTGTTCAGAAAAGCTGTTGGCATACCGATGGACACATGACTTGGTGAAAACGCAGCGTAAGGAAGATACAGCTATGCCAGTCTTAACAATCTTGGAATGCCCTGAATTGAAATTGAGCACCGGATTCCTGGACCTAGAGCACCGGATTCCTGGACATACTCCCAACAAAGATGTCTTCTTTCAATAAACAACTTCAGGTCCAAGAATTGAATCTGCTTTTCTTTTGGGAGCTCGAACGTAAATTTGAGGCCCAAGCCACACTCCTTAAAGATTTTTATTACGTCTGGTGCCCTGCGGACGAGATGACAAGGTTCTGTAAAAACTAGAACATCATCAGCATATCTAAACGCTCTGTGCACATCCCGCTTAAGTTTTTTTCCACAGTTCTGTCAACTTTTGCCAGAAAAATACTGCTGAGCCCTGAGGCCACCTTTCAACCTATGCAAGTTCCCTTTTTTGCGTGCAGACCCCATTTCGCCACTCAACAAGGGTGAAATTAAGATAAAACAAAAGAATCTCAGGGAAGCTGCTAACCGATACGCCGCTATTGTTCATGAACTTCATTTAATCGTTATCTTCGGTTGTACATTCCCTGACGGTTGTTGGAAGTTTGTCATGCGGAATGGCGTAATGCAAATCTTCTACGTCCACGCTGAACACTTCACAGGCACCAGGGTTATGTTATTCGAGGTATCCCACAACCGATTCTCGATGTGATACAGAGACGGGGTCTCTCTGGATTTGTGTATTCAAGTGCTTCTGTAGGAATGCCGACATGCGCGATTGACATGTCTTGTTCTCGGATACTATTGCGCGGAACGGTACCTCTACCTTCTGCGTTTTGGCTGTGAAGAACACCTCTAAAACATAGTTTTTCACCTTCCTCACAGACGACGCTACCGTTGATCTACCAGACACAGATTCGAATCCTGCCGGTGATTTCTTTTCTTTGTACTGTTACTCGAAGTTTTGTAAAATGCCGCAATGAACGAATTGCTAAACAGCTTCGCTGTTTGTTAAAACTCTAACTTCTCAAAGCTGCTGGCTGCAGGCACGTCCGGAAACACATGATAGGAATGATGCCGAAATACACCACAAGTGCACCACAAGTGCACCGAAATACACCAAGTGTATACACCACAAGTGCACTCTCCACAAAGTTTGCATGGAGAAGATAGAAACGGCTAATTTTAACAGCGAAGCTTTTGAGAAAATCGTTTTGTGTGGTGTCCACAGTTTTAACAATACCAACAAAAATGCCAAGTGCTCGTGCATGCAACAATAACACCACCGCCTTCACTACATGCATCGAGCACACGTTTGTCAAGCTAAGCATACTCACTTAGGAGGATTCGAGTTTCAAGTTTCAAGTTTGTTTATTGTCTCTTTTGCATTTTCCCCGAATACATGCATGAATGTCGGGATCCTTAGCCTATTGGCTAGTAATGGATCCATTAAAAACATATCCCAGAGGAATCAGGGGTTATGCTACACACAATCACATGTTTGAAAGAAATGCGGTATGTACAAGTGCCCCAAAAACTGTCAATAAAAAGCATGTGTAGGAATAGGAAAGACGCATTCAAGATTAATTACAGTGCTAAAAATAAACGCTCCGTTCTATACAGACAAATTAAACTATGAATAAGACAGCTGGGGATAGCTCACATTGCAATAACACACATACAACAGACCGCACGTAGGAATGAAGTACATCATCAGTGCTAAAAAGCTACAGATATTAACGTTGCACCCAAGACAGCAGCAGTCAAAATCATGTACAAGGCATTGTAAGTCGATGCTATTTTCACTTTCTTACTTTTTGTTCTTCGATGTGCTGGATATTGTGTGATGTGAAAAAAAGTCTTTCAAAGCATGATCTACCCTGGTTGATCGTAAAACTGATGACGGAAGACCATTCCAAACGTTAACCCCGGAGTACTTAAGACGGCGTTGTCCGTATGTGTTATGTGAGAAAGGGATTAAAAATTTGCCCTCCGAGGCAGAGCGGCTACTTGTACCGGGTGTTTGGAAAATAGTTCTGGGAAAGGGAAAGTTGTTACAAATTATTTTATATACCAAGAGAGTTATACGATAATCTCGTAGTGTAAGCACGGGCATTATTGCGGTTTTGGAAAATAGAGGCAGAGAGGGTGTACGAGGGGGAACATGGTTTATTATTCTCAAGGCTCTCTTTTGTAGGCATATTATGTGCTTGATGAATGTGTGATAGGAAAATCCCCAACACTCGATGCAGTATGCTATCTGGTATTGGAACAGAGAGAAGTAGATTGTGCGCAAGATACAAGTTTCAAAATGCTGTCGAGCTTTGGTCAGGGTAAAACAGACAGAGGAAAGTTTCTTCCCCAGCCTCTCTAAATGGGGCTTCCAGTTCAACGCATCGTCCAGCAATACACCTAATATAAAACTGCGTCGACTTTTTCTATTTCTTTATCATTGACCTTCAGCATGCCCATTGTGTAATCCACAGGCTTGCAGGGTGATCTAAAAACTACATATTTGGTTTTATCGGGGTTTAAAGTAAGCCTATTTGTCGTGAACCACTCGCTGATTTTTAAAAGTACGTCTTTTAAAATATGTGCCGCAGTATGAAGGGACGGGGTGGTGAAAAGTAGCGCTGTGTCATCCGCGTACATTACGGCACTTACTTTAGACAGGCAATGAGTTAAATCGTTAATATATAACGTAAAAAGAATAGGTCCCAGAACGGAGCCCTGTGGCACTCCCGTACAGACTGGTCTTAAACGAGAAACATGCCCGTCTCCCTTTGGTATCGCCCACTCAGATAACTTTTAAAAAACTGGAGTGACTGGCCTCTGAATCCGTATTGCTCAAGCTTTTGGCGTAAGATATCAAAATGAACCTATTGCAAAGGTTGTTGTTCAGGGCCTCATTAATTACATCTGTCAAGGAAAAAGTACTGCAGATAAAGTTGATTTGGTTTTTTGAAAGCCATATTGGTCCGGCGATAGAATACCGTTTTTATGCAGGAAATTCTTTACTCGCATCGCTAATAACTTTTCGAACAACGTGTTAATGCAACTTAAAACGGATATAGGTCTGTAATTGTTGAGAGCATTTTGGTTTTCAGTTTTTTAGAATTCCAGGATATACTCGTATGGAACGCTTTATTGAAAAGTAATAGTAAAGTTGGTGCTAGGATTTCTATTTTTTGTAGGGATCAAAATAGCTATGCCATCAATGCCTTTAGCCTTCCCTGAATTCAAATTTTTAGCAGTTGATATAAGCTCTGTTTCAGTTATGTCGATGTAAACAAATGAAGGGCCATGCCAAGGAGGTAGAGAAAGTTCTTTTGGTGTGGTTAGGCCACAATGCAGATTTGAACCGACGGAACAGAAGGGCTCGTTGAACTGATTTGCAAGATTCTGCATTTGCGGCATTTTTAGGAAGGACTCTCTTTGATGGAGTTGGCCGTATAATAGAGTTAATAACTTTACAAAGTTTGCCGCAATCATTGGAAGTTGAAGTTACTTGTTTCTTGTAGTGTAGTCCCTTCTGTTTACGCATAGCTGCAATCGCTTTGTTTCTATACATTTTAAACTGGTTAGTGTAATAGGAGTTCCCTCTGTTCTGTTTCATTTTGGTATACCAGAAATCTCGTGTTTTTATAGTATTCAGTACGTTAGCTGTCATCCATGAGCATATTGGATGCGTATGGTACGTCTTCTTTACTGTTTTACTGCTGTCCTTGATCACCGACTTTATCCATTCGACTAGGGTCCGACAATGTTCACTACCATCCATACCTTTAAGGTCCTCAAAATTGGCTGCAGAGAGCAGCTGCGAAACCCTGTCGTAATCGAGCTGTGTAGTATAGCCAAGAAAATGGCTATACTACATGGCTCGATAGCGGTTGCCATCGATGCGATATAGGAATGCTATTGGCAGGTAGGTGGTCGGCTATGGGAATGTCGTACGGTCCTGAAAGGGAACTAACAGGTTTGAAGTTGCATAGGACATGATCCAAGCATGTGCAGGTGTCTGAAATGATGCGAGTCGGGCGAATGAGATTTTGGAACCCATGAGAATTTAATAAGTTTTGATAGTTATCACAGCTGCCACCTAAGATATCGATGTTCACATCGCCTACAACTACAGTATTCTTATGTGTCGCGAAACTTTCGCTAAATGGACATACAGACAGACGAAGGAAGACGGGCAATGCGCAACTCACAACTATTTATTTGCAGGAAAAGAAGTTGCCTTATATAGGCTTCTACAAGACAGAAAAAACACATAAAAGCAGATAGTAAAATCGATGGAAACACCACAATACTCAGAGCCCGCCAACCGCTTGCTGTCTAAAAAAACGAAACTCATTGCTAAAAAGTGATAATGATGGTTCACTGATGCACCCATCGCGATTTTTTTCAATGAAGTACGATTCTGAAAGCTCACGCGCCACAGTGTCATGGCTTCTGCCAATGATAATGGTTTCTTTGAGGCGCGGCGTACAACAACAATCACGGCAATGCATGGGCAAGTGTGATCCAGTGCCTTTCTTGGTTGATTAATCGTGCTCCCTGAGGCGATCATTTATGCAACGTCCGCTTTGCCCAACATATACCTTGTCACCAGTGAGCGGTATCTGGTAAACTATGCCAACTTTGCATCCCACGTACTTCTTGGCGTGCTTCTTACTACATGGATTAGGCTTCTTTTTTTCCGGCGATACGGCTGCACAACCCACCTAGCTTGCGTGGTCACGCCGTGGTGCAGAAAACACAATCGGAACCCGATACTTCGTAGCAACCCGCTTAAGGTTGTGAGCTACTTTATGGGAATATGGCACCACCTCAGGCCTCGTTTTCTTTTCGGCTGCAACCTTAGGTTTGACCCGCTTACGCTTTAGTTTTTGAAGCAACGCCTCAGAAACAGCCGCCAGTATCGACCGAGGGTACCCGGCATCCAATAGTCGAGAGACCTGGGCGTCAAAACTGGTTTGCATACGATGAGTACAAGACTTTTGTATAGAGGACTCCAAGCACATCAAGGCTATCGCACGTTTTACAGTTTTTGAGTGAGCTGATTCAAAGGGCAGGAGCCCTTCGGTCGCGCGGGGACAAAACGTCCAACACACATGTTTTTATGCTACGCAGAAGTCAATATCTAAAAACCTCAGGTTATGCCCCTTTTGCATTTAGTGCGTAAACTTCAAGCTGCCGCCCAATTTACTGAACGTCTCTAAAACTTCTGCAACGCTTTCTTGGTAACTCAGACCCTCCCGCCTTTTCAGTACGATCAAGTAGTCATCCCCGTATCTAAAATTTTTTGGATGTTTTTTTCTGCCAAAACCCATAAAGAAGGGATTCCATTTCGATGCATAGTTAGTGAAAAGGGAAGTTGGCAACGGGAGTTAAGCAGGTATCTACAGAAACCTTTGAATACGCTAAGCACCAATGATCCGTTTGCCGTCAGAAATTCGCAGGAAGTGATAGACTTTGTGCGAAAAAATGGTGATGTTGGTGGATTGTTTTCCGTAGATGTAGAAGAGTTGTTCTTTTCAATTCCACATGGTGAATTATTGACAAGCGTACAAGAATGTATTGAGGAGAATGGCGCAACAAGGTTTCAAAATGCTGCGGGTATTTCAGTTAGTGGTTTCTTGTCCCTGCTCGAGTTCTACCTTTCCGCCACGGTCGTGAAGCATGACGATAAAATGGATCTGTATCGGTTCGTGCGTTGCCCCAGTTCTGTCAAGCATTTTTCTTTCGCGGTTAGACCGTAATTTACTACGTGATATGGACAATGGAAACATCCAAAAAATCTTTAGATACGGGGATGACTACTTGATCGTTCTGAAAAGGCGGGAGGGTCTGAGTTACCAAGAAAGCGTTGCAGAAGTTTTAGATACGTTCAGTAAATTGGGCGGCAGCTTGAAATTTACGCACTAAATGCAAAAGGGGCATAACCTGAGGTTTTTAGATATTGACTTCTGCGTAGCATAAAAACATGTGTGTTGGACGTTTTGTCCCCGCGCGACCGAAGGGCTCCTGCCCTTTGAATCAGCTCACTCAAAAACTGTAAAACGTGCGATAGCCTTGATGTGCTTGGAGTCCTCTATACAAAAGTCTTGTACTCATCGTATGCAAACCAGTTTTGACGCCCAGGTCTCTCGACTATTGGATGCCGGGTACCCTCGGTCGATACTGGCGGCTGTTTCTGAGGCGTTGCTTCAAAAACTAAAGCGTAAGCGGGTCAAACCTAAGGTTGCAGCCGAAAAGAAAACGAGGCCTGAGGTGGTGCCATATTCCCATAAAGTAGCTCACAACCTTAAGCGGGTTGCTACGAAGTATCGGGTTCCGATTGTGTTTTCTGCACCACGGCGTGACCACGCAAGCTAGGTGGGTTGTGCAGCCGTATCGCCGGAAAAAAAGAAGCCTAATCCATGTAGTAAGAAGCACGCCAAGAAGTACGTGGGATGCAAAGTTGGCATAGTTTACCAGATACCGCTCACTGGTGACAAGGTATATGTTGGGCAAAGCGGACGTTGCATAAATGATCGCCTCAGGGAGCACGATTAATCAACCAAGAAAGGCACTGGATCACACTTGCCCATGCATTGCCGTGATTGTTGTTGTACGCCGCGCCTCAAAGAAACCATTATCATTGGCAGAAGCCATGACACTGTGGCGCGTGAGCTTTCAGAATCGTACTTCATTGAAAAAAATCGCGATGGGTGCATCAGTGAACCATCATTATCACTTTTTAGCAATGAGTTTCGTTTTTTTAGACAGCAAGCGGTTGGCGGGCTCTGAGTATTGTGGTTGTAAGGTCCACTTATGAGATTAGCGGCCAGGCGCCCGGGCTGCGCGTGAGAACCCACCGCTCTGTCTGGTGGTCCAGCACTGTAGACTCTACGCTGCAGCCGTCGCCAGTTCGTCGCGGAGCGCACGGGAGAGGGATTGTCTGGCCCACCGCATACCACAGGGATAATCCCCCATTG
This sequence comes from Haemaphysalis longicornis, assembly GCF_048455015.1. NCBI lineage: Eukaryota > Metazoa > Arthropoda > Arachnida > Ixodida > Ixodidae > Haemaphysalis > Haemaphysalis longicornis. Next base: position 3,763,345 of record NW_027526385.1, read on the forward strand.
AGAAAGCAGACGGCGCGGCCAGATTCCGGGAACCATCTGCGTGATGCGCGGAGGTGGTGGGGTTACCGGCGTCGAAGCGCGCGCCGCGCGAGACACCATTGTTAACGCGCCCTGGCCGGCCCAGTGCACTGTCGCCGCCTTTCGCTCTCACCCCGAGGGGTCACGCGCACCTGCTCGGCCGCGAGCGTGCCGTTGACCCAAAGATGGCGGCGCCTCATTGAATATTCCGTATCGCGCTGAGTGACAGCTGTCTACGTGAATTTGGGCACTCCCTTACGCGTGTACGAACTCTACAGGGGCGTTCCCGAGAGAGTGTGATCTCGAGGTTTTATAAGGCCGAACTTGGCCGTTGGAAATCGTTCTTGTCTGAGCGCCGAGCTGGGCAGTTCCCGGCGGGACAAGGAGTCTCGACCGTTGAAGCTAGGTTGGGATTTGTGAGCCCCCTAGGTTAGAGGTTAAGATCGCGTCGGAGGTTTAGGGTGCAGCGCCGTACCGGGCAACTAGACGGATCTTGCGGCGAGACAGAGTCTTGGCCGTCGTTTCTCGAGCGGTTTGTGTACGCTCCGAGGATAGGAGAGTTAGACGAAGTTGAGAAGCTCAAGTGATTTGTGCGCACTTGGAGCTAGCGTCTAGCTGAAGTTTGAAGTTTTCCTTTTATTACTCATGTACCCAGTTTTCCTACTGTAAATAGCTGTATATAAACTCTTCGCTTCATTTAATCAACCCCAACGCCTCGAGTTCGTCAATTCGACCGCCATCTCCAAGAACTTCAACACCATCGCCCTGCCAGCCTCCTGCCAAATCAACCGGAGCCCGGGCGATTGGGTTCCTGATCGACATGGGACTTCGGGGAAACGAACTACAGGACCATCTTTACTGTGGTGTTGCCATCGATTTTACTATCTGCCTTTATGTGTTTTTTCTGTCTTGTAGAAGCCTATATGAGGCAACTTCTTTTCCTGCAAATAAATAGTTGTGAGTTGCGCATAGTCCGTCTTCCTTCGTCTGTCTGTTTGTCCATTTAGCGCAAGTTTCGTGATACATAATGCACCAACTAGCCCAACAGCACATTATACTGAAGTATTCTTATGGTTGTCGTTTAGGTAACAGAAAATACTTTCAAGGTTCTTCAGAAACAGTTTGCGATGCGACTGAGGGGGTCTATATACAGCACCGTAAACAACATCATCAATTTCTACAAATAAAGATTCAGAACTAGTAGCGGCAGGTAAGTACGAACATTTTGTATATGCGAGAGGCTTCCTAATATATATTGCTACTCCTCCTCCCCTGTTATTTGCTTCTCGAGGGTGGGATATGAACAAGTAATTTGGAATGTTATAGCTTTCGCCAGGACTCAACCAGGTTTCTGTCACCGCAATGACAGCATACATAGATGAATGCTGGGTTAGAAGGGAGCAAAGAGCATCGCTGTTTTTTGCAGCGCTTTTAATATTGCAGTCCAGTATGGAGTGTGTGCCCTTCGTTTTATCGAAGTTATCAACTACAGAAGAAGTCAGCATAACAGAAGGGGCCTATGGTATCTGCGCAAGATGGGCTTCGTTGCAGATGCGGATAGTTTCGAAGTTGTCAGCTTTTTTTCATCAATATGCGCCCGTTCGTAACCCAAGCGTGTCGCCAATTGTGACGTGTTTTTTTTTTTTTTTTTTTTTTTGCGGCAATGGCTTTTCCCAGCAGGTTTTATACGTAGGACAGGCGTCGATCCGGCAATTCTAAAGCCAGATGTATTCAGTCGCATTTTTTTTTTGTAGCACCAAGCAGCTTATCGCGGGCTGCGCAGGACATGAATTTTATGACAATGTGCGACACATTCCTGTCTTTAGTCGGTAACCCAGTGGGCTATATCAATATCAGCTTGTGACAGTGTTACTCCAACTTTTTTGGCAAGCGCGGTAACAATCTCGGTCACTGTCTTTTCGGTTGATTTAGGAATACCTTTTAATTCTAGGTTAGCCCTCCCACGGCTGTACTGTTAAAGCTCAGCTAGGTCGCCCTTGGTTTCCGTAATTTGCTTGGTTAACTCAGTTTTCTTTTACCAGTCTGGCATCTTCTGCTTTCAGGCCACGCAGCTCTTTCTGCGTGTCGTCCAAGGTTTTCTTAAAATTGTCAAAGCCCTTGCTCATAAAGTCAACTGATTTTTGAAGAATGCCAAGTTCCTCATGAATGTGGGAATCCATTGCTTTACTTTTAGTACTGAGCTTCACAATCAGACATGCTAGCTCTTTTACTGTACTTGGAACCTTGTCAAAAAGTACTTGGAACCTTGCCAACATTTCCCCCACACACACACAAAAAAAAGAGAAAAAAACTCCAGCGTTCCCTGTATCGTGGCAACATTTGCTGAGAACGATGACGACACGTCATAGCGTACGCCCCGATCGTTTGTTCGTCCTCATGCCGTCGTGCGCATGAGGAATTAGAATTAACGGGCTTTTACTGTATACCCTTCCCGAAACAGATCATTGTCGGAGTCGGTGAGCTGCTTTAAAAAGTCAAACAATATTAACCTTCATTTCAGCAATATGCGGACCTAACTTCCGATATGGAAGTCAGGGCGTTCATGTACAAGTTCTTTTTAATTGAAAAGCGGAGTAACTTTTTGTGTTTGCTTTTATGTTTAATTTACACCATTATTTCATGCTTAGGGGTAATTTGTACGTCCATGGGCTGATGTCCTTCGGACGTACAGAAATGTACATTCTTTGTACATACGTTGCTGGATATCCACTGTACAGGCGTGGCCACAGCAGAGGTAACATGGCCGCGCGCCGCCGCTCTCTGCGGGGCGCCACGACGGGTGCCGCGAACATGCGCCATTAGTGCCAGAGGCGGAGATAGCTGCGCATCGAATCCTATATGATTCCTCCAATAAAGCTCTGCAGCAGTGCTCTAGTAACGTATTCTAAGTTATTGTGTGGCACAAGATGCACCCCAAAATTTAAAATATTGCAGCAGAGCTATATTCCTATATCCAACAAATGGTTTCATCTGGTGGGAAAAAACGCCAAGGCGCAGCCTAAGACGCCGAGCGCCTGCATCAGGCTAATCAGGCATACAGCTCATAATTCGCTTAATAAGTAAACCACGAAACAATGATCGATATCGAATTACGGATGGTAAGGCGCCTGTGAACAATACGACTCCCCCACCACGTGTTCCTGGTAAAGATTATGTTTGCAGATTATCTTTGAAGGCTAGTGTCACTAAATAGAGCAGTTCTTGAACAAGACGCCGAGCCCATGCGTCAGGCTATGCAGGACACAACATTTGCCACCAGAGAAGCTGAGCGTAGTGTCAGCAGATAAGGTAGTAGAGTACCGCCAATGAGGCACGCAAGGTCAGCAACGGAGGCCATTTTGGCGTTTATCAGGGTTGCGAGATGGCCGCATCTATGGCCTCGCCGTTACCTTCGACCGGATAGCTTGTTAACAACACTACCGAAGATGCAGCAAAACTGCAACTTTGGGCACACTTCTGCTGCTGAAATGCTGTTACACGCCTTATCTTCGATTCGCATTGGGAACGACGTCAGTCGCGCACAGCCGCAGAGCAGGGAGGACACGCTAAGCCAACCAGGGTTGACGGGCTAAAACGCATAAACAAAAAAATGGCGGCGCCATGCATGAACCGTCGCAGTGTAAACAAATGTCACGTAATCCGAACTGAAAATGATCATGGTGGCGGCACGGAACAATGGGAAAAAGTAGGCGAGAGATCAGGACGCAGGAGGCGTAGTTGTACAGATGAGAATTTAGAAACATCCCCCTCGCGAGGGGCACGATCAAATGCAGAGCATTTCTGGGGGCGCACGACGTTAAGTAGTTTGCGTTACGTTAATGTTGTTGCACTTGTTGCTGTTGGTTGTTATATTGTAATTAAATGAGGAGACGTAATTACGTGGTCACGTGACATCATTTATTAGCAGGTGGGTATGATTATTATTTTTCTCTTCTCTCTCTTTTCTTCTCTGGCTGTTGTTGTTGCGTCGTCGACGTCTAGATGCCTCTGGTTGAGTTAGTCCCCCCATTCGAGGGAGTCGATGGGAGACGTCATTATTGAAGTTGTTCTTGTTTTTGCTGCTGCTGTTGGTGTTGTTGCACGACACCGAGGACGACGGCCTTGTGGTCGCTGAACCACAGATGTTGTTGATCCCGCGACGCGCGCGCCCCCACCTGTTGGGCGCGAACCGACCGCGGAGAGAGCGCGCGATGCGAGCGGAGAGTAGGCGAGGAGGAGCGGGGGAGAGGGCGCACCTGCGAGCGATGCGGACTACTACGGACGCCTAGAACGGGTGACATCGTGAGGTAAAGAAATGCTCAGCATTTAAAAAATGTCACTCCAGATCCCTGCGATCGCGGCGCTTCTCTAGCAGCTCGCGTGCGCTAAAATCGTGCGAGCGACGCTGCCAGATAACCGCCTCTGCTATCAGCGCCATCGCTGAGACCAATATGCTGCGAATAATGGTCGAAGCCGCGTTAAAAGAAGTCCGGCAGGCGGGCATGCGTGTTCTGCTCCCTTCGTTTACCGCTGGTGTAGCTACGCGGCGCTCCTATGCGTTTCGGCCACAGCTCCCGTGCTCCAATTACTTCTGACGGCACCTGTACAGTGGCCGCCCATACTTGGCATTGGATGTTCGGCTGTTTTTTGGATGTACTACGTACGTCCGTGGTTGCTTGGGAAGGCTATACCTTTGCCATTTTCACAGCCATAACTCGCTACCGAAGGCAAGACTATAGCCACTATCACTGCCAGAACTCGCCGCCGAATTATAGTCGAATGTAAGGCTATTCGTGACTCGTGTTTGCGCTCGCCACCTAGCGGCTGTCGCGAGCATCGCGCTTATCAGGTCCGCCGGTAGACTTTTCCGGATACCGCGGCGCGCACGTTTATGGCCGTAACTGCGTAGTTGTCGTGATGCCGCCGAAAGAAGAACCAAAGACGCAAGACGCGGACGTGTAAGGGGTTTTGTTGCGTCCCCTTGTCAGCACAATTAAGGACAGAAGTGTATCCTTTCATCGCGTCACGCGAGAAGCAGACGATGCGTCTCGCAGGGCGTTGTGGATACGGAACCTGCGGTTTGGAAAAAAAAAAAAATGGGATGCCCACCTTGCAAGTTTGCTCCAAGTACTTCGCTCAACTACTACCAGATTCCTTCAATGCTTTTCTGCTCATGAAGCTCCGCCGTCACGCTATGGCAGAGCTTCTGGCGCTGCCCAAGAAGGTGGCGCCACGGCGCTGGCGTTCATCGTATTGGCGGTGAGCGCGACCACGGGTGGCGCTGCGCGCTACGCATCCGTGACGTCGGCTTAGGGATTCTCGCCTTTGTCGTCTGCTTCACTCGGGCTCGCTCTTCCTGCTATTTCATTGGCTCGGCTGGCGTCTGATGCTTGTCCGTACCAGATTTTGCGTGCGCGTAACTTTTTATCATAATAATAGACTTAAAATCGCATACACTAGCTCAAGGCGTGAGTTAAAGTTTTTGGATACCGCTACGGAAGAGACATTGCCGGCTTCGCCCCATCCGTTGCGAAGCCGGTCCTGTGCGGAGCGCGAAGAGTCGGAGCTAGGCATCAGTTTCTGTATCGAGCAATCTTTCGAACAAAGAAAACAGCCAGCTGCTAGTAACCGACAACAGCGAAAATACAAGACCAACACAAATTCTTGGCCTTCGGGGCTGTCGGCTTTGGCAGAAGGCATTACGATTCCCAGTAATCATACGTAAGGTAAAACAGTTTTTGCAACCTTGGCGACTGCTCGAAAGTATTGTATCACAACTCTTCACGTTTTAATGGCATGAAAGTACATGCTGACATGCACTGTGGGATGTAAAAACTGCAGGTTGAGTTTCACATAACCCACTGTGTATATAGGCGCTTGCTGGTTTTATACCAGGCTTCTAACCAGTATGGGTTTATTGAGCAAAAGGAGTCCCGTCTACAGTAAAGATACAGTAACACTATACCTGTTCATACCTCGAGGGATATTCCGGTACATTTCCCACAGCCATATCTTCCCAATATTCAAACATGCTTTATATGAAAACTGCACTCGAGTGGAGGAGGAGGAGAAGGAGGAGGAGAAAACTTCATTTAACACCATAAAATCGAGCATATTAGTTGGCCGGGTCCCCAGCCCAGGACCTAAGAGTAATAGTAATTTTCTTCAATTCATAGGACACCATCCAGAGTAGACCAGAATTTGTTCTTTACGGCTGGAAGGATTGGAGAGCAATAAAGAGCTGCTTGGAAATATTAATCGGTTTCGATTCTTGCAACATGTGCACGTATACTATTTATTACATTCGTTTGCGAGTATATCAAGCCTTCAACACCGTAACCATTTCCCTAATTGTTTGGGTTGATAGTAAGTTCGTTATGATAAGGATGGTTACGATAGAAATTCGGAGCACAAAAGCCGCGTTCGAATATTCTGGACAACGTTGTCTAGGGCGCGATCGCGGTGGCGTAGCACAAACCTTCTCATTGTATTTGCATGTGAATAAACAACGCACGCTGCGGATATGCACATTCTTGTACGCAGCCATAACGAAAGCCAATTTCTGAGGAAGGTACTGTATGCCTTACAGCCTTAAGAAAATATCCACACGAACCTTGTGAGCCTCCCAAACATCCCCGAACCTACTAATAAGACGTTTGTGACGGTGCAGAAATAGTAATGCGTTCGGCCTCCCAAAAAATTGATCTGAAACAAGTCAACGAAAACAAAAGAAATAGAAGACAGCCGCTTTATTTCCTGCTGTGCGATGCGCGTGTATGGGCCCGCTGTTTGGTAAGTGGCATTAGACTGTTGAGTCTTCATAGGAGCATCTGAGAAATACTGCAGGGGAGTCCACCTATTTTGAAGACTTATCGAGGAGCTCTGAGTGCTGATCCTCGCGAATAAGCTAGAAAGGACGACTTACGCACGCTCTTCTGACCGATGTTCCGAAGAAGGTTGTTCTCTCTCTCCCCGTGCGTTGCAAACTTGTGGTAAATACAGCTTCAAATAAATTAGATGTTTCAGAAGTTGGCAAGAATAACTGAATTACTAGAAATACGCTTGTAATGCATTAAAGCATCAAAGAGGGCGATTTCTAGCGCAGGCACTGCTGCCCCTTACGAGCGGAGCGTAGCAGACGACAGCGGCGCCAGTCCCTAAGCTGACGTCAGAGCCAGGGGGCGCCACTCAAACATCTCACCGCCAATTGCCTGTATTCACTGGCGAGGCGCGCATGCAGGCAACCGTGCGAGTGCACCGCCACTCGTTACGTCGGGCTCCGCGGGATGTCGGTACTTGTCCGTGATAAGCAAACTCTACCTCAACGAACGCAAAGTATTGCCTCGAGTCCAATGTGAGTGCGATTAATAACATCTCTGTTGTTTTGTTTTTTTTCTTCGGCGGGCGGGCGCAGTGGCCCAAGCCGCGCCATGTCCGTGGCGCATCGGCCATGTTTGTGGCCGTTTCCAGTGTTGCCAAGCGATGAAATTGACAGCTAAGCTTTTCAACGAATACCGCCTATAGGGCAGCCGGTAAAGTGTTCGCATGGGGTGTTAGTAGGTCTCGTTCTCTTTACCTGTTGCGTACCGCTGAAATGGACCGATTATTTCATGGGTGCTGAATTGTTTTCTGTAAACGGTCATGCCGTTAACTTGCCGCGTCCCTGGTTGGCGTTCTGGCTAAAGAGGAAACGACGAGGAAGCTTCGCTTTTTCGCTTTCATTCGGACGCCAAGCTGCGCGCGAGATAGAGAGACTAAACATGTTTATTGTTTCTTATTAAAGAGTCCTTAGGGTGGCCTCCTCATTCCAGGAGTCCATTTGCACGGGCTTGGCACGGGCCGCGTCTTCTGCCCTCTCCACCAACTTGCGCTGGACGTCGAGGGAAGAGCTGGCCAAGGCGCTCTCCCAAAGCTCATAGGTGTGGAAGGGATTGGGCGGGTCAAGTGGGCTTTGTGTACAGCCGCCGACCATGTGAAAAAGTGTTCCAAACTCCCCGCAGAAGCGGCACAAACGGGGATACAGGGTGGGGGCTATGTGGTGGTTTCTGCTAGGGTGGGGGTAAGTATTAGTTTGCAGGGCACGAAGTATTCTATCGTGACCGTTGTTTGTGCGGTGGGGCGTACTTTTGTCTTTGGAGCCGATAGTGCGTTGTAATCTCATGAAACGAGACTAGAGGAAGCGGACGCAGATCTTCTTCTTCAGGTGCTCGGCCGGTCAATTCTCGAGCTGTGAGATGGGCGATCTCGTTCCCTGAGAGTCCAATGTGCGCAGGCGCCCAGATTATCTTGGCGGGTCTTCTTAGTGGCTTCTGTTGAAGTATTTTAAGTGCAATTTTGTGTATTCTCCCGCTGAAAAGTTGCGACAAGCCTGTTGAGAGTCAGTAATTACGGTCTCAACCTGAGTTTGGGTAAGCGCTAAAGCAATGGCCGCTTCCTCGGCGAGTAGAGGGTTGGCTCGATCCAGTGAAACGCTGGTGCGGTGCTCTTGGCCTATAATAACTGTTGCTACTGGGGGGCGCGCGAGATAGAAACGTGCAATTCCCTGGAAATAACTTCGCGGATTTAGTTTCGACTCACCGATTAACAATAGGCAACGGCGATGACCCTCTTCGTGATTTAGCCAATCTACCGTTCGCTTACTCTGCGCAACTCCCTTCTATTTACCCCGTTGTTTCCCATTTGATGTATTTTAATGCGTGACCAGTCATGCGCTACTTGCTACCGAAATATGTTCACCTGTGACGCAGGCGCCTGCTATTAATGAACGTGATCCGGATGTAAGCACTCCAATAGGTACCAGGTGTACAAGGGCCCCGTGGGCCCCACGAATGGCCATTGCACACTTCGCACCACGCCACGGCACGTCCGACGACATGACGGTGAGTTTCGGTCCGTTTGTGGGACGGTATGGGGACATGTGCGCAGCGGTGCGTTTGTGTGATGCTTCGTGAAGTGCACAGATCACGGGTGAGAGCGATGTCGTTGGCATACGCTTGGTTACCGATATGGAGTTGGGAACATGCACCATCGGACGATTCCAAATCGGGAGTTTTTGCAACACTTCTTTCCTAGCCTTTTCTTTTCTGTTGATATCTGTCCAGCATTCCTTCCTTAAACTTTCTCACGCTCGTGAAATTTCTTCGCCGTTGTTTTTTATTAGGTTGCTGGAACATCCTTCTTCGTCAAAAAAATCATGATGTGCGCCCCAAGTCGCGAGGCTCATGCTCGTCACCGCCATCACCATCACCACAGCGCGCGGGCTGCATCGCCATGGGGCGCCAGGCTGTTTCCGAACACCGGTCGCAGCCTCACGGAACAGCAGAAGCAGAGACCGCCCGCACTCCGACCGCCACGCCTGAACGAACGACGCTCTGAAACGGTAGGTGCTGCGGAACGGAATGTCGCTATTCTTCTGAGTGCATGCTGTGGTTACAGGCAGTGCTTGATTACCGAGTGACGTCAGCATTTATTAAACGCGGTGTCTGGGGTACCGTCAGTACGCCAGCTCTGCGCTGCAGCCGCGACTAGAGGGCCGCCCGACGACATTCGAATGTTTACGACCAGGCTGACGCAGGCCAGAGCGTCTGCCGCTGTGGTGTAGAGCTTCCGTCAAAGCTTCTTGATGGGAAGGGTGGAGGTTCCGGTTTTGCCTCCTTTATTTTTTTTTTCGTCTTTTAATTGTAATTTCTATGGCTTGGAAATTATTATTGGTGTTTTCAATGATTGCTTTCTGATCGCTAGGTTATGTTGGATTAGGGTTCGATACGTTCCGTCACATTACGTTAGTGAGAACGAAGTGTACTGGACCTCGCATTTTTTTACAAAGCGCGTGTGGACGTCGCTTTAGTGGAAGGCTTATAATACCGTCCGACAGCTTCTGTTAAAAACGAGCCGAGCTGGTTTAGCACCAAGGAGCATGACCGCATATTGTGAAACTCTGCGCATGTATTGTTTGATCGCCTATTTCATACAGTGTCGCGCCTAAAGGCACTCCAGAGCGCGTGTCCAGATGTGAAGGGAAGATTCATTAAGTTTGGTTGCATTCTAGCGCGTCCTTCTTGTGACGGGACCCTCTCGCTTTCAGTTTTTATGCTGTAAAGAATACCTATTGGCCCAGTAATTACGAAAATCGAACCGAAAGCCGTCAGCCACCAACACAGAATTAATTATAGCACGTTTATTGCAACCAGTTTCAAATTTGGTCGTCGCGCGGGAAAATGGCCGTTCGAAGTCCAGCCTGCAAGCGGGCCAGCCTTACGTCAAGTTCTCACCCGTGACGTCAGGGACGTTCGCCGCATCTTCTGCTACGATTGCACATGGTCCCCACTCGCCCGAGCAGTCGACATGTCGTCTGAATCGTCAGACTCGAATGAGTCGTTGCCACCCGGCAGACAGAACAACTTTATTTGGCCAGGCGATTAGGCCGGCGATGTCTTCGCCGTCGTCCGTTTTTTATATCACTGCGCCTCGAACCGGCGCAGAGCGTGATAGCAACAGCTTGTCGCCACTCTTACAATCAATCTGATCGCGAAAAAGAAGTTCCACATGCGAGAAAGTAGATGTTAGTGTGGTGAAAAATTGTGCCAGGGGTTGTTATCAGCGCTGAAATTAAAAGCGGCGTTCAGATATTTGCCGCGATGGTAAGCCTACGCTGACCGGAAGCGGATGTTCGCCGCTCCGACCTAGCACTGTCGGCACCGCGGTGCGGCGAGCGGCCGAAAGATGGCGCCACCTGCGTGCTAGAATCAAAACAGGCCACGGCTGATGTCTTGGTCACCGATCGCTGAAACGGAAATTATCGCCAAAACATAGCTCCATATGCGAAAAAGGGGATAATAGTGTGGTGAAAAGTTGTGTAAGGGATGGTCATTCGCAGTTGTACAGATACCAGCGACCAAATAGTCTCCACGATACTAAGCCTAAAGTTCCCAACACCCAAGCTGACCAGAGCAACGCCGAGCCCGCTGGCTTGGGCGACAGTTCTTGCGGCCGCCGCCGCGCACGAACTCAGTCCACATTTAACGCTTCATGTCGTCGCGTGGAAAATAATACATCTTGGCGTCGTCGTTGATTTCCTCGGACAGGCTTCCACGAGCAGTACTTCGCATTCCGCGAGCTTGCCATAGCACAACTTGGGCGAGCTCGGCGACGTGCACCGCCGCGGCGCCGTGGTGCGCGTCGACATCGCGCACCGCGCGGTGCCGGCACCGCGCAGTTCTCGGCACCAGTGCAAGGGAACACCATGCGCCGGCCACGAACTGAAGAGCAAAGACGTCGAACACGCAAAGTTTACAAGCATTGCTCACACAGCTACGCCCACGTCTCCTGCCCAAACGAATACCACCGACAACAGCAGCGAAGGATATCGTTTCCGGTTACGAAAACGACTATATGACGTCACCCTGAACCGGCCAGACACGCAGGCCGATGTTTCGTCATGCCGAAAGCGATTTCGCTAGTGCTGCCGATTTGTGGAAGCTCGCGGCCCGGACAATCACAATCGATTTTAGATGTGATTCCGGCCTCGGATCGCTGCAAAAAATTCTGTGAGGCATCTGTACAAACTACTGAAGCAAATTATATCATTTTTTAGGCGTCAAAATTTGGTGTCAGTACTCCTTTAAGCTTAACGTTAACCCTATATGTGAACAAGCCAGTTATTTGTGCAGGGCTCTTACGCTCACGCCCATATTAGCAAGTTCACATACAGGGTGTCCCAGCTATCATGCACCAAGATTTATAAAAAGAGTAAAGGCGTAACTCGAAAGAAACCAGGAGCATAATGTTTGCAGTACTGTGAAGAAGCGGACAGTATTTTTTCTTTAATGAGACTTAATTAACTAATTGTAATTAATTATCTAACTCGAGAAATACTCTCCTAATCACTAAAGTGTCAATGAGGCACTTGAAGGTAACCACGAGGGGCATCTAACAGCGGTATTTTCAGCGATGAACTAATTGCGTACACATTTATTCTGACTGATAAACGAAACCCGCGAAATATGAAAAATACCACGTGACGGCGCCTCCGCGCGCACCGTAAAGCAACGCCCTCAAACAGGCTGCCTCTGAGTTAGCCAGAATGAAATAGACAAAAGAAAGAAAGAAGAAATCGCGACCGAGTTTGTTCCTTATCTGCACACGCGTCCCGCGAATCTTGCTGCTGCTGCCCTGCTGCTCCTTCCATGCATGCTATTATCAAGGTGATGCGCTGTCTCTTCGGGCGGGTAACACGCGAAGCAGTTGCTTTCAATCAGCTTTGTTTGGGGACGCTGCTTTACAATGCGCGCGTAAGCGTCGTCACGTGGTATTTTTCATATTTCGCGGGTTTCCTTTATCAGTCAAAATAAATGAGTACGCAATTAGTTCGTCGCTGAAAATAGCGCAGTTAGATGCCCCTCGTGGTTACCTACAAGTGCCTCATTGACACTTTAGTGATTAGGACAGTATTTCTCGAGTTAGATAATTAATTACAATTAATTAATTAAGTCTCATTAACTAAAAAAATTCTCTCCGCTTCTTCACAGTACTGCAAACATTATGCACTAGGTTTTCTTCGAGTTACACAATTTCTCTTTTTTTAAATCTTGGTGCATGATAGCTGGGACACCCTGTATATTAACTGGTGCTAACATTAACATATTAGCAACAGTCATGCAATTCGGAATACTGTACGACGTCCTTTGCTTGGTGACCGGACTATCCCAACAGTATGTGCCCTTTACTTACCGTGTCTAAAAAGTGTGATGAAAAAATACCTTTTTGTGCGTCTTCTTGGTTGTCCTAGCATTTTAATTAAACTTCATGTGAATAATTTGTATGAATAAAAATATACGCCGCCAGCAGCATATTAGTTTTTGTCCAATTCTTTCTCTCGCTCAGAAAAATCGACAGATGGACGAGTAGGTATCGGTTGAACATCTCCAGGGGCAGCGCGAAGGGCGAATGCACGGGAAAGAAAGAAGAAAGGATGGTATTGAATTCCTACTTCATTCATTTTTAAGAAGTTTCTTTAACAGGGACGCAAGTTCTCGTTATTTATTTATTTGCCAAGATCTGATAATGTAACACCTGATAGAAATAAAACAAGGCCGTGAACGTGTTGAATTGAAAGGCAAAGTAAGACGTCAAGTAGGTTACGCGCGCTTTTTTTTCTTGTTCCGTTGCAGTTCCGTACTTCGACCACTTACCATCGAGGACTCGTTGAGGTCAAATGAACGGGAGGACTCCGCGACCCCAGCTCGCCGATCTCCGAGGCTGCAGGAGCCGCTTCACGAGCGCAGGGTTGAGCCGCCCAGACTGCTGCACGGCGAGGGACGGCCAGATATGCCACATCTACGACGACCTGCACGTCTGGAACGAATTCCTGTCCCGCGTGAACCTCGGCCTGCGGGAGTGCTCCCTCGGACAGCTGTGCCTCTTCTCCGTCGACTACGGCGGCCCGCAGCCGTACACCACCCAGCAGAGGCACCAGGCCTTCTCGCTCGTCTACTGGCTCCTGGAAAGCCACCGCTGCGTCGTCGCCGTGCACACCGAACCGTGGCGCATTCTGCCCAAGTACGAGAGGATGATCGCCAGTTGCCTCCGCTCCTCGCTGTGGCTCAAACGTCTGGCGGTGGCGAGGAACAAGTGGCTCCTGGAAGGCATCGTCTCCACCCTGCCGCTGTTCAGCGACCTGGCGGAGTTGAGGTGCGACCTGGAGGAACTCCCCCCCGGCTTCGTCCAATCGCTGAGCGCCCTCATCGAGACCTCCTGGTCGCTGAAGGCCCTCTCCTTGCCCAACTGGAGGATGAGCAGGCGCGAAGCGGGACTCCTCTTCCGCGCGCTGGCAAGCAACACCACCCTCGTGGCGCTTTCCCTGAATTCGAGCTGCCTGATGGCGGGAACGGCATTTGTCGAGTACCTCGAGAATCACGTTGGGCCCGAGGCGCTGCACATCAACTCGTGCCCCAGCATAGGAACGGCGGACCTCGAATCTGTCGTGGAGATCCTTCGTCACAGCAGAGCCATTCAGACCGTGTCCCTGTCTTATTTTCTCGTTGGTGCCGGCGCAGCCAGCGCGGTCGAAACGTTTCTCGAAGAGAACTCGACCGTCAAGCGCCTCAGCCTCAACCACTGCGAATGGCACACCCCGGGCGAGCGCAAGTACAATATGGACGACGATGGAGCGTTGTCTAGGCGAATTCTTCCTTGGCTTTCCATCCTGCAGAACAATCGGTCCCTCGAGGCGCTCAGGCTGAACCTATCGTCCTTTACTCCCACGGAATGCGTCGCATTCTTCCGAAAATTGGCCAACAACTCCAATATCAAGAAAGTCGTCATAGAAGATCTCGATTGGTATTTCATGCTTCGTGGTCGCAGGGCTTCAACCCAGCCACATTCGGAGGAGGAGAAGAGCGGCTCGCTAACCGATTGCCCTTACGATATACTGACTAACTGCAAGCAACTGCAGAATGTGAGTATTTTTGTTTCGGGCAGCGACTTAGCTTGGTTTACTATAGCCGCTACAGCGCTTCAGTCGTGTGCTCATATAACGACGCTACGAATTGACATCAGCCCTTGGGATCTAGATCCGCAACTGGCGTCTGTAATCGCGCAGTACTTCCAAGGAGCCAGGTGGCTTAAGGAGCTGAAGCTAGGTCTGCCAGAAGGGTTCGTTATGGGCGTGCCGTTATTTCGACTGGCGGTTCTCCGCTCCGTGGGCTGCAACACCAGCCTGCGAAAACTGTACGTGAAAATATCGTCTTTCACGGAGGAAGAGGCGGCTCTCCTCGCCACCGTCGTCAGGTCCAGCAGCGGCATACACGATTTCGGCTTGGAGGCCCACGAGGAGGCCAGTCGCACGTTCGTCACCAAGTTGTTTCCGGACTTTTCGCAGAACCGCACCCTGGCCTGCCTTCGCTTTCACGGAGTGGGAATGCTCTTCACGGAGCATCTCTCCTGCGTCCTGCAGGTTGTGCAGCGCAACTTCCACCTCGTCACGCTCGGAGCTCACTTTGTGGCGGGAAATTTGAGCAGGCCTTGTGCGTACGCGTTCGAGCAAGTCGCCTCCCATCCAGCCCTGGAAGCGATAACAGGCCGCCTTCTGTCGGTGGACGAAAGCGAGGCCAAGCAGAAGATACGCGACACCCTGAACAGCCTGAAGGGAATGCATCTTTTCATGCGCATGGCCGCAGTTGTGAGCGGCGAGGTTGTCTGCCATGCTGGCGAAGTTCGGTTGAGCAGCATCGACGAATACTCCTGGTTAGACATCAGGCGCTACGTGAAGCTTGCAGACATTCTGCCCGTCAATCCATCGCCCGCTTAAGGCGCGCTCAGTGTCATTCGTCGCTAAACTGAAATTCCATTGTATTTTCGTATGATTGCACTTACGAAGTTAATTACTTCGAACCGAAATAGAATGTGTTTTCGACATTTTAATCTTCCCTGTTTTTCTGTCATTGACCATTTACCCATTTTCTTACTTCCAGTCAATTATCTGTAAAAAGAAATTGGCAAAGCTTGCACTTAGTCGCGCAAACTTGAACCATAGCGGAGCTGGAGGATATCTTTTTATGCAAGCACTGAAGGAGACACCGCCACTCATTGCATTAGGTTAGAAATTCTTTACATGTTCTGTTGTCGCTTTTCCCTGTGGTAGCAGTAATCGGCGTATCCATCAATATCACCGTCTTCCTCATGCATGAGCGGCATGCCCGGACCGTTTTGTGCGCAGGCTTCCCCATTTCTCGCAAAATGGAACGCCTCAGCACCTGCTAGAACCGGCGGCAACCGGTTTCGCGAACCGGGCGTTTGTTGCGCGAACTGTCTCGGCGCTCCTCGTAAAACGAGTACTCACGAGAGCAATAAACTGCGGGAGTAACTATGACTCAGGAATTTTTTTATGACGCCGTTGACTCTACGGTTAGTAACAGCAGCTCCGTCGTTAAAGAATATTTAAAAGGCCGTTCCCTTGTATGGTTTGAATACCACACACTCACCTTGTTTCTGATGACATCAACAACCACTGGCACTAGCGAGAGTAATCTTCGGCATTCAAGAATTTCAAAAGTTTCCCGCGCGCACTGGCAACTCACCGCACCTCTTTCTCCCGACGAGGGAAAGCGTTCAAAAGCGGAATCAGAGGAAGCCGCAAAGAAGTAGTTTGCCAGCCCTGCAGAGTTACCTTTTGCACAGTCGAAATGTATCCGCTGCTTTTCGCACGGGGCTCAGTCCCATTAAGCCGGCGAAAGTAATCACGCATTCCACTCGCTATATAAACCTCGCACCAAATAAAAAAAATGTTTGGAACCTCAGCGCCTGTTAATACCAGCACGGAACAGTCGACTTTCAGGTGCGGAAATTTTCCTTAGAACCGAACAGCGCCACTTCCAAAGCTTCCTAGCCGTGCTCTGGTCGTGTTGTGAAGTGATTCTGAAAGTTTCGAGGCAAAGGTAATACGAGCGCAACGGTCAAGGGCCGCGGGAGACCGCAAACCACCACGAAGCTGAACTCACGCTTGATCTTCTATGCATGCTCACTGCTGAGAAACTTGAGAATCAAATCCGGACATCCGCCGGTCGTCTTGAGCGGGCCTTCCGCCTTATACGTATTCCTTGTACGGCTGCTGTTGTAAGACAGGCATAACTTCCAAGAACGTGTTTCTATAGCAAAAGTGCCTTCGAAAAGCGGGTGTACGGTTGGCTTCTGCAGCGCGACCCCACACGCGGGGGACGCCGGGCCGCTGGATGCCCTCAGATCGGCAGCGGCGCGCCTGGCGGTAGCCTTTGTCCCCAAACCAAACTTGAGGTGGAGTATCACGACCAGAAAACCAAAGCATCGGATGACTCTGCTACTACCTTCCAGGTTGACAGCCGCTTGCTCTTTGATTACTTTGAAGCCACGTGCATTCGGGAGTACTTTCTGTCGGCCCGCTTCCCCTTATGCTCAGCTCGCGCATGTAAAGTACCTGCCCTTTTCAGATGTCAATATACATGCTGGAAATGAAGCCCCACTTTCAATTTGTTCGGAACATCGCTCTTTTACTCCGTGCTTGGAGCGACCCTCAAATGTTCGTCTGCGCGTTCACACCGCGCGCAGCTCGACGTCCTTGACGCTCAAGATGGTACGTGGCGGGCAGACCGCTCCGAGCAGCGATTGCCCGGTGGGATCTTATCAGCGCACGCCGTATCGCCTTTCCGGCTACTTTCAGCGCACGTGCGCTTCTACTTTAAAAGTATGTTGCTTGCTTGTAGGGTTTAACGCGCCGACGCAACGCAGGCGATGAGGCGCGCCGCAGTGGAGGGCTCCGGATTAATTTCGACCACCTGGGGATCTTTACCGTGCACCGAAGTCTCGTGCACACGGGGGTTCTTGCTTTTCGCCTCCATCAGAAAAGCGGCCGCCGCGTTCGGGAACCGAACCCGCGACCTCGGGCTCAGCAGCGCAACGCCTTAGCCACCGCGGCGGGTCAAGTATGTTATGTACCAAACGAGTAATCCACGCGCCTGCTAACCAACAGGTACGACGTTGTGCGCGTCATTAATTAGCTAACAGCGCGGGCGCCTGCAAATAAAAATAGTTAAACTTGGGTAGCAAAGCGGTGAATTACAAATTTGTGAAAAAATGTACCGGTAAATTAACGTGCGCCCCCAATGACGAGCAATTTAAAGTACAGCACGGTTGCATACAGCCTGACTTTGCCCGCACCTGCCAAACACCCTTTGTCATTGCATCATTGAGCAAGATGTTCACTGAAGTTTACTCGGCAGCTGCAAACTGCATTCTGTCAGTGTCGTAACATTACAAGCCAAACATTTCTGGGAAAAGTTTACAGCAATTCGTTATAAACTAAGTCGTTCTAGACATACCTTTTTTTTTCAGTACTGGGATGATATGCGCTATGGTTTTCACTTTAGGAACTTACGACTGTCGCCACCATCTACCAAACTTTACACTACGTTTATTCGACTGATTCTTGAATATGCCACAACAGTGTGGTTCCCACATACAACAACTCATATCATGACTTTAGAAAATGTGCAGCAAAAAGCGCCTCACCAACCTACTGTCGGCCTCTAGCCTGCATACACTGGCAGTTAGGGCAAGGCAGGCGCGTCTGAAACTTGTTCCAGTTGCTTCATAACTCTCATAAAATCGACGTTACCACATATATTTCATTTTCACGGTTCCACCGACACCAACACGATTATACTTTAACGGGATATTTCTGTCGCAATGATACATTTAAATATTCATTTCTCCCGCGTGCGACATGAATGGAACCAGTTGGATCTTGACATCACCAGAATCAGTTCATCAGCTGAATTCGCGAAAATAATTGACGAGTTAAGTGAAAGCTAACACTGAACTTTTTTAAATGCGAATGCATTTCTTAGTCGGGGGTTGTCGTGCTCCGTCGGCGTGCGCCTGCATTCCTCCAGCGCGAGCGCACGTGAGCGCGCGCATCGTAGTTCTGCCTTCGTCGTCGTCGTCTCGGCGCGGCGGGGGGGGGGGGGGGGGGTTGTCGTGCTCCGTCGGCGTGCGCCCGCAGGTGTTATCTCTCCGCGCTCCTCCTCGCCCCTAGCAACAGCTGTGGCGCGCCTAGCAACCGGAGCAGGTGGTAGCTCGGGCGGGAGTAGCGGGGGGCAAGGGGAGAGGAGGAGCGCGCTCGCATCGCGGAGTAGCGGAGAGTGAGTGGAGAGGAGGAGCGCGCTCGGGCGTGTGAGGGCGCTCGCATCGCGGGGCTCGGCGGGAGAGAGAGCTCGCGCGCGGGGCGGGCGTGTTGCGCGGGTCTCTCTCTCCTCTCCGCGTACCCTCTCTCCGCTCGCTGCGCTCGGAAAATGTATATAAATGCAGTGGAGCGCACGCCTCTCTCCGTTACTGCTTGCCGCAGCGCACTTATCGGTGCACCCAATGCATTCGCATTTCCGCACGATCCCCTTCGGGGAGGTGGAGGGAGTTTTTTTCCTGTGAACTCACGTTGTGGGCTGATACACGTGATGTTTATTATCCTCCGATTATTATCTCACTAAAAAGTATTTCTTTCGCACCCTTGTCCCATTTCCATGTGTTCCGCCTTAGTTTTCCCTAGTTCTACAATGTTCAATGAAGAAATATTTGAGTCTTTATTGTCTTTTTTCCTGTCTTTTCAAGTGTCGTGGCCTCTGTAATGTTTTATCTTGATTGCTTCTTTTGATATCTTGCGTTGAAAATGTTAGAATTGTACAATTCATGCGTGTGGTTTTATGCAAAATGGAAAGATTGTTGCGAGTAATCATCATAAGTGACGAACGTTTGTGGCTGTGTTGGGAGCGGGGCAGTATTGGGAATAAATACAGCTTGAGATTATACAGAGGTGTCAGAAGCTGGCAAAAATAACTGAATTACTGGAAAAACGCTTTTAAATGCAGTAAAGCATCAAAGCGGGCGATTTCTAGCACAGGCAGTGCTGCCTTTCACAAGCGGATCGAGTGTGGCAGACGACAGCGGCGCGAGTCCCTTAACTGACGTCAGAGCCATTGGGCGCCACTCCAACATCTCATCGCCAATAGCCCTGCCGCTGTCTCAGCCATGACCCGCTGCCCTGGATATTTTCGTTATACCTTAAAATAAAGCTATATTTTCACAGCCATAACTCACTGCCGAATGCATGGCCATACGCCCTTGCCATTTTCCTCGCCCCTTCCTAGCCACATTTTTCTCTCAAAGGCATGTCTGGGATGTTTTGTCGATAATGAAGCTCTGCTTTAGCATAGCATTTATTTAGCATCTCCGGTTTTCACGCATTATTCGTCACTTTTTCTTTTTCCATTGTTCCGCAAACATGGATCACAAAATGTGGCACCCTGTTCCCCACTTCTGTTTGGTCTTCAGAAATTCCTTGCTGTACTGTAAATAAACCTGGTGATAACCCAACTTCAGATCTAGGAAAAATAATTTCAGTTCTCGTCTGCATTACATGCGACTATAATGTGGCCCCTGCTTCAAGTCAACATGTCAAGAGCCAGTGGGACCTGGCAAGTAATGTGTGGACAAAATTGCTTTAAATTCTTCTTGAAACTCACCTTATCGCTACATTCAGCTCAAATAAGTTGTGAAGAAGCATCGCTGCTCATAGACTGGCAAGTGTAGCGCTTCGTGCAAGTGGGAAGTTTATGCGATTCAACCATTTACCTATTTGGGAGGAGGAATGCTTATCCGCAATTAATGCTTTGCAACATTATTCAGTACCTAAAAACAATTCAATCATTTTGTCTATTGTAAAATGCACCAAACAGCAGCTGATCTGTTCTAGCACAACATGCTATCTGGGTGCCCCTGAGCAAGCACACTGCTAAGCACAGCCTCCTTTCAAAGGCAATCCGTGGTAGCACTGCCTGCTGTCCGTGAACGTGTCTGTTCTTGGAGTTCTTGAGAGATCAGGTTCAGGAACAGAAGGGAATAAAGACTTGAAGACAGCTTTTCATTAGTTACCCAGAAGTAAAAAAAATGATAATTTAGAAAGAAGGTTCTTGCAAGACAATCAAAGCCCCTTTGTTAAGAGAAAGATAGTTAAAATATGGTTAAAACGTGAAGCTTTCTTCCATGCAACCCGAGTCAAAATCCAAAGTCCAAATTCCAGACTGCTTCGCCCGCGTCGGAATGGCACAATCGGATAGACGTCAGCTTCACAAAATGAGGGACCCAGGTTCGATTCCGCCCGCGGGAAGCGTTTTTTTCTTGAGGCGCTTCATGTGCCTCAGTGGAAATCTATTACAATAGTTGGCTTCAGTGCGGTGTGTTTCGGGCGTAATGATTTTGGGCTTCAACTTTGGACTCTAAAGACTGGCTTTTCACCAGAGAAAGCTTTGCGTTTCAACCATTGTTCATTTCACCCACAATCATCGTCATTGTCGGAGAAAGTTGGCTGCTCTGCAGTGCATTTTGGTGCAAACGGTTGCCATCAGTGAGGGCATAGACAGCTTTGCTTCAAGAACACGCCTTTTAAATTGACCTCTCCCCAAGTTCAAAACAAATAATACAGCAAACTGTTACTCAACTTCCAATGTGTTTTTTTTAAAGCAGGCTGTACTGTAAGCAACACTTCACTGCAGCTTTCACACAAGAGAAGAGGAAACCTACAGACTTCATATATAGCAGCCTTCACAAATCAGAGGAGGCCTACACTTTTTGGTAGGGCTACATAAAACCACCTGTATTTAAAAATGAAGGCAAAGGAATCAGCAACCAATTCAACGTGCGACACCACAACCCTTTAAAACTTGCTGCAGACTTGTACTACACACAGCTGGCAGACGGGCCAGCTTCACAAGCCTCCAGATTCAGACCAGCAGACCTTTTAACCTGTGGACTAGCAGGATGTCATTAAAGGAGGCATGAAGACAAAATACGAGCTCGAATTATTCGAAAGATTGCAATGTTAGGGTGACACTGACACCACTTTGAATGTAAACTTCATTCCAATGAGCAATATAAAATGGGGAAAACAGGGAATAGCAGGCACCTCACAGGCTACTTTTTCACAGTAGGGTTATGACACATTATGGTCTGTTTATGCAATTAGGTGAGGCTGACAAGATTAAGCACAACTTAAACTGGGACGAGTTTTCAAAATGAACTACTTGCAGCTGAAACTTGGTGCATGGTCTTTTTATAGCAGTAAGAATGGCGGGGCAAATGATAGAAGTTCCGGACAAAGATGCAATCATATACACACCACAAATGAACTACCACTCATCTCTGCTACGAAACGTGCTATTGTGTAGATGATTTTTGGGTGCACTGGGCTGGTGTGACACAACAATGGCACAAGCGGCACTGCCACTTATGTGACCATGCTTGTCATGTCATTCCCAATGTTTTACAAAATGATTTTACTATGAACTATGACGAAATATGGCGTATACGGGTTCAATCAGAAGTAAATCAAGCGTGGCAGCGACATTGCTATGCTACCTGCTGATGGTAACCAAGTGCATTTTGGCACAGCCCCCAGTCAGAGCCAGTTCCTGTTCTTAGTGGGTTGGAGTGTTTTGATTCTACATGCAGTCAGCACACTAATTCGTTTTAGGTATCTCCCTCTGCTACATCATTGCTGATGCCACAAAACACGATGCAGTGAGAGAATTAAAATTTCGGCTTTAATTTTTAAAATTTTCAGCAAAGAATCATATGCTGCAGCACAAACACTGAGGGTACTCTAAAGACACCAAGTCCTTCAAATAAAACAGAGCTGCATGCTGTATTCACGGCCTTCACTTTGAAGCAGAGCTCCCGACACTACACAATCCCTGCAGGAAACAAAACATTATTTCCACTGTCACAGGTACAGGAAACGGAGCACTATTCCACAAACTTGTAGAGGTAGCTGCACTATTACACCCTAGCCTTACATGGGGCCCCTGACAAACAGTATGCCAGTAAAATCCTTTCATTTCATCTGAACGTTGCAGTGTCAAGAATTTGCAAACCACTAAAAACAGCAAAACGAGATCTACACATGTTGGCCACGCAGTATGTGCAGGGATGTTCTGAAGGTTGAGCGAGCACTTAGCTCTGTAGGTGCACTCGTAAATAACTGTTTGACACATCGATTGTCACTACCACGTGTGTCCTTTAGTGGAGCTCGAACCACAGTAACTCGCTGCAAAGCACTTCATATTAGAGTCAGTTTCTCTGTTCACCTGCCTCCCCAATTGCTGGACGGCCTTTAGGCGTAGTTCGAGCGTACGTTCGCACTGCCGGCTTAGGTCTGCTGATTTCTTCCGGAGTGGGCGCACTGAAAGGGTTGGGAAGCATAGCACAAAACCTGCAGCGCGTTTCAACCGCAGCACCACTGAGGAGCAGCGAGCAGCGGTCGTGCCTCCAGACGCCGGTCTTGTCCAGCCAGGCGAGGAGAAAGCGTGCTCCGGGAAGGTCCCGACGGGCAAGCGCGCCGCCGCACACAGGTCTCGCGTGGAAGTCCTGCAGCGTCTCGGAAATTTCGTCCACCGAAGGCGGTGGCGACCCAGAGGGAAGTGCCGTGACCTCGACTTCTCTGTCCAGCACGTAGCATCGAATGCTGTAGTCCCCCTTCTCCGACTCCACTATCTGCAAGATGCGGCGGGTGAACGGTAGGCCCGACCTGGCGCTGCCGAGTTCCACGAAGCACAGGCTCCGCGCGTTGGACTCCATGTCGACATCGTGGTGGTTCCACGCGGGGCTTGGCAGAAGCACCTGGTCGGCTTGCAGAGCCATGCTGAGGGGGGGACGAACAGTGTCGCAATCAGAGCCGGCTTCACCCCGGTTCAGCGGTGCCTTCGCGGATGACAAGTCAGCACCGTCGTCTGACGACCTGCTATCACCAGAATCTTCAGACACAACTTCTTGTTTGATAACAACGTTCATTTTGGAGGCTGCATTCATTTTGCGGTGCACATCGATCTTTGTGTTAGCATTTGTTTTTGGTTCCACACTAGCCTTTGAGTAAGATCTTATCTTAGCGTCAACGGTTTTTCCCAGTTCAGGCCTGTCCTTTCGCTTAAGAGTTGACGCGACAGGATTTGTCACGGGAGCAGGGTGGGTGACCTTAAACATAAAAGACGACGACACTTCTCCCGGTTTCCCTGACAAGACTCCCTTTGGTGCAATGCGCATATTTACATCAGAACGGTTCATCTGCTTGGAAAAAAATGCAACGGGCACCAGCAAGAGGGTGGACGAAGTGCTGTTTTGAGCCAAAGCAGGTGGCACACTCTTTAATGTCGGTGCGGACGTGCCCCCTGTGGTGGAGCCCTCAGTTAGGGCAGCTCCTTTGGGTACGACACGCATTTCGACATTAGAGAGGTTCTCCGGCTTTTGAATCAACAAAATAGGCTGAGACATTGGAGCAGCCGATGAGCTTTCAACAGCTGGCTGCCCCAGCCGGGCTCCGCCATCACTTTGCTGCTGGTTGTTCTCTTTTAAGGTTGACATATCGAGGGCTCGCTCACTACCTTTTTGGTCTGCCAGATCACAGTTGGGGCCTTCTGATCGGAGCATGGCTGGCGATGTCGAGGAAGCCAGGCTGGGCTGTGTCTACGCAAGGGTCCTCTTCGCGGGCAGAATGTAGCTGTTGAATTAAACTGATGCTTCTTACGCCTACGAGAGACACCGATCAAGTCGTCGAGTTGCTTCGACGCAAGCAGTCAACCACTGCCGGCACTTTGTAGCCTCGAAGTCGCGTGTTCGTAGTTCCTCGCAACCACAGGTGCGCTTACAGTTCGCTAAGAACCACACGTACGCCATCCCGCAACACATCCACGCAAGAACTCGGGTGTACTACCGGCGAGCGCGACAACACATTTGAAAAACCGCGCTACCTTCGATTCGATTGGCCACAACATGATGGCGCCATCTGGCAGATGATAGCTCCAACGGCAACACTCGAGCAAAAGCACAAATGGCCAAAGATCAGCGCAGATGTGGGAGTCAGAACAGCGCGCCGACGTTCTACGTGGAGGGCCGTGACTGTAGCTTGCCGCGGGGACCCGCACATCGCGCCAAAGGCCTTCTGGCGGGAAGCCCACTTGCCGATGCCATTGTGAATCCGAAGGTGCTTCACGCGTGGGCTACTCCGGTTAGCGATAGACCTGATATTGTCGATATCACACAACTCACATCACCTGCGCATTCTTTAGCGTTGTCAGAACTAGCAGCACAGTTTCGATTCCCCCAAGTACTCTTCCCATTGCGTACTCTTCCCAAGGGGCACACCCGAAAAGATTTCGATCCCAAAATTATCACTTCCAGTGCGTCTATCCGCTGTTTTGAGGCCGCTACGCTAGGGGACGCCAGTTGTATTAGCAGCGTTGCCAATTGAACGTTGCTTTCATAGCTGCTGTTCTGTACTGGGTGATTTATTACGGCAACCTAACGACTATTAACAATGCACTCAATAAAACCTAATAATTTATACTCTTGCAAGCAAAAAATTATTTAGCGCTAATGGATGCAGTGTTGAAGCCAAGGTCTTTAGTTCTACAGTTTTTAGTTCTGCAGACTGCCGCAAACCGGCAACGGCAGCACATTAAAGAGATCTTCAATGGCGCTAGAGGGAAGCGTACTCTTTTCTCCATTGTTGAAATCTTCGTAGGGGCATTTTTTTTACCTGAACTGGTGCAGATTAGTGCAGATAGACATTAGTGCAGATAGACATCGAAACGCAGATAGACATCCGTCGGCACGCCGTCGATATCGACGCGCAGCGTCGTCTGCTCCTCGCTTGGCGGCACGTATGCCATGCTGCTGCACCAAACGGCACCACCTTTTTCGTTAGTGCAGGGCCAGCAAGAACTAGTGCCGAGGTGGGTCTGCACTGAAGCGGCACCTTCGCAAAACGAGGAAGGAAGTGCAGAGGGCGCGCGCGGCACCGGCAAAACGAGGACGACGGTGCTGCACCCCTTGAACTGGTGCAGCTAGTGCAGCCAAATCGAAGAGACCTAAAAAAGTGAACTTTAGTGCAGGGTCGTGCATAACAGTGCAAAGTGCTACTGGGGATATCAATCAGTGAAAAAAATGAACATATGCTGCACTGCTTGCACCAGTGCAGCCAGTGCACACTAAACCACCTCATTCTGTTTTATACTTGCGTGTCTCGTTTGAGCGCGTTGATGATACACCTGAAATGACAGTTCGCACACCTGCGTGGACCAACTCTGAATCGCCGCAGCGGCCCTTCGTAAATTCAAGCTTACACGGCTGTAGAGACAGTAGTAAACACTGCAGACGCAGCGACTTCTGCTGCTTCGTTCGAGAAACTATGCATTAGAAACTAAGCGTGAGCGAGCAAGCCAGCTGGAGAGGGCTGAGCAGGCCCAGCCGTAGCCCGCAGGTAGCTCGAGGATGCCCCGCAGCATTGAATAATATGGGAAAAACGAATGCCGAATTGGTATCTAGGAGTCCGCGATGAGGTCGAGGCAGCTAATCGCGGAAGAGCCTCGCTGCCATTCTGGTGGACGTCGAGGGCCGGGCCCTGGGCAACGCACTGGCGTTTCTGTGCTACTCATTATAATGCACCCGAGCCCCGAGGTGTTCACGGACGCAGGCCGCGAGGCGTGCATTCAGAAGCAGCGTAGCAAAGCTGTACACCGTACCGAGAACGAAACAACCGAGGCATTACACCTAGCTGAACAGATTTTAGAAACGCGAAGCGTGCATTCAGAAGCAGCGTAGCAAGGCTGTAAACCGTACCGAGAACGAAACAACCGAGGCATTACACCTAGCTGAGCAGATTTTAGAAACGCCCCACATTAATATTGTGCACTTTTCGCTGCAGTGCCGCTGTATATCCTGTTCGTTTAATCTTGCAATGGGGCAGTTGAAATGTTTGCGAACCAGCAGTGCGGCTGTTACTGACCAGGTCGGCTTTGTGGCATTAATTTTTCATTTAGTGGCTTGGTGGTTTCGCTTGATTTAACTGTTTTCGTTCACTTCATCATTACGACTTCACCTGTGGTTCACCTCATGAAGTTCTGGGCTCTGGCGAGTTGAGCGGAAAAACAGAATTTGCAGGCTGGAAAAACAACGTTGAAGGTGCGTCTTCCCTGATGCGATAGTTGAAGTTTTGAATGATTGTAAATGACTTGCCTTGTGGAGCCGCATACTTTCTAAGCCTTATTGAATACAGATCAATTTATTTCCTCCTGTATTTCTCAGAGTATAGGTAATACCACTGTACATGTCACACTACTATACCAGCAGTCCTTTTCGCAACATACCGCAGCTAAGTCACGCCTTCGTAACAGATGCTCCCACATTAGCAGCCCTTTAGTGAAAATTATGTGCACAAGTTCCACTTCCTGCAATCTCAGATACCATTCACATCAATGTGCATGCGTACGTCTACAGTTCTGTATTGAAGCTCTGCACTTGCTTTTTTTTTTCATTCTAAGCAGCTTTTGCTGCTCTCATCAGACATTCTATCTGAGTTTGCGTCCTCACAACGCAGCCGCGTTTCAGCTATGCACAGAGAACTTGCAACATGGGTTAAACTCTCAAAGCCTACACCCTAGGACAGAATTAAGATA
Organism: Haemaphysalis longicornis; assembly: GCF_048455015.1. NCBI lineage: Eukaryota > Metazoa > Arthropoda > Arachnida > Ixodida > Ixodidae > Haemaphysalis > Haemaphysalis longicornis. The sequence continues at coordinate 3,790,389 of NW_027526385.1, forward strand.
AACAGGTAATGATAACTGGTGCAAAGGCCAAACCTCGTTATAAGGAAGTATCAGGGCAGAATGTTAGTTCGTTATATCTGATAATCGATTTAACAGTAGGGGTAAAAATCAGTTTTAACAAATCGGCAATCTGGCTAGCGCAGAAACCTTAGATAGGAAAACACTATATGCTAGGCCGGGGTTTGTACAGGCTCCAAAAGAAAAAATTCAAGGCTTTACAAGGACTTCCAAGGACCACATATAATGTGTTTCATCTGAGATTATTTATAAAGTTGTCAACACAATGCAAAAGTTGTTTATTGTGCAATACCTAAGAACCTTAGCGCACGACATTTAGATAGGTGCTAACAAGTTCGTGAAAACTCCCCAGCTTTATTTTGTTTTTGGTCACAGTTTAAAGGTTGTTCTTTCTTCTTGCTGGTTTTCTCAGGTGATTTGGTTTCAATCATACTGATTTCAAACGTACATAATGTTGCCTGCATCTTTTGCTTCGTCATAAAAGGTATCAGCTGAAAATATTAAATCAGCAACTGTTGCTGCAAGCTTTGCCTTTATTTTTCTCATGTTGTCAAACTTCCCCTTGTCGATAAGTCTTTTCAACTGCCTTACTCCTACAAGCTGCTCTTTTTCTGAGGTTTCAGATCTTGGAATATCTACTTGCTTTGATGTACGTAATCATTTGAAGACACAACTAACAGGATGACATAACAGTCGCATTTCTCTGTCTCTCATTGCGCGGATGAAAGAAATTAAAAAGTGGCCCAAGAACGCCATGTCGCGTTAGTGTACCATTTCTCTCCACGACGGGAGGCTTTCGCGACTGTGCTATCTGGGAACATCTTATTGAAGAGGTCATTTGTGTGCAATTACGAACTTTAGTATGGGCGAGATGTTGCCACCTTCAACGTCCACGAAATCTGTCACCACTTCATGCACCTTCCACATAATGACTGCACTGGGATGGCATGGACGGATCGGGCACTTACGCACAGCACCAGGTACCTTTAAGAATCTACTACCTCCTGCCTTCATGTGGCGTGGTTTTTTATCGTCAACAGTCCCACTTACGAAATGTCAAACATAATCCCGCATGGCTTGCATTTTAAGCAATGTGCGTTCGTTGGGTATGGTGAAACCCTGTCTTTGTATGGCTCTGTGCTTGTTCCATGCAAAGAGCCGCGCAAACATTTTAAATTCTTGCAAAAAGACAGAGTTACTGATTATCACCATGAAAACCAAAGGGTTCCAAGGACTGTTACATTCCAGGACTTTCAAGGTCTTGAAACTGACACTTATAAATTCCAGGGTTTTAAACGTTTTCAAGGATCTGTGCAAACCCTGTAGGCTTCAAACCCACCATTAACAAGGTGACCCTTATCCTTGTGGCGTTTCAGACCAAATGACCCAGAACATGAGAACAGAAAGTACAAAAGATCAACATCTATTTGACAAAACAGCCTCCGTTCTTATTTTTTTTTTTTAAGTTGGATGTTATCGACGTCAGGTGGCTTTTCACAACACTGAAGAAGGTAAAAGTTTCGCACAGTGTCCACGCACGAAAGGGCCTTTTCTACTCTGCAGTTTTGGACGTCGGGAGCTTTTCCAAGTAGCTTATCAGCCTTTCGCAAATATTTCTTTGTTTCAGCCGATACCACACGCGGCTCTCGCGGTTTCAATTTCGTTACAAAAAGAATAAGTGTCACTGAAATAAAGGGTGGCCGACCAAAGTTCGTCTTTAGTTCACCATAAACAATATCAGTGTTCGTTAAAACAAGGTTCAACTGTGCTTAAATCTCTGAAGCCTGGCTTGGTTTCGAGCACCCTGGACACAACCTCTTGATTTCCATGGTGCTGTAGCATTTGGCTTTTTACTTCTCTTTTACTTATTTCTTTGTGGAATCACTGGTTGTTCTAGAGCTCAGCGTGCACTTTTTAAAGCTTCCCTGAACCATTACTTGTGCTGTCACCTCGCTGTATTCACCCCATCTGGAGTAGCAAGCCCTACCGTTAGTGGGGCTGACCTCTTCAGCTTTCATTAAAGGCGTTCTCTCTCTCTCTCTGTGCACAGTCGTGGACTAGTGAAATGCAAACACGAAAATACGAACCGCAACATGCAAAATTGAGAAATACTGTTTGTTGAGGTCCAGTAATGGCACGGCATTGGTATACTTGGAAAGCCAAATTTCCCAACTCTGCTTTTGTATCTAAGCAACGCGTCATTTTGAGCGGCGTGTCAAGACAGCGCCCCATTTTTCTGTTCCGGTTCATATTTTTGTGTTTGCGTTTCATTCGTCCATGACTGTACATGCACAGAAACCAGTTCGACTTGAACCAACAATGGCTTCGTTTGCTGTTTTCATTTTCTCTGAAATACGGAGTTTATCTTCAATTCTGACAGCGCAGTAGATGTACTTGGATTCTTTATTGCCACAAAGCAGGTCACAGGAAGCGGAGATAGTTTCAGATATATGAACGACGTCAGAAAAGGAAGAAAAGGTCAACAGGCACTTTCGCTAAAGAGCTGCAAGATGGCATCTAACGCGTTCCACGCAAATGGCAGGCTCTTGCACAACACATGATGGAGAGAGAAACCTTGCCCAGGAAAAGTGCCCACAGGTTCTGCAGCATTTGCGCTCGTCAAGAAATCTTGCTCCCTACACAGGTAGCTCTCACCGACGTTCACAGATGCCTCGCAAAAAACGCACAATGGAAACGAAAAAGAAAAATGCCTGGGCGTTCATCTTGTGCCAGCATTTTGTCAGTTCCAATGAGTCAAACATGGTAGTTACTGTTAGTACGCATTTGTGTCGTGGTATTAGCTGGTAGTTTTTCCTTCCCGCTCCAAAAATAAGCGCACATTTTTTGTCAGATGTATAAATACCAGCATTTGCAGCTGGTTGTACGTTAGCCAAAACTCCCCAGCAGGTCAAATTGGTGCAGCTTTCCTTTTTTTTTTTCCTCATTCAACCGCCACCATATTGCACTGTCCTACTGGTTTATGCACGCTGCAGTCTGTTCCACATGCCACAACAATAACCCTCAAGCTTTGCCTCTCACAATTTTCACTACAGAGTAAAGGTCAAGCAAAAGTGCTGAACGAAGCACCGCAGGCAAGCAAAGCTGTTGCTTTGCATTAATTTGGTGAGAGAGAGAGAGAGAGAAAGTTGGAAGGGGAAAAAAGAAAAAGAAAAGCAGTCACATCTGTCAATGCTGCCTTACTGCTTCACATTATAGTACCTCCTGGGCATTAAAGGGTGCAAGTTTTGTCACAGTCGAGCACAACAATCCTGGATGCAAAGGCTTGTGTTGGCTGTCACCACTCCAGGCTTCTCTTCGTGCCAAATCGTTTCGCTAGGGTGAGCTATGCCACGGTCGGCTGGTGGCATGGTTGGTGCACAAGCCTGGACGAATGCACTGTTGTACACGGAAGGCTCCTCAGATCTACCCATGCACAGTTCCTCTCAACTAGGTCAAGGTCACCAAGGTCCCCCCCTGTGCCTTCTCCTTTTCCAGGGAACAACACCTGCAGTTGATAAACTGGAGCCCTTGAAACCCTCGAAGCCCTTTGGCCCTGCTCCAGCCCTACATTTGAACTATACGTCAGGTCACGGACCGAACACACGGCTGTACTTTCACATGCAGTGAGGCTGTCGGGGGTGCTGCTGCTTGCTGCTTCCTTTTCACAGTCTGCGTGACCACGCACAAGTGCTGGCAATCACCACTGCAGTGTCGAAGACCTGCGTGCTCCACAGCAAACTTTGCAGCTGGAACAAAAGAGCTGCTGATGCACACTCAATAGCTTTGAACAAGTTCCTCCAAGGTGCTTCAATCGGTGCACAGGGAATATTCGGTAACCACTGTGCAGTTTGGGGCACTTTTGAGTTCTGCCTTGGTGGTCTCCAAGGCACTTGTGCTTCAAGAGGAGGACTAACTACCACCCCCACGGACCACTCGACAGCCTCGCAGCTCAGTGAAGCACATCAGGCACGCTGTCTTCGGAGAAGCCGTTGAAGGCTCGTGTCAATCTGCCCGTCTGGGTCCGCAAAGTTCTCCTTCCGCTCCGAAGTTCCATCTTGCAGAGGTAGCAGACCGCAGCACAGAGTCACCAGAAGTCACTGAACGGTCCAGCAGCACACGTGGCCAGGTTGGGGGGGCAGTGGGACAACAAGGCCGCCGGAGCACACACGTGCCGCAGTTCCCGCACCCGGCGCTGTGGCGGTTCTCGGGCGGGCTTGCTCCGCGGCCGAGTCTTGCGAGTGGACGGAAGCGGCTGCAGCCCCTACTTGGACGGAGAGGACTCCTTTTTGGAGCCCTCTGTGCCGTCCAGAATCTCGGCAATGAACTCGGAGATCTCCATGCTGCTGGCCGAGTGCTGCTGCAGGAACGGCATGTTCAGCAGCTGGGGGTAGGTGGGCCTCTTGGTCGACTCCTTTTGCAGGCTGGGCAAAGGAGAGAGGGAGAGAGAAAAAAAAGGTGTCAAGGAGAGCACGCAGAAGAGACAGGCACACTAGTCTATTCCGCCAAACCATTTATAACGCCACATTTTTTTCACTGCAGGGCTACTGAACACTGCCCGCAGCCTTAGGGTAAGCAAATGAATGTACACTTAGAATGGAGGTTACAGAACTGTTCAGCTAAGGTTACCCAGTTGCAGTCATTGTGTAAAGACAATAAAATAGGCCCAAGGAATATAACAAATGAGCTCCACAAAAAGTGTGGAGCTCAGTTTCCACAACAGACACATCTTGCACAAAAGTGCACATTTCCTCTGGTAGCACAGAAAACTTACAACACCAGCTGCACACAGAACAGGCAGGCAACACTGTTACCAGCAAACAAGAGGGCCCTTTTATTTGTCCCCCTGGACTGGTCAGAACTGTGCACAGAATTTATATTGCGAGAGCCATTTTTGACTGGCCAGGAACTGCTCAAAATTGCCCTGGAAAATGAAGCGAGCTGAGGTTAAAATCAAGTGAGCTGAGCCAGCAATCAATAATCCAGCACACCCCTGTCCCTTCCTTTTTCTGCTTCAAGTGTTAGTGACGGTACTTCATTCAGGACCTTTTGTGCCCATCGTCAAAGTTGAAGTGCAATGGTGAAAAAAACTGGCTCTGAAAAGAGTGCGCTGCGCCCTTTCTCAACCAGTCACTCAAGCCCCTATGACGTGACGAGCAGGTGATGCGGTGTCTGTGTTCCTGGAGGACAGTAGTAGTGACTGTTTTGGTCAGAGATCAATGTGCACCATTTTTTTCATTGGTAGGATGAGCTTGTCTCCTTGTGGTGTTGCTTGTAGACCCCGCCAACACAATCTGAATAAGGAAGCCTATTCACTGCTTTGCAAAATCACTTTTTTCTTCGCAGGTTATGGACAGCTTTCATCATACTTCAGCAATAATCCATTCTTTTTTGTATTTAGGGCACTTGGAAGAATAACAGAACCTCTCAAAGTTTGTCTTGCAGTGTGCCATGAAAGGTCGTTCTTTTCTAAGAGTAGAAAAAACTGTGCCTCAACGACAACACCACTGCTATGCGGGCAGGAACTGTGCATCAAAGGCGAAACCACTGCAAAGGGGACAGGGTCTGCATTGTCCTTTCACCTTGCATGCTCTTACAGGAACCTGGAGTCAAACTTAAGCATAAAATGCCACTGAAGGACCTGAAATTTCCTGGCCTCAAACGTTAGAACCAAAATACGAGGCTCAAATTCATGCCCTCAGCAAAGCCCATCCTCAAATTCTTGCACAGAGTGCATGCGCAGTCTTTTGCAGCGCAGGATGAGTCAAGGATAGAGTGACTACGCATGGATCCACAACTGTTAGCTACAAGATGGACGGCCCTGGTGAGGCAAGAAGCATGAACGGGGGGCTGCTCGTGTGAGCGCTCCCCTCATGCGCTGACGGAGTCCTCACCAGGCGCTGATGAAGTCCTGGTAGTCGGGCGAGAACTGTCCCGTGGGCAGTCGTGGGGGGTCGTCCTCGACAACGTGCTTGAGCTGCTCGAAAGGCGTCCGGAAGCTGGGGTACGGGAACTTGCCAATGGACAGCTCCATCTGCAACGCAGCCACCCAGAGCGGAGGTGGTCGGGCACTGCAACTGCGGCTGTGCAGCAAACTGCACTGGACTGTGAACAACAACTAGCACAACCATGACGGGTCCTCACACCAGTTCACAGAGTCCAGCCATTCGAATAAGGCAAGCTCAGGACTAGCGGGCTTACACCCCACTGCAAAAATTGGCCCGTGCAAGTGTGGTTCTGAATAACCGGCCCGTGCAAGTGTGGTTCTGAATAACCGGCAGGAGTCGCAGCTCTGCGCAGGTGTTCAAAAGTTGAAAGGTGAAATGTGTGCACACCTATCACGGCATCCTGCTCTGGAACTAAACAACTCGGAGGACAGGGTGTATGAAACAAAATTGAGAACCAACTAGAATGGGGGAGGGGGAACCATTACAATGCAAGACAGAGTGTTCCTCGTCGTGCTACAAACCTACCTCTCCATTTAGGTGAATTGGAAAAAGCAGACAAATTCTGGTGTCACAGGGGAGGGAGGAAAGTGACCAGCAATGGACGAGAGGTACTCGCAATCACTCGTTCAAATTTACGAGAAAAGTCCATTGGACAATGCGCCGCAGCACGGTGCTTGCACAGTCACGATTCACTAGGCGCCCTTGTTGCTTTCCGGCCATTGTACTAACATTGTCATAAAACTGCATAATCAGGTGACTAAACAACGTACTCAAAGGGGTCGTGAAGAGAAAATGCATTTGTCCTTGCTTAATTAAGTCTGCTTGAACAACCTTTTAGGAACATAAATCCAAATATTTTCACAATTCATTGCTTCTGGAACTTAGGAGATGCCTTTGAAACTCTCCTACTGAGGTGCATTGCAAGCGACCATGCATGCAATGTTGGTCGGCAGCGCAACTAGCAGAGATGTCGCAATAAGAACATTTGAGAGTTAAATTCTCTTTGTGTATATTGTTGTCTACAACTGCAAACCCAATATTTGAAAAATAATGCATCCTGTATTTGTTCCCATGGACAGTTTTCAATCGATGTGACCGGTGGCGTGACCGCTTCAGTTGTCTGGCAACCATCCTAGCATAACTCAAGACCTACTGTCTGTTTGTACGGTTTCTAGCCAGTTTCCCTGCTGAAGTTCATGTTGTTTGGCCGAGTTCTCTTCGGAATATTACCTTTTTTGTATCAAATGGCACAAAACCGCTTGAGAAAGAAAAAAAAAGTGCGTGTGCAATTCGAACTTGCGGCCGCTGGGCCAGCCCAACGTTACAACCAGCCTGCATTGAAGTCAGACACTTTACCCACTACACTATCGATGTGAGAAGCACGCGCAATAAAAGCGGCTTCACATTTGTAACCCAGCACTCTGGTGTGTTTTCATAAATTCTAATCAACCCAGAGCTTTAACTGCTAACTTGCTGTTGAATGCTTCTGCAGTATGTCAAATGGGAGCATATCCAATCAACGAAACAGCGCTAACAGCATTGTTTATTGGAGGAAACAGGAAAGCAATCGAACTGTGTGATGGTGGGACTCGGTGAATCGGAGTTGTATCACTGCTTCTCGCTAGATATTTTTGCACTTGATGAGTAAATCACAGGTTGGTTTTAAGTTCTGACTACCTGAAATTCCTTTGATAAAGTGTTTATGTAGTAAATTCTCATTTTAAGCTTTCGGTCATTTATCTCATCAGGTCAGAAGTTTCACGTTCGTGCAACTCACATTACAGGCTACGTGAGACAGACGTCAGCAAGCTTGTGCAAGAATACCGGCTAGCAGAACGACAGTTTAGACTTGTGTGAAACAGGGCAAACAGTTTACAAATGCCCAGTTTACTTTAAACGCAGTTATGTCTGCCTGCGCCACTCGCCGGCGTTGTAGACTGAAAGTTTGACATGCTGATCAGTCGTATTTGAGATCAGACATCTCCCGTTCAGTTGCAGGGTGAGTTTCATCATGGCGCCGATGTTGTAGCTTTATCTGACCCTTCGCGAGCCCACTCTATGCCGACATGTTGTGCAGACAAGGGGGAACTGTGATTGGCTCCTTACCAAGATGTCACTTTGTGAGTTGAGGAGGAAAGCCTCGGTGAAACTGCAACTGCATTTTTTTTTCCTATTTGCCAATATTGTGCACCGAAATGGCGATGCGTTGTTTGTTTATCAAGGTTCCACAGTTATAAGTACCAAAACAACACAATTTTTTTGAAAATCTCTTCACGACCACTTCAATTAAGCACTGCCAACAGTTGATATCCCGATAAACAGCTTATAAAGACAAGCATTTCTTTTTCTTTCTCACCATTGTAATGCCCAGACTCCAGACATCAGACTTGACATCGTAGCCCATGTCAGAGTGCTCAGGATTAATCCGCTCAGGCTGCAAAGGTTGTACAAGGATGAATGATTAGACACTTTTAAAAATTCGCACAGGTATTTTTTTTCCCCCAAGTTTCAAAAACATAACCTACACTTCACATCCCGCTCATAAAATTGCATATAAATAAAGTGCTCGAACTGCAATAGGTCCATTGCGCAGTTTGGCATTTGGACGTAGTACTGACCTTTATTTTGTGTGTTTACAGCACCAAAAACACCAAGCCCCATTTGGGGCCGCCCTGAGGACTATTGCAATGACACCACACTATCTTGTTTGTGTACAGTTTACATAGCTAAATAAATAACCTCACAACCCATGCTTAACTACACCTGCCTGAAAACTTGCCACTAAGTCTTGGTAGCAAACACCATAAAATTGGTGAGAAGGGCACAGTACTAGCACTTCCAGATGTAATCTTCGCATAAACAAATGCGCACCAATCGGCCAAGCACCCTTGCCATACAGTGGCTAGACTTTGAGCCAACAAAACGGCCGCGCTGCGTTGACGTTCCCGGAGTGAGCAGTGCACTCACGGCCATGTAGGGCTTGCATCCCGCGTTGACCGTCTTGGCGACCGAGTCGACCAGGTACCCGGAGATGCCGAAGTCGCACATCTTGACCTCTCCCCGTCGGTTGAGCAGGATGTTGGAGGGCTTGACGTCCCGGTGGATCACATGCAGCTGGCTCTGCAGGTAGTGCAGGGCACTCACCACCTGGTCAGAGAGGGAAAGGGCATTACGCCAGTGGTGTTCTGAAAAAACCTCTCTTCTGCACATAGAGCCTTGCCAGTTGTAGGTATTTATGTTAATTACAAGGGTGCCGAATGCATTCTGAGAGCAACCGAATTCTTTCGCCCCAACAATCACACCAGGTGGGAAGGGGCACCCCAAGTGAGAGGAGGGACTGCTCTCGCCCTCCGTGCTGCTCACCGAGAGGGCGATCTTGCCCAGGATGCTCTCGGGGATGGTCTTGCCCTGGGCGAAGACGCGGTGGTAGAACTTGTCCAGGGAGGTGTCCATGACCTCCATGCAGATCCAGACGTCCCCCTCGCGGAAGAGCGCCCCGTAGAACTGCACCGTGTTGGGGTAGTCGCTGGTGCGCATGCTCACGTCCAGGTCCATCAGCAGACGCTTCTGCTCCTGGTTGCACTCCGTGAAGGTGATCCTCTGCGTGTGCCACAACAAAGGGGGGGGGGGGGAGAAAGAGTTAGGCAGCACATGGTGAACACAAACCATCGAAAGAAGAAAGCCAAACAAGCACGGGTCTATTCTTTGGTTAGTTAGCACAAATACCCTTTTTTTCCCCCAACCACACGGCCAGCTGTTAGAAGTACACTGAGCAATGAGCTATACCAACCAGCAGAGACACAGAGTCTCCTCTGTAGAATGCTTGAAGATCACACCAGCTATGTTGAGGTAACATGCACGTGCTGTGACATGCAGGCACTGAAAGGTGCAAGATGAAATATGAAGGGCACCTACTACAGAGAGAAGATGCCTGGACTGAGATGAAGATTGAAGCTCTCAAAATTGTTCAACGACGTACCGAGCAAGCAACACCGACTATACTCGGGAACAAGTTAAGAATGGCAAAAGCTCATATACGGTATCACTACGCCTAAGCGACGAACCCAGATGTCAACGGGCGCGCGCATTTTGAACGGAGATGCTATGAATGCATGATATCGTCTTCCTTTCCTCGCGTAGTTTGTCTGCCATCGCTGCAGTACTTTATAAGCATATTAAGTACAGAAAATTACGGAAACGGTTCGTGCCATGTTCAAAATATTCCCAGTAATGCACTACTTGCGGTGTGCAGAGTAACATCACGCTGCGGTGATGAGGCACAACGGCAACTTCGTTACCGTTCTTAAGTTATAACCGAGTATAGCGGCCCTTTCTAAAAAAAATCTAGGATTTTTTTTCTTGCAGGGTTCCTTTCTTGCAATGTTTTCTTTTTCTTTTTTGCTGTTTTTATGTTGTTTCCCATCTCCTGTTGCAGTGTTATACTCGACTCAACATTGCTTTCAATGCAGAGTAAATGCTAGCATAAAATAGGTGCTTCGCTTGGCCTTGCCACATCCCTTGTATTGAGCAGTGAATGGTCACGCAGTACAACCCAGTCACCCTATGCAAGTATCGCCTTTCAGCTACGTGCACTCCTGTTTTGGTTCGTCATCCATTGCACCGCACTTTGGTCAAAGGCTCACCAACAAGGTCAGGTTTCACAAACACTACAATCAGTGATGTCACCTGCCTGCTCTGAACGCAAACAAGCCAGTTTCACCAATGCCTACAGCAAGACGCAGCGAGGTGTGTGTGTGGCACGGATTACAAACTGCTTCCGCAACTAAGGGGACAGCAAAACGAATTTGCAAAACTATCACTTGTGGCTCCATTGTGTCGTTAAACCCACACTCCTACCTTTCACTACTCAGTGCAAGCCTATACTCTTAGCTTTAAAAGCCCTGAAAAAGAGAAAATGTCATGAGTCATTTGTTATGTGCTATGTGCCACCTGTTTTGTTTGTTCAAGCACTGATTATGCACAAGTTAGACGTGATCACATATATAGTTTCCCAGTGAAATTGTTAGCGTGTCGTCATAGACAACGTCCCCAGAGCAGGAAGGAGGATAGTGTGAGGAAAACAAATGCACTTCTCTCGTGACAATATGCGCGTGAGTTACCCTAGAAAAGTGCAAACGTAAGCTACCTATCCTTTGTTCCATAGTTAGGTAATGTTCATAGCTTCCTTAAGTGTTCCTTTTTGTAGTAAAGCACTTTCATCCCTACGCCACCACGGGTGAAATTCCGAGTTCTGGTCCATTTCAAAAGAGTCCATTTTAGGGTATGTGACACCCAAAGTAGGAAAATGTTCACAGGAATCATGTGCCACACTTCAATAGGCAGAGCTCAATCCAAACAGCTGATTTTAAAGCTGACACAAAAACTCTGGTTCAATCAGGTGGTGCAATCGAAGCTCAAGGTGCCGACCTTGACGGCCATGATGGTGCCGCTGGGCACGTGGAGCATCTTCTCGACCACGCCGTAGGCGCCTCGCCCGAGCTCCTGGATCACCTGGAGGTCGTCCGTGGACACGTCGATCTCCTGCCCTTCCACGACCAGCATGGCGTGCGAGTCCAGGTTGCGAGGGGGGGTGCTACAGCGCAAGATGCGGGTGCAAAGGGAACATTAAGAAAGCGGGACACAAGGCTGAATAAAGCGACTCTTTTCGGCCACCAGGCACACATTTAGAGGGCCATCTTTTTTTCCCAATGTGTTATTTATAAACAGCTGCATGCACGCACGTTTGCTGACGGATTGTATGGGTGATACGCCAATTCAAAGAAACAAATTAGTAGACAAAAAGAAAGCAAAAAGCAATGAAGAACATCCTTTCAAGAATAAGCCAAACAAACGTGGAACTTCATTCTTGACAGTACTGTGCTTTCACCACTCTGTGTGCTTACATGAAAAGGAGTTCGCCTTTTTTGATTTTTAGTTGGATGTATGCATGGCCATTGTTTTTTCTTTTCTTTTTTAAATTTGAATTTGTGACACTATGAAGACAATGTGTGCACCTGTGCAGTATGAATGAAGCTTATGTATGAATGAGTGTCTTTCTTCAAAAAAATCCCAGTTGTTTGTCAGCGTTCGCCCCGTTCGGTTCCTTCTTCTTGGGCATTTGTTAAGCCGCACTGTTTCACCACAATGTTAAACCACCAACTTGCCCAACTGTCCTTCCTTCTGCAGGGCTTTTCTTTGGGAAAGTTATTTTTTTTGTGCAGCCTTGAAAAAAAAAAAAAAAAAAACACCACGTGGAAATAAAAATAATTTTCTGACAGGCTCTTCGGTTTTTATGACTGAACATGGAAAACGGCGCATCAAGCTTGGCCCAAGGGCAGTAGAAAAGCAAGTTAGACACACATGACACAGCCTTCTCTGCCAGCCAACTCGTTTGATCTACTGCCCTTGTCTGGTTAGGGCAGGGACATCTGTGTGTCGCATTTACTTTTCTACCGTGCCTGTTTATCTTGCGCAGTCGCTTGTGTGTGTCACATTTGCTTCCCTCTGCTGTTCCTGTCTAGTTTAAAGTTCTGTCTGTGCGTAGCATGTTTTTCAACCGCTCTTGCTTCCCTCTTGCAGTTCTCCCTACGGTTTAGAACATTCCACAGTGCCTAAGGGTCAATCATAAATAATTTCCTTTCTGCCAAACGACCAAAGAAACAGAGCCCATAGTTACAACAACATGAGTCATTTGCCCCATTGCTTCCATGAACAATGAAGTTGTACATTAGATGATGCCAATCCAGAGATGACATTATTAACTACAATTGAACAGCTAAAAGTTACTGGCAAAAATGTATAGCTGGAGTAATGCAGGCCAGTTCATTCGCTCTAAAATATCTTCTTAATCATGTTCAGCATAACAAAAGTGAAAGCAACGAATTCCTGCTGCATGGCTCTTTTCAAAAATAGGGCGCTGTTGATTCTTCCAACAAGAACACTCCCAGTGCCTTCGGTGTCAGCACAAAACCAGAAACCAAGCCACCCTAATCCAGTTACGGCCGACACGTCACACCCCCTATAATCCAGTTACAACAGCACATGTGTCGCAGCGTCTGCATAATGCCGTCAATCCTAATCTCTCAATAAAGTTCAAAAGGACGTAGAATGGGGCTAGTGGGTGATGTTTCATATTGAATTGCGCTACGTATAAAAAGACAAATGGGACGCTAACAGGACTGGGACGAGGCGCAAACTTGCAACTGTTTTGGCCCTAGAGGTACAAGGTCTAAGAAGCAAATTGATGCATAGAAGGAACCATGCTGCATACTGTCTTCCTCTCGATAAACTTAGCCCCCCCAAAAAACTAACCTTCCCCTCAAGGGGAGGGGGGCCTGTCAACCGTGCTAAGTTCTTTAGTCTAAAAATCTAGAAGTTCGTTATCATTAAGAGTAAACGTACAGCGACAATATTTAGGCTGGTTCTTCATTTGTGTTCAAGTAGCTGTCTCGTTTGAAGATTGATAGCAGTTTTTCTTGCAGTGTTACACAAACACACTAAACTACATGCACTTGAGTTTCAGTTCTTTGGTTTAAAGTCTAGTTACAAGCATTAACACATGTACACACACGCAGAGAGAGACAGAGGTTTCTCTTACACCCTCTGTTGAACATTCTGGTTGGATTCCGGCATGATGATCTTCCCCAACGTCTTTTTTCCTGAAAAGTAGAAAACGAGCAAACATAAACACAAAACAGTTTCTTTTACAAAACAAGTGTCAGAAAGTAGGCACTGCTCTGTACAGCAAGCTGAGACTGCACAGAACCCTTGCGCAGTGCAATCCTCTACCAAATGTTGCACTGAGACGAGAGTGCAGTGAAACAGAGATGAGAAAGAAACAGATGGAAGCACGCTTGTTCCGCCTTTTTATCTTCCAACCCATTCTACTGCACTCCTGTTTGATTTAAACTGCGATCAACTCGTCCAGTGAAGCATTCGGATACTGAACCAACGTTAGTGATTACAATTACTCCACACAAGTTGGAACTCTATTGGGAGATGGAGTTGTGTTTCCTAGCAAAAGAAAAGAGGAATTATGGTTGGAAATTTCCAGCGAATCAATATTTCGGGTGTGTGCATCTTTGAAAATGCACGTGCTTCTTTCCAAAACACACCACAGAAGAAGCACAATGTTATCTGTGCCCCGTGGCCGCAATCAGCTCCCTACAGCAAGTGTCTGCGGTATTTAAATGCAACTGACAGCTTGTCTGTTAAGACCGACAGGATGCCTCCCTCTGCCTGAGGCAATTAGAGGACGTTGTTTCGGAAGCCAAAACAAACTGTAACGATAGAGCGGCAAATGCACATCTGCCATGATCCGGGCACTCGCACATAATAACGCTTCACGCTATCGCGCCTGCTTGAACCTCCTGGCCAGCTATCAGCAGTAGGGCTGACAATGGCGAGACATTCTCACAACTTTACGACCGTCTCTCCTGCAACAACAGACACACACACATGCAAGAAAGGGGCTCTGCTACCTGATATCGCAACAGATGTCTTTTCAGGGGCATTAGAAAAAGACGCGGGCTCATAAACTAATCTTCAGCACATACTGTGGTGACAAGGAATGGTGAGCTTAAAGGGACTCTGCAACACTCGCTTCAACTTTTTTCGAAATCTTAAATGCTTGCAGAATGTAGTCAACCAAGATATCCAGTATTTCGATTAGGGGGTCGCAAAGAACCTTAGCAAAAAATTACTGCTCTATGCCCATTAGATAACTTGGAAACTCGGTCGAAAGACTTTTCTCTCTTGCCTGGTCTTGGAGGAGTTCTTTGACCGCTGGAATTATGTCATTACAGTGGTGTAGTGGCTATTAGCCAGCTTTCCTTTAGTTGCAGCAATGAATGCATCCGATAGCTGCTTTAAAACAGAAGCCGCAAAAGCAAAGCAGAAACGGAAGGCATATCTGCTGCGACAAGCAAATCTCACAGGGCTACTCCGTGCTGGCGATGACTATAGCTTTCGCAGTGCTTCCACATGCGAAGGATAGAGTGAAAGCATTTTATCGGGAGTGTTGCAGAGTCTCTTTAAGATGGCGACTGCTGTGTGAATTACATATCAGCTGATACTTCACCACTGGGTTGAAGTCGACAGTGCCTTAGTTTACTCCTCGAGTTTTGGAAGAAGCATAAGCACCAGGCATCTTTTGCCACTGCTTCATGCACAACCATAATCAAGTGGGCGTGCGATTCCCCTAACACCTTTAATTTGACACCTCAGTTCTTTAGTGCAATCTCACAGTGAGTTTGCTCATAATGTATTATGCAGTTACAAGCAACGAACTGGTGTAATTGCTCACAAATGCTGCGAATATAATACCAAACAAAAAGAAAAAAAAAATGCTTCTTCTCTTTCTCAGTATCATCGGCTCACGACACAGGGTGAGTAATGAGGCAGGCGAAATGGCAACGCACTCTCGCCTGGTTCAAAAGGGGCATAAATCACCAAAGAAGTCTATTGCTGTCTTGACAGTTACGTCTTTGTCAGAAACAAAGCACCCCTAAAAATCACACTGCCTCAGTGGGAACTTGCTGAAGAGGCATTCTTATGCACTCGGATTTTGAAAAGCACCTGTAGCGTCTCCCTGCTAGTGCTGTGGCGGCCACATGCTTTTATTCCCGACACCTACGCCTGCACACGGCTTTTAAAGAGTGCTTTCACAGCATAAGCGATTTTCTACTTCGTGCAGAAACAGACGCACCTGATAGAATTCATGCCAGACATGCTGGAATGTCTACTCGACAGCTGATGGTAAACCAACGAAGCAAAAACAGTACAACACGTTCCACTCGAAGCTATCGCCCCACACTGGGGCTATCAGACAGTGAACATAGGCTGTATTTTGTATGTATGATTGCATTGTTGCTGGCCAACCTCTTGTCACCAGTATCAGCAACCTGCGGCAACTT
Source organism: Haemaphysalis longicornis (assembly GCF_048455015.1). Classification (NCBI taxonomy): domain Eukaryota; kingdom Metazoa; phylum Arthropoda; class Arachnida; order Ixodida; family Ixodidae; genus Haemaphysalis; species Haemaphysalis longicornis. Next base: position 3,806,266 of record NW_027526385.1, read on the forward strand.
ATCACCGTTTTCCAGATGCTGATAAACAACGAAGCAGGTGACAATGTGTGCGAATGTGACAGACGATGCATGGCTGTTACCGAAACCTAACGCCGTTTCTTTTCGCAGAAAAGGAAATACTGCTTGTTTCTTCTGGCAGTGTCTGACAGGATTAGATGCTCAAAAAGAAAAATAATGAGGAGAAAATACTCAGCTTTCAGGGAATATAAAAAACATGCAACCAAAACAGCAGATGGTCTGAAGCAGAGTACCATGTAAATAATATGGTGGACGTGTCATGTAGTACCACCACAATTTCTTTATCAATATGTGGCACTATGGTTTTTTTCTCGCATCTATTCTCTTCTCCTCCCCAAAGCTTCGGACCCGTACGTCAAGGCCATCATCAATTGTACAGGCTGAATTCGGCAGACTGGCCCATTTAGCCCATAATGCAACAGTGCTCAGAAGGCATGCGTGCCACGTGCACAATGGAGGAGTCTAACCCCCAAGGATTTTTACGATAAACTTGCAGGAGCCAAGCAACCCTTTTGCTTCTATCGAGAACATAAAACGAACAATTTCGCAGACGCTGCAGACGTAGCGCTGCAGGTTATTCCCCTATTCATCTGGCAGGAGGAAAGATTAGAAACACCAAGCAAAAAAAGCAGTACTCGCACGACGCACGAGCTATTGTTATACAAGGCAACCAACCACTCTTTCCTCGTCAAACTGGCTCTTCTAGCTCGTCTGCCGGCTGGTATTCAGCAAAACGCTTTCTCCAAGACGTTACCTAATGAGACATCTTTCAGCATTTATTCAGAAAGCTGTGCTCGTTTAACAGCATTGTACTGTATAGTCTTCCTAGCAAGGGGGTCAACTACCACTTAGATTTCACTAGTGTCAAGTGTGTGTGAAAAAATTCCAGCAGATTCCTGGTTCTCATTCCTTTCACTGACACTGTCCATGTGTGTGGTTACAAAAACCTTGTATCCACTGCCCGCCAACACAGCCTGATCTTCTAGTGCAAACTCTACGGGGCTTGCTAGGCAATCATATTCCCAGTTATCAATCATAGGCTTATGGGTCACTGGGTTCCACTCACACATTTCCTCCTTTTTTTAGGCAACAAAGGAGCTCAATTTCTTTAAGCAGATGATTAGAAAAAAGATTACAAAGTGACGAGCTGTGAAATGTTATATAGCATTGAAGTTTGGGCCCTAGCAGATGACCAGTTTAGGCAAGAGACACTGTTGGATGATTTAATGGGTGATCCAACATCTTCTACGTAAAAGATATGAAATGTGATATGATATGATATGAAAGAAATATGATATGAAATAGCACAACATTTTTAAGCTACAAGGCAAGACACACACATGCATGAAAGTATTTGCTGCATCGATGTGGTGCTTAAACCCACAGTTAAATTCGCCCCCAAGAAATGGCACGGCTGCCTTTTGACACGTCTTTCCGTGCCTTGATGACATATCAGCGTTTGAATACCTGCCAACACAGTCAAGTGAATATTTTATTTCGGTATTTGCGCTACCGACAGACTGGCTGAAACAACTGGAACAACTTCATTAAAGGAGCCATGAAGAGAAAACACAAGTTTGGTTCATTCAAAAGATTGTCTCGTTAGAATCATACTGACACCACTTTTAACGTAAACTTCGCTCAAATAAGCTACATAATTAGGAAAAACGGGAATGGTCATGCGACCCACCAGCTCATTTCCCGCAACTGAACCTATGATGTCACATGAGCTAAGCTCTGCGATTGGCGGAGGCTGGCAGAAGCAGACGAAAATTAGGTAGAGCTTACAAACTAGACGAACGAGCGATTTGCGCTTAAATTTAGGGCACATTCTTTAGAAATCAATAAGAATGATGGGACAAACAGTGGAAGTTACGAAAGCACATGTAAACATAGAAGTACTGATGCGTTCAGCTGCTGTTCATACTGCGCACAGCATGCTTGGTTTAGCCAGCTGCACAGCACTACGGGGCTTGGGGTTGTCTCAGACGACACTGGCCGATTGACGCAAGCAACGGTGTCTTACGTGACCCCATTTGTCGAGCGAGCACTGTTTCAGGGAACGAATATTTTCTCCCAGAACAAAAACAAGCCAGGTTTAAATGCGGGCAAAAACAAACCAAACGCTTGCCACGGTATAGTGGCGCCATCTAGGTTACGGAACGTAAAGAAACGCGGGAACAAACCACAACCGCTGTACAAGGTGGAGACAACCTTTGAACGGTCCCGTGCCGCCGCAATTGGGCCAACGGGCTCAACGCGTTATTCTTTTCGTTTCCCACGAGACCTAGCAACGCGAAACAGACAATATGATTCAAACTTCTTCAGTAAACCGCGTTGCGGCGACAATTTTAGCGCGGTTTTGACACAATGACTTGCTTCGGCGGCGAGCGAGCAACCGAAAATGGCGGCGCCAGCGTATACGTGTCTCTACCCTGTACGGCGGATGCGTGAATGAAGGTACTCTAGGCTGCAGAGCGGTCGGTTCCCGTGATGTCACTTGGGACCACGAAAACGCACAATTGAGCGGGAAAATCAAAATTTTAACCTAAATTGTTTAATTTCTCAGTGAATAAAGCACCGTTTGTATCCGGACAAGCGCTGGGGGCACTATAAAACACGAAATCTTTCGAATAAAACCAACTTGCATTTTCTCTTCATGGCTCCTTTAACTGGTTCCGAGGATGGTACAGTGTACAGCAAACCATGGCCTGTCAGGCATCGTGCAATGCCCTTGCATAGTTCAATAACATTAGAGGCTGGATTCTGATTCTCTGGCCACAAGCTGGCAGTTCGTGCTTTTTTTTTCCGTGTTAATTCATTTTGTGAAAGCATTTTGCTTTCGTTGATGATAACCCAACGATAGCGCAATTGCGAATGCCAATCCGTTAACAGCCCTTCGACAATCTGCTGCTTGGAGAACTAACTGGTCAGGGCAGACTGCCGATCGGCACTGGAATTGAAGACGAGATTTGGTAGTTCATTGCAGAAACGTGTCAGCAACAGTGCATGCGTGTGCGGGCTCCCTGCTTGGCTGCGACTATGGTTGGTGGTTCTCGGTCATCGGTCATCGAATTACAAGCATGAAATTATGAGTGGCGACTCCAGCGCAAGAAAACTTCCCGTAAGCATGGCCATAAGTCTGGCAGCAGCGCAGCTGCCACGCGATTTGTTGGACACACCTGATCGAAGTACACAAGGCTCCAATCCTCACCTAATCTCTTCATGTTGCCGACCGTCCGGAACGGAACGCAGAACGAATGCGTTCCACGCAGACTGCTGAAGTGAACGGGGGGAGTTTGATGATGGGATCCAAGCTTGCTTGGGGAAATCGTTCGTAGTCTCCAACACACGTTAGAGACGCAGGGGAACGTTGCCGTAGTCGCGGGGCGGTGGTAGGGCTCGTAGTAACTGGCACCACTCCACTACAACACACACACGAGAAGGCACACGCACGTACACAAGCACCACTGCGAGCGAACGTTGGACTGGGCAATCGAAGAACTTGTTTATTTTGTCTTTTCTCTGCGTAGCAGCGTTTTCTCGCTGACGGCGTTGACAACACCACAGCCGCGTTTCCCACTTTTCCTTCGCGCCGAGCGGAGTGTCCGTCGGCAACAGGCACGCCGGACGATAAACTCGCGCGGCGAAACGGAGTTGATCGCTGATTAGGCCTAGGTCCGGTGCCCCCCTCTTCCCGCAGAGCTGCTGCTGCCGCGGCGTCGTCTGTATCTCCGCAACCGACGACGAGGTCCCCCAGTTCCGTCGAGCGCGGCGCCTCGGTACCGTGGTGCCCGGTCAGCTGGATTGTCGAGAATTCCACGATAAGGAAATCGGAGACGCTCTCACGGCTGCCGATTTGGCCATTTCTTTACAGAATCGGCGCACGACCGAAACAACACTCGGCAGCTACTCGCCACACGCGTCGCTGGGCCGAGGCCGCCAACTGGGGGAGCGCTCCTGCTCTTTGGGTCGTCCTTACGCGTGCGGAATCTCTCGTCGGTGTAGTAGCCGATTTTCCCTTCCTCGTTCTTATCCGAAGCTGCGCGCCGGTAGCTCGGCGGTTAGTCAGGTCCTATGAATCACGCACGGACAAGTGAAACCGGCGGCACAAACAAAAGCAACAAAAACCGCACAGCGCCGGGAAGTGACGCGACGCGCCCACGCATAGCTCCGTAGGGGCAATAAACCCTAGTGGCGCGCACTACTCTTGCGCAACCAATCATAACAATTCTTGTCGCCTAGCGCCGCAAGATACGCGCAAACGCTATCATCATCACCATCATCATATTGTAGTTTATAAATGTGCGATTAGTAGGTACACTACTGAAGAGCATGCGAGAAGCGACGTTCAGTCGTGCAGCCGCCACAGCTTATCTGTGGCAGCAGTGACACTGTTTAAATGCAGTGGTATCAGCCGATAAATTTTACCACAGCCAATAAAATATTGCTCCATTTTTGCTTGCGCCAGATATTTCGCTGTTTAGACAGTCCAGTTTTTACGCAACAGCGCTACGTACGTTACCCACCTGGTAAAATTGTGTGTCCTGTGTGAAGCCTGTAAATCAAGGCCACCGAGCGAAAGAATGCCGTGAGAGCAAGAAAACACGCTGCTACGCAGGATCGCCTGCGTGTGGCTATGCAAACGGGAGGCATTGAAGTGCATCGTCTGCTACCATGCTTCATAGCACCAGTGCCCCTCTGCAAGGCACCGCGACTAAATTGGTACAGTTAAACGGAACCTCTATGTAACGAATTCCCGGATGTAATAAAGGTTTTCATTTCCCCATTTCCACCTCCATTGAAGCCCATGTGTTTGCAACCTGTATGCAACGAAGGATTTGCGACAGCTAACGTTGATGTAACAAATTCTCTACGCTGATGAGCAATTGTATTTTGCACTTTTTCTAAAACATCGCCTTCCGAAATGCACCACTTTAGCAAATTTTGCCCGCACCGCAATCTCCCTCGCGTTTCCACCTGTGAGTGCAGTGTGATTGTAGTTGCACGTCTTTACTGCTATCTGTGGTGTCGGTTCTTCAGTGATGAGTTCTGCTGCCAGAAAAGGAAAAGTTTTGCCTTTGCAAGCCAAGCTCGATATTCTAGAGGCCATCTTCGCCGGCAAAAAAGAATGCCACCACCCAGCGCGCGTGCTCAACAGTTTTTGAGTGCGGAAAAAAACATAAATTTCACGAAAATGTGCCCTTTCAGCATAAATTTGGTTCCTGAAACGCGTTAAGGCACCGAAAAGTATCAAAAAGCAGAACTGATGCTTAAGATGCGTTTGTGAATACGGGGCCGTGTAGCAGCAGCAGGAGCAAATTGCACAGTTTTTCAGTGTGAAATATATCCTTGAACAAGGGCGAGTTCAGCATCACTGATGTCTAGCATATTGGTTTGGTTTCGGCTTCATTCACGCAAGCTTTAACTTGAAACCATGCATGCAACGAAAACCTGGATGTAAAGGAAAAATGCTAATTTTTGTCAACTTCGTTGCATCCAGGTTTGACTGTACTATCTAGAGTGGCTAGACAAGTGACCATGCTGGGCACAGTGTCTCTTGTATGTGCAGATAGATAGCGCAGTAGCTACCCTGGTCGCACAGAGGACGACCTTATGGGGAGTAGGTCAGCACGACTGGGTTCTGCCTCGCACGTACAGCCTCATCTCCTCACATCTGTGCTTCTGTGACGTTCAACGTGCATCCATTGACCCTGAAGTGATGGCTTATCAACTTCAAGAAACAAACACAAAAACACGGTGACAACGCTACCTCTACTCAAGTGCTACCACTCACATTTGCCTCAGTGAAATGACCTCCAATTTTTCTCCTCCTCTCATTCTGTTCGTTCTTACGGTTTTCTCCTCAGGTGAAACATTTTTCAACCCATTTTTCCACAAACCCCCTTCCTCCTGCCCAGTTCCGTCTTCCCAACACAACGGAGGGTTCTAAACAGTGTAAGGAAGCTTAAGTTGTCGCTACAATACACAAGCACATGTGTCTATTGAGAACACAATCACTTCTTAAAAAATAGAATGAAATGAAACAATATCATTCAATGAGGAAAAGGATGCCCACGGTACGTGTATTTGTGATTACTTTATTTCAGTCTGCAGTGCTCGAAACAGCTGCGGATCAAGCACTGTCTCTGAAGGCCAGGGCTGTAAGGGCCTTCTGGTGTCCGCTGTATTCCCTCTTCACTTCCGCTGGTGAGACACTCCACAACCGGGCCACGCTGTCGGATGATGCTGCGCAAAAAATTAGGGCTCATGTACACGAGCGCCCAAAAATGAATCACACCCAAGAATGTTTCAACGAGTGAATTGCATCCCTCACACTTTAATGGAAAGGACCACATGGTTACTAGGTTACTACACTGCGTGTGGCTGCCAACTTGCATCGTCCCCTTGGCGACTACTCTCGCTGCCTAATGTGCGTGCCACTGCGTAATACATGCTTGCTCGAGCAGTTGTGCACACACAAAGGGGGCGTGCAGACAACATGCAAGTCTGGTTCATTCCAAAGACTGCCTCGTTAGAACAACACTGAGACCACTTTTAATGCTAACTTCACTCAAATAAGCTATATAATTAGGAAAGAAGGGAATGGACATGCGACTCACTAGTTCATTTCCTGCACTAGAACCTCGCACTAGAACCTATGACGTAATATGCACAGCTGTGCGATTGGCTGAGGCCAGCAAAAGCAAACACAAGTTAGGCAGGGCCTATAAGCTTGCAAAACGAGCTATTTGCACTTAAATTTAATGCATATTTTTTTTATAGCAGTAAGAATGGTGGGATAAAAAATGAAAGTTATGGACACACACGTAAACATAGAAGCAGCAGTGCGTACTGCATGCACTATGCCGGTAATAACTGCACAGCCGTCCGGCGTGTTCAGCTTACGCTGGCCAACTGGCATAAGCGACACTGTCTTCTGTGACTCTGCTTTTGGGCAGAACCAATGTTTCACGAAATGAGCACTATTAACCATAATAAACATTATCCAGGCACAAAGCCAGTCAAAAACAAAGCGAGGGTGGACAGCGGTCCCAAGCAGTATGGCTGCGCCATGTATGAGGACTGACAGCAAACAAGGTATACCGCCGTTTGCTGCAGCCCTAGTCCGCATAATTACCTTCGTTTCAGTACTTGCCCTGGATGCGCCATCGGAGACTATACAAAACGCACAATTCAGCGGGAGAATCAAAATTATGGCTTAAAGTGTTTAATTTCTCAGTGAATAAAGAAAGCATTGTTTGATGCCAGACAAATGCGGGGGGGAAATATAAAACACCAAATCTCTTGAGTGAACCAAACTTGCATGTTGTCTGCATGGCCCCTTAAGGGTTTACGCATGCCGTCATATCACTTTATAACACTTCAGGTCCAGCAAAACGAGATGAATTACATTCTGCAAATTACACTCGGAAGTCGTGGGCTTGGATACCGTGAAGGGCACACATGTTTCTCGATTTCCTATCTTCCCTAACATTTCAAAATTGTAAAGAAAAAAAAAGTAAAGCGCTAACCACATGGAGCGATTTTTCCAGCGACGCGACAAGCGACGCGACTAGGATCCGCAGTCGCCGAACCGAACTCGCTCGCCGAGGCAACCACATGACAGCGACGGCTCGAGCGACTGAGGATGGCGATTTCAATGTTGCCGCACTGTGCATAGTAACGCGCTTGGTACGCTGGTTGTTTGCAAACATTTTTTTTTGTTCATTTGTCATAAAAAGCATGACTAAAAAGTATTACGCCTTTCTACCTTGCTTTTTGCACTTCATTGCATCTCTAAAACTGGTTTGGGTTAGCGATAGCGCATGCTTTTCCTTCTGCGCCTCATCTCTCGGCTCCAACACGAACGCCGTGAAGAATTCGCTTTCTTGACGTCGTTTTTCCCACACGGGTCTCACCCAGTGTGTGCGGGAGCCTTCTTGCTCCTGCTTCAGCGTGTACACAAGCTTTGCCACGCAAAGCTTTCTTTTCCGCTGCACCGCAAATGCCGTCTGCGTGGATTTGCAAAATCTTCCCCCCGTTCTCTTCCAAAACCGGAGGTTGCGTGCTTACGTAGGGGCTCTCCTATTGGCTAGTCGCTGAGGCCACTTCCGGGAGGCGAGCGACTGTTTCTGGCGACCCAGAACCGAGCGATTCGATGAGTGACTTGGTCCGCGGCGAAAAGTAGTTCGTCGCTAGTTGCGTCGCTCCCCAAGTCGCTTGCAAAATCGCTCCATGTGGTTGGGGCTTAACAGAGGAACCAGTTGCTTTCCCTACGCCTTCCTTGGTGCTCTCCACTAACAGCTTTCCTTGCACCCCCCAGCATGCATGCGTGCGACAAGGGGGTCCTCAATTCAATGCTGCAACTTTTCTTTCTTCACCATCAACGTAAGTTCTGTGTCATCAAAATCTGGCGCAAAAACTTTCAACCAAATCTTAGGTGCAATGATGGAGGCTTAAAAATACGTTTAAACCTCTATATCATCTGCTACGAGTCTTGAGAAAACTTGGCTCTGCCGTTGCATTTAAACCCCTTCTCATCCAACATATGCCCATATGACTGTTAGTTATGAACTGGAGGTGACAATGCATAACCATAATTAACATCTTGGGATTGCAAACAATTCTGAAGACAACATGCCTAGCATGAATTCTCAAAACCCTCCTTCTTCTTCGAGAGAAGGAACACAGAAATAATACTTGTGCTACACAGCCATTTCAAAGGCCTTCCGAAGGCCTTCAAACCAATTGCACATTGAGTGTCCCATCGCAAATACATGAGATGCACTTCCAAGTGAGTGTTCGACTGTCAATTGTAGCACGTGCATAAGACAGAGCCGTCTGCATGTGCACGTGTGCAGCAGTGGTGGCCATTACCGGTGATGAGGAACTGTGCGTCGTTGCTGAAGGCCACGTCCCAGACCCATCGCTGGTTGGCGTTGGCCATGCGGGCCACGGGCAGGGCGTCGGCCAGCTTCCAGGCGCGGGCAGCGCTGGTGGAGGACTGGGAGGAGCTGCGCCGTACCAGCCGCTCGGGCCCCGGTTCCTCGCTCGAGGCCACCAGGTCGCACACCTTCCACACCTGGGCCGTCGTGTCCGCCGAGGACGTCGCCAGCAGCCTGAAACAGCGCAGGGGGCAATCTCTGACACTTACACACACCCACCAAGAAGGTAGAAGGAGTGCATGGCCTATGGTTTAATCCACACGCATAATTGTCGTATGCATGGGACCAAACGCGACACAAAGCTGACTGCTTCACTGTTCCACTCATCATACTCGAGGCGCTGCGAGCGTTGAGTTGCTTGTCCTGACCCCACCAAGCTGGGAAAAGACAATCGGGTAACTTGGAAGAAAGGCAAAATTATAAAGAAAAGGGCCACCGATGATGATGATATTTGAGTGCTAATGCTGCTAGGCCAACTAGGGCAAGGAACGCCAAGAAAGTGTGTTGAAAAGTGCCACTGCAAAGAGGGCACCCAAGGGCTTTCTCAAAACTAAATGCTCTCAGTTAGTAAAATGATGAACAGACACCCCACAAATGAAAAACAACTAAGCATCCATCTTCCAGCACTGGACACAAAAGGTCTCTCGAGGGCACATGGTAATGGCACAGAAAACTACACCTGTGCCAATATTCTTGCTGTTCTGTCTGCACTTTCCTTTCTGTCTGGAGCACAGACATTTCGTGAATTTATTCATTAAAACTGAGCAAGCATTTCTGCGTCTGCTAGGTTTTATTCTGAGGCTTTTGTAAGTGCTCTCCGCTGAAAGGTTTTTGCAAAGCAGGCAAAGGTTCCACGCAACACCAGATGCTCTCGTCATCAGTGTATTTGAGACTGAAACATAGCCCCCAAGGCCTGCCAGTTCAGCAAGGGAAGCTCAAGAGAGTGCAATGAAAATTCTGGAGGAGTCTACTTGCTTGAAAAGAAAGCATATGCAGGCAATCAACCTGCTTGTTAAATGAATGTGCTGTGGAATTTAAACTGTACATGAAAGAGATGCAACATTACTGTCCCCAAAACAATGGTGCAGGAGTGACAATTTCGTGTCGCTTGTTCTGCATTGGAGTCAGTAAACACACACGCCAAACCTTTCCCGAATCATGACGCTGCAAAACAAGCCCACAACACTTTTGCCTAATCTCACAAGCCTGGCTTAAACACACTGCATAAATTCTGAGAGTAACTGCAGCCTGCAAGGGCAAGTCTTGCAACAAAAGTGTGGAATGTGTCCTGAAAAGTTGAGTGCACTTCTTCTTTTTCCCATTGTCTGTTCCCCTTGCGCCAGTGTGGCATTCTGACAGGTGGGTGAATCCATTTATGCATCGTGGGAAAGGCCTCGTTTCTGACCATGACCCACATGATGTGGGAGTGCAACGACGCGGAAACGAACATACTATGTACCGCCCCATCTCGCGCGTGCGGTGCGCGAGACGGACAAGGACGCACAGAAAGCCGCCGCGCAGTTTGCGCTGGCGGCGATCACACGCCAGCAGTCGCGGCCGGCACCCCCCTCCTAGCGAGGGAGTGAGAGCCACCGTGACCTTTTAGCAGGCAAATAAAGATGTTGTTTCCCCCCCCCTGGGCCAAGGTGAACACTCGAGGGGAGGGGTGGGGACTCACTCGGAGTCGGGGCTGAAGCGGCACTTGAGGCCGTAGCGCTTGTGGGCCACAAACTTGAGCAAGCGCTCGGGGCTGGAAATCTGGTTGTCGTTGCCGCTCCCCAGCAGGAACAGGTAGCACATGCCCTGCGGTGGTGCGCAAAGAGGGCAGAAGAACAAACAGTAATGAAATTTGCCGAACTTGTTCTCCCTGAAGCCGTGCTATGCCTCTCCGCAAAGCTGGTCTGTCCTTACAATTTATTGTGCAACGTCCTCAAAAAATTGGGTCATAGTTACGTCCACCGTTTACCGCACCCCTGAGCACATGCCGAGCACATGCCTTACGAGGAGCGCCCGGCGTTGTCCGGGCTTGCACGTGGTGCTTGCAAAAAATACCAAGAAAACAGTTCTCGTGCGTCTGCCCCTCAAAGAGAGAGCACAAGACAGCTCACGCTACCGACACCTATGCAGTGTGCGAAGCTGGTTGCCGTCTGTTCCAGCACGTGCTGACGCATTCCACTTTGGGAGAAATGTGAAAGCCTCCGGACAAGGCAATCCGGGCCCGCCAGTCATGCATGAGGAAGACGACGATACTACTGTTGCCACTGTGAAAAGCGACAACAGAACATGTAAACAAACAATTTCGAACCTAATGCAATGCAAGGTGGTGTGTCCTTCAGAGCACCCATAGAAACAAATCCTCCTGCTCCGCTATGGTTCAAGCCTTGCGTGACTTAGTGCAAGCTTTGCCAATTTCTTTTTACTATATAGAAACCAGCACAGCCAAGGGATGGTCAATGTGAGAGTAATTTACATACATTGCATAAACACTCCATTACTACGTGCCAACTCAAAGCTGTAGTTCATGTTAAAAGTCCATATCCCCGAGAAAGCATTCCCACCTTTGTTGCAACAAGATTGCTGCATACATAGTATCTTAGCAACCCTGCCGGGTATAGCTTAACACTACACTACAGCTGCACAATAAACTTGCAGCTTCTATGTTTAGAAAAAATCATAGTTACAGAAGGGACATGTTCTTTAGAGCTCTTCAAAGCAAGCTGCTGGTGAAACATTCACCACAAAACTGACTTGTCTGACTCAAAGCATGGTGTTTGCCACACATAAATCGGTTTATAGTTTAAGGCCCCGCATACATTGTAACGTGACGGCATACGTAAATAACATTTTTTTCTGGTCAAGGGCTGTACTGACCAAACTAAAATTAATGCGCAAACAACTCCTCCTGTTTCACTGGGTGTTGGTTTGTGTTCACACAGCTTTCACAATGCTAATTAGGGGTGTGAATATTTGAAATTTATAATACAAATTGAATATTCTCCTTATTCGAAGAATCGTAAAATGCATATTAAAAAATTTCTGAATATTTGGCCAGGCCCAAAAATCATGCCAGAACGACGCTGACAAAATTAAGTCTGGAAATATAGCTCAATGACGCAAAGGCTCTGGTCGGAGCAACAAGGGAGAAAGGAAAGCGAGCCACCCACTTTGTTGTCAATGGCAGCCAGGTACTGTCCCGAGGCATCCAGGTCTAGGTGTTGAACCGACACGTCCAAGTCCAGTGTCTGTTTGGGGGCAAGAGGGGGACGTCCTGTGGTAAGCATTCATTCGTACAAGAGCACAAACAAGCACGCACATAGATGAACAGATTGTTGATTCATTGATTGTAGGGTTTAACGCGCCGACGCAACTAAGGTGATGAGGCGCGCCGTAGTGGAGGGCTCCGGATTAATTTTGACCACCTGGGGATCTTTAACGTGCGCCGAAATCTCATACACACGGGCGTTTTTGCTTTTCGCCTCCATCAGAAAAGCGACCGCCGCGGCCGGGAATCGAACCCGCGACCTCGTGCTCAGCAGCGCAACGCCTTAGCCACTGAGCCACCGCGGCGGGTTAGATGAACAGATCATCAAATGGATCTGGCTGTATACTCTGGCAAACTGCACGCGTTTCTCAGTGCAGTGGTATTCACTGCCGCAGTGGTGTGCACACAATATCCACTGAGGAGGAGGCAGCTCGGGAAAGGGCTTCGACACAATGGAGCTACTCCCCACTCCGGAGCCCCTCTATACCTCCCCACCATAGAGCCCATCACATTATGGATGGATGGGCCCGGCAATTAGTCTTAGTGGCATCCAGTCACCTGTTTAAAAAATTCTCCACAAACTGTTCATTGACACAGCCAAACCCATATCTTATACAGGCGACAGGAAATACCAGACCTCTTTCACACAGCCCAGAAATTGATAAAAAATAAAAGCGTGAAGGTGTCTAGTGCAAGGGCAACGGTACAAGGCAACCGTGGCACACACTCAGACAGCAAGATAACAAGAGGCCCAGTAGAGAGAGAGAGAGAGAGAAAGCGTGTGGCCGAGCAGCAGCAGTACCAGCTGCTCATTGTGGTTGTTCCTGAGGTCCCAGACGTAGATGCTGCCGCTCTGGTCGCCGATGAAAAGCTCGCACTGGTTGGGGTGCAGGCAGGCACAGTTGACGGGAGCGTTGGTCTCGAACACACGCTGGCAGGTCTGCGCCCGTGCCCTGCGGTGCGCATTGGAACAACAAAGAAAAACATTAAAAAAAAAACATCATGCTTCTCAAAAGTTATTAAAGGGAAAGCTTTCTTAGCGGGACTGATGGCATTCCGCCAAAAAGCTAAGCTAACGCACTTCCCCGTAGACCAGTTTATCAACCGAAAAGCTCTGATAAGATCTTTGGACACCCGGCGTGTGCAAGAAGCCAGGCTTCCATTGTGTGAGAACGGTTACTTGAAAATCGCGACAAAGGAACGGTTCTAGATTAAGACAATACACGCATGGATCATGAAGAAGGACACAGCAGTGTACCTTTATCTCATAAACCATGTACCAGTATGCATCTAGATCATTTATAGATGTGTTTACTTATGTGCAAAACATCATTGCACGTGTTTGTTATTCATTTGCAATGTCGGTCTAAGGCTCAACAATTGATTGAATGCGCTTTCAGTGAACATTGGACTCAATTATAGCTTCCCCGCTTCTCTCAACTATTTTTAGGAAGGGATGGTAATTTCTTCAGACAAGGTGACTGCCAAAACTCCACCTCTTATGAAATCAAATAAACCCAAATTGTGGACACAGAAATGCGCACAAGTACATTAATCCCCACATGACATGCTCTAACAAGACAGATTATCTTGTCACCTAAGCGCCTGTGCTCGCTCCTTTCCATTTCAACTGGTGAATGCTGGAAGGCCAGGGTGACATCACGTGTCAACAATACATCAAACTTTTGCACTTGTGAAGCTAAGGTCCCGATGACAACTGTTATCACAACCGCACTGGGTGAACAATGATAACTGATGGGCATGACTATTATTGTGACCGTATTGGCAAATTCTTGCTCGGTGCCAGGAAGTAAAGTAATTTTCACATCCTATGATAAAAGGTGAGTATGCGGAGGTAAAGAAAGGGGGCAGGGGAGGCAGGGGGAGTTGGGAGTGAGGATAGTGAAGGACTATAAGATAGCCCAGTTTTGTGTAAGAAGTTTAGTAGAAGTAACGTTCTCGTGCTCCCCGCAGCAGCGTATAGCCACCCATTTTGTCACAATGTAGACCAGCTACTTTGAGCACCCCGTTGCGAATGGTCTTTGCTCCCACACACAGGAAATGACAAGCACTGGCCTTAGCCACTGAAGCCTCCAGACAATTTGGACCCTGAATCATCTGGTGCAGGTCTTCCTTGTTAGATGACTGAAGGTGTTAAAGAAAAACTGCCTATGTCCATGGAAAGTGAGTAGAGATGTGTTATAATCAATAAGTGCTTGTGTGCCATGTTGAAGGGACAGAGGGGACGAAACTCGGTGATAAAGAGTCGGAACAAAGGAAGACCTTTATCCCCAGCAGGAAGAGTCGTCAGTTTAAGAGATTTCATCGAAGGCCTGACCTGGAGTCCCAAATGCGGGCTGAGAAGTCTTCACCCCCCGAGTACATCCACAGTCCATCCTCGTGGAAGCCCAGAGCGGTGACGTTTTTGCTCAGCCCCTCATAGTTGATCACCGGGTTGGTGTTGTTGGAGTTGACATCGTACGTGCGGATGTGCTGGTAGCCTGGAACATGTTGCAAAACAACGCACAGGCTGTGCCGCTTTTCAAACTAGTTGGGCCTGAAAGATGTCGGACCAACACTGGTGCATTCGTGTCAGTCAGTGAGTGTCAAAGTTACTGTTAATGGCTGCTCCGCAATGGGTGAGTTAAATATTAACAAGACTTTTCTTTCTATACTGCATAGCTTGAAGAGTAAACAAATTACAACTGCCCGAAAAAGTTGCAGAGAGAACAACCGAAAGCACTAGGTGTGCTTGACCCTCCATCCTCTATGGAACTTCCAGTACAGAGCGCCTCACACCGCAAGTGTAGCTTGGGCGTGTAAAATAAGCGTGGTAGCAGTAAAAAAATTGGGCGTGTAAAGAAATTTAATTTTTGATACAAGGCAGCTCGCTGGCTAGTTGGCCAGGACTGCGCCGACACCAGATTTGCATGAGTGATTGATTGTCAAACTACAACCTTACCCCGATTTCAATTAAAAACACGACGACGCGGACTAGGTACGCTACTCGCGTGTTCATGTCGCGCTGATATTACCAATTGATGGTAAAGGGCTTACCTCCTGCTGCTATGTGTTGTCGATCAGGCGTGATTTCTAACACGTTCACTTGCTGAGGCAAGAAGTTAAGAAAATTAAGGAATAAACGAGAACAATTCAAACCGCATCTTTGTCATCAGCATAGCTACAGGTTTGCTAACGTGATTCAGTATTTCAACCCACAAACTCATTCACCCTTGACGATGTCTGAAACGAAACATCCCAATAAAATTTCCCAGACACGACAGTTTAGACCATTAGCGTCACAAATCACGTACACGGGCGTTCGACACAACAGGGATACAGAATCGGCGTGCTGGAGAGTCCGCTGGCACAGCCCACTGTGCGCCTGCCACAGGCGAATGCTGTGGTCATAGCCACCCGTAGCCAAAATTACTTGATCGCCGGCGCCTTCCGCAAGCATTTTCTTGACATGCGCGGCTTTACCGGTGCATATCCACGGTAATCAAAACATAAGCACACGTTTCCTGAGCCGCACGAACGAAATACACAATCTTCTTGAATGTGTTCAACTAAATTTCGTCTGCCTTCCGAGCACAATAGCAGCCCCGCAGTTAATGAAATACTCCCGTCCGATTGGACAACTGGACCTGGAATATTGTCAAGCGCCGCAGTAAACTAACTGCCTTTTTACGATTGGTTGGCCGCGTGTGTTTACCTCGTTCGCAGTGATGGCAGACGGTTTCAGCGGCGTGTTGAGAATTACAGACTTAAATGACTTTATAGGACCTTCTCAGGTGAGTGCGATCGATCGGAATACATCATGTACTGTTTTTGCTGCCAGGGGGGCAAGGAATAATTCATTTCTAGCGGTGACATCAAACGGGACCGTTTCTCTCGTGGTGTAGACCGTGACTTCACTCGTTGGTTTTGCCGATTTTATCCTGTTTTCGGCGGTGACTGTCATTTTTCGCCGACTTTTCAGGAATGCATTAAGCCGGTGATTGTTCCGAAAGGTCCCGGAAAACTGGGCTCCATCAAAATAGGCGACGATGGCTCCTATCTTCAAGTGGACGAGGTGAGAACAACCTGCCTTTCCTGCAGCCTGCATTGCAAACGCTGCGACCGTGGAACTGTTGCGCTGAACGCATTCGGGTGCACGTTTCCACGCAGTTGGGACAGGCTTCCAAGCTGGAGAAGGCCCAGATAACGCTCACCGACTGTTTGGCGTGCAGCGGCTGCGTTACTTCGGCGGAAACTGTGCTGATCACGCAGCAGAGCTCGGAGCAGCTCTACGCCGTGCTCAAGGACAACGCAGGAATGGTATGACGCTGCAGTTTCTTCTTGCGCAGTGTCATTCCAGTGGTCAGATGGCCACAGTGTGGCATTGACGTCCAGCAGGATCGCGGGGGCAAGCCTTCCTGTATCGCAACTTATAAAGACGCTTAAGGCGTGATCGCTAGCTGTTTCTTGAAGTTTTGAGAAAAGGATTACGCAGCTGCTTAAAAGCTGCATTTTAGGACTCTCTGTGGCCTGCATGTACAGCCTATTTTAAGTCCCCCAAATTGGTGCGCTCCTTTTGATGGTCTAGGCTCAGTTGTCTTGGATTTATTACAGTAAGATTATTGGGGATATAAACTGATATAAAAACGTGCGATGTGGCTAATGTGGCTCTTTTTGAGGTAATCTAGGAGCTGAATAATGACGTGACTTAACATGCACTGACGGTGCATTGTCGCAATCATGACTACTTGCCACTCAGTGGAGGATGGCCAGCTGCTTGTATTGGCAGTGGAATATTGATCCCTCACCTTGAAGAGGGAGGATGGCGTATTTGGTGCCCCTCAAATTCGTTATAGGCTGTGCATTTGGTAGGGATACACCCGGCATGTGCCATCTTATTCTGTGCATTTACTGATCCCTGTGAACGAGGAATGAATCCGCAGTCTTGATCTAGAGCCTGGTAAGAAAGCTGTGCCCAGAATGGTGCAATGCGCTCTCTTTCTTCTTTTTCCTCTTTTCTTCACGCAGCCAGAGGAGCAGCGCAAGGTGGTGGTTGTCACGGTGGCTCCCCAGGTGGCGGCCTCCTTCGCTGGGAAATATGGGGTCGACTACGAGCACGCATCTGCAAGGCTCACGGGCTTCCTGAAGACTCTGGGTAAGTGTCAGTATTCTCTTGCCTTTCTTTTTTCTTCCCTTGCTCGTACAGTTAAACCTCGTCAATAACAAACTGAAAGATGTAATTGTGAACATGAGATATGGGGATACAAATGTGTTGCTGTTGGTTGCTTAAAGGTGAAGTTTATGCTGCGGCATTGCAGGTGCCCACTATGTTCTGGACTCGACATTTGGCCGGGAGTTTGCTCTGGTCGAGACGCTGCGGGACTTCCTTGACCGGTACGCGCGCAGGACCACCGACCCAAGTGCCCTCCCACTGCTGGCATCGTCCTGTCCAGGTATCTAACAACAAGCTTCTTTCTAGTTCCTGTTAAAATATTTCTACGACAATGATGTTACAAAGAGCAAGTTATTGAAGCTTTAGATGTAGTATTCATTTCCTAAAAGACTTGAAGCAAGGAAGAAGTATGAAAATAAAAAGAGAAATGGGGTAGGAGTCGTTTGCGTAGAGTTTCATTTACAACCTAGTTATCTTGTTAACTTGGTAACTCGACCTTTTGTGATGCTATCTAGACCAGAGATACACCTGTTGTGAAACTTTGCTTCGGAATCAAGAGTATCTTCGCTTCGCTGAAAGTAGGGCCAGGTGTACTCGCGTGGCATTTGTGGGTACAAAAACTGTACCTTGCTTAACATCACTTTTAATAACAAAGCTACATAAAATAAAGCTTGATTTTCAAGTCAGGTAACACTACAATTGGGTAATGTTCACTTATGTTTCCACGGTTTTTCTTTTGTGACTCACGTTGGCTACAAGCTACAAGCACTTGAGTACTGCTATCCAGATTGTCTAATCATTACTTTTTTACTACGTAATAATGTACGCTTGTTTTTTGCTTTTGAATTTGCTTCGCGAGAAAATGTCGCATTGTGTATGTCGCAGCATGGGTCTTATCGTTATGGTTGCTTCAGCGGAGGCAAATGCCCCTTGCTACTCTTGCTGAAATATGTGTGAATGATCATGTACGTTTTTTGACCTTTCACTACTGCACCCTTTCCTGCCAAACCCTTTGTTAGGCTAGCAGTATGTGCAAATAAATAAATAAATAAGTTTCTCTCGACAGACGGCAGGCTCGTCAACATGCCCAATGTTCACCCCTGTGTGCCCCCAGTGCAGGGGGGCCAATTGTGGACCAGCATTCGATACATAGGGCCTATGGGGTGTTTCGGAACTGGTGTTTATGCAGTAACTGAGCTTGCCTATGACTGTACAACTGGTAAAGATGGCCGCCCCCATGACCGGCGAGGGCAAGCCTTGTGTGCAAACAAGGCTTGGGGACCAAGTCCCACAAGGCATAATATGACTAATGGTTTATGTTAAAATGCAATTCTAGAACTTTCTCCTGAGTTCATCCAGCCCTTCCAAGCCCTGATTCATGGAGTCAGCTTTTCATCATTGCGTATGTGTCTGCAGTGAAGCATCCTTTTCAGTGAGTTTTTAGAGCGGAGGATCATGGCAAAATCATGGTAGCTTCCCATATAGAGCCGTTGCTGGAACATACTAGTCCTGTATACCAAGCAGCTTCTCTGTAACAACTGCCCCCACCTGCTGTAAGCAGTGCAAAAAATTCAGGGGAGCTTGCACACACGTGCAAGACTTGCATGGCAACGCTGTTGTAAGTGAGCATTGCCTGACACATAGTTAAATTTCAGAATCACTATTTATTTGCACGATTGTGGTGCTAGTAATCGTCGTCGTATGCATCGAAGAGGTTGTCGTCTTCTTCGCGGCGAGTGGTAAATGCAAAGTCATCCTCAGCATCGCAGACTTCCACCAGCTAAGCTGGCAAAGCTTGCACTAAGTTGCACTAGGCTTGAACCATAGGGAAGCTGCAGGATTTCTTTCCACGTGAGCAGTGAAGGACACATCCCCACGCATTTGTACAAGTTTGAAATTGTTTGTTTACATGTTTGTCGCGTCTTTGCACTGTGTCAATGTCATAGGCGTCGATATTGTCGTGTTCCTTGTACCAAGCATTGCATGTGCGGTAGTGCTTGACGGCAGGGCTGGATTTCTTTTCTTTTTTTTTGCTAAAGCCATTGTGTGAGCTTGGGACTCGGTGGTCACCACAAGGCATGCACTCATGAGCGCTTGGCATTTTCTCGCTCCTTACAGTTTTTGCCTTTTTTTTTTTCCCCCTAAAGCCATTGCGCATGCTGGGAACGCTTTTTCCTTGGTATTTCTTGCTGCAACGGCGAACTTAAGGCTTGTACAACAGCCCCGCTGTTAAAACATTTCCGTTGCCTTTCAGGGTTTGTGTGCTACGCCGAGAAGACGCACGGCGACCTGCTGCTGCCACACATCAGCCGGGCGCGTTCGCCGCAGCAAGTCATGGGGACCCTGGTGAAGAACTTCCTGGCCGGCAAGCTGGCCAAGAAGCCCGACCAGGTCGCTGAACTTGCACATCTCTTCGAGCTTTTGTTTCCTCTTGTCCACTTCCCCGTAAAGTGTAGGCAACAAAGAGCTTGCTGCTTTGGCTGGTGTGTTGCAAGTGCTGACGTGCTCGTGCGTCAGTGTCTCTCACTTGCTAAAACCACCTTCAGATAGGGATTCTTATTAGCATCACGGTAAGAGCCTTGGCCTAACATGTCATGTGCTGCTTCCTTGGACAACGCCTTATTTCTAGGCATATATCTACTACGCATATAACCCACCTTGCAAATAATCCACACCCCCACTTTCAGCCCACTGGAAAAGAAAAAAATATCCTCATGTATTGCCCACACATTTGATACAGGAAAGGCTGCACCAAAGCTGCTGCTCAAGCAACACATCAGACAGAAAAAGCGTATATTTTTTAAGTAGACTACACTGACTTCAAAGCCAAAGTCACAATTCACTCAGTGTCACTACTCTCACGGCACAACACACGTTGTTGTGAAGATACACTAAAGAAAAAACCCCACGTACGGTATTATCTACCCCCCTACTTTGCCACTGAAATTTTTGCATGCAAAAATACGGTAACTGTTCACCATAAGGTCCTGTGTGCTTGTGTTTCTCAAGAAACTGACAATGTTTGCATGTGGCACTGTCATCATAGTAGGAAGCCTTTGCCTTGATGCAAAGAAAACAAAAAGCGGCAGGAAACGGAGCGAGATGTCTTCTCTGATTCCCAGATATACCACGTCAGTGTGATGCCCTGCTACGACAAGAAGCTCGAGGCATCGCGAAGTGACTTCTACGACGAAATATACAGCACCCGGGATGTAGACTGCGTCATCACATCCGGTAAGGGCACGTGCCTGTAAGGACTGTTAGTGGGCATTGTATTGGCGTGGCTGAGGGGAGTTTGATTTGGTGTGGCTTGACCTGGAGCTGTGCAAACAGTGCCCTGCAAAGTAATGTCTAGAATGTGGAAAGGATTCTTGCGGCAGCGTAGCCTGGTCCTGGCTATAGGCTGCTGGGTTAGCTTTTGGTATACTAAGCGGCTTTGTTGCCCATCAGCTAGATGCTCGAATTGGTGTCCAGCTATGCCTTAATGATACACTGAAGTGCTGTTTGCAATTGTCTTGGGAAGTTCAGCAGATGTAATTCATTATTGCACTGTTTATGTAATGGGCTACAGAACAGAAAAAGTCATGCGCCAATTGCAGCCGCTGAATGAACTACTGTAATAACGTCACACTGATTCGTTGTGCTGTCTCAGGCCACTATATATTTTTCACCCATTTCATAACAATGTTGGCATTTTTGTTTGTTTGCTGAAAGGTTAAGCACCCTGGTAATTAAGGGAATCTCGCTGTGCAAAGGTACAAGTATGTTGTCACTGCCAAGTTCTGCAAGTTGGAGTGGAGGACAGTGCAAGGGAAATAACACGCGGTCGAATACACTTTTCTTGCTGGAAAAGGCATGTAGATCTACTGACGAAGCTCAGGATATGGCCAATGCAGTCTGGACGATAATCTGGTGCGGTAGTAATGCGACAGTGTTTAGAATTCACTTTGGTGTCCCTTGCAAGGTTAATAGGTCGTGCAGACACATTTGTGCCAACTATAATTGGCGTTAGGAGCCATGGTGATGCTTGCCTTTTGGGCACTTAGATTGTGCCAGCACGTTCACTGGCACCTGCCTGGCATGCCAGCCTCTTTGGGCAGTATTGTGCAATGAGACCAACCTGACCACACTTGAAACAGCGAACGGGACTCTGTGCTGTATATTGTATGTTTTGCAGCTGTTCGTGTGCAGGTTTGTCATCTGGCCTCTTTTGGCTCCGCAACATTGCATTGTGAGTAGGCGTGGCAGCTGTGGTTGTTGTAAATTGTATTTGAACTGCCCGTGGTTCAACGTTAGCCAAGGAACGAAGAGGACGATGAAGAAGAGATGTACATGCAGCACAGAGTGCATGCTGCGCCTTTTTGCTTTGTCTATTGGAAAGAACACGATGCTTGCTGAAATGGATGCCGGGTTTTGCGTCTCTTTTTATTTCGGCGCCACTAAAAGCCGAGCCGCAGTTTTCCCAGTGTGGGAGTGCTGAATCAGCGTAGAATGGCTGTGCATTCGCTGAACGGTCACTCCACCATGTCAGCCAGGTTGCTGTGTGCACCGAGTGTGGGGGTGATTGGGGAACCTGGCTGACCTCAGCCAATCTCAAACTGTAGCCAATCTCAGCCTGTCTGCTGCAAGGAATGCCTCACCGAGAGGAGCTCAGCCACAGTGACACCACTGGAGTTAACCAGTGCGCATGCAAAGTCACAGTTGTTGCTTACTCATGACAAGCTTCAGCTGCCAGCGTCTTGAGGCAAGTGCAGCTCTAGGGTGTGAGGCAAGGACGGCTGTGTACTTGGGTTGTTGGCATATGTATAATAATATTTGTCAAGTTCTGGCATTGGACAGATGTTCTCGGTGAGCGCTTTATGGGGAGCATCTCTGAGTGGCAGCTGGCAAACCCTGAAAAGGGTTTGGAAAGGGTCTATTGAGCACGCCAAGGGCTAGTTATCTGACACTGCCGAGCGGCTTGACTGGCAAGTGCTGTACCCAGGACTCTATGCAGCGTGGTCACAGCGTTTGGGTCTTTGCATGGGGAGTGGTTCAGGCTGGCACGGGTGTTAATACGTAGTGCAATATGGATGGTGCACATTTTTTCCCAGAGGAGTGCAAGTGTTACTTTAGTACCCAGAGGAAAAATGAGTGAAGAAAAGTTTTCTTTGTTCTTTTCTCTCTCTGCTTCTTGCAGTGGAAGTGGAATCCATGCTGGAAAAGGAAAGGAAAAGCTTTAGCGAACTGCCCTGCACAGCATCAGACTCCCTGTGAGTGGCCTCGTGACCTCTGTAGTTCTGTGCTGCCATAAGTAACCTGCCCTGTGTGTGGGTGTAGCAAGCAAGGCAGAGCAAGAAGATTCCATAGGAGGCCTCATGATCTCATTTAGTTGCAGAAATTAAATGGCACTGGAAGTACGGTGTGTACAGGCACTTGCCTCTTCAGGCCAGCATTATGGAGATGTGTTGCTGAGAACATCTTGCATCACTGTGTGACACTTACCAAAACTTTCCAAAGTTAACCGTTGGTGGCCATTCTTGTAAGCAAGGAATCATTCTCATGAAGTAAGTGCAGTGTAATGCCAATGATCATGTGATTGCGAGGGATGTATCAGTTCAGTAGGCATTTGGTTCATTTTACATGATGCACTTTGGCCAGGGAATTTGACAAATTTGTGTTGTGCTGAGATTCATACAATCTGTGGCCGTTTATCTCTGAGCTATACAAATGTGTGCTGTGGAGTTGTAATGACCAGAGCCATCCATTCATCACTCCATGAGGGGCAAAAAGTGCAGCTCAGTTGGAGCATTCTTTATGCAAGGGTGTCGGGCATTTACACGGGTTTGTACTGAGTGACATGTAGAAGCATCATATGACAGAGGTTGTTTACCTGTGTGTCCTGCTTTGAAGTGCTGTTGTGGCTGCTTCACAGTTTTAGGTGTGTGTCAGCGTCCTTTGAACATGCACGTGAGCTGCTAAATGCACAGTCATGGACAGCCCAAGCTGAAACAAAATAACAGCAGATGACAGATACTAGTGGCATGGCCCAGCCGGGGGAAACAAAAAGCTGTGACGAAATAAAACTTGTTCGAGAGGGCCCTTTGCTGCTGCCATGCAATTCAGCCCATGCCGTCTCCTACACTACTGTGCAGCTTTCATGCATGCATTTTCTGCGATCTTCCTTATCTGGAAACCTTTTGTTGCATCAAGCCTATCTTTTTGTGTGATGTAATCAGCAGAAGGGAATATAAATGGGACATCATGACAGCTGAAACACATTGGCTAGCTAAGCCATAGACAGCAGTTGCTAACCTTTTTTTTCCCAAGAAGCAACCACAACATTGCGTGTACCTGAAAGTAATTTCCCGATAAGCGGAATTGGATAAAATATGCATACGCTAGTAGAAAGGTCCATTGTTCAGTAGATGAGGTAGGCCAACTTTCACGGCAGCAGCAAAGGACACTCTCGAGCACTTTTATTTTGTCTTGCCGCAGCTTTTCGTTCTCCCAGCTGGGCCACACCACCAGGATCTGTCTTCTGCTGTTATTTTGTTTCAGCTTAGGCTGCCCACGACTGTACTGCTTGTGCGTAAGCCAGCGAATTTGTGAAGCTGATGCAGTGGGCAAGGATTCACCATGTGGCGTTGCAATTCACAGTGCAGTCTAGTGTTTGGCCCCTGATTATTCTTGGCTTCATAATCATGCAGGTTTTGCTGTGAAATGAACGGTGCACCCTACAGACACCCTGGATCTGGTTCCGGTGGCTACTGCGAATACGTCTTTGTGGAGGCTGCAAGGCTGCTCTTTGACCGGAGGCCCGAGGAAGTCACCTTCAAGACACTCCGGTGAGGACCGGCGTGTTTCTAGACTATGAACTGTGTCCTTGTGATGCCTAGAACAGAAACACAAGAACTGAAGCAAGGTAGTGTAATGCTGGATGCACATTATTGTGAGGCTTCCTAAGTTTCTTGCCGAAGTGCACCATTTGATAATTTGGGAGCTGTTCCGTGCCAAGGCAAGAAATGGGCTACTCAACAAACATTCAGGTGAGCCTGGCAGTTCTAAAAAAATGTAGTCTGGCAAATCTCAACATATTGGCACCTTTGCCATTGCTGTTGCATTAGGCAATGCCATCCAAACTGCTGAGATTTTGGGTCTGTGATAATGCCCTTAATAGTTATGCCTTGATGGGTGGGCTATGGGGAAAGTCGTTATTCGGTTGTTTCAAAGTAAAGTTGAGAGTGTAAGTGCAGATTAACATGAAGATGCCAGTGGGCTTCTTGTTGGACCATACAGTGTCAGTTCTCTTTTGGTGGGCAAATTTACGGTTTTTTCGATGTCCTGCAAAGAAAAAGAACCCAACATTACCAGTTAAAAATAAGTCATCTTTGTGCATCTGATCAGAAAACCAGGGACTCTGTCAGTGCAGAGCTGGGCTTTCTTATCGAGAGAGCGTTGACCAGGACAGTGTGAGCGCGACCACATTATCAGCATTCCAAAGGAGACGCATGCGAATGAAGCTGGCCTAATTTTGTAATGTGCAAGCTAAGGCCGCAAACAAAATGAGAATTGCTTTGCACAGAATGATGCAAATTGTTGGGAGCACAAAGTTATTTATTTTGTTTATGTATGGTCATGAAATTTGAGAGCCACAGAGGATTGAGGGTTGGTTTCGCGTCACTGATGGCGTAAGTGTCCCATCACTTTTTTCCGTCAGGAACCAGGACTTCCGGGAGGTGACGCTGGAGTGTGGTGGTGAGGCCGTGCTCCGCTTTGCCGTGGCCAACGGCTTCCGCAACATCCAGAACGTGGTGCAGAAGATGAAGCGGGCCAAGTGCCCCTACCACTTCATCGAGATCATGGCCTGCCCCGCAGGTGAGGGGGGCCTGCCTCTGGGACACAGTGGGCAGCCGGTCCTTGCCCAATCCCCAACTTTGTCTCTCTCTAGTTTTCCATTTAACGAAAAAGCTTCCTTCCACTTTTGCTTGCCTTGCTGCCAAAAACACCTTATGGAGAGTTTGACAGCCTGCTTATAAACTGCTGCAGTGATGACAGAAAAACATTTGGGAAAAAGCAAACAATCTTACCCATTAAGGACCATCTGCTTTGAAAACACGTACGTGTGTTGACGTCACAGAACCGTCACTTCAGTGGAGTGATGCACCACATGAGGTATTGCCGTTCTTAACTTGTGCCCGGGTATAGGTGCAGTCTTTTGCTGTTCCTCCTCCCGAATGAGTGGGCAGTGGCCCAAAAGCTGATGTGGGAATCATGTGGCCACTGAGGGCCTTGAGAGTGAGCACAGGAGGGCGTGTACTGGGGCACAGTGCATTGTGTGCTTCCTTTGAGCTAGAGCAGACAGAGCGAGCATCGACGCTGCAGACGGATACGCCTGTCGCAGCATCTGCACTGCTGATTGGCTGGTGCCGCTGCGTCCACTCTCCCCACTTGCTGGTCGCTGCTTACTCTGCTTTTTCTCGTGGTGCATGAATTTCACAAAAAATAGTATAAAATCACTACTGCTGTGAATGAGTGGAGAGTGAGTAGTGAAAGGAATCGTGAAGAGATTTTCAGAAAAACGGTGTTGTGTGGGTACTTATAACTGTGTAAGCTTGATTTGCATGGCCATTTCATTGCATAATATCAGCAAATAGGAAAAAAAATGTAGTTACGGTTTCACCGAGGCTTTCCTCCTCAGCTCATAAAGTGACGTCTTGGTAAGAAGCCAATCACAGTTCCCCCTTGTCTGCACAACATGTCGGAATGGAACGGGCTCGCAAAGGGTCAGATAAAGCTACAACATCGGCGCCATGATGAAGCTCACCTTGCTACTGAACGGGAGATGTCTGATCTCGGATACGACTGACCAGCATGGTCAAACTTGCAGTTAACAAGGCGGGCACAGTTAACCACGTTTAAAGCAAACTGGGTATTTGTAAACTGTTTGCGCTGTTTCCCACAAGTCTAAACTGTCGTTCTGCAAGCTGGTATTCTTGATTGATTGGTCGATTGTAGGATTTAACGCACTGACGCAACGCAGGCAATGAGGCGCGCCGTAGTGGAGGGCTCCGGATTAATTTTGACCCCCTGGGGATCTTTAACATGCGGCGAAATCTCGTACACACGGGCATTTTGGCTTTTCGCCTCCATCAGAAAAGCGGCCGCCACAGCCAGGAATCGAACCCGCGACCTTGTGCTCAGCAGCACAACACCTTAGCCACTGAGCCACCGCGGCAGGTCAGCTGGTGTTCTTGCTCAGGCCTGCCATTGGCTGTCTTGCATAGCCTGTAATGTGGGTTACGCGAACGTGAACTTTCTGACCTGACGAGATAAATGACCAAAAGCTTAAAATGGAAATTTACTACATAAACACTTTATTCAAAGGACTTCGAGTTGTTGAAAATTATAACCAACCCGTTATTTACTCTTCAAGAGCAAAAATAACTAGTAAAAAGCAGTGATACAACTCCGAGTCACCAGGTCCCACCATCATTCAGTTCGATTGCTTTCCTCCAATAAACAGTGCTGTTAACGCTGTTTCGTTGATTGGATATGCTCCCGTTTGGGTCACTGCAGAAGCATTCAACAGTCATTTGGTGGTTGTAGCTCTGGGTTGATTAGAAGTTATGAAAACACACCAGAGTGCTGGGTTACAAATACAGAGTGGCGTTTATCCGGCAGTTTGCTGCTGCCTGCACTTTTACGTCTGTGGTCGAGTGGGTACGGTGTCTTACTGCAGTGCAGGCCAGCCCGGCGGCTGCCAGTTCAGATCACATGCGGGGCACTTTTTTTTTTTTTTTCTGCTTGAGCGGCTCTGCGCTGTTTGATACAAAAAAGGTAAGATATCGGAGAGATTCGGCACAAGAACTTGAGCTTCAGCAGGGAAACTGGCTACAAACAGTACAAACAGACAGTAGGTCTGAGTTCTGCTACAATGGTTGCCAGACAACTGAAGCAGTCACGACACCGCTCACAACCGATTGAAAACTGTTTCTGGGAAAGAATAGAGTATGCATTATTTTTAAAATATCTGGTTTGCAGCTTTACAAAATAATATATACAGAAAGAGCGTTTAACTATCGAGTGTTCTTACTGTGACGTCACTGCTAGTTGTGCTGCCGACCGATGATGTGCACATGGTCGCTTGCGATGCCCCTGTAAAAGAGCATTTCAAAGCAGTCTCCTTAATTCCAAAAACAATAAATTGTGAAAATATTTGGGATTTATGCTCTGGAAAGGCCATTCAAGCAGATAGTATTAAGCAAAGAGAAATGTATTTTCTCTTCACTACCCCATTAAACTTGTCAAGCTTGTATCATTTCTGTGAAGGACTGGGGACTGAACAAATAAAGTCATTAGGGAGTTTTATTTTTTTTTTTTTTTTACATATCCCCTTGCTCCCAGTGTCGTGTGCACAGTTTTGCCACCAAACATCCACACACACCATTGCTCTAGAATTCCCCAATGTCAGAGTTCAGCAAGTACTCCATTGTAATTGAAAGACCTAGGTAAATTCAAACGGCTTTAATTTGGCCAGCCTAATTGATTAACCTGCTGCACCAGTTTTTCTACACTTATCTGCCAGCCAGCAAGCTTTAGAACGTGTGCAGCCATTTGTGGATCAGCAGTAAGCCAAAATTGGCCCCTCGGTTCCTGGCCATTCATGTCTGTGTGACCGCATTGGAATTGTCTGGGTTGTTTCGCAAGTTTCATAACCTGGGGCATTGTCTCCATCACCTGTTGGGCACGAATCCCCTCGACATTGTGTCCCTTCGAAGGCAGTTCATGCTTTAACTGTCCCGAGGAAAGCTGCCATTGTAGTTGATGCTCAGCAGTGTAGTGTAGCGCATTACAGATCGCCGTGTTTATACTTTGCTGGTAAAACTAGAGGGCCGTGTGTTTCTTTTGGTGCGTACAGTGTATGCCTGTTCCAAATTTATGCTACTGACAACAAACTGACAACAAAGTTTACAACAAACTTTACTGCTGAGAACAAACTGACAACAAACTTTACAAACTCCCTTTGTATAGCAAATGGTGGGGCACACTGGTAGAACCAGTTTGGTAGTGTGAGACAAATTAAAGGCACTGTCACGGGCATTGTGTGACGGCCTCGGTGGGCAATGAAAGTCCTTCCTTTGCTGCGAACCTTAAAGGGAGGTTGCAGCACCCCTTCGAAAATTGTTTGCGACTCGCCACAACACTAATACAACGTACCGTATTTACTCGAATCTAACGCGCACCTTTTTTCCGATATATCGGGTCCAAAAATTGGGTGCGCGTTAGAATCG
Organism: Haemaphysalis longicornis; assembly: GCF_048455015.1. Classification (NCBI taxonomy): domain Eukaryota; kingdom Metazoa; phylum Arthropoda; class Arachnida; order Ixodida; family Ixodidae; genus Haemaphysalis; species Haemaphysalis longicornis. The sequence continues at coordinate 3,834,940 of NW_027526385.1, forward strand.
AGTACGACCCTAAATCTCCGATATCATATCGCCATCGGCATTTCAAAATGGCCGCCTCGTACGCACTCCGAGCCTAGCCACAGGCCTAGCTGTCTATGCCTAGCTGCAGTAGCGTGGTAGCGTCCTCCGTGTGCTGTGGTAGTACATGTGCTTAGGTTAGTCTACCCGTTTTCTGCGTTTGATCTACCAGCATGGACGTGCCGACAGCGAAGATACGCCGAGTTCATCATGATGCCGCTTTTAAAAGGAAAGTCATAATGTGTGCGGAGACGGACGGAAATCGGGCCGCATCACGCGCATTCGGAGTTCCGGAAACATGCGTGCGGGACTGGCGCAAGCAGCAGTAGACTATTTTCGCCAGCAAGGCTACACGAAAGGGCTTCAGTGGACCGAAGCAGGGCCGGTTCGCCGAAATAGAAGAGCGGCTCGCAGAATACGTTCAAGAGCAGCGAGCGGCGCAGCGGCCCGTGACGACCGAGCTGCTCAAAGTCCGGGCGATGCAGTTAGCGATTTCAAAGCGAGCAGGTGCTGGCTGACGGGTGCGCGTTACAATCAAGATTTTTTTTTTTTCGGGGGGGGAGGTCACGAAAAACGGGTGCGCGTTACAATCGAGGGCGCGTTAGATTCGAGTAAATACGGTAACCTTTTTTTACGTGAACATCCCATGTACAGGCTGCCTCAACGGTGGTGCGCAGCTTCGGGCAGAAGATGGTGACGCCAAGGCACTGCTGAAGCGTGTCGAAGAAGCCTACAGCGCTGTGCAGAGTCAGCCACCCGCCGTCAACCCACGAGTGCTGGAGGTGTACCGAGACTGGCTGGGAGTGGAGAACCCTTTCGACGGCATCGGTGGGGACCCGGCACCGTTGAGGACAGAGTACCACGCACTCGAGAAACCATCTAATGCATTGAACATAAGGTGGTGACCTCGATTGCGCAGGCTTGGGCATTGGAGGAAGGTATTGTGCATGGATGCTGTGCGTGCAACTGGACCACGGGTGCAACAAAGACGCTTGGTTACATCTAATTGCAAGGAAATGTTCTGAAAAAGAGTGTGTTACTGTTGTTGAAAGGTTTCCCTCATTCCATTCAAAAAAGCAAAAAAAGAAAAAAAAAACGTGTATTGGAAGTAAGCGACAGGAATTATTTTTGAGCAATGATGTCCTCGTGTTATATTTAGCATCCCTGCCTTGAGCAGGCACTAAGCGCTACAGGTGCTGAATTTTTGACGTTTGTTATATAGTGGTTGTGTAACTTGTTACCAGCACGCGAAAATGTCAGTGTCACCACATTGTCAACCGCGGTGGTGTAGTGCCCGTCGCGGTGGCACGGTAGCCAAGGTGTGCTGCTGAGCCCCAGGACGCAGGTTTAATCAAAGCCGCAATGGTTTCTTTTCACATTGAGGCGAAAAGTGAAAACGGACATGTGGAGAGATTTCAGCTCACATTAAGGGGGGATGGATGGTGGACGTAGGGGTCCAACTTCGTCTGCGGTTATCTTCGCTTCTTATCGAGTAGTGAACCTGAAATTTTGGAGGGTATCTAAATTAATAAATTCCTGACCGTGTGAATAATATCATACAGAAATCTTTCTTAGTTTTTAAAATAAATATCTAGAGTTTTTGAGCTTTTTTTTTCTCAAGTTAAGGAACATTCTCAGAAGTGTTCTTACAGACAAAGGTCTGAAACACTTTCCATACGTGCTAAACGCCTAAGGCTTCCTTCTGAACCAAAAGAATAATGGTGCCATTAACCGTTGATTTTTAAAATATATTTACACAACACACTCAAATTTCAGTCATTTCTGACAGAAAAAAGTGAGTGAAAGAACAAATTTTCGTGAGAACATATTCATTCTGGTTCAGAATGTGCGTATAACATTGATAAACAATGCACAAACAAATGCTTTTGAAACATAAATAGTTCAAGAGAAAATGTTCCTTTTCTAAGTGGAAATGGTGTTTTGAGAAATCCCGCTTTGAAGTTTTTGTTTCATTTTTTCAAACTGTCACTACTTGCGTAGATTCTGAGAAAAGTGAGGCAACGTTGTTAGCACAGGGCACTTCAGTCATGAAAACTCCCTCTAATCTGTCGAAAAAGAAACCAATTATTTGTGGGCAAACGGAAAATTAGACTATCTAATTGAACATAAACAAGCGTTTTGCAATGCATACGCAATGCAGTTTCAACTAACGCAGCGCCTTTGTGGTATGTACTGAACCCCAGAAAAATGCGAGTAGCTATGGGCTATATTTGTAAGTTATTATAGAAATGAATCTTGTTACGCATTTTTAAAGGAAAATTAACAATCTAAATACCACTTTGCGTCACACGAAACTTGCAGTGACTCGGCAGAGCCACAGGGGGGTGCCTTTGGCGCCATTTTTAAATGGCTTCGGGTGCACACCTGGGGATGCCACTTGTGAGGACGTTTGCAAAGTATGTTAGCATATTTTGCCACTTTAATAAAAAATCTAATTCTTGGTCAGTTTTGCCCTCCATCCCCCCTTAAGGATTCCTAGGGGGTCAAAATTAATCCGGAGTCTTCCACTACAGCGCACCTCTTAGCCCAGGTCTAGTTTAAGTGCATTAAACCCTACAATCAGTGAGTTATTTGCCACGAATGAACCAGGTAGAGAAAACTTTATGGGAGAAGGGCTATCTTGGTAACAGGCTCTGCGAGAGGGACATTGGTGGGAAGTGTCATCACTGTTCACTTGCTAAATTTCTGACTGAGAGGAAATAACATATTTATTCGTAAGTGCTAGCTCAAATGAAAGCAGTGGAATGCAAGTGCGTGTTTTACATTGTACTGCAAATAGTGTGTTCGTTTGTAAAACAACAGAGCACGTGAAGTCTGCTTCTGTGTTGTCCGAAATAAAGAACTTTGTTCTGTTTACGGCTTTGAGTTGCAGAACTTCTGTTGGTTGGAAGTTGGTTGCTTTAGTTCCTGTGGTTTTGTCATCTAATAGCTTTGTTCAAGTTCATAATACCAGTAATATTGCAAGATAAACTGGCATTCAATCATAGTTTGTTTAATGTAAACACACGTTACTTCAGCTCTGACCAAATTTGACAAGCAGCGAGTGTGCACAGCAATCTTCAAGCCGATACGAGCTTGTTGACTACGGGTCACCCTGGTGGAGCCAATTCTTCGGACCTGCATGGGCTTGGCAATGTTTGGTGGTTTACCAAATTCTGAGAAAGGCCTATGCGGCATAGCTGCTGTTTGCATCCTAAAGCTACAGATTCTCAACAAAGGTGGCTTGCGACAAGAATACAAAACTGGCACAACTATGGCTTTTTAAGTATGCCAAAATTGTGTGTCCTTATTCTTGCACCATATTAAGAAATGACGATTTTACAGTGTTGTGTTTGTATCTATTCTCGTGAGCATAAAATTGTTGCACCTACCAGACAAAAAGAAAGACCTCTGAATGGAAACTTCAAACATTTGCCCTCAAATTACGTATCCAGATGGTGTTCCAATAGACCATGAAAACGAGCAGTAGAGGGCGAAGCTGAGAACAAATATTTGAACAAAAGTGTATTCTGATAATGCTGTATGCATCTTTCAAACCTATCGGCCATTGTAGAACTGAAATGCATCGTGTAAAAATGCATTATATTATATTTAATGCACTGGCATTATATTTAGAGCATTGTGTTGTGTCTGCACCAAACTTGCCTATTTGAATTTGCTTTGAAATGCCACAAATTGTCTTCGTAACTTGCTTGCAGTAGATGTGTGGGAATATCAAATTTGGGACTGTGAATTGAAGACAAATAGTACAAGGAAAATAATACAAATAGTACAAAAATAATACAACCAGGAATATTTCAGGCAAGTAAGTGGAACTGCGATGGGGGCAGCTATTTCCGTGACCACAGCCAACCTTGTAATGGAAAAAATTGAAAGGACCGCTCTGGAAAATTTCCCCGAAAAGCCCAAGGTGTTTCTCCGGTACGTGGATGACTGCTTTTGTGTCATCAAAGAAACAACAGTAGGCAACTTCCTGTCGCAGCTAAATTCGATTGAACCAGCCATCCAATTCACCATGGAAAAAGAAACGAACAGCACCTTACCATTCCTCGACGTTTTGATAAAAAGACAGCCAGACGGACTAAATTTCGCAGTATACAGGAAAGCCACCCACACCGGCCGCTACCTGCAATTCGATTCCTGCCACCCAAATTCCCACAAATCTTCTGTGGTCTCAGCTCTCTTACTTAGAGCCAGAACTATATGCTCAACAGAAGAGGAACGGAAGAAAGAAGAAAAAGCCGTAATCGCCGACCTGAAGAAAAATGGATACACGAGCAACTTCATACGACGCGTCAAACGCCGTCTCCCCCAGCCGGGCTGCAACCAAGGAAATTCCTCTGCACTGACGCCGCCGGTCAACAACCCCTCTCCTGTCTCCGCCGTCTGCCCCCCCACCCCCTCCGCACGCCGACCCACCCGTATTTCCGTCCCCTATGTTAAAGGAACGAGTGAAACATTATCCCGCATTCTTCGCAAGGAAGGCATTGTCATCTCTCACAAGCCAGTGTCAACTCTTGGACGGCTCATACCTCGACCTAAAGAGCGGCCGCCAAAAGAAAAGTCACAAGGGGTCGTCTACAAAATTGCTTGCGCACAATGCCCCGCTAGTTATGTTGGGGAGACCATGAACTTCCCGGAACGCCTCCGCCAACACAAAAACGACGTTCGCAAATCCGACACTCAGCGCAGCGCATTGGCCGAGCACTGCGAAAAAGCTGACCACCGGATTAACTTTGACGGCGCGCAGGTGATTGGCACCGAAACGAATTACTCACAAAGATTACTGCTTGAGTCGTGGCACATACAAGGGAACCGGCAAGGCCTGAACAGATTCCTCGGAGCCCTTCCCACCATCTACGCCCACGGCCTCCGACGCGCAAGGAAAACAATCCAGTAAGGAAAAAAGAAAAAAAAGAAGACTACACCTTTATAACCGCTGCTTCTTGTCGTACATAGTCACCCCTGAAGAAGGAGCCGAGTTGGCTCCGAAACGTTGGGACCGCTTTGAATAAACGCCCTTGGTTGGTGTATTTGCCTCTTAAGTTTAACCCAACCAGACAGAGTTCTGTCGAAGATGTTCACATTCAAATAGTAAAAATGACTGCAAATTGAATCTAATATATTTGAGTGTGAAAAGCCTGTATTCAATAGTGAGGCACGCATGAAGGCAACCATGTGAATGTGCCGCCACTGGTTACGTCGTGCTCCGCGGGATGGCGGTACTTGTCTGTGCTAAGCACATGATATGGGTTGGACATTGCAAGCTCTAGCCCACTGATCGCAAAGTAATGCCTCGACTCCAGTGTGAGTGCGATTAATAACAACTCTGTTGACACCACCATTGAGAATCCGGTTGAAACGGAGCAGACGACGCACGCTGGTGTCATTTTTTTTCTTTGGTGTGGGGGTGCAGTTGCATAAGCTGCGCCATGTCCATGGCGCTTCGGCCATGTCCGTGGCCATTTCAGTGTTGCCAAGCGGGAAAATTGACTGCTAAACTTTTCAATGAATACCACCTATACCTTAGTATGTATAGAGTTGCTGAACAGCGACAAAAAAAAAGGTAACTTAGGCATTCAGGACTTGACACATCCGAGTGTTCGTATACTAGATTAGCTGTTAGTATGAGATGCTGCTTTGACCCTGTCAAATAACTCTCCTGCACGCCGTCTGGGATCAACACCACTTGTCCAGCCAACTAACCAGCGAGCGACATTGATCTTCAGTATGACCTTTGCATAAACATCCTGGAATTGTAATGCACAGTGCACAATGGACAAAGTGTGCTGATTGTTGCAGGAACTTGATGTAAGGGCTTTTTTTATTTTGTAATCTTTCTCAAAGTTGAGCCTCTGTATGCATTTTCATGAATGGAGGGTTTTGACTATGCACCATCTTTTTCTGCTGCATAAGTGTAGTTGTTGGTCAACCTTTGCACACATTCTCTAGCCACCAAACGGCCAGCCCCCTTTGTCATTCGGTGGATGGGCTCCGGCTGAGCTTGCGACGTTTAAACATCAAGGACATATGCGGTGCGAGCCCAGAACAACTTCCGCGCACAGCCACCTGCGTGTGTGGAGTTTCACAGCTGTGGTGAAACTGCGTGCAATTCACTTTTTCCCATGCTTTTGGGGCATGGACTTCCTGTTCTGCTACGCCGGAACGAAGACGCTTTGGCTTTGTCATTTTTCAGAGATGCTCAGCAGCTGTGGTGCAGTGTGCATTTGTGCTCGTAGTGTGCATTTAAAATAGGCTGCGTTTGGCTCAATAGCAGGAAGCACAAACGAAAAAACAAAAGGAAAGAAACGCGACAGAAAACAAGCTGGAGCTATGTTTAGGTTTGTCAAAAAGGGAGCATACCATGTTTTCACACGTATAAGCTGCACAAATTTCCCATTTCTGTAACGAGCCTCCCGCGACTTCAACCATAGACGACCCTTCACCATGGCGCTATACAGCAATAACAGCCGGCGTCAACCTCAGATACCACAGTTCCTGAAGGTTACTGTGTGTTGTACGCAGGCGCAGCCCTTCTCCCGCACAGTGGACGAACCGCTTTCGTCAGTTCCACACACTCGGAACTGAAAGGCTCGCGCTGTTATTCCACCGACACGCCAGACCCGCTGCTGCTGGAGCTCCAGGCTGTATATGACGCAGTCAAAGCTGCAAGTGCACTCCCTGACATCGAAGAGGCGCATATATATACACAGGCTCGCTCAGTGCTGTGAAGCAGCTGAAGCAAGCGAAAAAGACTCCTCTGATCTGCCCGCACATTCACAGCCTCCACATTACAGCACAGCTATTGGTACACGTACATTGGGTACAGGGGCGCGGTCACAATTTTTTCAACAAATTAGCGGACAATCTTTCGCACTCTCCTGCCCCACCTGAATCTGAATGCGCCCCTAGCCCTCTTGTGATCCACACTTCTGCTTTTAAGCCCAGAAATCTCTCATGAGAAGGGACACACGTGCCCTAATTCCCCCGTGTGTCTGCTCCCTCCCCCCTAATCTTTCCTGGGTGGAGGAACTTTCTCTCAGGAGGCTTCGGGCTGGGGTGGCCCTCACAACTTCAGTAACCTGGACATGGAGACCCGCACCAGAAGACCCAGGAACATGTCCCAAGTGTCCAGCTCCGGCGGCTGAAGCGGATGTCAATAATCTCTTGTGGACATGTGCAGGAACCAGAACAGCTCGGGACAGTGCACTAAGAGTGGTTGGTCTTCGGTGGGATAAACTGGGGGACTTCAACCGGTGGGTGCACAAAGACCGCTACTGCAGGTCGCTTTTACACGAGACCAGACTCCATGCCTACCTTTAGACTTGTACAGTGTCGTCAATTTCCTGACTACCTGTGCTTTTGTACCCCTTCTCTCTCTTCTACCTAATGTCTTATCTTTTCTTCATATGCCGCATGGCAAAAATGCGAAATAAAAATAAAAGCTGCACAAATAATTCATAGATTCTAATATATAGTAGTAAAGACTGGGTGCAAGTTAATATGCAAAATTGTGCAAAGAAATGGAGCTTCACTGCACTTCATGCAGCTGCATCGGCTTCATCGCCAGCTGTCATTGCAATTTCCCCCGTGCCTTGTTCTAGCCGGTTTCTTATCGAACAAAAAAACTGGGGCATCTTCACACTACTGGCGCGAAGACTTGGCAAACAGCGAAGCTGGCGGCCCCAGCTAGCTTGTTCTTGGTTCGGCTAAATTTATGCCTGGTTATGCTTGAAGACTCAGCCAAGTTTTCTACGTGGTTAAGCTTCGAGCCTTGGTCAAGTTTTGTGCGTGGTGCTGTCATTAGCCTCCCCAACGAGCAATGAACACTGGGGAATTGAGGTGTACAATGTACACGGGCCCGCCGGCTTTGCGGTGAAGTTCCAATAGTAGCGGAGGGCGCAGTGGGATGATCGTTTGTTTAAACTTTTTGAACTCATTCGCACCGTTTGGCTTGTGTGGTCCGGCATGTGGGACGCTAATTAAGAAATTGATTAACGTTGTCGTTCTCGACCTTTTGGCTTATTTCATTTTGGCTTCAATTCTCTTTGCACCGCCAAAACTGCACCACTCGTTGCAAAAAGCGGTAGAGTGAGCCACACCGCGAAGCGTTTCCAAAGCTGTGCTTGTACCATTTGCATCGCAAGCTTCGGTTACGAGGTGCCGGCGCGTGCGATGACGTCATCGCTCGGCGAGGTTTTCATGCGCGCGTTCGCCGGCTCAGCCACCAGCTTTTAAAGCATCGATGCTAAAAGGATTGTCCTTTTTAGGCCGCGTGAATGTTGGCGTTGAACCAAGCGCTTGTGCGCGCCCCGCGCACGACGCCTCGCATGCGGCGCCACCGCGGCAGCCAGGGAAGACGTTCCATACGCCAGACGCGCCATTCGTTGCGCACACTTGAAAATACTGACTTTAGCCGAAATAGGCGTTTCCGTGTTTTTAAAACTGGAGCTGTTTAAGCTTGAGCTTGGTTCGGTGGCGTGTTAGAAAAAAAAAATACCAAGAAAATGTGCGCCGCCTGTAAAGGGTGCACCACCGCAGATAGGGTGTTATAACAGTGAATCCGGCTTTCACGCGTGCTCGAGTGTGAGCAGAAGGGGCCTATGTCTTTCTTGGTCTACTAAAACACACACAAAAAATGGCGCAGTTTGCACTAGTGCAAGGAGCAGCAGCGGAGCTGCGGGGCAAGCTTCTTCGCCCCTGGGATCCGCTGTTAGTGTGCGAGACCGACTGGAACGGCCTTGTAAAATTCGGCTAAAATTGGTCTCACCCCTCAACAGCCTAGCCTAGCTTAGCAAGAACATCGCAAGACCTAACAAAACTTAGGAAAGCCTAGTAAAACTTAGCAAAACCGAAAGACGCTAAATCGACCCCCAGCTCTGCTGTTTCTCCTGCCTTGCACCACTACTGCAAGCTTCGCCATTTTTTTAACGCAGCGAAACCACTCAGAGGGCCACTCAGAGGGTCACAAGCGCCTGAAGTAGCCCCTGGACTACCTGGTCATCACCCCACGTTTTCCCATACTCTGATCTGCATTCTGTATTTATTCTCTGCCACGCCATTCCGCCCTCCTTTCTTCCTCCTACTTTCTCTCCCCACTTTTTCACCCTCACTTCTCCCCACCCCCCCACTTTTTTTTTCTTCCAAATCCCCGCCCTTCCTCTCGTCCACTTTGAACTGTAATTTGGGTCCCAGGTTGGGTACGCAAGCCTGACTGGTATGGGCAATTCTGCCTCTTGCGGTCCTGTACGCCTGGTTCCACCCACCATGAGTACAAATAAATTATTATTATTATTATTATTATTATTATTATTATTATTATTATTATTATTATTAATTAAAACGGCTATGCACACGTACTGTAGACGGTCACACAATTATCTGGCAGAGCATTGCACCAGTTGTTGCACCGAAACCAAAACGAGCCTGTTGGCGTTTAGAGCTATATAGAGGAACTTTAGGAGTATTCTATAGTTCATACCATAAGCTAGCTGCAGCACTATGTGGAGGCTACATTGTTGTACCCCTCAGGGCGACTAACTCAACGGGAAGGAAGCGACAAAGGGCGCCGGGGCCTTGCGGTGCCACTTGCCGATAGGGGAGAAGGGAATGTCCCTTCAGGACCCCCTTCACGGCGAGTTAGGCGCCCTCAGTGGGCGTACTATTGATAACAATGTAGCCTCCACAGTGCTGCAGCTAGCTTGTGGTATGGACTATAGTTCACTGTAGCCGCGTGATTGATCGGCTGTGCTCCCATCATGTTGCTAGCTCTCTTTTTGTTCTTAGACGTTCAAACAGGACACTACAAAAACTTCAAGTTAAGGTTTTATAAACTTATGAAGAAGTATTGTTAAAATATTTCTCACCCATTTTTAACCACTCCCGTTGTAAGTTGCGCGGTATGGCCATGTGGCGGCGACACACGTGTTCACGTTTTCGAAATTGTCTACCTTGTTTCTACGCGTAAGAATGTTATATTCGTGACCTCGGTGAGCTAATCTATCGGTCGAAAGCAATTTGTATTTTGCCTTCAGTGTCCCTTTAAGATGCCGGAAGGCTAAAAGTTAGGTTTGTGAATACGGAGAGCATAGAGTTAGACGGAGAGGAGCCGCCACTGATGGGTATACGAGAGAGGAGCCTGGTGACTGGTGAGCTTTCCATAACCTAGCAGCTACCTGAAATGCCGTACAGCAATATGGAATGCTTTGTTGGATGGGTTGGTTCATGGCTGCAAGAAATAAAGAAAGAGCGCGAAGGGCGTGGGCAAAGAAACACAAGAAGACTGGACGAGCGCTCGTCCACTCTACTCGTGTTTCTGTGTCCACGTCCTCTGCACTCACTTTATTTTTCGCAGCAATATGGCCTTGGCTGCACTTTCCCTCGGCAATGCGCTACTTACCCGTGGGGTAAGAAAAGAAGAGGGAGAGAACCGATGGCACATTAACTATCTGAATAAACGAAGTAATTGCGCAGTACGCGCCAATTAATTTTCTATGAAGGTTGCACTATGCAACTCATCCAGTTGTGGGAGGTATTCTTGTTTTTGTATGCGCGCAATGTGCATGTGCGGGTTATATGTGCAATAAGTGCGGGGTTATTACACGTGAGGCCTGTACCTACTCAATATATCCTCCAGATGGAGATCGTCCTCCTGGAAAAAGTGAAGGAAGCTCACACTATCGCGTAAGACTTGAAGGTAGCGAAGCTGTACGCAACCTTTATATACGACCTCACGACGGTTTAAATCCACGATTGCAGCCGATTTGCCTCTTCTTCGCAACTTTATTCCATTTTTGCTGCTATAAGTGAGAGCTTTCTTAATTTTTTCCGCAGTGCAAATCACTAGAGATCACCTTGGAGGGGCGTACGCTATGGCGTGTCTTTCTTGTTCCGAGCAAGTGTGGCCACGGTTACGGCGAACGCTGGAGTCTTTCTCGTTTCGAGCAAGTGATGCCACAACTAAGGCGAACGCTGGAGTTATTTTCTTTTTTTTTGGCCAATGTTGGCCGATCTCCCTAAGTGGGAATGCTTGGCTTGACAAACGTGCGCCGGGGACGCTGGGCGGTCGCCGCGAGGCACGCACACACGAGCGCCAGGCATTTTCTTGGTTTTGTTAACTGCCGGGTGGTTGCCGCGAGTTCCGCGCTCACGCGCACGCGCTGGGCAATTTCTTGGCATTCTTAACTGCGGACACGAAAAATTGCGATTTCCTAAACAGCTCTGTTAAAATCGTTCTTTCAGGAGACGTACCACGAGCCCTTCCCCTACGGTTTCGCTCCACCTACGATAAACACCGGAGTGGTTGGCACGAGTCAGTTCAATTTGCCCGCGTTCGCACTGCTAAGACGCTGTTGGGACCTTTTGTTAATGTTGCGCTTGGCGCTCGAGCAATGAGTCCAAGGCTCGATGCGAGCCCTGTCTGTATATTGTGGTTAAAATATTGTTCTCAACGCGTTTTGTTTCTGTTTGCTGTCGCAAAAATCGCGCCCACGTATATTTTTAGTCAAACGAATACTGCTAGTATCAGTTATCATGTTTTGCCCCAAATACCCGTTACTTTATTTTTTTATTTTGCTGGTCAACGTTTCCAAATATATGACACCACATTTGGTAGTTTCGAAATTGTTTCGAATGGTAGTTTCACTCTTGGCCGGGCGGCTGAATCGAGGGACCGCTTGATATAGAGTGACAGACCAAAGTATTCGCGTTATAAGTAGCCCAGAAAGACTATCTTTTTTTAAATGCAGAGCATTTCTTTAACTCACGATGTCACCCGGCGTTGTCGGCGTTGGCGTGCCTCGGCGTCCGCAACAGCCGTTCCAGGTGCGCCCTCTCCCCCACACCTCCTCTCCCGCATCACGCTACCCTCCTCGCTCTCAACAACACGTCCGCACCCCTCCCCCTACACTATATAAAAAAATAATACTTACCGGCGCCTGGTTTCGACCCCACGACCCTGCGGGCGGAACGCAAGGTACATGGTGCTCTACCCACTGCGCCACAAAGCCGAAACAGAAGGGAAGGCTACGAACGCGCCTGATATCCTTGACTCATTCAAACTACGTCAAGAAGCTGCTGATACAACGCATTCACTACCTGTGGGCGGAACGCGAGGTACATGGTGCTCTTCCCACTGCGCCACAAAACCGACACAGAATGAAAGGCTACGAACGCGCCTTATATCTTTGACTCATTCAAACTACGTCAAGAAGCTGCTGATACAACGCATTCACTACCACCAACTCCCCAAACACTAAACGTTAACGCAATACACCCACCCCCTATGCGACGCATTTACTCGAGTCCCCCTCGCGGGGAGATGGGCCTTTTTTTAATAATGACAACCAATATGCGGCTTGGACGTCGTCGTGACAATCAGCTATCTGGAGATTTCACAGGGACAAGAAGGAACAGAACAAACAGGAAGTTATGCAGAATGCACGTCATCGTCACATTTTTATTTTATGTTATTTTTAATCTGAATTTATTCTTGCTATGGCTTTTATTTGAACTTGCCTTTTTTGCTGTTTACTACTTTTCCTCCTTTAAGGTTCACCCTCTCCTTTTTTGTTGGTGGTATAACGTTAAAATGTGTTAACTTCTCCAACTATGCATTTTTGTCCAGATGCAGAGCGTCAAGTCGCTGGCGCTGTGGGGTACTTGGCAAAAAGCCATCACGAGCTATTACACTCCACTGAAGGTATATGACCCGCGAAGCTTTTTTACCACACGACATAAAGGTTACGCAGAATTGAGGTGAAAGGTATGAGCAAGTATTATCTCTTGGGCGTTGAAGACTGTCATCCTTAGAGAGACACAAACATATACGCGCACACCTTCATTTTGACTTCGCTGAGCGTGAGAACGGTAGTCAAAATGAATACCCAAGATGTCTAGGTCATGGTTTGATCTTGAAAAGTACGCCTATTTTTAACTAATCTACTCACGAGGGATATCCAAGTGATGTGACATGTAAGCTTGAGGCCCACATCGAAATTCGGAACTAGATATGTGCTACCATGATGGTGACCCCGCGAAAATAGCACACACATCGGCATTTTAAGTGCAGAGCACTTTAGGCGCTCGCCTTGTCGTCCTAGCGCGCTCGCTCGACACAAGTACACAGAGCACCAAGGTGGCGTCCCGGGGTAACGCTTAGAAAGCAAAGCGGTTTATATAGTCATAAGCGTTCGGAACTCGTGAAACGCTGGCACTTGCCATACATCTTCCTGTTGTTTAGCGCAAAGAAAACTATAGGTACATTTGAGGCAAAATATACGTAATTAACCGGCATAGCCCGCGTTCCTTTAGTTAAGGACGTTAATTAAGGACGCCCGTTGGGTTGGTTTTTACGTAAACGCAAAATGTGGCAGTGCAATGCCGGCACGTGCAGGGAGAAAAGCAGAAAGAGAACAGAACTCCTGCTGGCGCAGTTTCAGGCAGGGGGCGCGCGAGCACTGCAAAGGCGGGAAATTTGAATTGCATGGGGTGGTAGCAGTAAGCGGATAACGGCAGTACAGCCCATTATGGCGAATCACTGCTGTGCACTTCCGACAGCTTCCACATTGAGTGGAACGGCTTTAGTGTTCGGTTTCTAACTCATCGCGCTATGAATGATTCGCGCTTCAAAGATGCGTAGAGCTACGGTAGTTTTTGTTGGCAGGCATGGTAAATGCATAGAATCATAGCCATACAAGGAATTTGCTTAACCAAATACGCAACCTCGCTTATCTGCACGCTATTGGAGCACTCGCGGGGTTGGACAATTCTCGCTAGCGGTACGAGTGTCTGCAGGATTTTTTTTAAAAAAAAGATCGTTCGTTTACTGCAAAACTGTAATCAGCTCATTGATTTTTTTCCGGTCTTGGTCCATCAGAAGAATACGCGGCGAACCAAAAGTTCTTGCGAATACTCCGTAGCCCTGAATCTAAGGTAGATATCTCGAAAAAAAAAAAAAAAAACGTATTGCCATTGCCTGCTCCGATGGCTTTATTATTATTCAGTTTCATTTACTTGCCATGTTTACTTAGTTCCGCGGAGTGGAAAACAGTTCGAAATTATTCTCTGCTGTTGTGAGTACGTGGTCTTTTACGGGAGGAGTATGGTTACAGAAAACGGCCGTAACTCTTTTTTTTTTATCGAAACTATCCCGAAACAAAAAATTACGCCCACCTCCCCTCGCGGGAACCCTGGTGTGATGCGACGCTGAGGGGGGTTCAAGCGCAAGCGGAGAGCAACCATCGACCGAAAGGCCGCCGGAGAGCGGCACACCGGTTATATGCGCAGCGCGCCCGAAGGAGAGGAGACCGCGGAGAGAGAGAGTGCCGCGGCTATGACGCAACACAATCCAACACAATCCACTTTAATCCAATCCAATCCAAATCCAGTCCAATCCAATCCAAGTCAAACCAAGCCAAGCCAAGCCAATCGAATTCAATCCAATGCCCCTCGCGAGAGAGTGTTCGCTATCGGAGAGGAGAGGGGGAGAGTGGCTGCGGACAACAACGTACGCACGCGAACAACAACGGACGCACGCGGACAACGGACGCACGCAGGAAGGACAGGGCCGCCGACAAGAGATGCTCTGAGCGTCACATCTAATAATATGTTGTTTGGCTGCTCAAACGACTGCATAACCTTGCAAAGTTTGAACTGATACGAATACGTATCAGTTGCAATTTTAAGGGTGGAAGATGCACTGGTGGATCTTTAAGAATGCGTGAGCATCTGCTGCATGTCAGCACAAAGTTTGTTCCTCCTCCTCCTCCTCTCCCTCACGAATTTCACTCTCAGCCCGAGGCAAGCACGCCTTACTCCGGCTTTTCAAGTCCCCAACACGGCGTTTCTCGCGTGCCCCTTGCACACCGCAACTGTGCTCTGCGTTTTAACTGCTTCAGTGTTCATGCTTGCTCGCTTTACCAGCGGTATTGGCTGCCTGTCGCTCATTTGGTTCCCACCAGTATCGGCACTTTGCCGTCGTCATTCCCATTCTACCCTCTTTTGGCGCCCACTCGGCCCAGAACTCACAGCACACCTTTTTTCAATTGCCATAGTATGCCCGTTGGCATAAATACTGTGCTACAAGCATAGGTTAACTCCCGTTTCACGAAGAAACGCAAGGAGGGAGGAGTGGTGGTGGGGTCCCCATATCCACCGATGAAGGTCAGGTAGTCTGCCAGGGTGGATGCCTAGCTGGACCTCGAAGGTGTCGCGTTCTGGCCGCTTCCAATGAAGGGCACGTCCACAGCAAATGCTCTGTGTCCGCATCTTCGGCAGGAGCCGTGCAAAAGGGGCAGTTCTGTGCGAACGGTGTATAGTAGCGTGGTGGCCACCCCCGGGTAACAGCGGGAGAGAGGGCTACACCAACACGAAGTCTTCGCAGCAAGACCTCTTCCCAGCGAGCGAGTCTGCTAGGGAGGTCCGTTCCACGCGGTGGAATTGGAGCTCGTGTGGCGCGACGATCTTCTTTCCTTTGGAAAAACTGTCCTGGGGTATCTAGTGTCAGTAAAGGAAATGGTCGTGGAATAAATGCAGTGTGGCAGGCACCATCCGCATTTTACCATTAGGAAAAGCTGTGACGAGGTGCGTAGAGACGCCGGAGGAAGGGGATGTACCGCACTTCAACTTTGCGTCGCTCTAGAAACTAGGTCGGCAGCGGTGCGAACGCAGCACCACCACAACCAAAGCCGCCGACGTCTCGGCTGACGTCACCCTCTCCGTACGCGCTCGATCGTTCCCTATTTTTCGGTCGCTCTCTGTCCACGGGTCGAAGGAGAAAATTTGTGCCAAAACGCTGCATGTATTGTGCACGCACTGTTCACACGGACCCACTCCGATTAGTTCAAGCCGCATTACAAAGCCGTCGTGTATCGGACAGCCCCGTGTTTGTCTGCTGCGTTAAAACTAGTCCTTCTAAGTTTTGCTAAGCTTAAACGTTAAGCTTTTTTAAACTTAAACGTTAAACGTTAAACGTTAAGCTTGAACGTTAAGTTTTTGTTAAACGTGTTTGCACGTTTTGTTGCAAATGTCGACGAAAGACGATAGTCGGCTGGCGCTATGCTATGCTATGATGAGGTTTTTTTTGGGGGGTGGGGGGTGGGGGGGGGGAGATGTATGAAAAGAGCCCGAAACTGTCTGACGTGGGGTGTCGACACCTTACCAGGCCCGTTGGGGGTGGGGAAGGGGATATGAAAGGAGTTGGATAGCGGGAAAGATGAGGAGGAGATCTAAATTACATGAAAGATAGAAGTTCGAATCGGGGAGGGCGCAACTGCATTGGGAGTGCACGCAGAAAGAACGACGTGCGAAAGAAGTGCCGAAAAGGCTAAGGGAAAAGCAAGGGCGGCTAAAGTGAATAGTTATTGACTGCTGCCAAGTAAATGCCTCCCTTCCCTTTTCCGCCCACCTCTCACGCTGTTCCTCTCCCGTCTCGTTCCTCCCAAGTACGCTAGAGGTTTGGTCAAGTCAATTTAAATCTACTGAGTTCCACTGCTCCAAAGTCAGGTGCCTCGATGCCAGCGCTGTCGTGCAGCTGAGAGGCGCGTGAATCGAGGCACCCTACTACAACGTTTATAGAACCACTTTGCCCCACTATACGTGCGTTCCAAGCGGAATGTAGAACATATCTATAGTGGAACCTTTCGTTAGGGTTGAAGTTTAATTTCTTAAACGCCGCCAGGAGCTATAGTACCATGGGCGACAACAGGCGGTGGTTTTCTGCAGCTGATGTGGTATTTCATTTGCTATCGCAGAAACTAAGCATTCATGAATTTCTTAAGGTACACTGCAAATATCACTGATGTAATTATTTTCTGCCTTATATTTGCGTAATGTCTTGCTCTTGTTCAACAATGTTGACAAGTATGAACATTGACACCGGAGTTACACGTTTAGATTTGGCTGTGGGTATATAAGACTATTGCGCAGATTCTGTTCCACTTTGGCCGGGGGCTGAGTCGAGTCACAGACAGACAGACAGACAGACCAAAATTTCTGCGCTTAAGTAGCCCCAAAAGACTATCGCCTTTTATAATCGAGGCAATGCCAAATTGCAAAGTAGAATAAGTGCACGGTTTCGTTTTTTGCCCTTGTTGGGACTACGCCTTGGTCAATGCGCTTGTAAACAAGCATCGTCCAATGCAAATCCAAGCGCGCATTTGCTGTTTATTTTGCAATTGCGTTTTCTTTGGTATTTTAACAGCTTCGGTGTCCAATCATGGCGGCATGGCTGAGTGCAAATCATTATTTTTCTCTTTCTCTTCAGTAATTCTGTTGTGACGTCTGCGTCGAATCTATCGCTTGTAGCAACGAGGACGCACATCCGGGGCGAGGCGCAGCCGCAGAGGTTGGGCAATGAACACATGCGAGGTATTATTCTTGTCCCTCGTAGGAGAGCGCACTGTGGTTCGAAACAGGCCGCAGAAGGTCAGAGACTGTTGCACGTGGTTCGCTATCTGTCGTACGCCGCAAAATGTCGGCGGGCTTCACAGGCAGACCACGTGCGGGGGAACAAAAAAGAAAAACAAAGCGCTTGGGTACAAATGCGCGAAGCTGCATCTGGATTCAGACTGCGGCGACAACGCAGGGAAACAGGTATACAGAATTCAAGTTATATTCGCTCAAATCCTAGAAGAGTGTTTGTCCAGGTCGTTCCAAAAAGTGCCACCGAAAAAAGGCTGTTTTGCTCGAATGCGAATTCGAAAACATTCTTTAAATACCGCAAGTCCCCCCTCGCGCTTTCAGTTAAACCTCAAGCGAAGCTTCAAGTACAGCTCCCCCGAAATATAAGAAAGCGAGTTTTGAGGCCTGCTCAATCAAGATGATAATTTCTTTTCTACTTCTTGGAATCTTCGCTGGAATCTGCTGGTAAGATATACGTGTATTTAAGATATTTATTCACTGGGTACCTTATGAATGTTATAGTACAGGAAATGAAAAAAGAAGCACCGTTGAATACTGTTGTATGGTGAAATACGTTGCTTTTTGCGCTTGTGCTGCGAGTTTTTGAACAAGCAGCAGACCAAACAGCTGAGCCACAGTAAATAGCAACACTTGCAAATTCTTGCTAAACGGGGTTTGGAGTTGAGGAAAATTCGTCTAGCTAGATCATTTTTCGGCAATGACATTAGTTTTATAGTGCGATATCTCTCCGCCAGTTTTTATCAGCACCCAATTTTAGTTTCCTGGCTTCGTTTTGTATCTCCGTTTAGTGGATTATATGCGAATCTCAGTTTTTCTTGATTTTTTTGCGGTTATTTCAATTATCAAAGCGGCCAGCAAGAAGAACTGAAACACTTGGATGCATTAGATGTTGCGATCCTGTTTTTTTTTTATTGCGGAAGATTGCTATTCAGGGTAAGGAAAAACTAAATGTACATATACACTCCGGATTCCCGAAGGAATCGGAGGAGAGGGCCATGATGTGGACCTTGTAAGGGCGCGCGCGGTGCGCCGTAGACGTTGCACAAGGAGCGGGATATTGCACACGCACGGGGTGTGCACCGGCATCTGCCGCCTGCATTGCGGGTGGCTGTTGCGTTGGCGCCATGACACGCGAACACGGCAGAGGTAAGTGTTGTGGGGGGGCCAAGCCCCTCAAATCGGGGCGAGGAGGCGCTAGCGACGTTCTCCTCCTTGGTGGGGCGAGGCAAGGCGAGGGCGATCCTCGCGCGCTTCCATCCTCTCCCTACGAGGCGACGGGGGATGCGGGCAGGAGACTCCCGGGAGAGACCGCCCTTGGGACGCGCAGCGATCGCACGGTACGTAAATGCCCTTCGGCCACTTTTGGCCGTTCCTTGCATTGGCCGTTGTTTCCCACTTCCGTGGGTCACGGCACCCACCGTGTCGATTAGCGCATGCCTCGATTTGCGTCAGTGCGTTTATCTAGGATGCCCGGCGAGTCTCCGCGGGCACATTCCACTCATTGGTGGGTTGCCCCCGCATCCGCGATGTGACGGCTTGCGCCGTCTAAGGTCAGCGGACGAGCGCTGATGCCGCCCGGTCGAGTCCAGTGGCTTGAAATGTGTAGCGGCCACAGAGAGCCCCCTTCCCCTAACGTCAGCGAGCGTTGCGGCCGGCCAACGCCGGCGGACGCTAACTGCTGCCCGACTACGGGCTGGGCACACGCTGACGGCTGTATGCCCCAGGGGCTAGGTGCGTAGTGCAGTGTAGCGTTTGTATCGTGGTTTCCCACGTAATAAACCCCTGTACTAGGAAATGTATCGCTTCCATGTGAAGTGACTGACGACGTACACTCGCGGCGAGAGTCGTGGCTCGCTCTCGAACCCGTTGTGGGCAGAGTCTCTCGGCAGGGCAGTTCGGTGCTGCGCGAGAGCAGTGAGAATAACGACGGCGCGTTATTCTATTATTCTACTCTGTTCCTTAATGCTAATGTCAAGGATTAAGAATAGAGGATGATGTCCACAGTGTCCAGTACGTCCTGAATTTCTAGTAGGAGTTCGTTAGACGTAAGAGTTTTACGAAGCTCTCGAACAGCTGCCGATGAATCAGTGGAGATTGTACACTGCGGTGATTGGGGGTGGATTAGCGCGAATGTGTGTAGCAGAGAATCGCGCATTGCGAGTAGTTCTGCCTGCGTTGACGGCCACTCCTCCGTCGTAATGTAAGTGCACGACACTGGATCGGAAGCAATAGCAGGACAAAGTAGAGCGGTATGAAAGAGTCTGTCTGAAGCACTGGCGTCGACAAACATCATCGTAGAGGAAGGGCTAGCAATGTTCATAGAAGAAGTAATGACCATAGAATCGGAGCCCCAACCGTTCGGGGATGAATACGGGCAACAGGTCGTGCATCCGTTAATTGGTGGAACTTCCATGGGGCCGGTCCTGTACGCTGCAAGAGCAGCGATATCTGGGTCGAGGGCTTGCCTTTGGAGGCGGGCTTGTCGACGCTGATGCACTAGCTCATCAAATGTGTTCAGCTGTGCTTCCTGTCGGAGAATTGGGATGGGGGTGAGGGCTGGAAGATTGCTTGCACAGCCCAATTGTTTATTGGTTCGAGTAATGCCCAGTCTGACTTCGGGAGAAAGGGGAATTGAGCTTAATAAACTACGAGAGGCTGAAGATTGGCTCGTAGAAGCATGCGGGTCATCTTGGATGCCGCATCGCCGGCTTTTTGAGTAATGCGACGGAACAGATGCAGCGATTGTGAAGTTTGATGCTTTGCAGAGCGAATCTAAGGTGTTGCAGAACCTTGGATTCGCTTGGATTTCGCAGAACCTTGGATTTGCAAAACCTTGGATCCAGAAAATAACAAATTTTAATTACAAGCTTGCGATGAACTCCAGATAACAACCAATTATTTGACTGGCAACATTCTTTTTACTACTGTTGGTTTTCACAAGTGGTCTGAAATATTTCTTCAACAGGGTGTACAGATGGCGCGTCAGGACATTTTCTCTCATGAAGAACCTTGGAATACCTGGACCGGAGCCAAACCTTTTTTGGGGCAACATGTACATAATTTGGAAAAAGGTATTCACCGAGCGCTTGTGCAGGCTTGAAGGCCTGTTCTTAACAGACTACGTCTGGAAGACAATATTAAACGAATAATTTGAGGATATACTGCGTCGCTAAGATCAGCCTAAGTACTCCAAAGCGCTAGAAGTCATTGAAGTTCAATTCGAAGTTACCTCAATTGTCATCACTTTGTAAAGGCGCCGTGAAGACGCCGTGAAGGCAAGTTTTGATCATTAAGAAATGGATGCTTTGTCCCGATAAAAATGATAATAGTTTTATAGCATTTTAATATAATGGACATAATAAGAAAACATAAGAAGCTGTGGTTACCAGTTACTTTCCGACTGTTTTTCTACGACGTCACAAGAACTGCGTGTGCGAGTGGCGCCGCCGACCAAAGCCACCGCCAAGAAACGTGGCTTTGGGGACTCTATAGTTCCGTATGCTTGTATCACTTGGCTGCCAACGTGCAGTTCACATACTGATAACGTGATTTGAGTACTTCTATTGCATCACTGCTGCCGCTATTGCGTCAGGGCTGGCACCGTGTGCGTAAAATTTGAGTTTTTAATACTGCTTGCGTTATTTTTAGTTACAAAAAACGTTCGTAGGGCTGGTAAAGAGCCGAGTGAGCTAACGACATCTAGTTCTTCCCAATTGAGCATGGTTATATTTTGCCTTCGTGGCGCTTTAAGCAGAATCGACAGTTGGGCTAGTTGGTTCTTGTACAGAGTGAGAAAGCGCAAAAGACAAGGATGGAAGATGGCACGACGGTGCTGTGTCTTCTCTTCTTCCGTCCTTATATTTTGCGCTTTCTCGCTATGGCCCTTTTAAATATCCTCATGTCCCGATGAGAATATATCTAAACAGGCATAGAAGGTAACGATATCTAGGATTCTGTGACGGTATGACAGGCGAGAGGAGCCGAAGTTGCCTGGAGTGCGAAACTCGGCGCGAGGAGAGCGACAGCCGAACAGCTTCCGCCCCCGCTTTCTCCGCTTTTGCACGTGGCTTTGTGCATGCCCAGACGTTGCCCAGCAGCGCGCGGTCATTTGCTTTGCCTTTTGTTTGTGAGGTACGCGTTTTCGGAAGCCTCGCCATTGCCAGCCAATGGCAACGGAGCCAATGGGCGTCTAGCGGCCGTGTTTCTGAGACGATGGCTTTTTTTCCCTCAGTTAAAATGCTCATCCGGATACTTCCCGCATAGTTAAGAACTTTTGCTTTGGCGTTGCCGTGTGATTCCAATGGCGGCGTGAAGTTCGACTCGAGCTTGGCCTCTTTTCAAGCACATGCTGCACTGAGAACTTCTTGCTGGGCTAGTTGGTGAATAGTTGCCAGGATTTGAAGAGCGACAAAAAACACGGACGAAGAAGCAGAATTGACGAGACAGGATAGACGAGACAGGATAGACGGTACAGGATTGACGAGACAAAATAGACGGGACAGAAATGTATCGTCTATTCTGTTTCTTCGTCCGTGTTTTTGTTGCGCTTCAAATCATGCTGCACTGGTGGCTAAACTTTAATCCGAAACGTCATTTAATTAATGACGAGCATGATGTGGTATTCTATAGGTGCCACCTCTTTCCCTCCTTCAGAAACACCTTGCGAACTTCTTTTGAGGAAAAAGATAGCAGACATTTCTGTCGTAATTGCTTCTATTTCTTCAACACGCATTGCTGGCCAGTGGTGTAGCTGCACGTTCGCACGATTCTTGCAAGCTCAATTTATTCGAGGAAACCGTGATGATACGCTAAAGTGTCAAGTATTTTTGTGTATAGGCTGCGGCAAAATTCTGAGTTGTGACCTTTCCAGAAGCGCCCATTTAATGGCGAAACACAGAAACATCAAAGAATGCGTCCGCGCACGCGTCTCCGGCTCCGGAAACCGATTTGACTTCTGGACAACGCCAGCATTGGCCGCTCCCGCGCGCGTCTAACATGCTGTATATTTTGCGGCGCCGTGTCGGAAACCGATCAGCGCGGTCGCACAAGTGTCTGCAGACTTAGCGGCCGTTGTGACGTTGTTCGGGTGGGAGGCCTTTCACTCGTGCGCAAAGCAACGACCCGAATTGTTTGGTTTGCGTCACATACCGGTCGTCCGCCTTCAGCCAATCAGGGCCAGCTCGGAGCGTACGCTTTTGAATGGGACACGACTGGGAATTCCGCCTTTGTACTTCAAGAAGGGCGAAGTCTTGACGCGAGGTTTGTTTCCGGTACATTTGGAAAACACAGACTTTTTTTTTTTTTTCAGGGACTGGCTCAAGCCTGTCACGGCTGGATGGAAAAGCATGGAAACATAGTCGGGTAATGTACCGGGTAATTTTCCACAAAGCGTCAGCTTTAACTTCTGGTACTCTGGAAGGTAAGCAAAAAATGACGGTGGGCAGCAAAGGTCGGTGGGGCGCGTAGTTTTCTGTGACAATCGTGGACATGCCCACAGCACTGAAGAGGTATATATGCGTATTGGGGATGGGGCGGGAATTTAGATTTTTCGCCACGCTACGGAACAAAGGCATTATTTTCTTCGAGGAGCATGAATGAGCAAGTAAACGAACATTTGGCGATCGTAACTTGGGATAATGAAAAAAATACATACATTTCTGAACACGCTCGACCTCTGCAGAATTGGTAAGAAAGCAGGAAGCTAATTTACATGCAAGTTTCTAATCGCTCAGTATCTCGTGAAGCTCAGTGGGGGTTTTATAGCCACCAACGCGAGGACCGATTGAGAAAGAGAGAAAAAGAAAGAGATCTAGAAAGAGTGAGAAAGGGAGGAAGAAAACTTTATTGAGCAAAAGAATTGTAGGGTGGCTTCCTAGTCCGGGGTAATCCTGGCGCTGGCTGCTCGGTCAACCAAGATCGTCTTGTCGTCGAAGCGTGGGCTGTAAACACGCCCTGCCACTGCTCAGGGAATGGAAATGGGGGAATGTTGGGGTTTCTGTTGCACTTCCACGCGATGTGACAGAGTGCGCCTAAATTGCCGCAGAACGCATACACTTTGGGGGGTATTGTGCAGGGAAGAGGTGATTTGGTCGTACGGGGTTTAGAAACGTGTCAGTTTGTAATGTAATTTCTTGCATTTTAGGCAAGTTGGGTGGAGTTGTATGAGTGAGAAATTAAGCATCGGTGTGTCGCTGTTTGCCGTCTCTGTGAGCTACACTTGTGCACCCTAATTATATCGCCATTGATAAGCCACTCGTACAAACGTACTCGTTCTCCTGCAAGTGTTCTCGTTCACTTGGCGGCAGCATGAGGAAAACGCCTGTTGGCGTACACATTTGACCTACATTCAGAGCCGGAAAGGTTGTTGTTCCCAACCCGGATTGGGCTAAAAACAGGACCACAGTGTACTTTGGCCTCTGTCAGTGACGGCAGAGGTGCGTCGGGACTTATACGTACGCCTACGCGCGTGTGCCGGAAACGAACAGCGTGGTTGTTTTTTATACCTTGTGTTTGTGACGTGCTAAAATCAAGGAGGCGCTTTATAGGCCACGTTGCTGTTTCATTTTTTTCTTCCACCATAACCAAGATATGTTATCTCTATCTCGTATTAAGTTTTTATATCAGCTGTACCACGGTCACTACAAAATACCCCTTGAAAGTTACTTAACTGAGCCCCCCATGCGGTCTGTTCGTACAAACCACAGCAATACAGTTAGGCAACCATTTAGTAACATTAAGGTACATCAATATTCTCTTTTTCCGCATGCAATTTCACTATGGAATAAATTACCTGAAGAAGTAGTTAACGGTAATACAACAGAATCGTTCATTCAGCTAGCAAACAACCTTGCCTTGAACCAATAATTTTTTTTTATTTTGCCGCAATGAAGGCAGCTGCTTCCTGCATTCGTTTTTCATTTTATGTGTAGTACGTAATTTCTTTACGTATTCCATCGCTGTATGTACATGTTTTTGTTACTGTCATATTACTCTTGTGTATGGTGTTGCATTGATGTGTGTGCATATTTTATTACTGCTATATTACTGTCGTGTTCCGAATTGCGAAGCACATTTTTTTCTTGATGCTAATCAAATATATGTTAGCGGTAGTTGTAATTAATGTTGCTATACTATGTATGTGCCCACTCCTGCTTGGGCCCGAATAGGGCCTGCAGTATTTGCAAATAAATAAATGAAATAAATAAATAAATATTAGGAAACATTGTTGAGAATAAACTTCGACCCTTGATACAATGGAAGTTTTTTAGCATATTAAAAAATGCAATGTACGGTTTTTTTCTTTGGCCTGGACTGTTCAAGTTACTCCAGAATAGAGAGAAAAATGTCTAAATGGAAAAAACAAATAATTCGAAAGAGGCGCTATTAACGCACTATGATTCTAATTTATGAATTCATATTGTGAAGTCTATTGTAAAAGAAGTATACTAAGATTTGCTAGTTTTGGCGCTCGAAATATTAAACGGCGCACAATAAACAGCACGCGTGCTGACTTCATCAAGATATAATGTCATGTTGCAGTTTTTTCAATGGAATGATGCCTGGTATCGTCCTGCGGGATGCCGATCTCATCAAAAAGATTTTCATTACCGACTTCAAGTCCTTTTCGGGCAGGCAGGTAAGGCTGTTTTGCGACCATTCTTAATACAAAAATATCCATAGTGTTACTACCCAGTATTAACAACCTCTGGATGAATGGCGCTCAGGTATCCAAGTTTTTTGGTGCCGGCAAATTTTTATCTATAACCCCTCCCTGAGATCTCCTCGTTAGCGTTCGAGCACAGCATTCTAACTATGCCACATGACAACAAAACTAAGACAAAAATACCCTGAATTCAACGCGCGGCAATATTTGCTTGTCCTGTTGCGCACAACAATGCTCAATATCGACGGATACGCGAGGGAAATTTTGCTGAACGCTGCGCTGGTGAAGCAGCGACCTGGGTTAGAGCGGTTGGGCCAAAACGAGTGCGATCATGGGGAGAAACTTGTTTTTGACTTAGTTACAGCAGAATAATACAGGCGATGGACCAAACTGTTGTGGAAAAGAATTTTTTCTTGACATCATGCCCCAAATTGTAAATTCAACGGTATATCTAAAGGAAAAGTATTTGATTTTATACACAGATCACGGGAACGTACAGAAACGGGGACGTTTTAAGCGCTTTTTGCAATCATACAAGCGATTGGCCTCCATCCCTGCAAAAAAACTTACGTGTATACTATAGGGGACGCTTAGAACAGTACGCCTCAAAGCCGGAGGCATTCTGTACCATGCAGCAACATCTAAAGGGAACCTAAAATGCTGTCGAATAACGCGATCAGTCTTTTCTTTATGCTCTGAAGCAGCCCCGTGAGAGCTGTGATTATCGCCAGCACATGGCAGCTTTGTGTAATTCGCCAGTCACACAGCTGATATCTCTTGCAGTCTCCGCTTTGCCTTTGTTGCAGTTTTCTTCAAAGTGCTTATCGGACGTGCACATCACTGAAAGGAAGGCAGCCAATAGCCGCGAGGGGGTTTGGGTGACGTCACCCAAGACCAGAAACAATGCCCAGACCAGGAAAGAAAGACATATTTTAGATGCGACACATCTCATTCACTCGCCTTGTCCCTGCATCCATCCGGCGTTGTTGTCGGCGTTGTCGGCGTCCACCCCTCCCCCATTCTCCTCGCCGCGCCAGCTGCGCTCTCCGCCGCTCACCCCCTCTCCTCTCCGATAGCGAACACTCTCTCGCGAGGGGCATTGGATTGGATTCGATTGGATTGGCTTGGCTTGGATTGGATTGGATTGGAATTCTGCGATGCTTCGCATCACCTCAGGGTTCCCCTCGGGAAGATGGTGTAATTTTTTTTTGAGAGAGTTTCCAAGTTATGTGTGTGCGTTGATCTGCAGAATTTGGCTTGGGTACTTCGTAGCCACCTAATTACAGTGCTGGACGTGCTTGTTGACTATGTGCTAAAAGAATCCGAAATTTTGAAAAACGAATTTTGACAAGGTGTTGCTGCGAACCTGCTGCACAACCTAGCATAGCCTAGGCGCATTCTAGGTCTAGAAAAAGAGTGAAGACAGAGGAAAGAGAAGTGAAGTCAGAGTTGGAACACTCGCTCGAACCGTGCTTTCTGTGCCTCTCCTGCGCCTATTTCTAGTCACCGCGAGCTTTTGTTTTGCCTGCATCACACCAGCACAGACAAAACGCTCAGATTAGCATTTCTTCAAGCGAGAACAAACTAAATAGCCTTCCATTAAGAAAAGGGGAGTAAAAGCAAGTATGGCAAATAGGCACCACTGGTGTGGAGCCGTCGATGGCGGAGTTCCGCTTCGGTGTGGTCGTGTTGGCCGTGCTTTTGATAAGGAAACAGACTATTGTGAAAATACATCGCGCGGCCCCTTTTCAATGCTTCTTTAGATTATGCACGCTAAGAAAGCTTCAAAACTTTTGGGCCTTTAGAATCTGTGGACAGTTTCATTCATTCAGTAAATAAATAGTACTCAATTCATTTATTAATGGAAGCAACTGTAACGGAATAAATGAACGAATGAATAAATAAGGGTCCGTACACAGACGTTCCAATCGCTCTAGAAGCCTGGGACACATGTACTAAAACATGTCATGGGACACATGACACTAAAAGTGAACACAATAAATGACTGTGGAATGCATGCACTGCATTTCCTAAGATTATGGCTGTGGCTTCGAAGAACCTGCCCTTTAACAAACTACGGCTGACGAGACTCTGCGGAGAAGAGTGGCGATGCCTACGGAACATCGTGTCACCGGCCTTCAAGAAAAACAACATCAAGCAGGTAAGCGACCTTCCCCACCCTTTCTCCAAATAATCCCCCCTCACCCCACCTACACAACATGTTTCATTGAGCGAGATTAAGTTTTGACTTTACGCATGTTACAAAGTAGAGTACACTGGTGCTACAATGTGGCGGTTGCTGTTTGAAATTTAATCGGTGACCCATATTGCAAGGACTTTGGATTTTTGTTACATGTTATCTATGTCTATGAACCTGTTGTTGCAATAACCATGCTCAGTATTCATGAAGTGTCACAGTGACCACGCGCGTATACAGTGCAGGATGTTAGGATTTCTACAAATCCCCGAACTTGCCTCACAATGCCCTCATCATTGCCGATTCTGCGCAGGCCGTGCCCATGATGAGGAGATGCACGGCTCGGTTCCTTGAAATCCTGGACGAAGAGCTGACCCGACAGGGCCCCAACGTTTCGCTCTTCAAGCCATACGGAGATTTGGCCGCGGACATATCGTTGCGATTTTGTGCCGGAATCAACTTGGACGTCCAGAACGGCGATCAGACCGCCTTGGCACTGGTGCACTTTGCACGCAAAAACATCGGACAGTTCAACGGATTTGGCTTGTTCCTGTTCAGTGAGTGGGATTTCAGGCAGCGTGGATTCCTAGTTTTGTGCGAAGTTTTAGTGCGGGTCTAGCACAAAATATGCCGCACGGACACCTTTGGCAGGTCATCCAATGGATGCACCAGAGGCATTGTGGACGAAGTGGTGATGGCTTTACGAGAAAGCGATGTATTAACACATCAGTACGTTGCTAGGGCATGGCGCCTCGGTTGTAGCGATTAACCCTGCAGTCACGGTTATACACACGCGCTCACCACCGCGATGCACACATTTAGTGAATGCTTCCCATTCGGCCGAATAATGGCAACGCAAAGCATATCGCCACACGCACAACCATCACTGGCTTCCCAACGTACGTCAGTGAAATGCAACAGAGAAGGCTCACTGGGTAACCATTGTTTTGAAAACCTGAGCGGCGCACCTTACTGTTATGGTTAATGCCGTATAGTTTCTTGCGGCAGAGGAGCTCAAGGTGATGCTCGAATTCGCAGCGAGACAAGCCTGCATGAGAAACCAATGGTGCAGCCAATCGTTATTTTGCGCAGTTTAACCGTGGTACGACTTCGGTCACCAGCGGCAGTTGTTGCGAGATGAAAGGCTCGCACAGTAAATGACACAATCCCATACGTGATTCCCCCATATTGCAGAGAACATTATACTTTATTTGGTTAATCATTTTTATACTTCTGGGTTTCTGAGTGCCTATTAGTGCTGCGAGATGGCCGTAGCTGTGTGTGGTAACCGTAGGGGCCAGCCACCTTTATCGGAGGTGCGGGAGACGCGCACACAAAGTAAAACAACTGGTGGCGAACGCGATGAATGTAAAGATGAGGGGCCATGGGGACAAATTACTAACCCGGTTAGTTAAAAAGACTGCTTTGCCATACTGACAATAATATAACTTTTAACGCAAGCCCCAAACATAATCTAGACGAAGTAGTGGTGACTCAGCAGCCATTTTCTCGCCTAGCCTTTACTAGGCCGCAGAGTACTGTTCGTGCAATCGGTGGGCGCAGACTTAAGCCACGGCCAAGAACCGTTTCCGTGCAGTTCCAGTGGTGCCTCCATTTCTGTTTCAGCGTAGTACGGGTGAAAGTATTACATTTCACAAGTACACTCAATATAAGTTTAGTTTTGACGACAGTTACATTGCAACAACGTTAGTGCATGGTCGCCCGCTCGGTCGTCTTTGTGCGAATTTACTCGTGCGCTTTACACGGTGTGCGCTTTACGCTTTTCTTTCGAAACAGATGTCTTGCCCAACATTCCCTGGCTACACAACTTGGCACTCTTTCTCCGAAAGCTTTTCTTCCGTCTTCCGTCAGACGAGTTCGTCGAAAGAATGCGTCCCTTCATTGAACATCGTCGCACTCAAGAAAGCGTGAGTGGCCAAACTTCGTTTTGGCCGAGTTGGTTCATGATGCATTTCATAATTAAAGAAAAGACAGGCACAGGACACACGAAAGACAGACAAGACTAGCATTGTTGTCTCGTTAGTACTGTCTGTTTTTCGTGTGTCCTGTGTCTAAAAACATTTGCGCTCAAGT
This sequence comes from Haemaphysalis longicornis, assembly GCF_048455015.1. NCBI lineage: Eukaryota > Metazoa > Arthropoda > Arachnida > Ixodida > Ixodidae > Haemaphysalis > Haemaphysalis longicornis. Next base: position 3,864,354 of record NW_027526385.1, read on the forward strand.
TTGAAGCCCTACTAACTAACCATCATAGCTGCATTCCCTGAGCTTCATGCCAGCCTATATTGAACCTACTTAGGACTTACCGTTTAATACTGGTGACGTTGTTGCTCAATAAAGAGAGCTACTTCAGCATAATGATGTTGTAGTAAGACGTTGAATGAGATATACGCAAGAAATTTACTGCTGGTGGGTAACATCGTTTTGTAAACACTGCAGATAGACGAACATTCTAGCAATTTTATGCATACTTGAATAAAATTGGGGCCTAGTTTTAGGGTTTCAACGAAAGTTTCCTAAACAGAGACTTCTGATGAGGGTGCAGCCGCAGTGTTTGGTGCGTGAGGTTAAAATAAGCCTTGAAATTTTTTATTCCAAAAATGGCACTTGTAGGCTGGCCACTGCGACGTTCTTCAACTTCTTCTGGACTCAGAGAAGGAACAAGCGCGTAGCCGTAGATTGGACGGCGATAAATCAACTATACGAAAGTGTACAGGTAAGATTTCTGTGCCGTATCAGTTAGGAATTCGTTCTAAGGCGGTTATAAAAATAAATATACTTCAGCAGATTTTTTGGGCCTGATAAAATTGCGCTGTTCCAGTTCATTGAACACTTCTCATAAATTGGCCCACCGAACGCAAGATTAAAAGTAATTTACAACGACTGTACAATTCTAAGTTATATTTCGTTTAAATTTCCGATTGAATTGATGTTTTATTGACGCTAATTGTAGAAACAGCGTAGTCAGTCTATGATAACTACGAATATTTTTATCATGTAATGAATGAAGAAACAATAATTTTGATATTCTTGCAACTTTATTAAAGTTGCATAATCAAACGAACGCGCGTTTTTCGAATCTAGCGATCACAAAACCTGCTGACAATAAAATATACTTTCATTGTTTTACCTTTCAGATAAAAGCGATGGTCATTTGTTCATGAGAACAGAAACGAATATCTGCCTTTTCCTGACGGCCAGGTGAGAACCTTGATCAAGAACGAAAAGGATTAGTTATTTGTGTTGATGTGTGGATCCAGCTCCGTAAAAATGTATATACTGGTAAATGCCGCAGCCCGCAAGTTTCTATAAGCTATATTTTAGCATTGGATATCAATAGCAAAAAACCACTGTAATGGCATTACTTGTTGCCATAAAGAAACCAAACATTTAGTTGCAAGCATGCAAGCAAGCAAGCAAGCAAGAAAGAAAGCAAGAACAATTATTGTATCTTTGATGAAGGCAAAACTCAGAGCTTTTTATGAAGACTTATACCAGTGAAATAAGGAATCAGTGGTGTTACTTACCAATACAAAAAAACGGGTGGTTAAAACGCCATGTTTTGTTCTCTTATGAAGGCAGCAATATATTTCAACCTTAGGGGTCATACAGAAGTCCTAATTTTTATGAAAGCGTTATAAAAACAAATCATCAGTACCATAACGTCCACCACTAAGAGCTTAGGCTACTCCCCAACCAAAAAATAAAGGGCTTGTGTGGCAGAAGGTAAACAAGCGTTTCACAAAGCTCCAACGAAATTCCGCGAATGCTGCGTCTAGTACAGTTAGTGGGCACCGAAGCCGCAACAGCAATTTTATTTAATTGCGGCATTTGGCAACTCAAACTGAACGTAGGAAAAGCTGACATCCCTTCTAACCATACATTTCTTTAATGAAGAAATTAGCATCCGATACTGAAGTTAATGCTTTACGCACAGAGATGATTTTTCGGTTAATAATGTAAGATGTATAGTAGAGAATCTGGATTGATTTCAACCACATCGGCTTCTTTAACCCGCTTCATACGCAATTCGCGAGGCGGTTTTTATTGCCAGCATCCACCAAAGCTTTGCACGCTGCAGTTGTACGCTACAACAGCGTGTTCGTGTCCTCGCTGTGTTTTTTCTTTTTTTTTTCTTCACCCGCCGCGATGGTTCAATGGCTGATGCGTTGTGCTGCGAAGCGCAAGGGAGTTCGATACCGGTCACGGCGGCTGTTTCTATAATGCAGGCGAGATACGCTCCTGTGACGATGTTGCGGAGCACGTTAAGGATACCCGGGTGGTGGAAGTTAATCCGGAGCGCTCCACTACGGCACGCCTCACTGCCCACGTGTAGCTTCAGAGCGTAACCTGCCCACCCTTCCCCGCCATTTGTTTTCTCTTTGCGTCATATAACTTTTGCGGTTATATGATGCAAAGAGCCTCCATTAAAATGAACCTACTGAGGATGACAGTCTAAAATAGAGTTGTTGGCACTGTATCAACCTTTTTTGAAATGCTTTGGTTGCTGCTGTTTCTCGTGCTCAGCATCGACGTGGCTGCAGTCAGCTTGACGATGACATCATACCTGCTTGCGAAGCACCAAACTGTCCAGGACCGGGTTAGACAAGAAGTGGCGTCAATTTTGAAAACCAGGGTAAGAAGAAGGCTTCAGCCATCCCATTGCTCGAAATGTACTTTAACTGGCCAAGACAGACTTAACTGACATTCTGTGTTCCTGATTTGCCGCAGGAAGATATGTCATTCGAAGACGTCTCATCTTTCACATACCTGAACCAAGTGATACTCGAATCCCACAGACTCTACCCTCCGCTACCTGGGTAAGAGGCATCCAGCGTGACTTTCCTTGTGTGAGGAAGCCTTTTTTTTACTACATGGTAGACAGCTTAAAGTTGGTAATAGTTGCTATTTGTGCTACCTCCAATAGCAATTTTATTGACCTAATTCCGTAGCGGCCAGCGATACCAGTGTCAAGAAATCGCGCTGCAGTCACAGAAAATTCACAACTCCCTGCTGCTATTTTAATTCCTGATATCATGATTTTGTGCTCTCGTTTTATCTTGTGATATGACTTCGCTCTTGCGTGTAAATTTCATGGTATCAAGAAGAACGACTGAGATGTCTGGGAATTTCAGTCACATCCGCACAGAATGGTAAAGGGAGCAGATACGTGAGTGCTACACAGGGAACGATTTGGTTGAGCTGGGCCATAGATATCTTTGAACTTTTCTTTGCCTCCCTGTTGTCTCTAGCTTTAGCAACTGCAATTCTTTCTCAGTGTGTTCTCACACGGTGACGCAATAAATAAAAGTTAAGGAAATTGTTCACCTTCACTGTAGGATGCCCTTACACACACAAGAGGCGCTAGCGTACCACTTACAGATCATTGATGTTATTTCAGGTCAGTTCGACGGGTAGCGGTTGAAGACTACTGCCACGGCGATTTCAGCGTGCCCAAAGGGACGGACGTGTTCGTGCCGGCGCTGCATATCCACTACGACGCGAGTTTGTGGCCCGAGCCAAAGAAGTTTGACCCTGATCGGTGAGGAGGGCGCGGTTTCAGCGGCGACTCAGAGCGGCGTTTATGCGTCTGCGGTTGCCATTGCATGGAAGAGGAGATACTAGCAATGTCTGCATGTTCTGCAAGTGTCAGCAAGTGTCTGCATGTTCAGTTGAGGGGTTTCCACTCTAGCAGGGAATAGCATGCTATAATGTGCTTATGTCACCATGCCTAAGATTGGGCCGCAAAATTTGGCTCCAATTTCATATGAAGCGAATCCACATTTAGTTATTTTGTCTCTTGTGGGGTAGATGTATGTGCTAGTTTTAACGTAGTATATTGTGGAGGATTCAGACTAAAATCACCGTGCACGAAGGAACAAATGGAACGGCAACTGCAAAAAATGTGAGCATCAACAGCGAAACTTCAAAAATTCTTTCGACTGAAAGAATTACATCACCAATTTGTAGAGAATTATGTACGTTTGTGCTAGTTAGAAATGTACCAAGTTACCAGTGTATTTAATTTTCATCAAGGTTACCGCGGAAATTCATGCCGCACGCATTTGGGTGTCTATTTCATTTGATGGACTACATGTCGCGCAAAGCGACACTCACCTACTTGACAAACGCTCTTCATATAACGCTTCACGTGAAGCCCATTGGTTTCACCCTGTCATGTGCAATGAGGGTGTCACCGTGTCATCCAGTGACGGAATCTACAGCGTATTAATTAAAACGCATACTGTACTGCAGGCGACGAAAATCTGTAAAAAATCCTGTTGTGCAATCCAGTTTTTCACCAGTTTATATTATTAGGCAGAGAATTCTTGCCTTTTAAAATTAACCTCCAAGGCGGCTATCTTGTCCCGCTGTCTGATGTGGCAGTATTCATTTCTGTTGCAACAGCAGCGTAATTACGACTTTGTTGCCTAGAATATTATCCTTGTGCGAGACGTTCTGAGGCATGCCCGTTTCGTGTGCCCGTCCAAACAGCTTCAGCCCAGAGAACATGCCTTCCATCGAGGCCACGTCGTACCTGCCTTTCGGGCTGGGACCGCGCATGTGCGTGGCAACGGTGCTCGCTCAGACAGAGATCGCGCTCATCATCGCCATGCTGCTGCGGACGTACCGGCTGGAGCTGCCGCCTGAAGAACTCGCCAGTGTGAGTCCCGAATTGGTGCACAGCTTACTAACTTACAGTATCACACACAAAATAAAAAAAGAGCTTGTTTTGCTTAGGAGGCCAAACATGTTAGGGTTCGGGGAGTCCCTTTTGCCTCAAGTACCTAACTGCAGGCCAGCTACACACCGCATTAGTGGCAGCTACTAACTCAGCTTAAGGCAACGCATCCATGACTACTTTTACCTATCGTGACGCCCGCTATCCCTGTTTTTGCATGCCAGTTCTCTATTCTTTATCAGCAGTTCTCTACCACTTGCGTGAGCGTAAAGCTGCCTAAAACATTAGCGAGTTTTAGGTGACCGTTTTTCACGGTCCGCTCCGCTCCGATAGCAAGCGGGAGTGGCATCGCGCATGCGTGGCGCGCCTGGCCGCGAACGGCATTGGCTCCCGTTTCGCTGAGCGGGCCGCCAGTACCGGAGCGGACCGTCGAAAACAGTCAGCTAAAACTCTCTATTATCATACAATTCGGATTACCTGACTTGTAAAACTCTGGTTTAATTTGTGCTTTAAACGTAACTTCAGCCTTTGGAAAAGTTTTATTCCCTTGTATTTTTTACGTTTTTTAGCAATTTATCTGATATCGATGAGTAATGGCGTCTTCTCTTTCTATTCAATGTCACCCTTTTTTGTCGTCCTTTCAGCTTATTCCCCATGGGCGCTTATCATGTTGGGCTTCACTTAATAGGAAAACATCCACGGAGTCCGAGCGCTTGGTATTATATAGATTTCGCAAGTTCGCTGTACTATCAGAAATAACAAATTATATTAGAAGAAATAGCGACTCCCCTGCGTCGGCATCAGCCAGCCGTAGGGGACGGCAAAAAAGGAGAAGCTGTACAATAAGGCAGGGGAGAGGAGGGGTAAACGTTTTCTAACGAAATCCTCCCATAATAACGCACAACGCGTACCCGAACCATCTTCATTTTCAAGGTAAGGTACCTTGCAAAAGGAGGGTGGGAATTTTTTTATTGATTTCAAACCTTGTCAATAACTATACCGCACATACTTGGACTGTGTGTTATGTGTGACGACCCAGTAGTGCAAAGACAGCTTTGAAGAATTGTTGGCCTAGCAACCGTAATAGGGTGCGTTCACGCTAACTTCAGATTGTTTCCTTTCCCCTCTTCCCATGCACGCCCCTCTCTTCGCAGGACGAGGGTGTGTATACAGCAACGGCGCTCCTAGGACTGCCCAGAGATGGCCTGAGAATAAAGCTGACCAGACTCTGATTTTCTCAGTGCGAAAATTGCCTTCTGGCTGTGTTTAAAGGTTTTTCTTGTTGCATAATTCTACCCGCTGCCACAAAAGCAAAACTACACACGCACGCGCTCACACAAAGGGAACCCAAAAGGCAGTTGAACTAGGAATGCAAAAACGGAACTGCTAACCAAGTAACCACTGCAGTGTATAGTATTGAAAGATGGGCGATTACACCGTGCGCAGAAAAAAAATGGCCTAGGCTCAGGTCAACACGCAAAGCCAAGAGGACATTGCCACGAAAACGCTCCTTTTTGTGAATGCACGTCTACATAGTACTCACGGCTAATAAGCGTCGTTGGTGAGCGGTAATGTGCTAAATATGATTGACCACTAGTTTTGGCGACTAGTTTTTATGTATACTCAAAAATACATACACTGTAAACGGGAGCTGCTTGTTAGGAAATCATTTAATGAATCTGTGGTTATTCAGGAAACAACAAAAGTGTGCTAGGAACACATACAGAACACCGTGTTACAACTATGATACAATAAAAATTGTGCAATACCTTCCTACCTTCACGTGAAACGAATGAAAAAGAAAAAGTGCTCCCAGCCCCGACAAATGTTAGGGCTAACAACAAAAATTCCGCACTGCCTCGGGTGAAGTTACGAGGCTGTTTTGCGGACCCTGTATGAACTCTGAGCGGTTTGAATCAGAGTTTTTCCAGTCGCACCGTGACTCCCTCACTCGGAAAACCTAGGAGCGACGAAGCGGCATACTTTGGAGGTTCCTGGAAAAGGAAACAAGCAAGCATTTCAGTGACGGTGACAGACGGACGGACGGATGGACGGACAGGACGGACGGGCCGACAAGCAGGCAGGCAGGCAGGCAGGCAGGCATGCAGGCAGGCAGACAGATGGGCGGACGGACGGACGGACGGACAGACGGACGGACGGACAGACAGACAGACACAGACAGACAGACACGATTGCAGGCTAATCACATAGTGTAGCTGCAGTGTTTGATCTCAATCGAAGTTGGGAAACGCGTTAAATAACTGTTTACATTTTTTAGAGTACATTGTAATTTGCTAGAAATATTGAAAAAAAATCGACTTGAAACGGTAACGCACCAAACTAAAACAAGCGAACACGTTTGCACTGAACAATTATGCGGGAAATATGAAAGCTTTATTACGCGTGTGGTAGCGGTTAGCTGCAGTGAACGAGTAATGAAACCGTAACGAACAGCATGTCTCCTTTCGTACTGCGGCTTGTATGGAGCAGTATGAGCACCCTTTCGAAAATTATTTGTGAACACTGGATATTTCCTACATCCGCTTACTGATTAAACCGACGTAAATGATTCTGTTGCCCGGTGGTCAAAAGGGGTGTCACAGTGGATGAGGGGTTGAAGGTGTCTACAGGCTCTTGTCTTTTGCCTCATATCAAATCTCAGATTCGAATGGAGCTTTCACGCTGTGGAGCTACATTTGTGTCATGGGGCACCCTGTGCGGAATGGTTGCGGACTAATATAGACGATCTAAGCATGTTTAAAGGGACACTGAAGTGAATTTGTCAAGCTTCCGTTTTTGCTTGCACTGCGTAGACTGGCTCAAATTAGCACACTTTTCATCGTTTATCCGGTTGACAAATCGGTAATTATTTTACAAAGCGCGAAAGAAGAAAAACTACCATGCGCGGTTTGCGGCGGCCGCACCAACTAAAGCTGTGACGTTAGGAGGAGCCGCACCGTGATTGGACGATGCCCAAGGTGAGCAACCAAACAAGTTTCAGTTTCGGTTTCGGTTCTGTAAAACACAACCGGTGGTGTTGTTGGATGGGCATTCTCAATAACTCATTAATCATCGTACCGCGCTTCTGCCATGTTGTCACCTGTAAAAATGCATAAAGATAAGCCTCCCAGGACGGCTTGGAATCGTAGCATTCACTAGCCGAGGCCTACGCAGTGCATGGACGCCCTCCGCGTACCCGCAGATGCCCAAATGTCATGCGCTTTTCCCCCATATTTGGAGCTTGCCTCACTCATGCCTGTACCGTAAAAAGCGTGTTCGCACCAGGCCAAGGGTCTGTTCATTCTGGCCTGTGCCCACTGCCCGCAAGCAGTCGGTGCTTATGGCAACAGCACGCCAACGAGAACTCGCTAGCGCGCCAGTGCCAGCCTGCGCGCGTTCTGTGAACTAGTTCGTGGAGCCATGAACGTTGCGGCCCAAAAAAAGGTGAACTCATTGTAGAAAACATCGGCGGAAAACGAAAAAGTTAACTTACAAAAAAAAAGCACGTACCCGCGGGGACTCGAACTCGTGACTTGCAAAACACTTGCGGCAACATACCTAGCGCCTCGGAGCACTCGGCCACGGAACGGGCTCTTGTGACCTTGGTAATATAAGGTATATATTGTACAACAAGTTTACACTTTTATTTAGTTTTGGCATTTCAAGCAGCTTAGTTGACTATTTGTTGTATTGCGCTCGTGCAGTAAGCGTCGCCCGAGTTTCCAGAATAGCTCAGGTCTAGCAATTGCATTTCGTAGACGGAATAGCGTTCGCAGATGCGTAGTCGTGCTGCTGACCGCTGTGCTTGTTCGCCCAGCGCAAAAAAGTGCTTCCCGCACCCTATTTTTACGCTGTACGGTAAAAATATCAGTTGATTTTATTTCCTTAGTACCTATATTGACTTCGCTGACTCTTCTCCCGCCTTCAAGAGGCCTTATATTTTCCTACTGGCGTACCAGTCAGCGAAGCGTCGCATGTGCGCTTGTGCAGCGCTTGTGTGAAGCGACCTTGACTTGGAGCTAGATACAGTGTACAAACTAACCAAGTAAAGAAAGGCCCATTTTTCCATTCACAAACGTGTCCTGGCTTCGTTTCAACTGAGCGAACGAATTGCGACGACCCGTCGGCGGCCGGCGGACGAAACGCTGGGCCGACTGACTCTGTCTGAAGGCCGGGGAGCCGTGCGGTTGCGCAGCCAATTGCGAGCTCGGCTCCTCTCGACGTCACACGAAAACGCCGCAGAAAATGGGCGAGCGTAAAGAGAGGAGGACAGCATTTTCGAATTAATTTTTCTACTAAATAAAATCGCGTAAACGCGCCCAGAATGGTCGTAACATGGCCTGGGGACTCCGGACTACAATTTGCGCAAGTAATCCCGCAATGTTTACCTATCACTTCAGTGTCCCTTTAATGTGCGGAAAACCGTCGTACTCGCAGCCGTTTTTTTCCTTCAACAAGAGAGAAAAAGAAACAGAATTTGCGAATCCCGCAAACCCACCTAGAAGTGCTGCATCCAATATTCTGGAGGAAATTATGCAAAGGAGAAAGGGAAACTTACACAGTGGCGTCACATCCTTGTATATACGTTATCCTAACTTTGAACGCGAACATCGATCGCACAGGTCACGAGGCTGTAGATGTGTCCACTTACGTGCCGGTACTTGGGGCTAGGCAGCAGCTTGTACCTGGTCACCAGCATGGCCAGAGCTAGCGTCAGCTCCATCTGCGCCAGCGCGGAAGCAATGCACTTGCGCGGTCCTAATCCGTACGGGAAGTAGGACATGGGCCGGATGCTGTCCTGGTTGGCCTTGCTGAAGCTGCGTCACGGCGGTGAAAGAGAGAGAGCGCGAAAAAAAAAAAAAGCAGAGGGACCCGTTTGACACGCTTCTAATGTGACTGAAACGCGATTAGCATTGTGGACAATTCAGCCTTATTTTCGACGCATGCATCATACTCGCTGACTTCAAAGATATTTAAAGTTTAAAGGATACGGTTCTCGAATGAAGCATTTATTTTTTCCCCCGCCAGTGCCGCTTGCGCCCTGCATCCGTAGCTCTCATTTTACCGTCTCTGTCCAGCTCCACGTCTTCCGAAAGAACCTGTGCACGAGACGTACACCTTCTCATTGCGCCCTTTCAGCAGTTAGCCGCCTGTCTAGCTTTCACCATTTTACTCTGACGTCCAGCCACACCCACTATCTATTTTACCGTTACGCAAACTGTTTTATTAAATCGAGAACTTCGTAAAATCGGGACTGTTGTTTTACAAGCAGTTGATTGCATAAATTCGATGTCTAAGTGAAGGCGCATTCCAACGCCTGCCGTGGCTTCGTAATGGCGGCGGCCACGACTCTCGCCTGCCGATAATTGAGCAATGCGCTAAACGTTCCCAGTGAAAACAATATCAATGACACTCTGGAGGTTCTGACGGAATTAATTTATTTCCTGGCAAAACAGCCTGTGATTTTCGCCTCTGTGCGTTTCGGACGTTCTCTCGGACAGCGAGCCACCGCACCGGTTCCGTCATTCTCGGCGAGTTTAACCCAGTTAATTTTCTTCTACACCAGTACAAGGTTGTTTCGTGCTCCAGGAACATATCCGGAATGCCCTGAACAATTTTAGTGAGCTTTCGACCATCTTTTTTTTGCGATACTATTCCCGTTGGCATAAATACTATGGTACAAGTATACGTTAACTCCCGTTTCGCGAAGAAACCATCTGATGGACTTTTATGCCCGCACTCAACTGAGGCGCGTCCGCTAAGCCTTCTACAGCTCGCCTCCAGCGGCGCGCCCTTCGACCGACTACCGGCCAGCCACTTGCTTCCTCCGACATGGCTCCCAAATACGTTTAAGACAAAGACGGCTGGAACCACCCTGTCCTCCGACACTCTGCGACCCCCGCTCCTCAGTCTCAAGCCACTCTTGTCTTACACCCTGGTGACTATCTCAACCTCTCCAAGTACGACCCATGCACCCTCCATGCAGTGCTCCGCAACAAGGCGGCCCTTACTCCCGCTGAAGCTGCCAAGTGCATGGTTCGTGTCAACAATGTCAAAAACCTTGCGTTTCTGCTATGCTTAGACTCTGACATCAGCAAACAACTTCAGCAAATATCCAGCATTGACCTCGAAGACCGTCCTTGTCACGTCACCATTTACCCCACCACTCCTTCGAACACCTGTAAAAGCGTTGTGCACGACATTCCAGCGGGCACAAGCCCCGACCATCTCATGCGCCACATGTCGACGCTTCTTCAAGGAACCAAGATCTTGGCTGCACGAATGATGGGCCGCACGGCCACGGCCATAATCACCTTCGAAGGTACACACATCCCCCGTGAGATCTGCTATGCCGGTGGCATCTTTCGCTGCCGCCCTCATCGTCCCAAAGCCCAATACTGCCACCGTTGCCAGCAAATTAGCCATCGTGCTGACGTCTGCACTTACCAACCCCGCTGTCCGACCTGCGGCCAAGTACTGCCCGAAGACGCTAGCCACACCTGCTCAGCAGATCCGGTCTGCCTCCGCTGCGGTGGTCCCCATCGCGCTGACGACGCCACATTTCTGACACGAAAACCGCGGATGCAGCCGTTCGCCAGACAGCGTACAACAAACGTGTTGCTCAGCGCGCAGCTGCAGTGGCAGCTGATTCTGCAGCCACTACCTATACCGCGCAAGTGACGCAGCCGCAGTCGCACCCGGTTCACCATGCCCTCTCGCCGCTCGGCTAGCTCGTCTGCACGTCTTCCTGCAAACCCTTCGAACGACGGTCCTGTGGCCCACCATAGCCGTAATCAAGCTGTCCAGGTAAGCCAGCTACTCTCCCACACACCTGAACACGCTCGAAAATCTCCTGCACTGACCTACAGAGATATCCTCCACAAACAATTTCCTGCCCCACAAGCCACCGAGCCTCGTCCCCTCCCCCACTCAACGTAGACATGACCAGAGTCCTTCAATGCTTTCTGACATGACCAATGCTCCCCTCTCCCCACAGTCTCCTCCTCTCCCTCCCGCCTAACGCTTCCCTCCCCCCGGCTTCGACTCCGGCAACCAAACGCAGCCGCTCTTCGGAGGGCTCACCGTCCACCCCAGTGACCCTTCCACCAGACGACCTCTACGCCTCTCTCTCCCATCGTATTGAAGAATACGCCCAGAAGTTTGATACGGCAATATGACTCACGGCAGTTGACTCACCAACTTTCCCTCAAACACGAGCAGCAAGCCTTTTTCCAGCAGAAACATCAAGAATACACTGACCACGTCGCCCACTTTTCCACTCAGCTCAATGTGCGCTTTGAAGAGCAGAGTAAACACTTTCAATCTCTCTTCTCCGGCTTTATCACTCAACTCCAGTCCACTTATCCCCTCCCTCCAGCACCGTCACCTCTCGCGGAATAAGCATGGCAGATCACGTACTCATAATTCAATAGAACTGTCATTGTTTCAAGAACAAGCGTAGTGCCTTCCTCATTTGGCTTCAGTCATAACCTCAGCTTCCAGACATCCTCCTCGTCCAAGAGACAGGACTAAATCCTACGCTACCTGGATATGTCACGTTTCAGCAAAGTCCCTGCCTTGCCACGCTGGTCCACTCCACCCTCACGGCTACTCTTGAACATGACCCCGCCAATAACCTCACTGTTTCAATTCCTCTTAAGCGCAGCCCTCTGCTCTTTACCAACGTTTACTGTCCCCCGCGCAATACTCTACCCGCGCTTGAAGAACTGTTCCATCCTTGTCGAACCAAAAGCCGTCTTCAGCATATCCTGGCTGGCGACTTCAACACCCGACATCCTGCCTGGGGCTATATCAGGGAATGCAGGAAGTCCGCCGGGTGCATTGTGCTGTACAAGAAGCTGGGTACACACTACATAACGACGTACAAGAATACACACGTATGGGCAACTCCGTGGAACGCAATACCAACCCCGACCTCATGGAAACAGACTGAAGAATATATGAGCAGTGACCATGCCATCTTATGCCTCACGGTCTCCGCATCTCCAAAACGAATCAAGTGGTAATCTGTCGCATCACCGACTGGCCTAAATATCGACAACAGCGCTGCAACCCCCCTTTCACAGACGTACCTACCTGGACACAGCAACTTATGCATGATCTTGATAAGCATACCAAGGTTCTTGCCACGAACGAGGCCACTCCTCACATAGATGCACACCTGTAACACCTGCCCGCGCTTCTCTCATGAAGCGGTGGAATCACTGCAAAACAAACCGTAGACTCCGCGCCCGAATCAATCGACTTAACGAGCACATTCAGGAATACTCTAACGACCTCCGCAGGGAACACTGGAATATCATGTGTGATGAACTTCGGAACACCCTGAGCACTACCAAGACGTGGCGTATACTCAAAGCTTTAATAAATCCCGACTCCACAAAGATTATGACCACCCAGAAGATCAATCGCCTCTCCACTCAACACAAAGACCCAGCCACTCTAATGGACACCATCAAGAAACTTTATATCACTTCTTTGTGTCAACCTCGGTATTCTGAATATAATGGCTCTCCAAACCCCGAACTTGATGAGGAATTCACCTTGGCTGAGCTTCGCAGCGCCCTCTGTATGTGTAGAGGCAGCAAATCTCCTGGTCCCGACTGTGTAACTATCACCCTACTTCAGAATATGTCATATGTTGACCAACACCATCTCTTACATGCCATCAACCGCGTTTGGACAGGACAAATACCACTCTGCAACTTATGGAAGAAGGGCCACATGATCTCAATCCCGAAGCCCGGCAAACCTCTAGATCTCCCTAATCTCCGTCTAATAACACTGACCTCTCACGTTGGCAAAGTTATGGAGCATATGACCCTAAATCGCCTTCAGCAGCATCTAGAGGATACCCAAGCACTCCCTCACTCTATGATAGGATATCGCTCACAGCTATCTACTCAAGACACACTGCTTCGCATATACGAGGACATCCTTCAGTCTCCCAGCTCAGCCCAGCTAAAAACCATCCTTGCTATAGACCTAATGTAGGCATTTGACTATGTGGATCACGACGCTATGCTCTCAGAACTAGCAGATGCAAATTGCGGCTCGAACATGCACAGTTACGTCCGGGACTTTCTTCAATCTCGTACCCTGGCCACACAAATTGGCGACCACAAGCTTGGCGGGGTACCTCACCCTCAGAGAGGCATTCATTCAGGGCGCGGTCCTCTCTCCTACATTATTTAACCTCGCCAAGCGCCGTATCCACCATTCTCTACAATCTTTCCCCGAAATTCAGGACTCTCTGTATGCCGACTACATTACTATCTGGATCAATCGCGGTAGTCTGGGATTCATTCAAGACACCCTTCAAGACGCCCTAAGGGCTGTTGGTCAAGCAGCTCACACTATCGGTCTAGCTTGCTCGGCTGAGAAAACTTCATTGCTGCTTGTGCACTCCCGTAATTGGAAATTACCTCAAGTTGTTCTTCATCATCATGACAACACCATCTACCCACAAAAAACTTTGAAAGTTCTTGGCCTTCACATGCAATCTGATGGAGCAGGAGGTTTGGCCGTGCAACACATTCTCCGTCAGGCCGAACCCATCCTTAACATGATGCGCCGTGTCAATACACGCTTCAGGGGACTCAAAGAACAGCACCTTCTTCAACTCCGCGATGCTCTTATCCTCTCCCGCATTCGCTATCAAGCGCCGTACGTCGTCCTAACGCGCACATTGGAAGGGAAGCTTGACGCTCTAATTCGCAAAGCGACGAAAATATCTCCGGAGTTCAACAAAGGCAGAAGAAGAGCGAGAGCCAAAGCGCTAACAGACATACATGCCAGCGACACCAAGGCCAGATACGTGGACGCGGCAGAGTATGCCGGCCGCAACGGTTTCGCTGTCGCCGTGGTCGACGCCGACGGAAACACCCGCACGGCAGCCAGCACGTTGTGCACTCAAACCGAAGAGGCCGAGGAGATGGCAATCGCTCTGGCCATCGCATACCGGGATTGCCAGACCGTGCTGAGTGACTCCAGGCAGGCTGTAAGGAACTTTTCCAAGGGCAGAATCGCACCGACGGCGGTCCGCATACTACAAGAAGTGAATAGAAACAAGCAGGTACGCATCAAGTGGTTCCCGGCGCACGTGGGCGAGGCGTCGGAAAGAAACGCAAACCTCAACGAAACGGCACACGCTAAGGCGCGAGCTCTAACCGACCGCGCCCACGGCGACCGTCCGCAAAGGTTTAGTACACGAGACAGGATGACAAACTCCAACGAGATAACCAAGGCCTTCCGTCTGACCCGCAGACTTCTCCCGCCACCCTGCAAGGGGGTAAGCAGGTCGCAGGCCGTTGTACTCAGGCAACTACAGATAGGCACGCTGCCAAGCCCGGCTCTGCTCCACAGAATGTATCCTGAGTCACACCCGGTCGACAAGCACAAGACATTCCGCAGGGAGACGGCCACCTCTGCACACATGTTGTGGGATTGTATCAAGAATCCAGACGGGGATAAATAAGGACGCATACCGCCGCGACTAGAGGCCGCGACGATGAGCAACAACCAAGAAGAACTAATGGCCGCCCAGCAGTCCGTCGAGGCGCTGGCCAGGCAGGAACCCGGGGAGCCGGCAACGGCTAGCGGGGATCCGAGCCGCACGCCCGCCACGAGGACGACGTAGGCCCAGTCTACGCGCGAAAGCGCGCATTGCAGGCATCAATAAAGTTTTTCCAATCCAATCCAATCTGGGTCTTCATATCACTAGCACCACCCGACTTGCGGAACTTGATGTTCTCCCTACGGTTACTGATATAATTGACATCCATCGCAGCCACCAACGTCAACGCCTCTCCGAAACTGCAACATGTCTTCATATCTTACGCACATTAGGATACCCGTCCCGTCCTCCCAGCCCTCAAACAACTCCTCTGGACAGCAAAATACTCAACCATATTACCGTAGCACCTATTCCCCGCCACATGGACAAGGAACGAAATCCCAAACGCCGTCTTATTCGTGCCGCAAACTACGCCAAGAAAGTAAACCGTGATACTGACAGCCGCCACGTGTTCACAGATGCGGCATTTGAAGATAACTTCGGTGCGGTCACCTTCATCACTTCAGGGGGTACTCACTACTCCATCACTCGACGGTGCACCTCCCCAGAAGAACCCGAACTTCTCGCTATCGCTTTTGCCGCTGCTGACAACACATCCCCCGTCCACACGACCAATATCTACACCGATTCAAATTCAGCATGCTACCACCTGGCTGAGGGTCTTGCCTTCCCCTCCTCACTGTCCCTCTTAAACAATGTTAAAGGGCCTTTTCACGTGCACTGGGTCCCTGGTCACGCAGGCGTTGCAGGGAACGAACGCGCTCATCAGCTTGCCCACGAAGCTCTCCTCCGAGCCCCTGTCGACGCTCGCGACACAAATCCATGTCCTCCCCCTCCGCTTCCCACCTTAGCAGACATTCTAAGCACACGCCGCATGTTCCCTACCCTGCATCCCGGGCTTAGCTGTCGCGAGCAAGTAGTCATTCGGCAGGCGCAAACATACACACTCCCCACACCCACTCAGCTCCATCTGTTCCAACGCACGCTAGACACCCCTGTCCCACTCTGTCCCCACTGCCTTATTCCCCCTACCCAGGACCACATTCTGTGGGAGTGCCCCTACAACCCTACCCAACCACACAATTACACCGGAGAGGGGCTGGCTGTTGCGGCGAGTCTCCAGCAGCAACGGGAACTGGCGGCCCACATCATCAGGGCCCTCAGCCGCTGCCTGGACCGAGGCGGCTGATTCGCCCCACCATCCCATGAATAATAAAGTTTCCATCCATCCGTCCGTCCGTGCGTCCGTCCGTCCGTCCGTCCGTCCGTCCGTCCGTCCGTCCGTCCGTCCGTCTATCTATCTATCTATCTATCTATCTATCTATCTATCTATCTATCTATCTATCTATCTATCTATCTATCTATCTATCTATCTATCTATCTATCTATCTATCTATCTATCTATCTATCTATCTATCTATCTATCTATCTATCTATCTATCTATCTATCTATCTGTCTGTCTGTCTGTCTGTCTGTCTGTCTGTCTGTCTGTCTGTGCGCTTCGTTAGCATTGGGCGGACCCTTGTAGTACGCAAGCACGTTCAACACGTCCTCTGTTCCTTAGCAAGCCCCAGCAGAGCGCCTGGGGAAGTCAGTAGCGTCCATCACCTAGCCTGCTGCGAGCACAGGAGCTTCAGCAGTTTCTGCGTCATCAGCGCCCTCTGACACCTCCTGTATGCCGGAAACTAACCGTGCGATATCTGGGCCTGCTCAGTTTCCCTCGTAGAGCTACGAAACAACTAAACAAGATGCCTCGTTTTTTTTCTCTCACGTGGCGCAATAATCTTCATGAAAATCTGACGAAACGCATTGCAGTTGCTTCTTTTAAATGTGTCTTGTTTCTACAAATACTTAATTAAATGGGGAATGGCACCGAATCTATTTCGTTAGTTCGAGTTGATAAAAGCATCGAGCCATATAGGCACCTGCGGGGGAATCCGAATTTGTTCGATATAGTTTGGGTAATTCGCAAGATCGGGTTTTGTTAGATCGAGTTTTGACCGTAGCCCTGTCAGCGGGTATATAAACATTGCTGGCAATTTTAGTTTATCCTCAAAGCACGCTACACAACCGACCCCTTTAAAGGTCTGCCTAATTTCTATACACAGGTGATTTCGTAGGCAGACATTTTTGGAGGTGGGGGCAACATAAGCTGTCCCAACGAAAAGATCGAGGCCCTAGCGCACTTTTTTAACAGCATTTTCGTATGCGGCGAAGGTGCGACACATCCAATGTTACAGAAGAACAGACATATTTGCTTGCTGATTTCACACTGGAAAGTCCCGCATTTAAAAGAAACGCGTCTGCCAACCGTTCAGGGTCAAACTTTTTCGGTTCCGGCCACAGCTCCGGGTCGTAGTGGAAGTCGAGGGTCGGTACGGACACGTTCACGCCCTTGAGGATGCGCACTCCGTTGTGTTCGTAGTCTTCGTCGCATATCCTGCGAACCGAGCTGCAAGAACATCACAGTAGCACTTGTAGCTTATTTACGCTAAAAAAATGACGAAAGTTTACAAATTGGAGCTATTTCATCGAAGCGGACATGATCCGTCGTGTTGGTGGTTAGCACAATGAATGCAGGATGTTTCTGCCTACTTCTACAGTACTTCTCTGCAAAATATCGACAAGGAAAAGAGCTATGAACCCCTCCATCCAACGACGACGATGGTTGAACGCGAAGTTTTTTCGTGAAGGATTCCTTGGCTGTCGTCTGAGTATGGACTCTGACTCGTTGACCTTCGAGTTTGACAACCACGATGTCTGGACTTTTGATCGCAGCGGCTTTGATTTTGACTCTTCGCCATTTGATTTCGCACCAAGAAAGCTTCGCGTTCAACCGTCGTCGTCGTTAGACGGAGGGGTGCATGATTTTTCTTTCGAATTTTGCGCGTCCATGCACCCCTCTTCAAATCCAAACTGCTTCGACCTTTCCGGAGCGATGCAGCTGGATAGACGTCGGCTTCACACTGCGAGGGAACCAGGCTCGATTCCGACCACGGGAAGCGTTTTTTTCTTCACTTCGCCCAGGATTGATCATCGTCATCATCATCGTCAGAGAAAGTTGGCTTTCCTTCAGTGCGTTTTGTGTGGACTGCAGACGACAACAGTGAAAGGCTAAAAGCATCGTTTTAAGAGATCACCCTTCTGCCCGTCTAAAGTAGAAGCGGTCCTTATCGACTTCTTAAACCATTTTAGAGAAGTGAATTCCGGTGACAGGTTTGCAAAAAGCAGGGGTAAGTGAGGAAAACAGAAAGGCGAATCACCCTGGCAGTGAAGGGTAGAGTCTCACGACTTCGGACAAGACTTGTCGCAGGTACGTCAGCGTTCCGATGTTGTCGTACGTCAGTGCCCCCTAGAAAAAAAATATAGCATGGTATTTCTGCACGTGTGCCTGTGTTCATTTAAAGGTTGCTGTTCCACTTCCAAGAAATGCGAATTCCAATGCTTGGTGTTGAGTACGCCCAGCGTGAAATAAGAACGCTTAGTTACTTCATCGAAATTTTCTTTCATTAACATAATTTGATGCACTGGGGTTTTCTTGCAGTAAATTGTTTGATAGATAGCTAAGTAATGCATTCAAGATACAAAAAAATCCACATAACAACTGCAGTGAGCGCTAAGTGGCAAATAACAACAGGGAAAAAGAAACGCGTATCTAATTCATGCTCGGAACTTTGAAAAATAAAAGTCTGTGACCGGGTCCTAAGGATACCACGGTGTTGTCAAAAGTGCGTATGTATATAAGCTGTGTTCTTTCCAAAATAGTTGAGAGTGCAGCCCTGTCCTGTTCGTTTCTCGTTCTTGTGTTCCGTGTTTTCTTGCGCTAATATTTGATGGTGGAGGATATTGTAGACTTCTAAGAGCACATCATGGCGCAATAAACTCGAAACCACGTCCATGCCACGTCGCTCACCTCCTTTTCCACAAGGCCCAGCACCTCTGCTCGAACCCGGTCCTGCACTTCGGGGTGCTCTGAGAGGAGGTAGCAGCCGAATGCCAGTGGGGACGCGATGGCATCAACACTGAAATGAGGAAACGCGGGTAGCTTCACCTTGAATTTAAACGTAGAATACTTTTTCTCTCAATGCACGCACTTCCCATGTCGCGGTTTGGGCATGAGTCGCTCAATAAAGTATCTCAATTGCTCTCTCACAAACTAAAGCAGGAAAAAAACTGTATGCCGGCGTGAATAGGCGCTGTTTCACGAAACGTTATTGTTAGCGGCAAACGTTGCTGCACAACACTACTGGTTTTGCTATGCAGGTGATTGATTGCAACACAGAGTATAACACAAACGGGAAAAATAAGAAAGGGAAGGGGAGAGAGAGGGGGGGCAGAAGGAGGAAAGGAGGAAGGGAGGGGGGAGAGATAAAGAGATAACAAATGCAGGGTAACTCTGGGGCAGCGCGGGTGTATACACTCGGTGACCAAAAAAGCGCAGTGTGAAAGTAGTACTGTTCATGTCCTGTGGCAAAATGGCGCATAAAAGAGGGCTTATGTCAGAATGACAGACTTCCCTGTGCGAATGCTTAACAGTGTTGATAACCTGTTCGTCAATACGTGGTGTCCATAGCCACTGGGCTCATGCACGTGCTTCGCGTTACCTACAATCAAGATTTTGGTAAAGAACTTCGTTTTCAGTCAAAGCAGTAGCAGCAAAGCAGCAGTCAAGGCCCCAGTAAGTTATCAGCATTGCGGTGATTCTTTACACATAATTTATAGGAGCGGTTAAAACTATGACTACACATAACCTTCGCACCTACATGCGAATAAGGTATGTGCAAAATGTTTCCCAGTTTATAGGTAAAACGCCTAGTTCTTCTGGCCTTGTCTAATAAAAATACCGGTTTCGCGCTTTTAATTTAGCATTTTACGTGCTGCCGTCATCACAAATAGCGTATCCGTGGTGCGTCTCTAATCAGAGCTGTTAAATTGTTTAATCAAAGCTTGTTTAAATTGCTTTTCAAAATCAAATTGCTTTTATATCAAAGGTTTTTAAATGGTGCTTCGAAAAAAAATAATGGTTATTTTGCTGACTCACCTCGCATTGATGAAAAGGCAAGTGTTCGATTCTGTTCGCAGAGTGGTTGGGCGAGCCATAAACACGTCGGAGAGCTTCTTCCCTAATGTAGAAAGGATTCAGGGAGGCTACTCAATAAACATCCAGCCAAGGTATGTCTGTGCATAAAAAAAGGGTCATCCAACATTCCTTTATATATCGCAATTGCGAGTTATGAACAGCTGCACCATTCCTCGGTCTCAGTCGAAAAAAGCTTTTAGTCCGCTGTGAAACTCAAAACTTTTGTCGTGCAGCTGAATGCCTCCGTCACTCTATCACACAGGCTATGAAGTTTAACAGCGGAGCTGTTTAAGCTTGAGCTTGGTTCGGGGGTGCCAGAAAAAAAATACGCAGAAAAAAGATACACGCGGTGACTTCTGGCGCAGAGTGAGAGCGCGAAAGCAGCTTGCGGCAGCAAAGACCGGATAGCCTCCCGGCCTAGCCTCCCAGTAGGGGTCAACTATAGTCGGGCCCAGCTTCCAGCAGCGTCAAGAGCTCGCCTCGCAGCCGGGCTCAACTCTACTTGGGGAACGTGCGGCATAAAAGAAGGTCCGCTGGCGCAAGAAGGGAGATAGCGGGGCTCAATCGGCGGCCTGCCGTGCGCTCAAAATAAATAAATAAATAAATAAATAAATAAATAAATTGTTCCAGCTTGCACTAGTGGTGCAAGGCTGGAGAAACAGCGGGGCTGGGGGCCGAGCCGGCTTCTTCACCCCTGGGATCCGCTGTCAGTGTTGGGGACCAACCGGAACGGCCTTGTGAAATCCGGCTAAACTTGGCCTTACCCCTCCACACTTAGCTTGGCTTAGCAACCCAAAACTTAACAAAAGTTAGCAAAGCGTAGCAAAATTTAGCAAAACCCAGCAAAACAAGGAAGAGGCTAGGTCGAAACTCTCCGCTGTTTCTCCAGCCTTGCACCCCTACTGCAAGCTGCGCCATTTTGTAGCGTAAGCTACACTGACCGAGGTTGAGGAGTTTCGCGTGTGCAGTGAAGGGCCGTTCTGCGCAAGCGCGAGGGACATTGGATTGAATTGGCTTGGCTTGGATTTGGATTTGGATTGGATTAAAGTGGATTGTTTTGAATTGTGCTGCGTCATAGCCGCGGCAGACGCACTGGCGCCGGCGCGTGCCCAGGTGTACGCCTTAATTGCGCAGTAGCCAAGTCTGACGCTGCACCGGAGCCGCTTGATAGCCGTTTCGCGTGGCTCGTGAAGAGCCGTGCTGAGCATGCCCGAGGAGCCGTGACTGGACTGGACTGGACTGGACTGGACTGGACTGGACTGGACTGGATTATACTGATCGAATTGGACTGGACTGGACTGGACTGGACTGGATAAGACTGGATTGGACTGGATTGCTGAACCTTAGCTCACACTACGTATATCCTGGCATAGCAGAGCTAAGCCACTACTAATTTAAAAAAAATTTTTTTTGCCCACCGCGCACGTCAATTTTGAAATCTTTATACCTCACGAGACTTAAAATTTAGCCGGAGTTCCATTTTATTTCCCAGATACATGCAACAGCAAGCGATGCTAAGAAAACCCTCGCGGGTTTCTCTATAAAATTTAATTAGAGTTGTACAAACGAAAGGCAGCACGTATACAGCGTGCCGACTTTTGGGTTGCCTACAGAGGCTGGAGGTTATGAGTTTCATGTGGAACTCCAATAGCATTCTTTACTTGTATAATCCACGGATAGATAAAGCTGATAGAAAGACTTCGCTACCTTCAAGTACTTCTAACCCGTTTAACACTACTATAAGGTGTGAAAATAGGGTTGCCAACAATTTACTGGCTGCCTGTGTTATCCGTGATTTTTTCTTATATAATGTCTGATACAACTTGGGCTTTTATGCTATCGTTTGGAAAAAAAAACATACCTTGCGGTTTTTGAGAAAGACACCACTTCAAAAGAACTTTGTTTTGTTGTTCAGTCATCGAGTCTATTTCATGGTAAACGTAGCTTTGAGAGGCGGCAGTGTTTTAAAGCTGCCCAGTCTCTGCTTTACTTGAATTTGTTTTTTGGTGCGGCCTTTCGAAACCACAGAATTGAAAGATGCGTGAGCTACCACCGGCTACATCAGTGCTTCGAATATTTGTTGGTGCCATCTGACCATTTAAAAACGGGGAACAATACAAGCTCATAAAAAAAGCAGACAGTAATAGATGCCCAGGGAAGAAAAGCAGGCGTCGATTTTAAAATCAGAATTCTTGTTCTAAAACACATGAAAAAGTAAAAAGGGTAAAAGAGGCAGTCGTGGGCTTTGAAACTAGGAAATTTATATTGATGAGCATAGGCCGGATATTTAGGCATTATTTTAGGCCGGTCGTAGGCGCCAAAAATAGGCTATCAAAACGACGTTTCAGGTCTCCAACGTGGCAAATATAGGCACAACAAATTTTTGCATACATGCAAATTATTCCGAACGAAGACGTGAGCGACCTGGATCTACGACAGGAAAAAGATATGTTATGGCTTATGATGGCACAAAGGCGCCGAAAGTTGAACATAGCCGTTCAATTGGCCCATAAAACTGGAGATTCAGCAAGGGCACTGCTCATGTTCAATAGCGACTGTGCCTTTCTCAGCCACAGTAAAAAAAAATAATACTTGACAGCTGTAATACTGATTAAAAAGGCTACTTTATGTCTATCTTATGCAATTTAAATACGACACAACAAAAACAAAAGAAATAATAAACGCAATAGAGACGACAATGCTCTTACGAGGACTGTTAGGTACAGCTCTAGCAGTTTTCACGTGTACAATTATATTATCCATTTGTTCAGGGAAGACATCTCAACACTGCTAAATACACTACCACACATTTGAAGAGCGTTTTTCAAAGGTGTTCACCAGCCGAACAGATTTTTGACGGAAAAGCGTGCTTTAGAGCCCATCGGCTTGTTGATTTTAAGGCGCAAGGAAATGCAGGTGAGCAGTGATATTTCACAGTTGGCTCTTCAACCTATATAGCATTGATCTGCTAACATAGGCATGTTCGATGCCTAAGCCTTGCGTCGAAAATAGAGTTGCATTTGAGTATACTTCTGGAAACGAGGATGCGACTGCATGTATTTGAAGAAATCTGTTTGGACAGCACAGGGAACGTAGTCTAAGGATGTATTTGTGGAAACAAAAGCGAACTACCACCATCTTCATATACTTGGATTCGAAATTGTTGCTTTTGTCACTGAGAATGAGCGTCCCATTCTCCTGGTGCTAGCGGTTGTTTTGCGAGAGGTTGTTGACCCAGAGGACTAGGTTTAACCCCGTTAAATTCCGAGCCGTCAGTGTTGCCATCTTACATGTATAATTTTTCAAACTGCATATGAAAGAGGAACTTAAGGCTAAATAGTGTCACATAGGCACCGATTCTTAAAGTAGGCATTTAAGCCTTAACGCACTGCCTATTCTGTGGACGATACCACAGAATAATGTTCAGCTTTATTCCGTGGACCAGACTACAGGGTTATGTTCAGTTTTGAGACACTGCTGAAAGGGCCCCGCTCGTCTCTTTCTGTGGCGCAGTGGTACAGCCCTCGGTTTTCACGCTAACAGCCTGGGTTCGAGTGCCAGGATTTGTGAGGCTCTTTTTTTAAGTAAATCTTGTAGCTGTAACGTTATCTTGAGTTAATTCTACGCGTTATTATGCAAATAAGTGTGGATTGGTATCTTTTAGGTCGCTTTAGATGAATAAGGCTCAACTATACCCTGTAAATGTCCACAGAATTAATTATCCTGTGGTCTGGTCCACAGTATAAACACTGCTTAAGCACAGACGACAAAATGGGCATTTATAAACATTATAATAACAGCATCCTTCTAACCTGAAATTTATGCTCATATATCAAAGTGGGGCGATAGGAGCGCAATGAAGAAAATAGGCATTCGCCTAAAATCAGAAAAAAAAAACGCCGCTAGGAGGCCGCACGATGCAAACGCATTCCTCATCGGCTCCGCTTTTAGGCCTTTGTCTCACTGTTTAACTCGCATTCACGTTGTCATTTCGTGCTCCGCGAGGACCGGCAAGTCACGCAGATTACGAGGACACCAACATCGTGGCCGTGGATCATCGCAACGGTCAGTTACAACCATTTGTGAATTTGCCACGCTACCAGCTCCGCTAGGCCTGACAGGCCTAGTGAAGCCGCTGTCGTCGCCGGCGCAACATCTGCAAGCGGCCGCGCCAGCTCCGGCGCATCGCCGCTCAGCGTAATACCCGTCATGGAAAACATCGTGGAAGGAGACGACATCGACCCCGAAGAACTCGAGCAGCCCGGGTGGGCTACGATCCGCCACCGGCAACACGCCTTACGAGACCAAGCACGTGCGTCTACTGCAGCCATGAACATATGTGAACACCTCGAGCGCCGCGCGTGCCCCCAAGCAAGACAAAAAGCGTCCCCAGCGTGGCCCGCCGCCGGCTTCGCCTCTCCCGGAGTCTGATGTGAAAATCGTCCTTAGCCCTCGAGGAGGACTTGCACTGTCGTCTGTAGCGCAAGCCACTCTAGCCGATGCAATCCAGACCCAAGCAGGAGTGGCGCTGAACCGTGAAGACCAAATTCGGGTACACTGTGTGGCTAATTACCTCCTTATTAGCACACCGTCAGAAGACCGTGCCACCCGGTACGCCGGAATTAGGTTCCTCGCGCTTCGCGGTCACCAGTATGAAGTAGCCGCCCATGTGTCCGCGCCAGCTAATACCATCACGGGAGTTATCTTCAATGTTCCCGAAGACGACACCCCGGAACAAGTGCAGGACAGTATTTTGAATTATAACCCAGACTTACCGATTCTTGACGTTAAACGCCTGAACACCTCCAACATAGTTCAAATCTTGTTCGACGGCCACCGAGTCCCTTTCTGGGTGCGATATAGGGCAGCGACGTACCGGTGCAAGCCATTTCTCCGCAAGACGGAAGCATGCACAGCGTGCTGGCAAGCTGGGCACCGGCAAGATGTGTGCCCGAACATCAAATCCCCCCCGCGCTGCTCCAGTTGCGGCATCACGAATCCAACGGAGAACCACCCGTGCACTCCCCGGTGCGTAGTGTGCGAGGGCCCTCACCTCACGGGCTCTGCAGACTGTCCACGACGCTTCCAACCCCGCAAGCGACCCCCATCGTACGCTCAGGTGGTCTCGGAACAAGTGAAATCAGCCAAGACTCCGAATGACAGCCCCGCCGATTTTCCTGGCCTCGACCGCGGAACCAGCGCCAACCATCCTGCGCGCCACGCCTGGAGCACTAAAGACCGAGAGAAACCTTCAGAGGGACAAGGCAAGCCTTGGAAGCAGCTGCCAACTGGAGGGTCGACTACCTCATCGATGCAACAGAGTGCAAACTCTTCTGTTCTGACAACTAACCTACGCCACACGGCTACAACATCCACCGGCCAACCACAAACAGAGCAAGACCCGCAACATTTCCAGGTGAGCCGCCCACGTCTGCCTCCCAACAATCCCCCACCTCCAAATGCACCCCACTATTCCCCAGACCTCCTTCGAGAACTACAGGCAATACGCGCCGAGATTTCATAGCTACGCCAAGAAAATATCCGCCTCAAACAGGAAAACCTCGCTCTCCGCAACACTCTCGCCACACCCAATACCAACGCACCTCCCGCGCCCCCCACGCCTTCCGACACCGACATGGAGCTTGAAGCATCCCAAGCCCCTCCCCACAAACGTAAGGCCCCGCCACCAGAACTCCCCCAAACTCATATCGATAACGCAACGAATGACCGCCTCGGCTCCATTGAACAGGCTTTAACTAATCAAAGGCAGGAATATCTTCAGTTACACCAAACTTTAGTAAGCACCCAAAACGCCTTACAAGCTGCTATTACAGACCTTCGCGGAGAAATACAGTCTTGCGTGCGGGCGCTCACAGCAAATGCTAACCTAGCCCCGACCCCACAAGAAGTCCCCCTCCCCCCTTCTGATTTTGACAATGGGCAAATCTAAACTTAAAATTCTAGTCTGGCAGTGGAACTGCAGAGGTTTTGGTAAAAAGCGCCACAACCTGCAAATGCACATATCTACTCATGACCCCAGTCCCACCATCATTGCGCTTCAGGAACCAGGGCTCAAAGTAAAACTCACGAGCTATCAAACCATACAATCCCCTAACAACCCATTCACTGCTACCCTCGTGCACCGCAACGTCTCTGTTGAGTCCACCCCCATTGAGGGTACGGACATACCACATGATTTTATTATTCTATATCCTCCTGCTCGGCAAGCCCTTCGCCTCTACGTATTGAATGTTTACAGTAGCCCCAAAGCCACAGCTCACAACTTTAACTCCCTCTTTACTCATGCCATCCGAGCAGCACAGCATCATCCCCTGCTAATCCTTGGTGATTTTAATGCTCCCCATCTCGCTTGGGGGTACCATCGCACCACACCCAAAGGCCGCCGTCTGTGGGACCTTGTCCAAACCAAACGTCTAACGATTGAATCTGACCCGACCACCCCCACGCGCATGGGAAACAGTGTGCAACGTGATACCATGCCTGATCTTTCTTTCTCCCGCAACATCCATTGCTTACGCTGGCACAGCACACCGCATTCGCTCGGCAGCGATCACTTTATCATTGCATTGGACCTCCAACCCATCCACTCGCTTGCATCGAAACCGCGTCAGCAGTATATTACTGACTGGCACCAGTTCCGTACAGAAAGTGAGCGGATCCCGCCACCAACAAGCATCGATGCCACTTCTCTGACCACTTGGATCGCCGGACTTTTAACAGCTAAACGATCTCAAGACAAACCCCTCGAACATGAAATTCCTAGCGACGTTGTTGACACTCGCCTCCACCATCTCTGGGAAGCTTATAGAAGTATTGAACGAAGGTGGCGAGCTGGTAAACACCGCCGCCGACTCCGGGCCAGATTAGCGGAACTACAAAAAACTATTGAGGCCCACGCCCTTGAACTCGCCCGACTCCAATGGGTACAACTCTGTGACCAGATGCGCGGAAATCTGGGTACCTGGCACCTTCTCCGACACCTACTGGACCCTAGCTCCTCCCGAACCCAAACCCAATCACGACTCACTCAGCTTGTCCATAAATATCCCGGCACCAACACCCAACTCTTAGATTATCTCAAAGCTACGTACATAGCACAAGGCCCCACTTTTATCGCGCCCAACTACTCTGGACCCCCACACCCTGATTTAGACCGAGAAATCACACAAGCTGAGGTACGCGCGGCGCTCCTCAAGATCCGCACCAACACAGCTCCCGGCCCGGACGGCATAACCAATAAACTTCTACGAAACCTTGATGATACCTCTATAGCCACTCTCACCAAATACTATAATCACTTCTGGATTACCGGCACTCTACCTCCCGAATGGAAACATGCTAAAATATCCTTCATACCTAAACCTGGCAAACCCCTCGCACTCGAACATCTCCGACCTATATCTCTTACTTCCTGTGTAGGCAAAGTCCTTCAACATATTATTCACACCCGCCTTACTAAATACCTGGACGATTCCAACGCCTATCCTCCCACAATGCTTGGCTTCCGCTCTCGGCTATCAGTCCAAGACGTCCACCTACAACTCCTTCATGACATCATTGCCCCTCCTTCCAGAATGGACACGGCCGCCATTCTAGCTCTTGATCTTCAAAAAGCTTTCGACCAAGTCTCCCATGCAGCAATCCTGAGCAATCTTGAATCATTGAAAGTTGGCCACCGTACCTATAATTACATCCGTTCCTTTTTAAGCAACCGTACCGCGGAGCTTCACCTAGGAGATGTCACCTCCGCACCAATAAAAATGTCATCCATGAGAACCCCTCAAGGAGCAGTGTTGTCACCGTTGCTCTTTAACGTAGCCGTCCTCCAACTACCACAACAGCTTTCTCAAATACCCTACCTTCGACACAGTATGTACGCGGATGACATTACCCTTTGGACTTCTGGAGGCAGCGATGCCCAAATTGAAGAAACACTTCAAACCGGTGCAAATATGGTCCTCGCTGCCGCGGCTCAAGCAGGGCTCACATGTTCCACAGCAAAATCCGAGCTACTAATTCTCCCTCCTCCTCGCGATAAACCCCCGAACCCTCCTACCATTACTATAACTCTCGGCCAGAGCCAAATTCCTACGGTGCCCCGGATAAAGGTGCTAGGGCTCTCAATACAACAAAATCGCGCGAACTCCCAATACTTCACTCAACTAAACGCCCAGATCACTCAAACCATTGGCCTTCTCCGACGCATCGCTCCTCGGCACCAAGGCCTCAAGGAGGCAGAACGCCTACGCTTCATTCAAGCTTTCATTATCAGTCGCCTCACCTCCTCCCTCCCGTACCTCAATCCTACCCGTGCAGAACTTGACAAAGTAAACCGCCTGTTGCGTAAAGTCTACCGAGTCGCCCTGCAGGTACCTCACAGCACCTCCACTGCCAAACTAGAACAGCTTGGTATCCACAATACCGCTGAGGAACTAATTGAGGCCCATCTAATAAATCAATACTCCCGTCTAGCATCGTCCCCTGCGGGACTAACAATTCTCCGCCGATTACACATCCGCATCCCAATCTTTACTAATTCTGCCCACCCGATTCCACCTACCATTCGAGACAATATCCTAACCCGGCCGCTTCCCCGCAATATGCACCCCACAAACCACGTCGCTCGAAGGGAACAACGCGCTCGTTACCTGTCAGAAAAATACCCTGTTAAATCGACAACCCACTATGTGGATGCCGCTAGCTACCAAAACCACACAGCCTATGCCTTGGCGGTTATCAACAGTCCTAACTCCCCCCCACTCACATCACTCACCATCCGCACCCACTTACCTACTGAGGCGGAAGAGGCGGCAATAGCGCTAGCCCTTTCTCACGGTCCTACCCCCAAAGTCATCTTGTCCGATTCTCAATCTGCTATACGGAACTTTGCCCGAGGGCTCATATCAGCCAAAGCTCTCAAAATTCTTCTGCACAACCCCCCCAAGACGCCCGTGGAGCTCGTGTGGACGCCCGCCCACACCGGCTTAGGGGGTAACGAGGCGGCCCATACAGCAGCTCGAGATCTTACTGTCCGAGCAGGCCCTTCGGTTACCCCTAACCACGGGGCGCAATCCACACGAGATAGCCTTATTACGTACGCGGCTATCACCGCGCACTACCGCCTCCTCCGCCTGAAATACCCCCCTGCCCACTCCTCACTTTCCACAAAGGAAGAACGCTTGTGGCGGCTCCTTCAAACTAATACCCTTCCGTGCCGCGCCAGCCTTTATCGCATATACCCTGATCAATACCCATCACCCCTATGCCCCCACTGCGGAGATGTCGACACCCTCTGCCACGCTATGTGGGCGTGCCCTCGAAACCCCTTACCCCTAATCCCCTCTGCTGATCAATGGGAGGCGGCGTTGGGCGGCTCTGACCCCGGGGTCCAGAAAGCCTTGGTGGAACGTGCTGCCGAAGTCACCGCTGGGCTGCACCCAGTGGTCACCACCCGCCCCTAAATTGCATACTGCAATAAAGTTTATTCCTCCTCCTCCTCCGCCTAAAATCACGTCTTTACCATGTGTACAGGGAAGTACATGATTTAAGCCTCTGTAATGTTTTATCAAAGCCCACGCACTGAGAACAGTTGACGTTTATGCACATTTTCTACCATTGTGGACTGCGCTCATCTTTTCAGCTTTTAACAATGTTTTACAATCTGAATCATGGCCCCCCAAAATTGGAGAAAAGGACCGCCAAGCTTTTCGCAATCAGGATTATCCCAGGCGAAGATGACCGCTTTATTGCATCGGCACCAAAATACATAAAAAAGGAAGGATTTTGTTTCTTGTTTTGCGGCATGCTTTTTGGTTGTGATTAAATGCGGAAGTTTACAGTTCTTGCAGTGGGAAAAGAGGCGCATAACAATTTGACGAAGTTGAAATTACATCAGGGAATAGGGGGAAAAGGAAGCACAATTCTCAGTAAATAATTTTGACCTTACTACTGTCGGCGCTTAGAACACCCGTTTAACTTATCAGTCCGTGAGCCCTTACACCGGAGAAAACTAAGTTGCGCATGCGTGTTGAGTACTTGCCTTCGGCTTTGCTTGCTGCGTTTGCATCTTCTACCTCCGCGTTGATCAGAAGCTGCAGGACGTCCTCTTTGCTTGGCTGTTGGAAACCATTATATGGATATATTTCGATAAAAAAAGAACGGATGAAGAATTTTAACCATAATTAAACAAAACGAAATAAATCAACCAGTACACCTACAGTAAATACACCTAAATACGTATTCTTAGTGTCCGAGTAATACCTGTTTATTCAGAAAGTATAGACAAATTAGCACAGAATCCGGGTAAAGAAATGTTGGAGCGATAACGACACAGCGGTCGTGACAGGTGAGTTCGCCCTGATTTCCAAGGACGCGGTATCGATTACTGCCACAGTGGCCGCTTTTCAAATGGAGGCTAAAAGCGCGAACGCCGGCGTGTCGAGATTTCTGTTAACGTTAAAGATGCCCCCCACCCCAACCCCACCCCCGCCAAGTGGGTCTAGGTTAATAATCCGTAGCCCTCCTCCACAACGGCGGGCCTCATAGCACAACTGTAGCTTCGGCTCGTTAAACCCAACAATCAATCGACTTATTTTCCACACATGGAGTGTCACTTGCTAAGCAAGGTGGCTACTTCTTGCCGCAAAATGGGGACTGAAGTGAGTTATCAAGCTGACTGAAAAACAGACAACTGGGTTTAGGGATCAACCACGAATTTCTAAATGCAAGCACATACGCACAAAAAGGGGCGGCGAGGGGTTGGGGGAATAGAGCATCAGACGCTCACATCAGGATGTGCGCGGCGGTGGTTGATGATGGGCAGCATCCGCTCTATCATCTCGTCCGAAGGGAGAGGAATGAATAGCGATCGCAGGCCAAGCAAGACCCTGTGCAGCAGCGGAATGTTGGGAAGAAGATCTGGAACGGGAACAGCCATTCGTGCAATGCATTACGCAGCCCGCGTTTGCACTCGAAATTACATTTCTAGAAAAAGCTGGCGAAAAGTAGACGTGTTACCGTCACTTCCGAACAACAGTACAGGAATGTTAGCAAATATTCATAGGTCACTCCACGCAACAAAAGATGGTGCTTCATTGGTGGAGCGGTGACAATTTTCGCGTTCGAAAGCACCAGTATTTTTCGGCAAGCGCCCAGAGGAAGCAAGGCGACAAAGTGAATTTAAACTGATGATAATAATGCGCATAAAATCCACTTTTTTTGATGGTATGACAAATGAAACAAATGAGGTAAGCTCAGAGAATTACCAACATGATACAGCTGAATTTCAAGCCCCTTTGACGCACTACAGTCGTGTGAACGCAGGCACGTAACAATATACTCAAGTCTTTGACAGAAAAACGCAACAATACATGCAGATGTACGCAAAAGTTTAGTTGTGCTTGTGAGTAGGCTTTGAGATAAAGCGAAAGAAAAAAAGAAAACATATCTTTGCATCTATTCTTGCGTCGAAATGTCACCCAACGCATATGGGTCACCCAACGCATAGTACATCTGTGTCAAATCTCCGTGAAATTTGCGGCGGACAGAAAAAAAAAATCCTACGCTCATTGCCAATCGTTTAGAACCCACTATGTTCGGAAACATGACGGGCACCTACGCACAGCGACCTGATTATGGCACTCGACATGGCATCAAATGCTGCTATCTAACCAGCCCAAGCCGTTTTCATTCGACGAGAGCACATTCTCAAGTATGTGGTTGAACATAACGAATGTAATATTATATTCTGCGACTGATAAAGAGAAACTTCTCGCAGCACTTTTGTTTCAGCGAGTGCAGCCATGGTTTTCTGTTTCTGACAGGTGGGCTGTGAGAAACAGCCTCATGCACTCGGAGAAACGGCGAGCCCACAGGGGCTGGGCTAAGGCCGAGCATTCATCACGCTCAGAAAACAGAAGTTGTCACGGCAACATGAGTATTAGGACAGCTTCAATGTCACCAGGCGATCTGCCTTCAACCCCCACGGAGGCACCGAACGGCGTCAATTTGACAAAAAGCGAATTGTTTACCATGGATAATCAGACGAATTATCGCAAAGCGACGCCGTGGTATCCCTATTCACTGTCACTTCGTGAACCACACCTAAGTTTTAACAGAGGAAGGAACGTAACCCTATAGCCTGTCCAGACATGCACAGACCGCAGCCTCTCAGTGTCAACGTCTTGGCACAAACAGGCGGTTGAATTTGAAATTTTTCAAACCAGATTTGCTTTTTGGCCGCAGTAATCAGGCTCCCTGCAAAATCGACTGGGAGGGTAAGTGCATAGGAGTAGCTTAAGAACAAAACTAACTTGCTTTTAAGCCGTAGCATATTATTCATAAAATGTGCTTTCGTTCATTGCTCACCTTCTTGCAGTGAAACGATTTTTACGGGAGTAGGTGGAGGAATAAAGTTTTTTTTTCCGAGGGAAAGGGGAGGGGGAAAGGTGAGTGGGTGGTGGCCTTAGTCCAGGCCGCCTTCAGGCCCCGCAGCGGCCCGCGCCCGGAAGATCAGCTACTCCTGATCCTCGAGCTGGAAGCTGGCCAGCCTATGCTCTCACGGCTCCAGTTTAGGGGGTGGCATTGGGTTGGGATGTCTGACATACTCCCACACGAGGCGATAGGAGGTTTTAAATGCGAATGCATTTCTTAGTCGGGGGTTGTCGTGCGTTGGCCGGCGTGCGCCTAGCAACAGCTGTGGCGCGCCTAGCAACCGGAGCACGTGGTAACTCGGGCGGCAGTAGCGGAGGGCAAGGGGAGAGGAGGAGCGCGCTCGGCGTGTGAGGGCGCTCGCATCGCGGAGCTCGGGCGGAGTAGCGGAGAGTGAGTGGAGAGGAGGAGCGCGCTCGGGCGTGTGAGGGCGCTCGCATCGCGGAGCTCGGCGGAGAGAGCTCGCGCGCGGGGCGGGCGTGTTGCGCGGGTCTCTCTCTCTCCTCTCCGCGTACCCTCTCTCCGCTCGCTGCGCTCGGAAAAATATATATAAATGCAGTGGAGCGCGCGCCTCTCTCCGTGATTTCTTGGCGCAGCGCACTCATCGGTGCACCCAATGCATTCGCATTTCCGCACGATCCCCTTCGGGGAGGTGGGGGGAGTTTTTTGGTGTATTGCATGTTGTGCAGTTGTAGGGAAAAAACAGTTGGTGGAATGTATGTAAAATTGTTATGTTGTAGTAAGTCTGTGTTTGGATTCGGCGCCAGATTCGTGAGTCTTGTGTATTGAGTGATGGGTGAGGAGGAGGGTAAATGAGGCGTTGTCTGCGATGATGGCATACGATCTCCGTGTATTTTTTTTGGAACTGAGTGGCTGGCCATGACGATTGGAGGTGTGTCGTCGACCTCTGTTGGGAATTCTCGCGGTTTAATTTTTTTTCTCTTTGCGGCCCGAACGGAGCATGGTGTGTGCGAAGCCCTAGTTGTCTCACAAATGCAGATATATATGTTGTTCTCTCTCTCTCTC
Source organism: Haemaphysalis longicornis (assembly GCF_048455015.1). Taxonomy (NCBI): domain Eukaryota; kingdom Metazoa; phylum Arthropoda; class Arachnida; order Ixodida; family Ixodidae; genus Haemaphysalis; species Haemaphysalis longicornis. The sequence goes on from NW_027526385.1 coordinate 3,897,964, forward strand.
TCTCTCTGCGAAGTATTCCTCAAGCCTGTGGGTGGGAAGGCGCGTTCACTCACTGAGCAGGAAAAGTGCTACGCCGCCGAACTGTCCGACGCTCTGGCGTGACGCGTGGACAATGGCCATTGCGGCGCCGTCCTCGCGCTGTATTTGCGTGCGGGCACCGGCGAACATCTGCAAGCCGATGTCTATCGCCATCTTGTAGAAGAGCTCGAACAGCTCCACGCAGCCGTCGCCGAGTTCGCTGGTTGAGGTGGGTAGCTTGGAATCGATCACGCTGAAGCACTCTTCAATGCACTCCTTCATGAGCGGGAAAGCCTGCGTTCCCCCCAAGAAAAGGATAAGAAGGAGAAGCAGGGTTGACTTCCGTATTCGCGCAACACATTACATTTACGTTCTCAAAATAACCAGAGTACTTTTGAAGATGGAAAAAAATGATTACTTAAAGTGAACATCAGTTTAAATCCTCTTGCACCTCTATCGCTTGAAGTCGTTGCAAAGAAAGGTGGTCTTGCCTTCTTAATGTTGCTTGTTTTGAAGGCGGGAAGGACGATGTTCTTGAGATAACGCCAGTCGTCGCCAGCCAACCTGGTCAGCTTTACTTCGTTGATGGGAAGGTTCTTGGACACGATGGTCATAATCTGGTTTCACGGGAGATTACACATTGGGCGGTTTGAAAAAAATGTAGTTGGTGTAAACTGGTGCACCTGATGGAAATTGCACGAGCAGTTATAAGAAGCACCCGCGTTACGTATTTACTGCGTAGAGCCCACAATTTTCTCACCAAAATTTTCCAACAATTTGTGAAGGGCATGCATACCTTCTTGTGGGGCTCACAGCACAAGACAAGACAGACAGTAGCTTTGCGTTTAGTTGCGAGAGAAGAAAAAGCAACAAAAACAGTTTTTTTTTTAGGATGCAGCGATTTCATCTTAGAGTGATTTTAGAGTAGCGCCGATGTGTGCTAGGTTTTTACAGCTTAGAAACACACGAGAGAATATAACGGAAGAAGTACACAGGGCATGAACACAGTGAACAGTCACGTTGAGGTATGACTCAAGCTGTATCGGGCGCACTCTTGGATGAAATGTGGCACCATGGGGCGGCAGGGTCTCCACGTGCCTTGCTTAAAGTCGGGGCGGAAATCTTAAGTGGGGCAGCTCCGCCTCGCCTCATGCTTCCACAGAAAATTCACTAGAACTCTTTTCATACAGAGTAGTGTCTAAACGCGCTTGAGTGAGGTGATAACGAAAGATCGGTGCTGAATATTTTGGCTCTACAAGTGGTATATAACATTCTTGGATAAAACCAGCGCGAACTCAGACGAAGACGAAGGAAGTGCAACACAAGGACAGCCGCTGGTGTCTGAGCGCTGGTTTTATCCAAGAATGTCTTTCCAAATAGCCTAGCTTGCAACCTTGCCGGTATATAACAATTGGAAACGCGTTCAAAAAATGGCGCAGCCTTTTCGACCGGTGAATAAACAGGCGAGGGAGCGCCTTGCCGCGTCGTCAGTAAGTAGCGGTAGCCGCTCAAGGGGCAGAGTGCAAACTCTATAGGCATCACAGCGTCGCCGCTCCGATACAGCCATCATATACGCTAATTGCCGTACGCAAGACTGTGACGCCTCGTTATCAGATCATAGCTGTCTGAGCCAGCGGCGTGCTTGTCGGTGAACTGTACTTGGAAACGGGTGTCAAAATGGAGGAAGGCAAATTTCACCTTATCACCGCCGTTCATGGGATGATGCGCGATGCGGCAGGACGCGGCGTGCCTTCATCACATTATGCCATATGCTCCTCACTCTAAAGAAAAATTCTAGGGAAAAGGTAGTAACGGGCTGTATCTACGAACTCCTTACGAAGTTTACTTCCCCGAGAACGGTACGTAGGTCCTGCCACTAAGTATGGAATCTAAATGCTATCGTTACCACTCCAGACCATGCACTTAGTAACAGCTGCTTGTTTGATACTGACAGTCACTAATAGTAACAAAATTCTTTGAATTATTCAACATTATAACCACAGCGGTTTTCTCACCCCAAATCACGATGACAAAGTTTTTGCAAATCCACATGCTGACTTGTAAATTCTCCCATTAAAATGCCAAATTCTAAAAGTATTCGCTAAAATATCTAATTTTCGCGACAAGCCCACTGGGTCATCAGAGGACTTTCCGCCGCTGGCTATAAAAGCATGAAGAACAGATGTATTTTTAAGGTAAAAAAGGTATACTCGCTTTCCTCTTGCAACCCGTTGGTTTTCTTGCTCACTTTATTTGTTGTCTAAGTCAGATATGTGCGTGTTGAATGTGTGTATGTCGTGCTGCGCACTCAGCCGATCCATATTGTCACACGTAGTTTTTTCGCCAGGTTACGCATGACCACTTAGTAAAGAACTAAGTACCTTGTGTATATTGTGACAAGTAACTGGTTAGTGTTCTCTTAGTAAGTGCCACGCACTTTTCTTAAGAGTGCTCGCTCGAGGGCAAAAAACGTTCCATGCGCACGCACGTTCACAACGAAGTGTGTCCACGCCAACGCTATCTTTATGCTTACAAAATCCATGGGTTCGTGCCACTACGGGAGAACCGCATTAAAGACTGTTGAAGCGTTAAGCTAGATCATTTCTTATGCAGCTCGCTTGCGAAGTTCCCGTCTAGCGTATGGAAGAAACTACGGCACATGCCGGATCCCGCTCCCAATGACAATCAGTGAGGGATGAGTGTAAAGCAGAAGAGAATAGGACCTCCTCTCCTCTTCGCGTTCGTGCGTGCTTGCGTGTGTGCGTGTGTTCCACTACATTGTGTGTTTTAACTAATCCCTCCGAAAGAAGACCAACACTCGCATGTTTACCAAGCGGCTGTGTCTGGGAATTCTTCGTGGTTCTGGGCGTCCACCCTGGCTATTTCATTGCCGTGATATACAAAACATTAATACCTGCTTTTAAATAGAGTGCGTTAGAAGCTGAGAAGGCATTTGAAAGATATCTGGGTGAATTGCGCTCGGTGCTGAGTCAGTTATGGAGTACGGTGCATAGCTGGTGGCGACAAAGCTTGAAGAGCACTTCCATACGCAAGGGAACGAAAGAAAGCTCCACACTGTACTTTACAATAGTGCAAACACGTGTAAGCTGCTCTAACAAACGCTTTTGCGGCAGGCGGTTCACAAGCATGTCGGCACTATCGGCCGGGAATGCAATCTGCAAGTTTCAAGTTTCAAGTTTCAAGTATCAAGAATGATATGATATCCTAGTATAAAATGACAGCCCCGACCATCACGCCCTGCCAAGCGGCCACTCAGCTGCAACCAAGCGCGCGGTGTATGCCTTTCTTTTCACCTAAACAAGGTGGACTCGAATGCAGCGTCGTCCGATGTTGGTAGTTTTTGTTTCATGATAATACTTCCTGTACTCTGAATTTAAACGTCGAGTAACGTCTATTACAACACAGCATAAATAGTACTGATTTAACGCTAAACTGATCTCGTAATTATGACTGTTGACGACACTTTACCTGTCTTCCAGTGAAGTAGTGGAAGTCGTTAATGAAGATGCGTTTGATCAGTTCAGGGTCCCGAAGTACAATGCCTGGCATCATGCCATTGTAGTAACTGAAAAATCAACAATGATAACATGAAATTAATGGCTGCCGTACTAAGAAACGTGGTGCAACAATTGCTGGAAGTACTTTTCGGGAATTATGAGGTAAACCAGATTCAGCGCCCTTCCACTCCGTGAAGAAGCTTGACCAGCGAAGCGGTGGTGCGTAAGGTTAAAGTCGTTTTAGCGGAAAATTCTCTTGTAGTTTGTTTCTGCATACGTCCGGTGATACGGCAGTTTGTTTTAACCCTGCTCCCTCCGTAAATAGCCATGTATCGACAGCAGAAAGTAACGTTTAAGATTTCACTGTGAAATAACAATTAAAGCACGTAAATTAATCTCGGCGCAATGTTAGAGTTTCTTTAGCGGCGAATTGTCCTGCAATTTTTTTCGGGGTACTTCTGATAACACAATAGTTAGAGCCGTTTTCTATAATAATGCTCCCTCCGTAGATGGTTCACAGCGCAACGGGCAAAATGGAAAAGCCAGCTTGACGGCGATGATGACGATTGCTATTGGTTTCCGCTTTGTAGCGGGTGACGACATGTCATCTTACCAAAAAGGACTAATATACCTATGTTTTATACTCTTGGTTTAACACTAACGCTGCTTAGGGCAGGCACAAAAAGCTTATTAGGCACAAAATTTTTTTTTTCTGTTACAGGTGGTAACTGTACTAGGCAATATTCCCCTTTCTGCTTTTCTTTCACCAGCATTCTAATCTTCTTTTCGTCCCCTCGACAGCCTTGAAGTTAACTTCCTCTGTGCTACCCTTAAATCCTAGGTCTTCTGGAAGCCGAATATTTCCCTCATGCAGATTTTGATGGATACCTTCACATTCTAACACTATGTACCGCATAGTTTCTGTTCCTTTGCCGCAGACTACGCATACCCGATCATTTTGTGAATACTTCCCCACAAAGCTCTTAGTTCTCAAGACCCCTGCTCTGACTCAAAAAGCAAAGCAGTGCCCTGGGAATTATCGCAGAAATGTTCCTTTCTGATGTTCAATTTCTTAGCCCTGTACATCTCTAACGACGTTTTAGCTTCCATTTTTTCTCTCCATTTATTCATTTCAATCTGCCTTGCCTCTTTTTTGGCTAACTTGGCTGTTTTGGATTCTCCACTGTTCTTTCCGTATTTCATTGTTAGCCTTCTAGTCTTCCTTAATCATTGCGTGCCCGCGCTTTTCAAGTATAGGTACCTAAAAACCTTAGCTGCCCACCTTCGTTGATCCATTGCTAACCTCATCTCAAAACATATTTTACTCTGTGCTTCTAGAACTTCAAACGACGCCCAGCCCATATCTCCCTGTACTGCTTCGTTAGTTGTTTTTCCATGCGCGCCTAAGGCCAAACCTCCTACCATTCTCTGGTTCACTCCAAGGCCTGATAGAACGTCTGATTTTAAGCAGAGTACAGCATTCGCAAATGTGAGACCCGGAACCAGTATTCCTTTCCACATTCCTCTCACTACTTCATATTTGTTATACCCTCACAGAGCTCTACACTTCATTATAGCTGTGTTTCGCTTTCCCTTACCCTTAAGTTGCTCCTTGTTAGTCCTTAATTAGTTATCCCCTTCGTTTATCCACACTCCCAAATATTTGTATTCCTTCACTCGGGGTAATTCGCCTTGCTGGATAGACACTGAGTCAGTGGTAGCGTCATTGAATGCCATTATTCCTGATTTTTCTGCACTAAAATTTAACCCGGGGTCGGTGGCTTCCTGGCCGCTGATATTTATTATCTGTTGCATATAGGTCTTGTTATCAACTAAAAGAACAACGTTGTCTGGGTATAACATTCCCGGAGTACTCTGTTGTACCACTTCGCCTTGCAGCATATGGGTTAGGCTAAACCCTACTTGACTTTCTTCCAGTTTCTTTTCTAACCATGCCATGTAAAGCATGAACAGTATTGGGCTCAAACGGCATCCCTGTTTCAGTCTCCGATGGATATTGACCTGCTGGGAGCATTTCTGTCCTTCCCATGTAAGGTGCACTCTATTGTCTTTATAGATTGTTATAGGGAACTGTATTAATTCATCATCTAATCCCTGGAGTTTCAACATTCTCCACAGCAGTTCTCTGTTTATGTTGTCATTTACCCCTTTAAGGTCCAAGAACGCAATCCATAATGGTCTATTCTGCGCTTTCGCAATTTCAATGCATTGCGTTATCACGAAAAAAATTATCATCCAATCGCCTGTCTTGTTTAATTCCATTCTGCAGTTCCCCAAGTATTCCATTTTCTTCCATCCATGCTTGAATTTCTGATTTTATCGCCTGAATTACGAATCTATACAACCCGCCTCGGTGGCTCAGTGGCTAAGGCGCTGCGCTGCTGAGCACGAGGTCGCGGGTTCGATTCCCGGCCGCGGCGGCCGCTTTTCTGATGGAGGCGAAAAGCAAAAACGCCCGTGTGTACGAGATTTCGGCGCACGTTAAAGATCCCCAGGTGGTCAAAATTAATCCGGAGCCCTTCACTACGGCGCGCCTCATCGCCTGCGTTGCGTCGGCGCGTTAAACCCTTCAATCAATCAACGAATCTATACACCACTGACGTTACTGTGAGTGGTCTGTATGAATCAATACTGGCTTTGTCGCCTCTGCCTTTGTATTTAAATTCATCCTACTTTCTAGCCAGTCCTCTAATATTTGCTTGGTTTGTATCACCTTATCTATTTCCCTCATAAACGATTCCTTACTTTTAGGTCCAAGCAGGTTTATCAGTTGCATTGGTATTCCGTCCTGGGGGGAAACATTTTGTTCTCCTTTTTTCCAGTCAAGGTTGCTCCAACTTATTTCCCTTTCCGCAGTCTTCTGTGGCGCTGATGTTTTCGGTTCAGGCTTCCCTACCACTATTGCCCTAAACTTCTCACAAATCACTCGATGAACATGCGCCAACGCGTGCTTCCTTATAAATGTTTCTCCTCACCATCAATCAGTAATTTTTTATGGATATCGTTTTTTGAGCTTAATAATTTTACATGGTCCTAAAAATTCTTGGATGCGCTTTTGCTCTTTATCCGTATTTCTGTCATCCATTGTTCGCTTTTCTGCTTGATCTTTGCTTGCACCATTTTCTGCACTTCTAGTTTTTTCCCACGGTAGATATCCCATTTTTCCTTCACTACCTCCGGTTCCATACCAGTTCTTTTTGCTTCTCTGTGTTCTTTCGACGCCTTTCTTCGCTGGTAAATAGCCTCTTTTATTTCCTTATTCCAGCAGCTTCTCGGCTTTTTATTCCCTTTCCATCGGTTTCATTGCTTTGCTTCATTCATCTTACCCTTTATGAACGCAATCATTTCGTAGTAATACCAATTTTGATCTGGGTATTTATTGATTTTATTTTCCTATCTATCAGCGATGATCTGTAACTGCTCATTGTACAAATTAGTTCCTCCTATTTTACCTATTTCTAAATTTGTCCGGGTTGCGCCTCCAAAGTGAAAGCTAAGCCGCTTGTGGTCGCTTCCTAAGCTGTCTGTTCCATTTTCATCTATCCTCATTTCCCGCAACCCTTCGTATGCTGTCTCGGATACTAAACTATAGTCTATGCTGGACTGTCTGTTACCGCTTTCCCACGTCATTTGTCCGCCACACTTGCTTTACGTGTTTACTATTACAAGTTTACAAAGATTAAAGTCAGTTTTGCCTGTTAGCACAAATGCATTGCTAGGAAGACATTTTTGGGGGGCATTATAAGCAATTCTGGGTCAAAATTGAAGACCATACGGCGCTTTTTTAATGATATTTTTATACTGGGAACCGGTTTTTGCGCGGCGGGGAAACCTTCTCGACAGACAGTGTGACACGACACAAGCAGAGGCTGTCGTCAAGCCTGCGCTAGAACAGCTCCGCAGTTAAAATGAATAGGTGATTCAGCTGAGTGGGAAAATCAATTCACGACAACGCTTCGACTTTACAACCGTGCGCAGACCAACGCAAAACAGGGTGGATACACAAACGCACACGCACGCACGCACGCACGCACATACATACATACATACATACATACATACATACACATAGATACATGCATACGCACATACATGCATACATACAAACTTACATACATACATAGATACGTACATACATACATACATACATACCTACATACAAAGTAGCCAGCCTTCTTGAAATGCAGAATTCACGTGAAAATTTAGAGCTTCGCTTCTACATCTTGTGCTTTCTGGCTGGTGTGCTTCGTTCACACGCACACATTTTTTCAGCATGCTCACCCCCCCTCCCCCCACGAACTTATCTTTAGATGCTAGGTTAGGGTCTTAAGGTGGTTTCGAATTAGGTCAACCTTGATTTTATTGAGCGGAGGAAGAAATGGCGGCTCTAATTATCCCACATTAGCAAATGTATCAACGCAAAGAAATTAGTATTTATACAGCAGCGGCGGTAACGTTTATGGTATTGTTATTGCCTAAATTTAGGGTATAAGGCGCGTAAGCAACAGATAAATAGAATCTTAGCATGAATTTAGGCTAGTGGCGGTTATACATGTTAATCGCAAATTCTTATTGTACCTGCGCACAATTGCAAAAGCGCACGCCGACTGCTAGAAACAGAAAAAAATGAAACCGTACTCTATCCAAGCAAACGTTGTTCCGGCGCATGTATAGCATTCACAGGAATATTTCCTGTTAATTATCAACATGCATTCTTTTTTTGCAGAAGTCTTTGCAAACTACGTGCGGCTTACCCGACGACGTCTCCGTACTGCTTCAGCCACTCGCTCGATGCACGAGCCATACCCTGCAATGAGCGATGCGATCAGGGCCGCCGCACAGGCTCGCTGGTAACATTCTTTACATTTGGAAACATACACACGACGCAAGCCCAACGGTAACAGGCATTAAAGGGAGGCTGAAAAAATGAGGATGCGATAGGAGAACCGGAAACCATCGAGTTATCCATATCTTTGGTCATCTGATTAGCCATTAAACAGTGTTGTACGTAACGGCGTTCCAAGGAACGGCGTTCCTGGAACTAGTTCCTTTTTGGAGGAACGAAGGAACGCCACCGTTTCATTAAGGATCGGTGGAACTGTAACGGTAACTCGTTAGATTTTTGAAGGAACGGCAGGAACGGCGTTCCTGGAACTAGTTCCTTTTTGGAGGAACGAAGGAACGCCACCGTTCCATTAAGGATCGGTGGAACTGTAACGGTAACTCGTTAGATTTTTGAAGGAGTGCAGGAACGGCGTTCCTGCCGTTACATCACCAGGATTTGGCTGTTTTTGTTGCCAAAGCTCGAGTACAAAAATCACAAGTCGTTGTGTTTCTCTTCCTATAAGCTGCCCATTTTGCCCGCTCTTCAGCGGATTGTGCTTCCTCGAAGGTTAAAGGCAGAAAAATAACCACGCAGTGGTTCGCAGCTTAGGCTTGCTTTCATGCCGGTTGAGCTTACGTGGCGTTCGACGGGTGAACAGCGCTGCCGCAAGAATGCTTTTCACCTTTCATCGTTTGTCTGGGGTGGCCAAAATGCCCGTCTGGCCGATAGAATTGTTGGCGCCGCAGGTTCCCTGTGAAACCACCCCTTCTGTATATTGTCAGGGGTAATTACAGCATTAGTGCTCGGGAGGCGCGGGTGCGTTGTTGTCGGGGCAGTTGCGCTCGCTGTGAGGTCATTCAAAGGGTCGCCGGCTCTCAAAAGAGCTGGGCGCACCGCAGTGTCTCGGAATGTTGTAGTGCTCGAAGTTACAGAGTACGCGCGCAGTTCGTCACGGCGCGGTCTGTCGCCGATCTGGCGGGAATGGGCCGACGGGAGTGCAAGGTGCTTTTGTATTGCAAGCGTCGTGTTGACAAAGGGCAGTAATTCTGTCACTGTTGGGCATATTTTCGTCGCGCGCTGTATGGACAATACCTGAGAGAGGCCGCCCGAAGGTCAACTTCCAGCTCTCATAGTTGCTGTAGTTGGTCGGTTTCAAGTTAAACCTGTGCTATACTTGTGCCTTGATGAATACCTGGAAGTTTGAGTGAAAGTGTTAGTGTGGATCACGTGATTGTTTGTGCACAAATATTTGGGTTTTGTTGACCTGGCCAATCAGTGGCCCAGTGTGTGTTAGTTACAACTTAGTAGGTCCTCGAGGCTTGGTTTTAGTGTAATAAAACCGAAGTGCTTGGTGTTCTTGGACATTCAGAGCGAGAACTATAAAGTCCATTTACAGAAGCTTGTGTCCGGTCGGTTGACAGAACGCGGAGCCCCTCGTGAGTTAGCTTGGTCTAGCCAGAGAAGACTCTGGTTTAGCTGAGATAATTTAAGCATTTCTATGTTTTTTATGTGAACTTCGTTTATCGGGGGCACAGGAATCGCGCGGCGCCGAGACTGACCATAAGAGAGAGAGAGACAGCTGGTTTTTTTCGTTTTGTTTGCTCAAGTAGCAAGTTGGGTCTTCGTGGGTCTACCGGACATTTGAGAATCATCGAACGTCATCTTGCCTGCTCCGGCACCAACCTGGATTCTTTCGCCTGCTGCAATGTGTTTTCTTACTCGCAAATTTGTGCTGTACGATCCGCAACGCTTCACTTTTGTAACCCCCTTAACCAAATCCTGCAAAGGGTCCTGTAAAGTATTTTAAATAAACTGTAATATTGAATCTAATGCAAGAAATTTAATTACCTTCCTGCACGTGAGTAACTTTGTATTCACATCTGACGCGCAGGAACCTTACTGCGTCTATTATATGTGTTGCACCTATAATAGACGAGCACCGAAAACGCAGTTAGACATGTCTGGGGTTTGTGCGGTGCTTCCTGAAAAAAAAAAATTGTCAGGGAGCGTTCCTTTGGATTCTTTTTATTTCTAGATAATCTGCGGCCGGCGGTGTTCATATTCGTATAATATACGTAGTTCGATTATAGTTTTAAAATTCGAACTCTATTTTACCTATCAGACCCTATATTTTAATTTAAAAAATCGAATGTAACGTTAAAGTAACGAAACGTGCCAATTTTTGAACTGGAACTGGAACGCGTTCCTTTCGAAATAAAGGAACTTCTAACGGTAACTCGTTTCAAAATTGGGAAGGAACGAGGAACGAGGTTTCGTTCCTATTTTAGAGGAACGTGTACAACACTGCCATTAAACAACATGTTAGGTTTCATTCCTTTCTGGGAAGGCGGATAACCAGCGGAGCTGTTTGTGCGTTATGGGGTGACCGAAAAGTCCCGCTCAACCCGCGCGGATATTGACTAGGCTTCACCACGACCTGCTGTATAGACGGTCCTGGGCTTCACTGAGGAACACACAATGTGGGAATATGCCAGCTCACAAAGACCAAGCATACCCGGATTTCTGTAAAGACGGCTTCAGTTCAAAACACAAATGCATTGCTGAAAAATAACATCTTTCAGGGGCGGTAAATGCCATCTTATATCGAAATATGTAGCGCCGGAGAAGAACAGGTAGTCGTACAAAGAGGGTGAAAAGATGAGTGAGTGGGCTTCACTGTGTGGCACATCTTGTAGGAAAGCCAACTTACAAAGACCAAGCTTACAACAATCTTACAAGTAGGCTTCACTTTAAACACAGACTCATTGCTGGAAAGAGATTTTTTGGGGCAGTGTACGCGAACGTGTAGCCGAAGCTAGAGGTTGTCCCCAAGTGCAGAAGGAGTGCCTTTTAACAGTGAATCTGTTCAGCAATTCGTCAAATCCGGCGTCTCACAAAACTCATCATAACAGTATAAAGAAATCACCGGCACCGGCAGGATTCGAACTTGTGTCTGGTCAACGGAGATCAACGGAGTTGCAGTCAGCCGTCTTACCCTCTCGGCTACGAACGTGAGTCAGTACCCGAGAGTCAAACGGCTTGCTCAGTCGGCTGTGGTTGTGGGGACAGGGATCACGCCCCCTACTCCACACAGAACACGTGAAGGGTACACGTTGCTCCTGCGGGCACCTAGTTTAAGTGTGCGCGTTCCGTTCGTTCATTCTGCTTCTTCGATTTCCTTCTTTTTCGCCGTTATAGCAACAAAGATGGAGTAAACGTCGTTGCGGCCACCAAGAAAAAGAAAATTCGGCTGCAAACGTGGACTTAAACCATCGTGATGGTCGTCAAGGTTGCGTGCAGCTTCGCTACCTTCGTCTTACGCGTTAGTGTGGGCTTCATTCAATTTTTTTTTCGCCGTACGGACGCAAAAAGAGGGATATTAGCCTACGAACGCTCCGCTGTTAAAAACCAATGCTAGAAACAGAATGTGAGGAAAAATGCGACAGCGTTTCTCAAGCAGGAACTGGTACGTCTTGCGGCCCAGTGAGTACAGTAAGTATTCAGTGCGTGTCTAAATTCTTTGCAAAGCTAGTGTGAGGAAACAAACCCACTCCGCAAAGCGGGTTTTTACTGAAAAAAAAGGATTAGCGTTACCTTTTGCCAGATTTCCAGCAGGTTACCAAATAGAAGGCTCGGTTCGGGACCAGGTATGCCGAGGTCCTTGAAATGGGAAAACGTTCGCTTGCGCCATCTGTAAAGGCTGAACGTCACCGGAAAGTGCTTATTAGTGTTTATGGTCATGTCGGGTGTGACGTTGAACATCAAATATAGAAGAAGAGAACTCAACTGAACATTGCAAAAAGAAAACAGAATGCCCGGAGATATTTTATTGCCGGCACAACCGTACTGCTGGCTACATCCGTTTCAGCCTGTCGTGCTGCAAAGGTGTGTCATTTCCGTTTACCCATCCGCTTTGTTCTTTTAGTTACATTGAAAACGAGAAATCTCATGTGCCGACATATCAAGTTATTATTGTCGAAATTAGGGTTTTAATAAATTGCAATCAATTGCAAATTTCAATTAATCAATTGTCGTATTTAAAGGTATCGAACAGCTGTTACAGCGTTGAGCTGGGTCATCACCGGTCCTTCGTCGGCGAACGTTACGACGGCAATACTTGCAACCTGTTGGTTTTTGCTAATGCGGACTGTACAGCTTACATATGTGCGTTAGTTTGCATGATTTATTGTTATACGCGCAACGTATCTGGGCTAGTTCCGGCAGCGTTATGGGCAGGGATTTTCGTAGCCGGTATTTTGAAACCGAATACACCCCATGGGATCAGTACTTTTAGCGAAAACACCGCAGTGAGTACGGTGCGTAGGAAGCGGGCGTACCACATTTTCTTGTGTAGAAGTGTCGGGGAGGTTGTTCGGAGAGGGCTAACAATTCTTAACCTGTCTGGTGATGTCAGCCGAGTAAAAATGCTAAGCTTGCTGCGACAGATGAGTGTGGGGACGATGATGATGAAAATTATGATGATGTTGACAATGTTGATGCCCACATATACGTCAGTTATGTACAGAGTATCGTCAGACCTGTGTTTCGCAGGCACACAGAGATTTTGTCGTGCAGGAGGTAACGTTCGGGACATGACCATGTACAGTCACAGACAAATGAGATGCGAAATGAAATGAAATGCTGGGTAATCTCTGAATGAAGATAAAGAAAGAAAACACGAAAATATGAACCAGACCACGCAAAATTTGAAAATCCTGTTCGTGGAGGTGTAATAATAGCGCGATATTGGTATATTTGGAAGCCAGATTTCTCAACTTTGTTTTCGTAAGTAAGCCAAGCGTACAGTTAACTTGCATGAAAAGAAATGGCGATGTGTGTGCGTTCTGCTTCATATTTTCGAGTTCGCGTTTCATTTGTCTATTACAGCACCGCAGTTGAATAATCACCAAAAGTGGCCGATTAAAATGTGCTGCGAGGCACACTCCTTGCGCAGTGAATCGGCGACATTCAGCCGCGCAAGATGTAGAAGAAGAAGGCTTTATTTTTCAGCAGACGTTGTTACAATTCCTGCGGAAGGGGCAGGAGCTAAAGGCATTGAGTGCCTGACGAGGGCTCCTGACTCTGTGGAGTTCACAACAGAGGTGTTCACAGCAGAGGACATGTTCAAATCAAATATGCGTGCTTAGCAATAAGATCCTTTTTCTAGCTTGTATAGTCCAGATGGCATCTTCGATTTGCATTATGGCTCCATAGAATGCAGGGGCACGCAATGACGGGATCGTCAGCCCAGGTTGATCGCTGCAGCCTCCATGCGACACTAAATGCAAGAAAATTAAGTATCTTTCCTGGAGGATGGTGTCCCTATCTTTGGTGCACGTTGGTCATGCGGGATTGATGCTGCAATGACCGCCTTCACGCTATCTGCTATTCCGCAACGGGCACGATTCACGGGAGTGCTACATTACGGTGCGCCTGCAGAGCTTGGAGATGCAGAGCATCTATATTGCCGCGAACCATACATTGGGTTTGTTTACTTGTGTTTTGCTTTTACCGCCCGGCTGCGCCGGTCTGTGTTATCTCTGCGCCAAGGGAAGCGCGTGTTCCATTCTTTCTTTCTGTGCCGCATGTGTTATCTGTTGTGATAGGGAGAGCATTCCGATCTAACGTGAACAGCCCAGAATAATCTTCTTGGATCTACTATGTTCTCGATGCGAATCGACGTTTCGAGAACCACGCGCGCCAAAAGATAAAAAGCCTGCAGTGCGGACGCCGGGGCATTCGATTCGACGACACTCGCCTGTGCAAGTCACTTTGTTGACCGCTGCTTCGCCGCCTCTGTATTCTTTTGAGTTGTTAGGGGAGCACAAGTTCGCTCCAATAAACGTGTTTCTCATTCAACACCACTGCATCGTCCTTGTCTTCGTGACAATATCAAGCACAATCTGCTCTTTCGGTAAAAACGCTAAACAGCGGAGTGCAGCCGAAGAGTCCGTGAAGTTCCAAACAAATACCTTTCCATCGACCCTCGTACACTGGAACCCTCCATGATGGCTTTAATTGCACAATTTTCCCTAAAAAGCGGTCTAGCGCGAGCAGTCTAGAGTCGTGAGCCTGCTCTCCTCACCCCACGCGGCCTCTTCAGCAAGGAGCCCACCTGTTTTGGGTCGAACTGTACGCATTAAAATGTCCCAAGTTACAACCCCCCTCCCCTTCTACTTCCCCTTCCCCCACTTCACGTAGAGTCTTACTGCCACAATAAAGGCTACCTCCTCCTCCTCCTCCTCCTCCTCCTCCTCATCCTCCTCCTCCTCCTCCTCCTCCTCCTCCTCTTTTCCTCTGCCAACCAACCTCCACTTGCTTTATCCAACGCAGTACTTCCCGGTGTGCAAGTTTTGCGCTGCCCCGGATACCCTGAACCACATGGTATGAGAGTGTTCGGCAAACCCCAAAATTCAAAGAATCGCGCACTCTTCCCGTGAGCAGTGGGGAAGGAGCTGTCCAGCTCCGATCTCGATTCCCAGCTTACGCTGCTGGAAAGGGCCATGCCGGCAGGGGTCTCCAATGGAGTCCTGGACTGAGGAACCCACACCACATTACGATGCTCTTAACAAAGTTTATTCTCTTTCTCTCTCTCTCTCCCTCCGTGAAGTTAGGCCACTCTCGGTGGGATTCTCGAAGATGTAAGCGAAAGCCACCCGCAGAGTCGCGAGTTCTGTAGCCGTGGATGATGATGCGCGGCTTAGCATGGCCCTAAAGGTTGTGCGTGATGAAGGTATCCACAAAGCAGCAGTCAGTGATGTGGAAGTGTCGGTTCTGCATTTTTGCGCAATATTGTCAAGGTTCGAAGAGCTTTAGGGCGGTGGCTGGAATGTGCTCCTTTGTAGTAACACCGGGCGGCACTGTGGTTATGGTTTGTATGGGCAGATGATGTGCAAATGGCAACTTCGACCTTTGGGAAAATGTCTCGGGAGGAGAGAGCGGTACATGTTGCAGAAGGCTGTCGACAACGGGTACTTTGGTGAGGGCAGTGATTGTGTGAAGAAGGTATCGTGTTAAATGGCGTAAGTAGAAAATCGGGTAACCGCAGGCGAAGCGTCCATGCCCGATCGCGCAGACGAGCATAGAGCATAGTATTGGCCCGCTGGCGTGCCCCGGCATACTTTTTGGAGAGGCGGGCTGACGGAGTGCAGTGGGGCCACAGGTCATTTTGAGACAGGCACTCCATTGGCGGGTTATTACACTAACCAGGCTAAGGAGGCGAATGAATAAAGCTTCATCTAGTTTCCCTAATAAAACCTTCTTAAAGATCACAGCCGAAGGATACATTCTAAAACATGTGCATTGATAGTAAGAATATAGTACACACTGAAAGTTTTTGATACATTATGAACCAACTTGCCCAGCAATTCCCTCTCTTGAACTGAAATCGGGTAGCAATGACAACAGCCAGTTCTTTATTTTACAACTAGTGTTGTCCGCAGAAAACTGGCGCCAACTTGTTTCTTGGCTTTAAACGGTTTACATTTAAAATTCCCTGTACTAATTTTACGACGCTTACCTAGACTTCACTCGTACTTTTCGCAACTCGATGAAGTAGGGCCAAAAAAAAGGCAGAAGAAGAAATACCTGTACAAAGCAGCAGCGCACAGCGCCAAGCAAGCAGCGGCGAACATTTTTTCCAAGCGGGAGCTGAGGCCAACTGTGCGAAGTAAAGCTCAGTTGCTGGCAGTGCAGTTATTATACTCCCCGATGCGAACATGCAGCGCCCAGATGGTCGTGAACTGATGTTGGCGACCCGAAAGCATCCGGTTACGTTACCTCGGGGCCCGAAATACACTAATCGTGTGGAGGGCCCCAATTCGAGGTTCCGCACCTGCTCCGTTTCCTGCCGCAAGCGATGATAACCCACAGCACGCGCAGTAACGACCGGGCAGTGCCTGTTTGCTGCGTACTAGAATTTTTCACCCCTGAAACTCGGAATTCTTAAGCCCGACTTCCCCATTGGCGGGCTTATGAGAATTGGCGCACAAGCAATTTTTTGTGAGTTATGCCTTGCACTTCATATACGTCATCGTATGTGTGTTGAATTAGGTCATTTTGTATTATTCGCATATACAGGACTTCCACATGCCGCACGTGCGCTGTGCGCGAGACCACCCAGAACTTGTGTATCTGCCCGCGATATGGCGCTGCGCGAGCAACAGCGGCTAGCTGCCTGTCTCGTGTACGACGGGAAGCAAGGCTTCAGTTGTGTCACTTTCTTGAACCCTGGGCCAACAACAATGACTCATATTTAGGAACAAAAATTCTGCTGCGTTTTTTACTGGATTCTGGACTAGAGAACATTTTGTAATTCTTGCAATGTGCGCGCGGCTACATCTGTATGCGTTTGCGGCGTCATGTACTTTCTTTCTTTTTGTTACTAGGCGCTTTGTGCTTCCTCGGCGCGATTCGCTGAACGTTTTTACTCACCTTTATTTAGAGCTTTCTGTCCTGAATTTCATTGCGTGTCACTTTTTTATTTGTTTTCTCTGTAAACGTTGGCTTCACAATCTCTCACATTCACCTCACTGCATTGTGATCATCCCCATCTGGCGAAGCACGCACTGCCGCTAGCAGAGATGACCTCTCCAGCCCATATAAAAGAGTTCTCTCTCTCTCTCTCTCTCTCCACGTTGCATTCTGATGTTGTAAGAGAGCGTGCATATTCCCACTGCATGCAGGTGCATGCATTCTGATGATATACTATTGTTGTATGTTAGTGTATATACGTACTGTATATAGCATGTTGTTCGCTGAGCGCACGGATGTCCTTCTGGTGATTCTGTCTAATGTCAATTTTATTACCCTGTGCATACTTAAAGCCACTGTACCTTTCCCTTACTCCAAAGTTCGGAGTAGCCAGCTTTTCTCTTGTTTCGAGCTCACCTCTACAATAAATACATACTTCTCTATTTCTCTCTTTCTTTCCCTGTGATCTGGAGATTCGTGGAGGGCATTTGATTCTACGCAAGGAGGTGAAAAAGGGAAGTGAATCTTTTCACGGCTGACAAAGTAACGTGAGGCATACGCTGGCGCGCTGAAGCAGTATTTACCATAAATGATCGTTCATCAGTCTTGTTCTAAATAAGTGTTAAAACAAGGCATGTTGCTAAGTGCCTTGTGAGCTCTTTACACGCCTTGTTGTGTTTTACGACTTTTACAAGCATGTTGTAAAACACGTTGTGGGCTGTTAGAACGACTTGATGCCGTGTATTCCTGAAAAAATTGTGCGAAAGAAAATCGGCGCGGTCAAGGAAGCAACGTTGAACTATACTAAGGAAACAAAAACAATTGTGAAGCCGAGGAAAGCAGATTGGCATATGAGGGATTCCCTTAGATGACGGCCCGTAAGCTCTCTTAGCCGAAATTTAGGTGGCTGCGCTCAACTCCAATTAGAAGGGATTGTTCGTGCGAGGGTACGCACCTTATAGACAATTATCCGAGATGCATACATGAAGTTATCAGGTATTGGCATTAAACCCATGTTGATGTTACGAAAACGAAGGCACGTAGTAAATGAAACTACCGCACCTTGCTTGGAGTTACAAACATTTCTCTGCAAACACATTGATTGATTGATCGTGGGGTTTAACGCCCCGACGCAACGGAGGCAATGAGGCCCGCCGTAGTGGACTGCTCCGGATTTATTTTGACCACTTGGGGATCTTTAACGTGCTCGGAAATCTCGTACACACGGGTATTTTTGCCTTTCGCCTCTATCAGAAAAGCGGCCGCTGCTGCCGGGAATCGAACCCGCGTCCTCGTGCTCAGAAGCACAACGCCTTAGCCACTGAGACACCGCGGTGGGTCTCTGCAAACACATTGGCGTTCTAGCTAATGCCGCACATTGTATGGAGCGCCTAATGTGTGTAACAGCTGATTCAAACGGTAATAACCAGTTTTCAGCGGTAATTCACATGAAATTTAAGTTTCTTTGACATGTGATGTCCGTCTGGAACAATAGGCTGCGTGCAACAACATCTCGGCCTTTTCCGTGTCTTTCATTTACTTTCACCATGGTTATTATCATCATCATCAACAGCCTATTTAGGTCCACTGCAGGGCGAAGGCCCCCCATTGACCTCCACCTGCTTCTGTCCTGTGCCACCAGGGTCCATTCTTTGCCTCCGAATTTTCTTATTTCATCTCTCCATCGGGGTAATGGTCTTCCCCTTCTCCTAGTCCCGTCTCTCGGTGTCCACTCTGTTACCCTAATTGTCCGCCGGTTGTCATTTTGTCTCACTACATGGCCGGCCCAAGTCCATTTCTTTTTCTTTACTTGAACTATGATATTGTCACGAAGCCAAAGACGACGCAGTTGTCTTCAAGGAAAACAAGGTTATTGGAGCGAATTTGTGCTCCCCTAACAACTCAAAGAATACACAGGCGGCGAAACAGCTGTCAAGAAAGTGATATGTGCAGGCGAGCGTCGGTGAGTCGAATGCCGCGGCATCTACTCCGCGGGCATTTATCTCTGGGCGCGAGTGTTTCTCGAACCGTCGAACAACTGTAGATCAAAGATAATTATTCTAGGCTGTTGACGTTAGTTCTAAACGCTCTCCCTATCAAAAGAGATAACACGTGTGGCATAGAAATAAAGAATGGAACACGCGCTTTTCTTGGCACACAGTTAAAGGGACCCTGCAACACTCTTTGAGCAGTGCAAGTAAACCTCCGCGACGTTTATATTACACTGCCAGAAATACCCGAGCCAGATATGAAACGTGCACGTGAAGCGGTGAGCGCGCAAATCGCTGTGAAATACGCGGAAAAACCAACCGCTCTCTCTTCAGTTGTCCTCATTATGCAACCCCTGGCATGGCCTAAGGGACGCCACATAGGCCATGGCTGCCCGATCGGCTGTCACTGGTTACCTTCGCGGCTAGATTCTCCCATTTCCGTCGTCGTCATCGCTGTGTACGAACCTCTTCTATGTCTGAACCTGTAGGCACAGTTTTGCCGTTTCTTTTGTGTTTTGAGTGCGCGCGGAGTTTGAGTTATGAGCTCAATACTTCCCTTTCAACGGGACCACTCGACTACAAACGTTTATTGCTTCAAAAACGCCCCACCAGCCCGAGCGCGTACTTGCGAGCAGGCACCCATGCCTGCTTTTTTATGACACCAGACCGGAAATAGGCCCCTCCGTGTTGCGGAGGAAAGGAGAAAACTACCCGGCATGTGATATATCGAAGGCCGCCGAAGAGAACGCCGCGAGCCGCCCCCCTCTCCGGGAGAGAGCGCGCAGCTTTCGTCGCGTTGTGCGCGGTCGAGTTGAGAGGGAACGATTATGCGCGATTTCTCATCGCGCGTAGTTTCGTTAATTGTGAACGGATTTTCATAATTCTTGCGGGAGGAGATTTCTGGGGCAATAGACTTTATCCCAAAATACATTACTAGTAGTCGATGGCAAGTGCTGCAGGGTCCCTTTAAGACAGATAACAGAGGCCGGCGCAGCCGGTCGGAAAAAAGAAAACATAAAAAAAACCAAACCCAGTTTATGATTCGCGGCAATATCCTCTATCCAAGTTTGCTCCCTTTAACAAGCTGCTCGTTTTCGGTCCTTAAGCGTTACTCCTAACATTATTCGCTCTAAGGCACGTTGGGCGGACCTGAGTTTTCTTTCTAAGTGTTTAGTAAGGCTCCAAGTTTCCGCTCCGTATGTCATCACCGACAGGACGCATTGGTCGAATACCTTTCTTTTCAGAGATAGAGGTATCCTACTTTTCATTAGTCTCGAGTGCTTGCGGAATGCACCCCAACCAAATCCTATTCTGCGTCGGATTTCTTTCTCGTGGTTGGGGTCAGCACTGACCATCTGACCAAGGTAGTTATATTCTTCTACTTGTTCCAGTGCTTCGTCGCGTATATTAAAAAGGACGCGTTCAGCATGTTTATTTAGCGTTACTTTCGTTTTATTCATATTTATCTTTAGTCCCACAGTGAAGCCCTCTGATTGCAGTTCTTCAATCATTTTTGGAGCTGTTGTCGCGGGAGCTACCGCGAGTCAAGACCCAGAGCCCTAGACGGAGTGATCCGTGCTTCTTAATTCGATGTGATCGAATTGTTGTTGTTGTTGTTCCACGTCTTATACCCACGCGGGGGATTGGCCAGGAATCGAACCATTAATGCCCACGCCCTCGCACCGCGTGATTCCGGCCAACGACTCCTCTTCTTCCTTCCTACAGCTTCCCGCGCCCCCAAAATCAGGTGGCTGATTTCAGCAGGTACAGTTTTTGCATTGGACGATTTTTCACGTGACCTGTTGCTAGTCGCTCCGCGGAAGCTCTAGCGATGCCGTCAGCGCCGTGGTGCAACGCCGTAACTCGTCTCAGTTTCCACTTCATTGGCGGAGCTTTGCCGGCATGCACGATCACGAAGTCGTCCACCTTCAGTTGCGGTACAGCAGCAGGGGGACGACCGTGAGCTGAACGTAGGAGCAGCAAGTACGCCTTTCTCCCCCTTCTTCACAACTCTGCCGTCAGCCTTTGATGGTAGCGTGCTCGTCCGGCTGCAGTTGTAGACGTCTTGGTAACCGTCAACTCTTGCGGCATGGAAAGCGCGCGCTTGCCTATCAAGAAGTGGGAGGGCGTAAGCGGTACTCCTTCTTCGGGGTTGTTTTCGATGTAGCTGTTAATAACGGCTTCCAATTCGCCAAGGGTAGTCCGGTGCAGTGTCGCAAATCTCGTAAGGGCTGACGCCCGCGCAATGAGGGCAGAAGTTGGCGTCGTCTCCTCACCAGCAGTATCGGCTCCGCATGGAATCATCATGTACTGTATCGGGCAGATGTCTCCATGAGCTCAGATTGTTCCATCTTCTTCTTAACCTGATCCAATGTTGCTTGATTCGGCTTCTTTTTGCGGCTTCATTCTTGTTCCCAAGAGGTCAGAGGGCGGCCGAAGACAAGCAAAATCTCCTCAGTGTGGCTCACCTCTCGGGGTGTTTTGTCCCGTGCTTCGGCACCGAAAATATGTTGAGAAAGGGCCGAACCGCCGGGACCCCTCTCGATGATCTCTTTATCCTGTGAACTCGTGATGATGACTGCGGGGCAAGAGGGAGATAGAGATACTTCTTTTACACCAGCTGTAAGCGCTGCGTGAACTAACGACGCGTGGCAGTGACACGCAAGCCTGTTCCGTTCTGCTTCGACTCCTCGCTGTGTCTTCTGAGGCTGTTACGTCTGCACATCGGTACCGTGAGTGGGTGTTTTGGCCAGGGCTAAAGTTCTTAAAGTTGGGCCAAATTGTTGCAAACCTGTAGCGGTGGGGGATATTAGGGCTATGGCCCTAGGGTCCCCGGGGACCAGCATGGCGTCGTGGTCCGCCAGCTTGGCTGCAAGCAGCGTACCCTTAGAGGCATTCAAGCGGCACGGCGTAGAGAGCATTCCGGTAGCACTTGTCCCCGCCGGGGACGGGGTGATTCGAGCAAAAAATTCAAAACTCCTTCAAGAGCAGTTGAAACTAGTGAGCCAACATTACATGGCCATCTCGGAAGTAAGGCAATTCGGCAGGGCAGGCCTTTTGTGCCGATCTAAAGACCTAGATTGTGTCGCGGACCTGCTGCGGTGCACATCGTTTGCCTCGGTTCCCGTGAACGCCTTCATTCCGGCGCACCTCGCTTGTGTGAAAGGCATTGTTCGGGACGTTGATCCCACCCAGTCTCCCGAAGAAGTACTAGATGAGTTCAAAATGGCAGGTGTGACGGCAGTCTACCGTTGTAGCAGAGTGGAGAATGGACGGCGGATCCCAACCGCGTCTGTTATCGTGACTTTTGCAGGACTAAAATGTCCCTCTGAGGTGATGGCATGGCCGCTGGTGCATAGGGTAGACCCTTTGGAGCCTAGGCCACTGCAGTGCCGGAAGTGTTGGAGATTTGGCCACACATTTCGGGGATGCAAGTCCAATCTTAGGTGCAAAAAGTGTGGAGACAGTCATGATGCGCAATCCTGTCGATCAGACATCGAACTCTGCTGTCTCTGCAAGGGAGCCTACGAAGCGACGTATTCCAACTGCCCGGCCAGGTCTCATGAATGTTCCCTCTTAGAGATAATGGGAAAAAACCGCTGCTCTAGATTTGAGGCTTCGGCTCTGTTGAAAAGTCGTACCCAGGGTTATGCGGCAGCAATTCACAAAACAAGTTCCGCTGCTGATGCCGCGTTTCTAGCGACCATTACTCCAGTAATTGAAAAGTCCATCACGCAGGTAATGCAGCAAGTGATCGCTCCGCTTACTGAGACTCTTGTCACGCTGACACATGTCACAAACCTTTTGGCGGCAAAGTTAGGTTGCTCAATACCGGATGTTCCCACTAACCACCAGGCCACATGTTCTACTTCTGAACCTCAGCTTGTAACACACTCTGAAACAGATGATGCCCAGGCTATTGCAGGCTGCTCCTCACGGCATACAGCAGAATCAGTTCCAGACTGGGGTAGCGATAAGACAGTCGGTCCAAAGGGAGTTCAGGATGTTAGTAATGACGAGGTAGGAAAAGCCGCCCCGGCTGTAGACATCGACGACTCCTACGTCATGGAAGTGAATGACGTTTCCACAAATAAAATTCTCCCCACAAAACAGAAGAGGCGTATCTCCCCTATAGATGAAGCTAAGGCTGCACGTGGAAAACCAGCAAGCAAAAAGGCGTCCCCTACGTCTTCAACTAATGGCACTGATATACTGGGGGCCATTGTTGCGTCCACAGTACACGAGGCAGTATAGCATCTCTGAAGATTGTACAGTGGAACTGCCGCTCCGTGAATTCTTCTTTTGTTGATCTCAAGTGTCTAGTTGCAAATTACTGTCCTGATGTTGTCCTCCTTCAAGAGTCATGGCTTTCTAAGGACAATTTTTTTGCTTTGGGAAATTATCGGGCCTTTAGATTAGACCGCAATAGTAGAGGGGGCGGGTTACTAACCTTAGTTTCTTCAAAACTTTGTCATAGAGCATTTTCGTCGTTGGAACTGATGTCACCCAGTGGCGAAGTTCTCGCGGTAGATTTGCTTCTTCCTGGGAGTAATCCGATCTCCATCGTCAATGTTTATTTTCCGGTAGGCTTCCGTAGAGTAGAGAAACTGGACAGGTTTATAGCCAGTAAATCGACAATTATTGTTGCCGGTGACTTCAATGCTCACCACGTTTCTTGGGGATACAGAACGGACTCTCGTGGTCTAGAGCTCTGGCACTGGCTTCAGGAGAATGACCTTTCCTGTCATAATTCCCGGGCTGTTACATTTTTGTGTGGTGGATCTCGATCGGCCTTGGACTTGACCTTCTCCTCAGGCAATGTACAAGTCGCGTCCTGGGGTACATTACCCTGCGGCTCAAGCAGTGATCATTTCCCTATTGAGTTTACGGTAGGTGTCCCTCTAATTAGAATTGAGGTCAGAAAGCAAAAATTTATTAACGCGCGAGTTTACCAAGGGGCACTGCGGGATTGCTTTACATCAATGCAGACCACTGAGTCCATTGTAGATGCTCAGCGAACGATGGAGTCTTTGCAGGCAGCAGCAAAAAACGCTGAGTTCACAGTCAATTGTACCGCACAGCAAAAGGTCTTTAACTGGTGGAACTCTGATTGCAGCCGAGATTATCGCCGTAGAAAAGCAGCTCTGAGGACTCTTCTGCACAATCACTGTCCTGTAAATTGGATAAACTATAAGTACATGGCAGCAGTGTTCAAACGTACAGTTGCGAAAGCTAAAATGGATTACATTATAAATCTCAATGACTCTCTTTCGAATCCGAAAAATAAAGCAGCGCTCTAAAAGTTCATGGCAAGCAATCGGGCGGTTTCTATCAAGAAGTTACAGTCATCAGAGGTCTTGACTTCTGCTGAAGAGGCCCGGATTCTTGAGCGCTCTGCTAGAGGTCTTGCGGTTCGCTTTTCTTCTCGTTGTAATAACTTCCGTCTTATCGGTCCTCCAGAAACGGATGATTTTATGCCAGTCTCATCTTGTGATCTGACGGAGGCCTTGTCCATCACACGTTCTGCGGCGCCGGGGCTTGATGGCGTGACTGTTGGTGCTATTAAATTTTTGGCTGAGGAATTCCAACCGGTTCTATTGAATGTGATAAATTCATCCCTCAGGTTTTGTTGGATTCCACTCAACTGGAAGGTGTCCAAGATAATTTTGATCCAAAAAAAGCCAGGTCAGGGTTTCGATTTAGACAACTTAAGGCCGATTGCTCTGACCTCCAACATGATAAAATTAATAGAGCGAATACTTTTTAAACGGATGACTTCTTTCATGCAGGACAGGCAAGTACTCAGTCCTGCTCAGATTGGCTTTAGGCGGGGATGTTCTATTTGGAACGCTCATGTGGACTTAGAGGCGAGGATCCGCTTAGCACAAAAAGGGAAACTGGTGTCGGCACTAGTGACCTTAGATGCAGCTAAAGCTTATGACAGTGTCGAGCATGGTATCTTACTTGACAAACTAGCGCGTATAAACTTGCCTACATATCTTTTTGCTTGGATTAGGGAGTTTTTGGCTGATCGGGAATTCTTTTGTACAAACGGAAGGCTATCTTCAGGAAGTTTTCCTCAAACTAGAGGAGTGCCTCAAGGATCGGTTTTATCGCCTTTACTTTTTAACATCCTTATGAGTGACATTCCTATATTCCCAGATGTAACAACCTACGTTTATGCGGATGATATAGCGTTTTTTGCGGCCGCAGTCGACATTCATTCGCTATATGACCGTTTGCAGGCCTATTTATCTGTCTTGGAGACATGGCTTGACAGCATTTATTTAACGTTAAATGTGTCGAAGAGTGCTTTACTTGTCTTCCCGGTTGCAGGAACAATCTCAATTTCTCTCGCTTACAAAAATCAACTCATTCCGCAGGTGGATTCGCTGAAATATCTTGGTGTTACATACACGTCTGCTCTTGATTGGAAGGCACATATTAACACATCGGTCTCAAAAGCGGAGAGAGCATTTGGTCGCATGAAAAGACTATGTGGGAAACGAGCAGGAATGCGCCGGGACACACTTTTGCTGTTGTGCCGAGCCTACGTCCGGCCAGTCATGGAGTTTGGGTGCGTCTTATTTTGCAGTTGTACGTCCGGCCAGTCATGGAGTTTGGGTGCGTCTTATTTTGCAGTTGTCCTATCTACAAACTGCGTCCGTTATACCTGTTGGAGAGGCGCATTCTTCGATTTTGTCTTGGCCTTCCCCGGTTCGTTTCGAACCGAGTTATGTACTTAGAGGCACGCGTTCCTGAACTTAGGGTCCGTTTTCTCTTGCTGACGGTGCAAACTTACCTCCGCATGTACGAAGCCCCCTCTGGGGCTGCCAAGCCTGTATTTATTTGTGAGCCGAGTATATTTTTTACATCTTCGTGGCCTAAACGTATCTCCGCCCGAGTGCTATTCGTTCAATCATGCCTGGATTGTATTTCTGTTAAGCTATATGAGGTCATTCCGGTATCCACAATCGAGCGAGAAACTGAGTTTTACTTTCAAAACCCCTTCCCTTCCGCTGCAAAACTTCTACCACGCTCGCTATTAGCCGCTATTTTAAATGAATATTTATCCAATTATCCTGCTTCTTCTGTGATTTATACTGATGCATCTCAAAATGGCGAGAAAGCTGGAATTGGTATTTTTTCACAATCTTTAGACTTGAGTTATTCGCTGCGAATCCCGGATTACACACCCATTTTTATGGCCGAATTTTTAGCAATAGCTCTAGCTCTATGCAAAGTACCGCAGCATGTTTCAAAAATCATCATATTATCTGATTCGATGGCAGTTGTATCGGCGTTAACTTCCTCTTCGGACTCTCCATTGTACCGCACACTATTATTTTTTGTTCCCAGGCACGTGAAGGAGGTACGCTTGTCTTGGGTCCCTGGCCATACGGACATCAGGGGCAACGAGCAAGCGGACCATTTAGCTAATCTCGCCGTCACAGCTCCCATTCAATTCGGAATTCCTAATCTGGCTCTATTTGCATCTGCGAGACTAAGACGATATTGGCATTTAGACGCCACCCGTTCCGATTCACTCTTATCATTTGAAGAGTTCCAACATTTAAAGTACGGGTGGAATGTTCATTTTTGTGGCTCTCGGCAATGCGAGGTGACCTTCACCGAGCTGCGCTACAGGGTACCGAGGCTTAATTTCTGTCTGTTCAGATCAGAACTTTCACCTACAGAACTATGTGTGCGGTGCCAGGTCCCCGAAACAATCGACCATTTTTTCCTCGACTGTCGCCGTTTCTCAACAGCTAGACAACTGTTTTTGAAGGAGCCGATTGAGAGGTTGGGGTTGACTTTATCGATACCACTTATATTATCTATTGGCGCATCAAAGCTGGGGTTTGCAAGAAGGGATATATATAATTGCATTCAAAATTTTCTTTCTGCCTCAGATCGTTTGAATTGCTAGGCGGTGCTGATTAATGGGTAATTCGGGTTTCATTAACAACTAAGTTTCCTTTTACAGCCTCTTTCCGGAAATAATTATATTGAAGTCCCCACGTTTTTAACCGATTTAGCCCTGGCCAATCCCCCCTTGTGGGTACTGCCAAAATATTTGAGGACATCATCATCATCATCATCATCATCAGCTGTTCTGCAGATCAACTGCGCAAGACTGTCTTCTGAAAACCTCAAATGGCTCAAGTATTCCCAGTTTATCCGCAAGCCTCAGTTTTCCCAGTCCAGTTTCCTGAATACGCCGTCCAGAAATGCTGTGAACAATTTTGGTGAGATGGTATCTCCTCGCCGCACTCCCTTTCGGAATGGGAATTTATCACTTTGCTTGTGAAGTGTAATTATGCCCGTGCATTCCTCGTATATGTCGTCTAAGAGTCTTAGGTAGGCCTCTCGTGTTCCTTGGTATATTAAGGCGTCCATAACTGCGGCTGTGTTAAGGGAATCAAACGATTTTTCATAGTCTATAAATGTCACGTAAGCGGCTTATTATATTCCGCGCATTTTTCTATTACTTGGCTGATACATGAATGTGATTCATTGTAGAGTATCCTTTTCTGAACCCAGCCTGTTCCCTTTACTTTATGTGGTAGTTTAAAGCATATCATGATACAAGGTGTTCGTTGTTTGAAACATATCTTGAAGAGAAACGGCTTGCATTGACGTGTTTAATTTGAAGTTACCTTATCATACATTCCGGCCCGCATAAATCCTCTCCTTTCAATTCGCTTCCCCCCTTTCCATCTCCCATGCTCCTGTCACCACTCCTTTCTCATT
Organism: Haemaphysalis longicornis; assembly: GCF_048455015.1. Classification (NCBI taxonomy): domain Eukaryota; kingdom Metazoa; phylum Arthropoda; class Arachnida; order Ixodida; family Ixodidae; genus Haemaphysalis; species Haemaphysalis longicornis. The sequence goes on from NW_027526385.1 coordinate 3,925,563, forward strand.
GCCTCACTCTTTTCTAACCTCCCCCTACCCACTCGCTCCACACACCTTTTCCTCTCGCATACCCTTCCCTCTGTCCCTTTCCTTTCCCCAAACATCTCTCACTCCTACCTTCTGCCTTTGCGCTGATGAGGCCCTCTGCGCCTCTTCCCTCACCCTTATGTCCTCACTCGCATCTCCCACGTCCCTCCTCTCTCCCCATCATATCTCTCACACTACTCTCACTACCGCCCATGCTGCTTTTCATTTTCTCTTCCACGCACCGCCATCTCATATTTCCTTCTCCACCCATTCATACTCTCCACCCCCACTTCATCGTTACCCTCCTAATTCTTCCCTCCACCACCCCACCCGCTCTCAATGTGCGCTTTCATTCACTCCTCCCTCCTACCGTGCTTTCCATTTAGTGCAACTCTTGACGTTGGGCTGGTCGGTATTGGTGCATGCTCGAAGGAAGACCGCTTTTAAATTACAGGGGACAAACACAGAACGAAATCAATGTACAGAACGAGTGAAGCGCGTCACTCGTACTATACGTTGATTCCGTTCTGTGTTTGTCACCTGTACGTTAAAAGCACTCTCTGTTCGAGTGTGTACTTCTATGTACACCGCTTTCTACTTATCCTCTCCTCACTTCTTCCTCAAAATTCTCCCCTCGTCTCAGTAAAATCGACAGTTGGGCAAGTTTGTTCTTGCACATCGTACAGTGCTTGAAGACGAGGAGAACAGATAAGGAGGGAGACGATGGCGTGAACTTGCAACCGATTTTTATTAGGCATAAACAAATGTGTATACTACCAGAACAAACACGTGCCCAGGGCGTCAGCTTGATATTGCGGTGCGATAAACACAAGATTAAGATACTCCTACACACGCATTTCTCTCTCCACTCAGTAGCGTCTCCATTGACCATTCTCCTTCTCATCACTTTTCTCCTCCTTCCCCTCACAGTCCCCACTCAATGTTCACTCCTCCCCCTCGACCTCATCTTTCACTGGCGACTGTTCTCCTCGGCATCCTCTTCCGCCTGCACTATGGTCGTTCTCCTGTTTCCTTCATGTAGTCCCTCGCTCTCTCCAGCCAACCCTCCCCCGTTCCTTCCCCCACGTTACTCCTTTCCCTTCCCTAATGGTCCAACCACCAATCAATTCCCAGTTGGTTATCTTCGTTCTCCCACGGCTACGCTGGCTTCGGCGTGTTCTTTAATTTCACTCTACGGTGTCATGGCCTCGCACGACGAGGCGCGGAATGTAAGAACCGCTGTGGGCCAAGTGAACTGTTCAGTTCCCGCAGCACCTGTACCTCTTTTCATTCCGGTGGTGAAAACTATCGCTCGGCCGTGACACATCTGCGCGCGCTTCAATGTCTGCTTTAATTTTACTTTCCGGCTTCCATGGCTGCACGCGGGTGAAGGAACGCGGCGTGGATTCTAAGGACAGCTGTGAGCCCAGTTCTTTCAGTTCTTTTTCCATGTTCCCCCGACGGTAGTGGAATGACACATACGCCATTTATTCCCCGCAGCGCGATATCACCGCTCGCTTCGGCGTGTATTTTTATTTCCGACCATGCAGCTGAATAAAAATTCATCCATGTCCAGGCTTCAAACTTCGTAAAAACGCGGGCAGTCGCTCTACCAACGAAGATAACCAGAAAGCTAGCCGTTCGTAGCGGAGGGCGAACTAGCAAGTTAATTGAAAATTAGAAGTGAGAGGAAACTGTTAGGCGACCAATTTTCGGGTAACCCCCGAGGTGGAGTAAGCATCTGCGAAGGGAAAATGTTTTGAAGCCATAAAAACCGGGCCATCTTAACAAATGTGAAACCTGGGGAGGGGTGAAGCATGCAGTGTATATATGTATTTAATGGTTGTAAGTCTCTGTCTTGCCACAGGGCGTGCGGTGATTGGGCGCCCGAAATCGCCGCTGGGAAGAGCAATCGCGCGCTTGCTAAGGCGGTGGCGCCCTCTCTTGCGTTGAACTAGATTTAACCAATTAAAGGCGAGACAGACGGACTGTCAGTTGTCTTCGTGTTTGGGGCGCGAGGCGTTTGGGAAAAGAGTTTCCGTGTGTGTTATTTTAGTGTGCGTTACGTTCTAGCGCAAGGCGTCGGAAAACGTGTGTAGGTGTTTTAGTACCGCGACTAAAGGAGACGACGGCAGGAGCCGGCGACAGCCCGAGCCGCTAAGGTGCTCCGCCTTTAAAAGATAAACACCCGTGGACATGTTAGCTGCCTTGTCAGGGCACCATTTCCTCCGTACGTTTCTATATCACATATTCTTTATCACACTATTTATTACATTATTTCCGTGACAGTGGAGCTAAAACTTTATCACGCAAATACTTGAATACACGGACACTATTTATTAATCTAAGGTATATATGCCTCGGTTTCCACATATTGTCACGAAGCTAGAGACAACGCAGTTGTCTTAAAGGAAAACACGTTTATTGCGACTTCCTGTGCAGTCCCCCTCGGAAGAGCGGCGGTCTCTGCGTAGCGCGTCATGCAGTCTGTTGCTACGACAATCCACGTGTTCTCGGATCGTGACGAAGGGAACAGGCCCAGTAGGTCCGTTCCAATCTGTTGGTAGGGCCTCGATGGGACGGCGATCGGCTGCAGAAGTCCGGCGGGTCTCGTCGTTGGCGTTTTTCGTCGCTGGCAGTCATGGCAGCTCCGGACGTAGTGGGTGACGTCGGATGTAAGGCGGGGCCAGTAGTACTTCGCCTTGATTTTTCTAATTGTGCGGGCTGTGCCGAGATGTCCGGAAGATGGGTCGTCGTGGCACGCTTCCAATATTTCGCCACGAAGGTCTGCGGGGATGACAAGAAGGTAATTCGTTCTTGTTACGGGGTTAAAATTGTTCTTCACGAGGACGGAGTTTCTCAGGCTGAATGCTGGTAAGCTGCGTTTGAAGGTACTAAGAACGGCGACGTTGCATCCCTCGAGGTAGTCGATAATGACGCGTAAATCGGGGTCGGCTGGGCGGCTAGGTCGCTCTCCGTCACGACTCCGAGGAACGCGCTGTCCTCGGAGTCTTGTGGTGGTGGGTCGACGGGGGCGCGCGACAGGCAGTCGGCGTCGGAGTGTTTCCTGCCGGATTTATAGACGACTGTAACGTCGAACTCCTGCAGGCGCAAGCTCCACCGCCCAAGACGGCCAGAGGGGTCCTTCAAATTGGCGAGCCAACACAGCGCGTGGTGGTCTGTCACAACCTTGAATGGTCTTCCATACACATATGGGCGAAATTTTGAAATCGCCCATATAATTTCCAGGCACTCTTTCTCAGAGGCAGAGTAGTTTTTCTCCTCCTTCGACAGACCACGGCTGGCATAGGCGATTTCTTTTTCCCAACCGCTTTGTTTTTGGACGAGGATGGCACCCAAGCCTATATCACTGGCCTCCGTGTGCATTTCCATTTCGGCGTTTTCGTCGAAATGAGCGAGCACGGGCGGGCTTTGCAGGCATTTTTGCAGCTCGCAGAAGGCTTTTTCTTGGTCATTTCCCAGCTAAAAGGGGTGCTATTTTTCGTCAAGCGTGTGAGTGGCTCTGCAATGCGTGCGAAGTTTGCGACGAAGCGCCGGTAGTATGCGCACAGTCGGAGAAATCTTCGCACGCCCTTCTTGTCTTTCGGGCTTGGGAAGTTGGCAATGGCTGAAGTTTTTGCCGGGTCAGGTAGGACTCCCGCGGCGTTGACGACGTGGCCCAGAAACTTGAGCGCCTCGTACGCGAAACGGCACTTTTCAGGCTTCAGCGTTAACCCTGACGTGCGAATGGCCTCGAGTACAGACTCCAACCTTGCAAGGTGTTCGTCGAAAGTCCGGGCGAATACCACAACGTCGTAGAGGTATACGAGGCAGGTGTGCCACTTCAGGCAAGCTAGCACAGTGTCCATGACTCCTTGAAACGTTGCTGGCGCCGTGCACAGCCCAAACGGCATCACCTTGAACTCGTATAGGCAGTCCGGGGTTATAAATGCGGTCTTCTCTCGGTCTCTCTCGTCCACCTCAATTTGCCAGTAGCCGGTCTTCAGATCCATCGATGAGAAGTACTTCGCATGGCAGAGCTGGTCGAGGGCGTCGTCGGTTCGTGGCAGGGGGTACACGTCCTTTCTGGTGATTTCGTTCAGTCGCCGGTAGTCAACGCAAAACGTTAATGTGCCGTCTCTTTTCTTCACCAGTACGACCGGCGCAGCCCAGGGGCTTTTCGATGGCTGTATAATGTCGCCGCTGAGCATGTCGTCGACTTGGGTCCGGATGCCTTCCCGCTCGTGTGAAGAGACGCGGTACGGTGACTGTCGGGTAGGTCGGGCTCCATCTTCGGTTATTATTCGGTGCTTCGCTAGAGGTGTCTGACGTAGTTTTGAGTTCGACGAAAAACACTCGCTGTAGCGACGCAGCAAATCCAATAATTTCTTCCGTTCTTCTTGCGGTAACGCCGGATTCACGTCGAAGTGATTCGGAAGCTTGAAGGTACCTTCGGGTGCGCGTTCAAAGTCGGCAACCGCGATCACGTCACTTCCTTCTTGCGTTTCTTCGAGGTACGCAATTGCAGCACCCCTGTTTAAATGCTGGCATCCCCGCTGAAATTAGTGACCAAAACTTGGAATTTGCGTTGCTCAAAACGCGCAATGCCTCTTGCGACAGAGACACCACGGTCGAAGAGCAACCTTTGGTCACTCTCTACGATAGCGTCAACGTCAGGAACCGCATCTTCACAGTAGACGCTGATCATCAAGCTTGTGCGGGGTGGCAGGGTGACGTGATCGTCGGCGATCCTGATAGCAGCACGGTTTTCGGGGTTGGGTTCCGGCGTCATGCAGTGATCGGAGGAAAATGTTATAGACTTGGCCTGTAGATCAATTATTGCACCGTTGTCCGTCAAAAAGTCCATTCCGAGAATTACGTCACGGGAGCAGTTAGGCAAAATGACGAACGCCGCAGGGTACGTTGTGCCGTCTATGGTGGCGCGCGATGTGCACGTTCCACTTGGCGCCCCGAGGTGGCCTCCTGCTGTGCGGATGTGCGGACCGTCCCATCTGGTAATAATTTTCTTCAGCTTAGACGCAAATGGTCCGCTCATGACTGAGTAGTCGGCTCCCGTGTCTATGAGGGCGACTACTTCAAATCGTTCGATGGACAGTTGAACGTCGGACGCTGCTTTCTTCAAGTTCCGGGTGCGCCGTGGCGTTGTATATCGTCTTGTGCGTGTTGACGGACGGGCACTGTGCGTCGTGGTCGTCGTCTTCTTGGTCGTCGTCTTCCCAGTACCTCTCAAACATATTTCTACCCACAAGATCTCCTCCCCAGAACTGCTTCATAGACAGCAGTGCTTTGCCCTGCGAGTCTCGCGTATATGCTCCGTACAGCCGCCGAGGTTCTAAAAAAACATGAAATATAGCCTTTAATGCTTGCAGTTTATTAGTTTCAAATAAAATCAAGCATATTTTCTGAAGCAGCAATGCTAGAAGTTCATAGAATAATTCTGTTGAAGTATATATTTTTTCCATCTTATATAGAAAACAATAAAGCCTCATTTCAGGGATTTCCGTTTTGGATGCGACGCATCTCTTTAACTCGCCTTGTCCCGCGTCGTTGTCGCGGTGTAGTCCGCATCCTCGGCGCGGCAACTGTGCGCTCCGCCGCTCTCACCGCAGCGCCATGTGTGCGTCAGCGCGGTCTGCTCGCTCCCGTCGCCGTGCCAGCTGTGCGTTAGCGCGCAGCTTGCGCTCGGTTAACACATGCGCATGCGCTGCTATGCGCTGCTCTCTCTCCTTCCGCTGCATAGAAACGCGGTAAGTGCGCCGCTCCGCTCAGTCGTTCCGCCGCCGGCGCTCCGATGACGTCTTCCGATGATTTGAGTAACGCAACGGCAACACCCGATGCGTCGCATCTACCCCACGGTTCCCCTCGCGGGAAGATGGTGTAAATTTTTTCCCTGAAATTTCGCGTATGAAATATGGGTATAACTTTGACATACTTCTGAGATTAACCCATGCAGTTTGTTCAGTGGGAGGAGCTGCATTGCATTTTCGTATTTTATATTTTTTGTAATTTTCCAAGGGATCTGGCGGATGTATATTACAAAGGTGATATTTTATATGCAGCATGCTGGTAGCTTGTGCAGTTAGGCGAAATTACACGCGTTATACGCCACACACGTTAAGGCACATTCCCACTGGCGATGCGCCTCGTCGCGCGACGAAAAGCGACGTCGCAAAGCGACGAGCCGGCCGTCGCTTTTCGGAGTTTTGCGACGGCGAAGCCGATCGCTCTCGGTCCGAATTCCCTCGTCGCGCGACGGCCCCGCAAAACCGGTAAGCCAATCATGGCCGCGGAGGAGGCTGACGTAGCCGGAAACGAAACGTTTCTTTACATCCGGTATGCAAACGCTGCGGGCGGGCGAGGACGAGTCGCCGCCGCCACCGCCGCTGGCTCGCTCGGCCAGGCGCTTGGCCCGCTATCGCTGTACTTGCCGGGTCGGGCCGGCAAGCAACTTCCCCTGTGCATCGGTTCTTTGGTCAGTGGCTTCAGCGTACGCGTGCACTAATCAACGAATAGCGTGGAACTCATCAGTGTGGAGAAGCGTGTATGGATTGCATAGGTCGGCGTACTCACTCGTGAATACACTCATTTGTACTCATTTGTACTCAAACTCACGAGTGAGTATGATGATGAGTGATCACACACCCAGAAAAAAACAGTGAGTACGATGACGAGTGAGTACAGGGGTAAGTCCAGTACTCGTGAGTACAGTACTCATGAGTACACTACTCATGAGTATGAGTACTCATGAGTACAGTATTCATGAGTATGAGTACTCATGAGTTCGAGCATTCATGAGTATGAGTACTCATGAGTACACAACACTCATGAGTACACAGTACTCATGAGTACGCAGCACTCGATCATGAGAACAATACTCATGAATACTGTTTTTGCGAGTGCTTGCACTCTTGAGTATATGCACTCCTGAGTACAGTAGTGCAAACAGTAGTGCAAACAAGAAAATGGACGACAAAAGCTGCCACCCGAAGACAGGCAGAAAAACGCAGTTTACGGCCACGGCTGCACCGTTAAGCCCCGAGCTCCCCTGAGTCCGACCCGGCCTGAGAACAAGAGGAGACGCCAGACGCAACGCGAGTGCTTACGTTCCGTTTTGCTTTCTCACATGTACTTGCCTTCGCGCAGTAAGTCGCCCAACGACAGTGCACCGCGTCAAACGTTTTCTTCCTCTGTCTTGATTTATATGTAACCTGTGTTTTTCTAATCAATTAAACAATTTATTTTTTCTACTTAGTTTTTCATTCGAGCTACGACCTAGCTAACAGTGCAGATAAGTTGATTATTCGTGAGTAATACAAATTGAGTACTCATGAGTACAGATTGAGTACTCATGAGTGCAGAATGAGTAGTACTCATGAGTGCAGAATGAGTAGTACTCGTGAGTACAGATTGAGTACTCATGAGTACAGAGTGACTACTCATGAGTACAGATTCAGTACTCATGAGTACAGATTGAGTACGAATACTCGTGAGGACAAATGAGTTTGAGTACAAGTGAGTACGATTACAAATGAGTATTTGATGAGTGAGTACGAGTGATTTTGTGAACAGACGAACTTTTTGAGTATGAGTTTGATTGAGTACAGCGTGAATGAAAAAAAAAGTGATTGAGTTTGAGTGAGTTCTTTCTGTTTTGCCGACCTATGATGGATTGTAAAAGAAAGTAATCATCGTATAGAGCTAGGTGGACAGCGAGACGGTAGGTTGACTTGCAGCCTCTTCGTTCTATCGGTGACTGGTAAACACGCGTAGAGTTCGGTGGCGTCAGAACTTTGCGCCTGTGAAAAGAAGCGACATTTGTGGGCCGTGATGCGGGTGTTGTGGCGTGAAAGCAAGCGTGTGCATTTCTTCGTGCAATAATATGTTGAAAAGAGTCTTCTTGAGTTTGTTATTTTCTGCTCCTCCCGCAACCCGCAAATGTTTTCGGCATTGCTCCAGGTTAGTAGCATGTGTTTTAGTTTGATTTCTACCTGCTTTTGTCGTGTAACATCATTTTCTTTGACTGCGAATGGTTGACGCACCAACGAGGTCTTATGTACAAGTCGGGAAGCAGCTGCGCTGAACGCAGTCGCATCATCGCTCATCGCAAGTGCGAACACCACCTCAAGGCCTCATCGCGCGACGCGCGCCGTCGCGCGACGAGGCAAATCGCCAGTGGGAATGTGCCTTTACGCGCTACTCATTACGGCCAGCTGCAACAGCTCCGCTGTTAAAAATGCCAGGTATGCAATTTATTTTGTTAAGTGATTTTTTTTGCAGGTTTCCTCTGCGTCCCAGAGGATCCTTAGCGTATAGCTATATCGGAAGTGCCCCCCTCCCCCATTTCAACCTGACGACAGCCCGCAAGTTTTGAAGCGTTTCAGGAATGACCTCCTGAGAAACCCGCAGGATGCGAAACACCACGGATGTACTTCAATGTTTGCGTTCTCAAAGCCCCCCCCCCCCCCCCCCTTCACAAAAAAAAAGAAAAAAAAAAGGAGAAGAAACGCGACAGCCAGCCCCCAACAGCTTCCCTGCCGGTGCCTCCCTGACTGCTTTTTCGATGCATAATGCGTATTTACGAAGTCTCCCGCAAATGTGGGCAACAGATAAAGGTCCTCAGATAACTCGTCGCTCATTTTGCTGCGCTTAAATCTGAATATAAAAGAATCGCTAAGCCGAGAAAGCCTCTCTCACGCTCCGTACCAAGCAATCCCGCGATCGCCATCCCCCAAGATGGCGTCGCGTGCTCGTTTCGTTTTTCTTCCGGTAGATGGCGGCACTTTTGCATAAGGTCTATTGCGACAGCTGCCCGATAGCGTTCCTCTCGGGTAGTTTTCTCCAACACCGAACTTACGGCCAGTAACACCAGCTCCTCTGTTGAAACCTGCAGACCCATCTTGGCGAAGTTTCAAACCCACCATTGCTGTAGTGGCAGCCGTACACAATTTTGCCTTATGACAGCGCCCCCTTCCTCCCGCCAAGCCCGATAACCTGTCAGAACCGCTACTTCTATTACGAGAGGATCAGTTGCGTAACACGTTACACGAGCAATTGCAAAAAAAAAAAAAAACTGCAATGCCAAAAGACCCTCACACCCTGCCAGTTAACATAACTGCGCAACGTCTTGAAAAGCCCACTTCATGGTACATGTTTGGAAGTCCGTATTCAAACGCACTGTCGACTAAGCTTTAACAGAGCTACTTCTACTTTATTTTTACGGAACTCAAGCTAGACTTTTCAACTGTTCAGTCCGGCGCTACTAGGTCCACACGATATGCTTGTGCCAATAACTGCTGCTTGGGAGGTGCCTTCGCAGGGCCCACTATTACTGCACTTAGCGAGACACTGCATGTTCATCTTGGACCACGTGTTCTCATTTTGCCCTATATTTTCGTCCCACAACGAAAAGCTCCAAGAATAAAAATTAATGGTAATATCCCGAAAGTAATCTTTTTGTCATAAATAAAATTTCGGTGTGCTTAGATTTGAACCGATGACTTCTTGGTTAGAATTCAGGCATCTTACCGACTACACCATCGATTTTTTTTCTTTATTATAACACCATCGCTTCATTCTCGTGAGAAGCACAAGACGAGACTGCGTGAATCTCATTGGCTGCCAAATGTGGTCACACAGTTCTAGCACATAACCCAAAGAGAGAACTGTGGAGTGAACTGTGTGTATAGTGAGTGGTGTAGTAAGTGAAGTGATACATGCAGTGTGTATGGTTTAGGCGACCCGTGTAGTATTTAGCACAGCGGGTCTTTGTATCGGCGATTAATAAATTTTCTTGAAGACATCCTGTTGTCGGAGTTGCGCTGATCCGGACGGGCGTGGCGGTACGTCGTTGCGGTTACGCCGTGGGGCTCTACTTGTGTGAGGCTTGTGTGCATGTGTGAGGCTCTGCGCTGACCGTGATCATCGTTCTGCTGGGTCGACTTGAGAAGACAGCACCCACGTCGTGGGGCCTCAGTGAACGGTTCCCTTGGTTTCGCCGTGATTGCAGAGCGGCGGCCCTGCGTTTTACGTTGGGGTAGCCCCTTCCTCCTGGATGCCTCAACCTACTGACCATTAAATCACCGTCTTGGAACTAAGGACATGTCATCATGGCGTCTTGGGAGGCTGTTCAGCCACCGCCCAAGGCCCATGTCTTCTACTTCGCGGCCCCGAAGGACGTCACCGTGGATGACCTGGTGGATGCCCTGGAGGGAATCGTAGGCCGTTATGGCCTGGACACCCTGATGCATCAGGGTGGTTTCAAGTTCTGCGCGGTGGCGGCTACGGCTGCTGCTGCTCGCAAGCTCACCGAGAAAGGAGCCGTCATCGTGAACGGAGTTTCGTGTCCTGTGGCCTGCATGGGCCCGCAGGTCGTCTACATGACAGTGTACCGCCTGAACCCCGTTGTGAGTAACGCGGAGCTTGCGGCAGCACTGAGACCGTATGGAAAGGTCCTCAGCGTCAGCCAGCCGGCGTGGAGGAGCCTTAAGCATATCAAGACCGGCATGCGACTCGTGAAGATGGAGATGGCGAAGGCCGTCCCTAACTTCATGAAGATTCCAGGGTTCAAGGCCCAGTTTGAATACAAAGGTGTGCGGAGGGTATGCGCCCCCTGCGGCCAGACCGATGCGGCCAGGAGACGTATGCGGTCAGGCTCGCCCATGCCGTGTTGGCGGTTGAATGGTGCGTCGGCGCCTGGGCCTGACGGGATTCCTGCTGGGTTTTACAAGAGGTTTTTCCCGGCCATTCAGGGTGCGCTCCTCGACATGGTGAACGGCTTTTTTCTCCGTGGAGTAAGGCCAGAATTGTTCCGTGAGGGTCGCGTAATCTTGATAATGAAGCCAGGCGGGGATCCCACGCAGCCCCAGGCGTATCGACCAATCACACTCCTCAACACGGACTACAAGATCGTACCATCCATTTTGGCTAGACGCACCAGTGCCGTTTTACCCTATATTATCAGCCAAGCGCAAACGTGCAGCGTGCCAGGTGGCACGATTTTCTCGTCCCTGGCATTGACGCGTGATTTATTCAGCTATGCGACGAAGATAGGCACCTCTGGCTGCTTCATCTCCCTAGATCAAGCGAAAGCCTTCGACAGAGTGGAACATCGATACCTGGCAGACGTTTTGCGTCAATACGGCTTTCCGGCCGACTTTGTAACAATGCTTGAACTGCTGTACTCGAACGTAAGCGTTAGACTCCTTGTCAACGGACTATTAAATAGTCCGTTCTCCGTCACCCGTGGGATAAGGCAGGGATTTCCCTTGTCGCCTTTGCTCTTTGTCATTTGTCTAGACCCGCTGCTCCGCCGTATCGATGCAAATACCGCCATCCGCGGCTTCCCGTTGCCAGGCATAGGCCAAGTCAAGCTGTCTGCGTATGCGGACGATGTGTCCCTGTTCATTCGGGCGAGGACAGCTACCAAGCGTTTATGCGGCTATTTTATGAGTACGGTGAGCTGTCTGGAGCTCGACTGAACAGGGGAAAAAGTATGGCGGTGCGCTTCGGCACATTTGCATCTAGCCTGGCGGGCGATGTAGAATGGGTTACGGGTTTTCGAGTTCTTGGTGTGGCTTTCCATTCCTCGGGTGAAGTTGCGCGTAGTACGTGGAAGCGCCTCCTGGAGACAGCGGAGCAGCGTCTTGCGGTTGCGTCAAAGTTCAGACTTTCCCTCGCAGAGCGCAGCTACATAATTAAGTCGTCCGTCTCAGCGGCGCTTTTTTATCTAGCACACGTAGCGAAACCGCCGCGCCATTTCACCCGTCAGCTTGCCACGAAGTTTGGGTCGTTCTTTTGGGCGGGCAAGACAGAAACAGTGTCGCGTGCGCTGTTGAGACTGCCCAAGTCAATGGGTGGTTTTAGTCTGCCTTGCTTGCGAACCATGTGTAGCGTGCTGGCCGTACGCGCAGTGTTCGACCTTGTGGACTCAACTGAGTACCCAGGGAGGGCGCTGCTGCAGTACTTTCTGGGAACTCACCGCTCAATGTTTTATGACGAACGCATTGCCGGTCCCTCTGCTGAGCAGTCACCGCCATTTTATGCCTATGTTGTCAAAACACTGAGAAACGTCCAGTATACCTTGCCAAGCCTAAATTGTAGGGAAAAGTACAGCAATCGAATTGTGCGAAAGATTGGCAATAAACGAATTAGATACTCAGCAGACAGCAAGATCACGCGGTGTCCGTTGGCATCAGTTGACTTCGACGGAGCTTCCTTCTGATGTTAGGGATTTCGGATGGTTGCGTGGCTGGCAAGTTCTTCCCACGTGTGACCGTCTGGCGAGATTCGGCATTGTGCGTTCCTCACGGTGCCCGCACTGCGGGCACACTGAAACATTGGAGCATGCCTTGTTTCAGTGTCGTATAGCGGTAACGTTTTGGACTGTGCTAAGCAGGTTGTCTGGTCTTACACTTAGAATGAGCACACGTTCAAATGATACGCTGGTGAACTTCCTGATGTGTGCTGGTGCATTTGTATTATGGCGAAATCGTGGTGCCGCGTGTCGTCGTGCCCGACCGCAACGGGCGATGTTTCCACTGCTGTGGCGTGTGCGGTCAATGCTTATGACTCACTTAGACAATGAGTTGGCAGTTCTAGGTGAAGAAGCCTTCCTGTTACGCTCGTCCACGCGTTTCATAGCGGTCAGGAATAACATCCTGAGCATCACTATTGTGTCGTACTGACTTTCAACAAGTTTCTGAACTCTTTCTTTGAACACATGTGAACTTTTTGTGCATTGATTTCAGAGAAGCCCAATTGTTTCTCCACCATAGACAATTGTTGTGCAAAGCGTGGGCTGCCCGGAGTACTTGGAAACTGACTAGATTTTTGTTTCTGTTTTTTCGGGCAGCGCTGTTACCACTAGTCGCTGCGAGCTGATATGTGGTTTTATAATAAATTCTCTTCTCATCCTGCTCGCTGCGCCCTGATATGTGGGTTATAATAAGTTCTCTTTACCCCCATCCTGCTGAAGAGTCCAGCGGAGGTGCTGCTCTGCGCGTTACGGCGACCGACAGCCAAGAGATGGAACTGGAGAGCTGCCTGTCGCCTTCGGAGGAAGAGCTTGAACCTGCGGAAGAAGCCACGTCATCGTCAACGACCGATATCTCCCTCTTCAAGAGCCTCAGCTCTTCCGAGAGCAGTGACCCCGCGGAACATGCTCAGCGCGAGCCAGGGCGTGCACTGGAGAAAACCATCGCTCTCCCTGGTTCCTCGAGCGGCTCGAGCAGCCGCCGGAAGGAACGCAGCAAGCCCGGCACGAGCGGTACGTCCTAATCACGCCTCTAATGCGCCTGTACCTGGCCACAGTGCGTCCAGTTCCAGTGCTGATCCTACGCCGGAAGTGAAGGACTCCCGTCTCGCCAATCCTGTCAGCCAGGTCGCCGATCTGCTGGGTAACCCATCTCTCCTAGAGCGACTCGAAGTGTGCACCAAGCAAAGTCAGCCTTATTCGGCGGACTCAGGTGATGCGGGAGGCACTAACGAGCCTCGCACTGCTGGCCCCTCCCTCGTTGTGACCGACCCTCGTTTCACCAACCCGATAAACCAGGTGCACGACTTGCTTCCTCCCCGACCCTCTCCACCGGATCGCCCAGATGCGTCCAAGCGGGCGTTGCCGTTGTGGGCAGCAGACACCGATGATGCCGACGACAACAAGAAACTGTGCGTCGAAGTCGACGTGCCGTCCGACGATAGTGAGTTTTGAGGATGGGAGGGTTAACGTGGTTTGTGCACTTATCACCTTATGCTGGTGCGTTTTCTTACTTTGAATATCCAGGGCTTTCGGGACTTCGACAAGCAGAGGGAGGTGATTCACTATGCTCGGGCGCAACACGATGACCTTCTCTTTTTGCAGGAGTGCAATTTTCGTACTCCACGCGACGTTCTTTCTTTTCGCGAGCGCTTTGGTGTGCAAGCTTTTTTCACCTTGCTGGACAGGATGGCTTCGGGCGTAGGCGTTGTATTTCTGCGCGAGAGCTTGCGCCGCAAGGCTCATTGTACCTATGGGATCGGAGGGCGCGTGCTTGCAGTTGATGTTTTCTTGCTTGCTCGTCGCGTCCGAGCTGTTGTTGTGTACGCACCCGCGCAACATTCTGACTCTTCCTCTTTTTTTGCATCCCTCCACGCATTCCTGCTCAAACCTTACCCAACATTTTCGGTGGGTGATTTTAATTGTGTAACCGACCCTCAGCGTGATGTACGGGGACGTGGGCAAGGTCGACCCTATAGCGGTGCCCGGCAGTTAAAGGAGCTGATCGGTCAATTCCATCTCTCCGATGCGTGGGTGCAGCTCCACGGTGACATGTTTGTCGCTACTTGGGAAAGGGGACAATCTGGCAGTCGGCTAGATAAGTTCTATTTCCCACCCGAGCTTAGCTGCTTCGTGGAATGCTGGGCCGTCCTCTCCTTTCCAACGGGGGCTCGTCGCGTGTCTGATCCCCGGCCTGTGTTAGCGATGCTTAAACCTTGGCAACTGTGCGCCCCGCCACCAGATGTGGCGAATGGACGAGCGCGTGCAAACCGACAGAGACAGTTCAGCAGCCCTTAATGCTTCGTTGACTGCTCTGTGCGAGTTCAGTTCTCTGCCTTGGGATGAGTTGAAGGACCACTGGCGCGTGCTTTTAGTAAAGGAGGGTCGTGCGCGCAAGCCGCGCATCACGGCCGCGCTTAACGACACGTTGTGGAGGCTTCGCATCGTCCAGAGAGGGGCACCTTAACCTTCGCGATGCGGGACTATGTTAACCTCCTTAAGGTACGCTACGAGTCCCTCTTACGGCAATCATCGCAAGCGGCGAGCCGTGCGCAGACCTTGGGCAGGCCCGTCTCGGACCCCTCTGAACTAAGGCATATTAGAGCGGGCTCGCTTGACGAGGGTGGGCTAGCTACTGTTCCAGAGGTTACACTCGCTGACGGGTCGGTTAGCACGAGGGCTGAAGATATAGCCGATGTCTTCGTGGGACACTTCGCAAACCTATTATCGACCGAGATCGCGTCATGGGATGCAGAGGATTTTGATGATAAGCTTAGTGCGTTTTGCTGGGTGCTTCCGTGTGTGCCAGATCACCTTGTTGATTCGCTGCGTGCTCCCGTGGATGCTGACGAGCGCGGCGAGTGTGTTAAAAAATTGAATGGTGCGTCGGCGCCTGGGCCTGACGGGATTCGTGCTGGGTTTTACAAGAGGTTTTTCCCGGTCATTCAGGGTGCGCTCCTTGACATGGTGAACGGCTTTTTTCTCCATGGAGTAAGGCCAGAATCCTTCCGTGAAGGTCGCGTATTCTTGATCGAGAAGCCAGGCGGGGATCCTACGCAGCCCCAGGCGTATCGACCGAACACACTCCTCAACACGGACTACAAGATCGTAGCATCCATTTTGGCTAGACGCATAAGTACCGTTTTGCCCGATATTATAAGCCAAGTGCAAACGTGCCGCGTACCAGGTCGCTCAATTTTCTCGTCCCTGGCATTGACGCGCGATTTGTTCAGTTACGCGGCAAAGATTAGCGCTTCTGGGTGCTTCATTTCTCTCGATCAAGCCAAAGCTTTCGACAGAGTGGAACACCGATACTTGCTTGGCGTTTTGCGCCATTATGGCTTTCCGCCAGAGTTTGTAGCTATGCTCGAGCTGTTGTACTCGGACGTGAGCGTTCGAATCTTTGTCAACGGGCTTTTAAGCAGTCCGTTCTCTGTCACCCGTGGGATAAGGCAGGGCTGCCCCTTGTCGCCTTTGCTTTTTGTCATTTGTCTTGACCAACTGCTCCACCGTGTTGATGCAAGCACTGCCATCCGCGGCTTTCCATTGCCAGGCATAGGCCAAGTTAAAGTGTCCGCGTATGCGGACGACGTGTCCCTGTTCATTCGGGACGAGGGCAGCTACCAGGCGTTTATGCGGCTATTTCAGGAGTACAGTGAGCTGTCCGGAGCTCGACTGAACAGTGGAAAAGTATGGCGGTGCGTTTCGGCCACAGCGCATCCCTCATGAAAATGGACGTTGAGGTTTAATAGACCCCCTATTGTGTTTCTACAGAGTCAATAAAAAGTCAATTAAAACCCATCGTTTATAGATTGTGCTCGTTAAAGAGTCAACAAACTTCGTATTCCAAACCCTCAACCAACCTTTTATTGCCTTGAAGACATCGAGTTTTAATGCACTTCATATTGCGTTTTTATAGAGTGAACCAAATATCCCATCTTAAAAACTGCGGCCAATAGAAAATCAATAGACTTTTTATTGCAAAAATGCAACATGAAATTTATTGCCTTCACTATATTGAGTTTTAAAAACTTTGTATTACCTTTCTATAAAGTCGTTTGAACTACGAATGTGTGGACTGTGGTCATTAGACAGGCAATGAACTTTTTATAACGAACACACAGCAAGAATCTTATTAACTTCATTATGTTGAGTTTCAATACACTCTGTATTGCGTTTCTATAGCCCACCCACGGAGGTCTGGTAGCTTATCGGTGCATATATGTGGGGTGCTATAGCGCCGCCTGCCCCGCCTCATCAACTGAGGTCACGCGATGGACGTCCCATCACTTCGTCTTGGGAGCACTTGGGAGCGGTGGCGCCTGGGATGGCGGACATCACCGCCGGAGAGTTCGAGCCCCTACAAAGCTCCTCTGTTAAAACTTCCCAGAAAACCTGACTCACAGGCAACATGATATTACGACTATACTCAATAAGAATTTTATAGAAAGGTAATAGAGATAAATTTAATAAAAACTCATTACACATTCTGTTCATTCCTAGCTCACATGCAACAGGTTGTGATGACTGGGCACAATAAGGATTTTATAGAAATCCAATTGAGATAAATTTAATAGAAACCCGTCAGAAACTGTATTCAAGGCTGACTCAAACGCAACAGGTTGATACGACCATACTCAATAAAAATTTTGAGAAAGCTAATCCAGGCAAATTTATTAAAAACTCATCAAAAATTCTATTTAAACTTTATTTACATGCAACACGATGTTACGACTATACTCAATAGGAATTTTATAAAAAATTAATTGCCATAAATTTAATAAAAATCTGTCAGAAACTGTATTCAAACCTGATTTCCACGCAACAGGCTGTTGCGACTGTACTCAGTAAGAATTGCATAGAAAACCTATTGAATATATTTTACAAAAACCCCATAAGAAACTCATAAGAAACTACATTTAGAACCGATAAGGCCTACTGACTTGGCTCTATAGACTTTAATGGAAACGGGGTGGCCAATTTGTAATGGAAACTCAATAGAAATATTCTATAGAATGTTGAAAAAATGTTTATAGGATTCTTTTGAGCAATATCTATAACAAGTTCATTAAATCTTGGTAAAGATTTTTATGAGGGATTTGCGTCTGGCTTGGCGGGCGACGTAGAATGGGTGACGGGTGTTCGAGTACTTGGCTTGGTTTTCCATTCCTCGGGTGAGGTGGCGCGTAGTACGTGGAAGCGCCTCCTTGAGACTGCGGAGCAGCGTCTTGCAAGTCGTCCGTCGCGGTGGCGCTTTTTTATGTAGCACGCGTAGCAAAACCGCCACGCCATTTCACCCGACAGTTCGCCACAAAGTTTGGATCGTTCTTCTGGGCGGGCAAAACAGAAACAGTGTCAGGAGCGCTGCTGAGGCTGCCCAAGTCAATGGGTGGTTTTAGACTGCTCTGTTTGGAAACCATGTGCAGCGTGCTGGCGGTACGTGCAGTGATCGACCTAGTAGACTCAGACGAGTATCCAGGGAAGGCGCTGCTACAGTACTTTCTGGGAACTTTCCGGGCATTATTTTATGACGTGCACATCGCTGGTCCTTCTGCTGAGCAGCCGCCACCATTTTACGCGTATGTTATAAAAAAATTGCGAAATCTCCAGTCTTCCTTGCCAAGCCTAAGTTTTAGGGAAAGTACGGCAAGTGAAGTGTGCGAAAAAATGGCAATAACCCAATTAGACAACCAACAGATAGGAAGGTCACCCGGTGTCCGTTGGAATCAGCTGACTTCGGCGGCACTTCCGACTGATGTTCGGGATTTCGGGAGGTTACGTGGATGGGAAGTTCTCCCGACGTGTGACCATCTGGCGAGATTCGGCGTTGTGCGTTCCGCACTGTGTCCACAGTGCGGCCACACTGAAACGTTAGAACATGCCTTGTTTCACTGTCGTGTAGCGGCAACGTTTTGGACTGTATTAAGCAGGATGTTCGGACTCACACTTCGAATGAAGACTCGTTCAAATGATGTGTTGGAGAATTTTCTGATGTGCGCTGGTGCTTTCGTTTTGTGGAGAAATCGTGGTTCTGCATGTCTTCGAGCCCGGCCGCAACGGGCAATGTACCCTCTGCTGTGGCATGTCCGGTTGACAGAATCGACAGCTGGGCTAGTTGGTATTAGTCCATCCTAAACAGCGCGTAACAAAACAACGACGAGAAGGGACACAAGGCAGCGCCGTCTTGTGTCCCTTCTTCTCGTCGTTGTTTTGTTAAGCGCTGTTTAGGGTATCCGGTCAATTCTCTTGAGTAATTTGGAGCATGAGTTGGCAGTTGGGAAGAAGCTTTCCTTTTGCTCCTGACAACTATATAGTGGTCAGGAGCAACATCCTGAGCGTTTCCCTAGTGCCGTACTGAGTTCAGCATAGTTTATGAACTCTTTCTTTGAACGCTGATGGACTTTGTGTGACATCATTTGCAGTAGCTTGTTGCCCACGCCAAACATTTTTGCGCAGTGTGTAGAATGACCACGTTACATGAAAACTGATTGGATAATTTTCTGTACTTAGGGCAGCGCTGTCATCACTAGTCGCTGCGTCTTGACATTTGGGTTATAATAAATTCTCTTTATCCCCTTGTAGAGCCATGGTTTCTTACATTCCCGGGGTACTGACTTGTCGAACAATGTGCTTTGCGAGAAGCCACTAGTCCGGAGTCCGTCGTCCTCATCAAACAGCGTTTGTTTATTAGCCCGTAGTTGAAGGACAGAGAAAGAAATCGCGCATGCAGTTTGCCAACCTTTTTTTCCACTGACGTGAGCAAACGCTTATGCATCATTTTCATAACACTCCGAAGAGTTTCTTCGCGTTTTTGTATGTGCTTGGTACCGCTCGCCGTAGCGCAAAGTGGCATCTATTTCTTTTTCTTCTGTTTTGTTCAGCTTTTACTTCGCATTTCGTCTAATCTGTTTTTTTAACTCCAACAAGATGTTTTGCTTCGTATTTGGTTTTTGTGTACTGGCGTGGGGCAGAGTCTTTTTTCTTGTCTTTTGCTATTAGGTCACATTCGTGGGTGGTGCGGGTGGTGTTGCGAACAGGAGAAAACTACTCGACCAAGAAAAGCGCGGATGCCAAAGCCTCGAAAAACTGTGTAACTAGCCGAAGAGTGGTACGCAATAAAAACCTGACGTCGTGGTACCGTAGATCCACAGGTAAATTTATCCTTGTATAGCCTACAAGGCGAATTACTTTCAGTAGGAAGTGTTGTGTTTCACATAAGTGACCTGTAGTAAGTTGAGGGAGAGCGCTAGGAATATCGGAACTATTTAACCTGTGCCAAGGCGATACACTATAAGACTCGCAACACTTTTTCGTTAGCAAATTACACAGTTCCCAAGGCATCCATGAAATGCTGCGATAAGTGACAAGCAATTGGCGACGCAAAAATCTAAACGGCCCGAAGTCGACTGAGAAAATGGCAGAAGTTTCGATGTAAGGTATGTGCCACTGAGAGGGCAAGAAAGAAGAAGCGCCTTTCCGCGTCTTCTAAGAAATGGGTAAGTGGTTGTTAACTGTTGTAACATTTCTAAAACTGTTTGAATCTCCATTATACGAAGCTCAACCCATTGTCCTCTTGAGGCCTGACCTTTTTCGAGGATTTACGTGGCCCCGATTTCAGCGTCCTCAATTGGATTGCGTTCAGGCATGGCTGCAGCCTCTTCGTGCAGATCTTTTTCTACTCCAGCCCTATTCTGATAATTTGTCGCCTGTCGACATAAGCTTGGACAACATTTTTCCTTCGCATGCGAAATTATTGCCGGCCCGATTACTCAATCATTTACTTGAAGATCACTTGGCCACTCTTCATACTGATGTCGTCATTGCCACAGATGCCTCGCAAAGTGATGAGAAGGCTGGGGTAGGAATATATTCTCAGTCTCTAGATTGGTCCTTCTCAATCAGGCTGCCAGACTATACCCCGATCTTTCAGGCAGAATTATTGGCGATAATCTTAGCCCTTAATAAACTACAGCACAGATTTGCGGGGGTGGTTATCCTTTCGGATTCTCTCTCCGTGTGCACTGCTCTAACAAATGATAAAGATTCTTCCATTCTCAGGTCGTTCCGTTCATTCATTCCTTACCAGCTTCGCGAGATCCGGTTAGTGTGGGTCCCTGGTCACGCAGGGATAATCTTCAATGAACTGGCAGACCAATTAGCCAATTTGGCTCTTGGGGGTCCTGCCGTCGTGAATTGCCCAATTGACAGTTTTCTTTTGGGGGCGAGGTTCAGGCGCCTTCAAGTTTTACAAAGTAATCGGCAAGATGCCCTTCGTTCATGCTCCGACTATATTCACCTCTCTCACTTATGGAAGCCTAAATTTTGCGAATCTCGTAAATGTGAGGTCGCAATCACAAAATTTCGTTGCAGAATCCCCCCTTTAAATTTTTATCTACACAAAGCTGGTCAGGCGTTATCTCCTCAATGCCCTTTCTGCAAGGCCCCTGAAACAATAGAACACTTTCTTTTAAATTGCCGCAGCTTTTCCTCGATGCGACGCACGCACCTTGAATACACGTTTAATCGGCTGAATCTCCCTTTATCTTTAACCGTTATTCTTTCCCTGGGTGCTTCCGTCATAGGATATTGCCACAGAGATGTCGTGATCGCCTTTCATTCCTTTGTTGCGGCGACAGGCCGGATGCCCTGCTAGATAGCTATGCCTTCATTCGCAAGATTTTTTTTTTCCTGACAATCCTGTTCAATCCAAAGGTTTTTTTTTTCTACTCTCAATGTTTTTTCTCGTACTTCTTTTTTTTTCTCTAAAATAAACCGGGTCACAGCCTAATTATTACTGGCAGCTTCTTGGCCAATCCCCCGCGTGGGTACGCGCCATAACATAAGGAACCAACCAACCAACCAACCAAGTGGATGCCGTCCCGCCCTTGCTTCTCGTGGATTTTAGACTCTAAATAAACGGCATCGGTATTCACTATTCCCGCAACTCTAGCATTCATTTTCCCGCTTCTCGAGCGGAGCGGGTAGTAGAAGGATCCAAATGCTGCTAGGCAAAATACCGCGCCATGGCTTATCGTGCCTCCTTCTTCGTTCAATGTTCTCCCTCTGGCTAATGCCTCTTGCGCTCCTTGTCCTTAACACAACACCGCGCCCTAATCGTATATTGTGACTTGCCCTCTCGGTTCCCGTGTTTTCTGAGTGTGTACTACAAACATTTCAGGTTGAAGTGTCGACGCCTTGCTCACAGCTGCTCTAGCTTGAGGGAGAAAAACTGCGCGCATGTCACCTTTCATCGTTTAAAAAGTTACCACACAAGGGTCTACCCCTGACTCAGGGAAGTCGAGGTGAAATGTAAGGACACGAAGCTTTTTGATAGAGTATATTGGAAGTTTGCAACCGTCACAAATCATGAAACATATTAGATCAATATCTATGTGCATTGTGCACGCAGAACGCTTTAGGGCAGTTGCGTATGGATAGTTTCGACGAAAGCCTGCGTATTTGCTTCATTCTGCGAATGTTCACGTTCTCCACATGCAGAAATAATTTTTACCTTAAACTTGGCAGCTAAAATTCAGTGCACCAAAAAATAACATTTGAAGTGTGTATAAAGACGGATTAATGATACAGTCCACTTTGGTAGTCTGTATTATTGAAGAAGGTTGGGTGGTGGCATCCTTTACAGGAATGGCCTTATTTGTTCAATTATGTTATCCCTGACCACTTCCTCTGCCATGAAGTACAATGCAGTAAGAATCTACGTTTACACCAACAGCGGTCACAGTAATGGTGAGACTTGTACCGGCTGCAGGAGCTGACCTCCTGAACCACTGCGTTTAGCACACATTTAAACCGGGTACTGCTATTTTACCATGAAATTTGTGTTGCCAAAAATATGTATCGATTTGACTAAAATTTTGCTCCTGCTTTTCTTTTCATACAAGCTGAACTCAGCCCCGCATCCTTTAGTAAGTATGTTGCTGAACACCACAGCATTTTTTGAAGAAAGCTGCTTGAGCTTCGCTCGGTATATAATACACGTAGACGGGAATAAATCAATTTTAAAGCTTCCAACCTGAGCAACGCTCGGAAGCAACAAACGATGATTGATATTTAAAGGTTTTAAAACAAAAAAAAAATTTTCTCCTAATAAATATGCACAAGTTTTGGTTTGTTTAACCCAGATACTAACACCCGTCACGAAATTCTATACGTGAATTCTTACTACTTTCTACTTCAACGAACATTCTAGTTGCTTGCTACCGTGCGCCTGACTGCGACAACTTCTTCAAAGACGATCTCTACTCCGTCCTCCTACAATGCTGGCCATCCTTCATCCCCTGCTCAAGTGTTGTCTGGCGTCCCTCAAGGCTCAGTTCTTGGTCCGCTACTATTTTCAATCTATATCAACGACATTTCATCTGGCATTTCTTGAAATATCCGCCTCATCGCCGATGATTGCGTTTTTTATCGCCGAATAAGTAACAACCAAGACCAAATTCTACTATAAACAGATTTAAAATGATAGAAAACTGGTGCATTCTTCGGCTAATGACACTCAACTTACCCAAGTGTGAATTCATGAACATAACACATAAACGTTCCGAAGTTAATTACGCATGCATGGTAATGTCAACTTGCCTTTCACTAGTAGAATCATACCGATACCTGGGAATTCTGTTAACCGCAAACCTAACCTGGTCCGAACACATACTAAAACTCGTTGCGGAAGCATCTAAAGCGCTTAGTACATTAGAAGAAACCTTTCATTATCACCCCCAACCATACGCAAAATGGCAGACGAGACCTTCATCCGAACAAAGCTAGAATACGCATCCGCTATTTGGAACCCTCGATGGAGGCGAAAAGCAAAAACGCCCGTGTGTGCACAAGATTTCGGCGCAAGTTAAAGATCCCCAGGTGGTCAGAACTAAACCGGAGCCCTCCACTACGGCGCGCCTCATCGCCTGCGTTGCGTCGGCGCGTTAAACACTACCATCAATCAATTTGGAACCCTCATCAGTCGTACCTAATCAATGCCATTGAATCAGTCCAGAAACGCGCGGCTCGCTTCATCACTTCTAAATATGATTGGCATCTCAACGACATAAAAGCATCCCTCTCCATCCCCTCCCTGACAACGAGACGTGAAATTGGACAGATATGCCTCTTACACAAACTGTATTATCGCTTTCACCATTTCCGCACTTCCCTCCTGCTCACACTATCCCGTTACTCACGCCATCTGTTCAATTCCATGAGCATCCAACGATTGCATGGTTCATCTAACCCATTCAATAGGTCATTCCTACCACGTGACATCGAAGAATGGAACAAGCTGCCAGACTCTGTTGTCCGTGAACGCAATCCGGCCAAATTCAAAGAATTATTGTTATCTCACCTTAGCCTTTAATTTCATACAATCCCCACGTCTTGCCCCTGCTGCCTTTTCTATTTTATTATTAATTTTGTTGTATAAATTTTCGAGTTAATTAATTTTGCTGCAGAAATTTTATAATGAACCAGGTATCGAAGCGTATTTTTCTTGTGCCACATATGCACTACGACGACTAGCCCCCCTCTTATGTAATAACCCTCTGGGGTCTTTAAGGGTTTATTAAATGATGATGATTATGATGATTATGATGATACTGTTAACCGGTCTATTTCTTCATATCTACGGGACCCAGACTTACACAAGTTCTATCATCGTCTTATTGATACATTTATGTACAGGCGCAAAACTCACCAAGGAATTGAATGTCCGACTTCTTCGAAACACGTACCGTTATTCACTATCTCTTCCTTTTGAATTACCCAACTGCTATCGAATTAAGTTTAGGTTAAAACTGCTGGTTACTTAAAGGAGCCATGAAGAGAAAATACAAATTCGTTTAATTTGAAAGAACTAAGATTCAGTATCTCACTCAGCTTCATTAGAGCCACAAAAGATGTTTTTTAACGAAAAAAAAGCAAAAAGTATTTAAAAACTTTCAAATTTTGCACCACAGTGACGTGTTATGAGCATAAATGACGTCATACGGGCCAACAATAAAACATAATTTTCAAGTGCGTTAACTGCACGTTAGCATTCAAGTGATGCGGTAAAATGGAACTAGAGGCCCCATTACAGACGTCCAGTCATGTGTCGTCGCGACAGGCGAGTTAGGCGGCCGCCAATCGCACAAACAAGGTTCCGTGACGTCATAGAAAAGTTGCGGGAAATTGGCTAAGGGGTCGCGACTGCTTCGCACGTTTTCTTGAATATCTCCGTTATTTTTTCGAAGATTGCTACGACATTGGTATCATTGTTATCGGGACTAAGCAGTCTTTCTAATAAACCCAACTTGTATTTTGTCTTCATGGCTCCTTTAAGGAGAGCGGTCGCTGGCTATAGGGACCGTGCGATAGGGACCGTGCGACCTTCCGATACTATACGGTGGGATCCCGAGCAGACAGCCCTGAGGTAGCTACGCAGGCGCGGCGACTTCGTGATGTCGCATACGAACTGTTGCGTCGTGAACTGTGCTAATTCTTAGGCTAATTGCTCGCCGGGAACGAAGTTTTTTCGGTTTTCGACACGGCCATGCCTTGAGGACCAGCGAACGCAATGGATACGGTGTGTGCGCCGTGTGAAGTAAGTGGTTGTTGACATTTTCGTCCTAATATGTCCGTGTGCTGAATACGACGGTATATTGTTTTTTTTTTTACATAGTACCGATGGATCCGAATGGCAGCCGTCAAAGTGGGCAAGAATATGCAGTGCCCACTTCGTTGGCGGTAAACCATCGACAGATACAAGATCGCCGGCATATGTTCCCACGATCTTCCCGCAGACCTACCGCAAAAGAACTACGATAGCTGGAGACAGTGGCTCCCGTTATGAAACGTCAGTCTGTTTCCTTTATTACTTCTTATCGGCTGATAATTTTCGTGTCTGGGAATCTCGTGAGCTATTCCCAATTTATAGAAAAGCGTGCATTTGGTTGACGACTGCAAGCGTCGATGTCGGCTCCTTTTGCGTCTCGGTAAATCAGTACTCGGGGAGGCTTTCCCCCCCTCGAATCGTCGCGGTTTTTATCACTCGCTGCAACCCACCGTATTCACTGATTAGGTACGTGTACAGACCGACGTTTACTAGCGACAGCGCACTCCAAATCAAGTCACCGCTGTCAATGATTTATGTAAAAGAAAAATGAGCGTCCGAGTATTCGTCAGCTGTTGTGCGTTTTGTGATCCCTGTTTGTTTCGTTCTTGTGCAGTGCGCTGCACGAAGAACAAGCACAGCCCTACTGCACACACCTGAACAATGACACGAACGGCAGAAACAAATGTTGCGTTCGCTTTCTAGTTTTTTTTTTCGCCCGCGGTGAGCTGTTACATCTCGGTTATGAGGCTTCCGTAGTGGAGGGCTCCGGGCTAATTTTGACCACGGGCTTTTAATGTGCGCCGAAATTTCGACACACATTCGTTCCCGTTTTTCGCCTTCATTTCAAAAGAGCTACGCAGCACAACGCCTTAGCCACTAAGCCACCACGGCGGATCGTTTCTTAGTTCACTGCGCACGCGACAGACATACCAATGAATGGAAATTTCGCTATCCGCAACCCATATTACCGTCTTCAACACCCGGGGTTGTGCACATGCTGTTTTTTTTTTGCAGCTCCCTCATTAATGCTACTTTTTAACACTCAAACCAAGCACAACAACAGAAGACTGTGGCTTTGGTCTAATATGTTTCTCTTATTTTGTTTTGTGCCAATGTTTCCATTTCACACACCATGACCCAACCATGATGAGAAACAAAACGCTACATATATGCCGTGGTGAGTTGCTGAGGAATTCTGAGTGATGTGAAGAAAACGTAGATACAACCTGCCATTTCTGAGCAGTTTCATTTGCTGAGGCCCATAAAATCCATTGTTTCGACCTGGCATTGCGATGCACTGGCGAAAAGATGGTGTGGTAACGAAGTTTTTCTTTTTTAACCAAGGTGGAGAAAATGCCCGCATGGTGCAGCTTTTTTCGAAGAGAGTAGGAGCAGTCAAGTTGACGAAGAGGAGTCACAACCCCAGCCGGAATCGTCACCTCCTGAAGACGAGTCCAACTCACAGGAGGAATTATCTGAGGATGACACGCATGCTGTAGAAGTTCAGGAGGTAAGAATTTCCTCATTGATACGCATATATTTGTTTCAACTATCCCTACTTAAAGCACAATTAATGTCATATTCAGACCAGTTTGACTCGGATATTGACCACAACGTATGTAGCACGCATGGTAGCTGTGTTCACCAATTTTAAGTTTTGTGACACATTAAATCACAATGAAATGCAACTGAGAGAAACTATGCAGGTGTGGATTATTTTAGTTTTTTTGTCGCATGAAAGTACTGAAATACTTTGTCAGGTGACACTTTAGCTTGCATAAGTGCAACCACAAAAAATATCCAGGTTGACAGCATGTTGGCTTTTTTACCCAGAGATTGCAACATGATTTGGTTAAATATTTGCGTCTTCATAGGGAAGTGCCCCAACTGGCACACGTGGACGCACAATATAATTACCATAAAGGAGAAAAAGGTAATCAACAGAAGTGTGTATGGGAAACAGTATATTACATCATGATAGTTTTCACAATACAAACATGGTGACCACCTATTTTTTGGAAAGCATTAAACTTCAGTTTTAGTTTGATGCATCGTTTAATTTAAATGCTGACAAGGTTTTTTTTCTGTGACACTTCTTGGTGCATTACAGGTAACACACATTAATCACTGCATTAGACCTCTTAGATTTCGTTAAATGTACCCCCAAAACTAAATTACCAAGATTAAAACTGCAGCTTTTAGACCCTGATGAGAGCTTTAGGTTTGGTCGAGTAAACAATGAATTTCATTCTGCTGAGGCGGAATTGAATTGACAGTATTAGAAATGTCATAAAAACTGCTCCACACACAAAATTACACACGATAACAGTGGTTTCGTTCTTTTTAATTTTTTTCCCAGGCTTCAACTCAGACTGATGCAGGTGTCTGCAGTGCAGATGCATCCTGTATTGCTCTCAACTGCACACTCCAGGCAAATGTTCCGTGTTTGAGGCTGCTGTTATGTGCAGCCATGTCCCTGTGCCACGCAAAAAAACTTGTGACAAAGCCACTGGGACCATCAACACGGAGCAGTTCCAGCCCAGGGGTTTTCAAGGATACGAGTCTTTTTGTACTGAACTTATATAGCCCTCTAAGCCGCAAAAAAGAGGACTTCGATTACCTATTCGCTACAAACCTGACACCCGCCAAGAGAAACGGAGTGGTCATCCTGGGAGATTTTAATGCGCCACAACCGGTCTGGGGATACGGCAAAGCAACCGCAAAAGGAAACAAGCTATGGGAACTCATCCACCAACAAGGCGTGACACTTCACACGGATCCTAACCACCCAACAAGAATTGGTAACGGCATAACACGAGACACCTGTCCCGACCTGACGATGACGAAAAACCTCTCAAGAGCAGAATGGCACAACTCTGAAGAGACACTTGGGAGCGATCATTGTATTCTTGTCACCACACCACAGTCCCTCTCACGTGCAAGGACCATCCCGTAAAGAAAACACGCCTCGTCAACTGGGATGCATTTCGAAAGCAGAGAGAAACAACGCCTCTTCAGAGATTACCAACATAGAAGAGTGGATTCGGGATCTGCACGAAAACGTATCCAGCAAATCCAAGGAGCCGACTTTATCGGAAGAAAAAGCAGCCTTCGACCCTCATTTACTTCACCCCTGTCAAGCCCGAAGAAGTATGCTCAGGAGACGGCGCCGACACAAAATGAATGGGAGACTGAAAATTCGAATAGCAAAAATTACGGAAGGAGCCGCCAAGTACGCAGCGGAACTCATGCGACCAAACTGGAACGAACTCTGCAACAAACTCCAAGGCGCGTTAGGTAGTGCAAAAACCTGGGCTCTATTGCGAAATTTCCTGGACCATACAAAAAGCCAATCAGCTACGCAACACACCATCAAGAAAATCATGCACCAACACCCAAGAACCAACCAAGACATCCTTGATGCTACGGGACAAATATATAGGGCAACAGCAACCGCCGGACAAGCCAGTGGAATACAGAGGCGACCCCAACGAAGACCTGGACAGACCAATCACCCTCTCTGAAGTCAAGCAGGTGGTTCAGGCCCTCACGAGTAACACCACACCGGGAGCAGATAAGGTCACGAACCGCATGCTCCGAAACTTAGACGATCTCCATACAGGCCCTTACAACTTATTTCAACCACCACTGGGAAGAAGGCACACTGCCAAGAGAATGGACTCACGCTGATATCGTCCTGATTCCCAAGCGAGGCAAGCCACCCAAGCTGGAAAACCCGCGGCCTATTTCCCTAACCTCTTGCATAGGCAAACAGTTCGAGCACGTTGTCCTAAACAGACTTCAGCCTTACATAGAAAAAAATAACTTTTTGACACCAACAATGTTTGGTTTTCGTCCTCACCTTAGCTCCCATTCTCCTCCAACTCCACGAAGAAATTACGCAGCAGATGTCTCCCTACAGCACCAAAGCCATCCTGGCATTAGACCTCAAGGCTGCATTTGATAACGTCAGCCACAAAACCATACTCAGAAATCTCAGCGATATAAACTGCGGGCAACGTACTTTCGCGTACATCAGCGCCTTCCTCCGCAACCGTACCGCCACGGTCGGCATAGGGGACCTCAGAACCCCCCTCTTCCTATTCCAAACAAAGGAACCCCGCAAGGAGCTGTATTGTCCCCAACACTCTTTAACATAGCGATGATGAAACTTCCCGCTCAACTCGCGGTGATAGACGGCGTGCACCATGCTTTCTACGCCGACGACGTCACCATATGGGCAAACACCGGCTCGGACGGCGAGATACAGGGAGCCCTGCAGTGTGCGGCCGACATTATCCGACAGTGCGCGCGCAAAAGTGGTCTTGAATGCGCGCCGGAAAAGTCGGAGCTACTCTTGATGAAGAAAAAATGCGGAAAAAGTCCATACGACCCACCTCAAATCTCCCTCACATTGGACAATCAAGATATTCCACAAGTACACACTATTAGAATCCTCGGACTCTATATTCAACAAGATGGCGGTGGATTGCACGCACTTCAACGACTCAAGCACACCACAAATCAAGTCATCCGCATCATCAGCCGAATCGCAAACAGGCGCCATGGCCTTAAAGAAGAAGATACCACCCATCTAGTAGAAGCACTCGTCATCAGCCGGGTAACTTACACCGTACCCTACATCACAATCAACAGGCGTCCACAGGAGCAATTAGAATACCTCGTCCGGCAAGCCTACAAGAGAGCCCTAAATCTTCCACCCACCACCTCGACGAAGAAGCTATTGGCTCTCGGCGTTCACAACACGGCAGAAGAACACGTTGCTGCACACCTCGTCAGCCAACGAGAAAGACTCCAGCTGACCGCGAAGGGAAGGCAGGTTCTCGAACGCTTAGGGTATCCAGCACAAAATACAGGCCATAACCACACGATGACACTCCCATACATGTATCGCGACAAAATTCATGCAGGTCCTATACCTAAAAAAAATTTCCCCGCATTTCCCCGAGGGGAAGAATGTGAAAGTGCGAATGCAGGAGTTGAATTTGCGCGGTTCGGTAATGTTCGCGAAAGAGAGATCACACACACGCACACAACTACAAAGAAAGAAAGATGCATTTATTCACAGACACCTATTTGTGTTGTCGTTGTACTTGATTGCTAGAGCGGATCTCAGCTTTGAAATTTCGTGTCAGTACTCCTTTAGGCGGGTGCATTAGCCCTTCTCACGCCCGATTCCTGGCCAATCCCCCACGTGGGTATGTTCCATGCACAGACACCTATTTGTGTTGTCGTTGTACTTGATTGCTAGAGCGGATCTCAGCTTTGAAATTTCGTGTCAGTACTCCTTTAAGCGGGTGCATTAGCCCTTCTCACGCCCGATTCCTGGCCAATCCCCCAAGTGGGTATGTGCCATGTCAGCGGCCAGGCAGCGCGCGCCCATCTCCCCCCGTTGCCAAGGAAGATGAGGAGATTCCTGGCCAATCCCCCACGTGGGTATGTGCCATGTCAGCGGCCAGGCAGCGCGCGCCCATCTCCCCCCGTTGCCAAGGAAGACGAGGAGCGCGCGCACCCGCAGCTGTTGCTATGTGGACGGACG
This sequence comes from Haemaphysalis longicornis, assembly GCF_048455015.1. Classification (NCBI taxonomy): domain Eukaryota; kingdom Metazoa; phylum Arthropoda; class Arachnida; order Ixodida; family Ixodidae; genus Haemaphysalis; species Haemaphysalis longicornis. The sequence continues at coordinate 3,956,019 of NW_027526385.1, forward strand.
GTGGTCAACGGAATTCAGGGTCGCTTATAAAGTGCATTCGCACTTAAAAAAGGGCCCATCTCCCCGCGAGGGGGACTCGAGTAAATGCGTCGCATAGGGGGTCGGTGTATTGCGTTAACGTTTAGTGTTTGGGGAGTTGGTGGTAGTGAATGCGTTGTATCAGCAGCTTCTTGACGTAGTTTGAATGAGTCAAGGATATAAGGCGCGTTCGTAGCCTTTCATTCTGTGTCGGTTTTGTGGCGCAGTGGGAAGAGCACCATGTACCTCGCGTTACGCCCACAGGTAGTGAATGCGTTGTATCAGCAGCTTCTTGACGTAGTTTGAATGAGTCAAGGATATAAGGCGCGTTCGTAGCCTTCCATTCAGTGTCGGCTTTGTGGCGCAGTGGGTAGAGCACCATGTACCTTGCGTTCCGCCCGGAGGGTCGTGGGATCGAAACCAGGCGCCGGTAAGTATTATTTTTTTATATAGTGTAGGGGGAGGGGTGCGGACCTGTTGTTGAGAGTGAGGAGGGTAGCGTGATGCGGGAGAGTAGGAGAGGGGGGAGAGGGCGCACCTGGAACAGCTGTTGCGGACGCCGAGGCACGCCAACGCCGACAACGCCGGGTGACATCGTGAGTTAAAGAAATGCTCTGCATTTAAAACACGCATCCTGAATACAACCAGGGGAGATGCGAAGCCCGCGCCCGTGCTCTCCAAATCAAATTTCAAAAATCCAAAGACGTTCGGTACACCGACGCAGCCAGCTACCCAGGGAGGCCCGCTATGGTCATCAGGGTTATTGATGAGGACATTCGAGAACGAAGGACCGCCACAGTGAGTACACCACGCCCTTTAGAAGCAGAGGAAACGGCAATAAAAGTACCCATCACGTCAGCCCTGCGAACCAAACACTTAACAGTAGTATCCGACTCACAAGCAGCCTGTCGCAGCTTTAGCAAAGGCCAAATATCTAAAATCGCCCACCAAATACTGACCAAACATTTTCCCAGTCAACTCCCCACCACTTCAGTAATCTGGACACCAGGACACAGCGCCCTGGACGGAAATGAACTAGCGCATGCATCGGCCCGAGTTATGATTATCCGGTCCCTGCCACCTCAGGGCGACCAGTCCACAGTTCCAGCGCCAATCCCTTTGACATATCATGATATTCTGCAACATCAGCGTTTAAGTCGCCGCTCTCTTCCTCCGCCGCACAAACAGCTAACCAAAGAGGAGACAGTAGAATGGCGCCTGCTGCAGACGAATACGTACCCACATCTCAGCCTCCTCCACTCGATGCACCCTGCAGTCCATCCGTCAAATCAATGCCCACTATGCGAGCGTGAAAAAGCTACTCTTTACCAAGACACATGGGCCTGTCCCGGAAGTGACATAGTGCCCGTGAATGACAATCCAACGACTGAACAGTGGGAAGCGGAGCTGTCCAGCTCGACCCTGGAAGATCAGCGCAGACTGGTCGAGAGGGCCCGGGCGACAGCCAAAGCTACAGGGGCTATGGAATGAGAGCTCCTCTCACTTGGGAAGACGAAGATATATTTTTTGCCACCAATAAAGTTTTTCCTCCTCCTCCTCCATCCGACGACGCGGACTGACTGAGAAGCTTCTGCGACGGTATTTCGGAGCCTACCGGATTCTACGACGTGTTGGCCAACTTCCAGGTGATCCCCGATGGTGATTCCGGAACATCACGACGACGCACGCGGCCCGAAGTAGTCCACATGGTTCGCTTGAAACCTTACTATGCAAGATGACGGACATTGTTGTTGTTTGCTCAGATTGTCCTTTGTTTTAGCATCGGGTAGATGCACTCTTAGAGAGGGGGGGTAATGCCGCGAACCATGTATGGGTTTGTTTATTTATTGTTTGTTTTTACTGCCCGGAAACGCCCGGCTCTGTTATCTGTGTCCCAAGCGAAGCGTGTCTTCCTTTCTTTATTATTAGCCGCATGGGCTATCAGATAAGCAGACTGTTCTGCCCTAACGTAACTAGCCCAGAATACTACAATGTTGTGGATGTGAATCGACGGTTCCAGAAACACTAGCGCATAAGGATAAAAGCCTGCAGAGCAGACGCTGCGGCATTCGAATCGTTGACGCTCGCCTTCACACATCACTTTGTTGATTGCTGCTTCGCCGCCTGTGTATTATTTGAGTTGTTAGGGGAGCACAAGTTCGCTCCAATAAACTTGTTTTTCTTGAACACAACTGCGTCGTCTCTGGCTTCGTGACAATATCAAGGAAGTTAAAGTTGCTGCATGTGATATATTTAGCATGCGGAAAACGAGTCTGAAGGTCTAGGAGGACGGAGTAGAGGTCGTCGAGGAAGTAACTGTCGCAGTAAGGCTGTAGGCAGTAGTAAGAATTCATGCATAGAATTTTGTGACGGGTGTTAGTATGTCGGTGAAACTGTATGTGGGTGAAACTAACTAAAACTTGTCTATATTTACTAGGAGAAAATTTATCTTCTTGTTTTAAAACTTTAAAATATCAATCATTGTTTGTTGCTTACGAGCGTTACTCAGGTTGGAAGCTTCAAAATTGATTTATTCCCGTCTACGTGTATTATATACCGAGCCAAGGTCAAGCAGCTTTCTTTAAAAAAATTCTGTGGTGTTCCGCAACATACTTACTAAAGGATGCGGTGTTCAGCTTGTATGAAAAGAAAAGCAGGAGGAAAATTTTAGTCAAATCTATACATGTTTTTGGCAAGCAAAATTGTGTGGTAAAATAGCAGTACCGGGTTCAAATGTGTGCAAAACGCAGTTGTTCAGAAGGTCAGCTCTGAGCCGGTGCACGTCTCAACAATTACTGTGACCACTGTTGGTGCGGCCAAGCGGAGAGAGAGAAAAAACTTTATGTGAGCACTAGTTGGACTAACGACGAGTGGTGACCAGCGCTTGGAGGGCGCCGGTGACCTGAGCTGCTCGTTCAGCAAGTCCTTGCTGGACTTCAGGGTCCGAGCTGCGTCCTGTGCTCCTCAGAAGAGATGAGAGGGAATGAGTTGTGGGGGCATTGTCAAGTAGTAGTAGTATGAAACTTTAATGAGCCTTATAAAGTAGGAGTGGTTCCCTAGTCCGGGAATCCAAGTGACGAGCGGGCGACCGACGCCCTAGATGCCAGTAGTTGCTGGACGTCCAGGTGGTCGCTGGTGATCATGGAGGGGGCATTGTCAAATGATATGAGAGATTGTTTCGGGGGCTCCGCAGTAGGGGCATTGGGGAGAAGGAAATATTGAGGGATAAATTGCATGTAGTCTGGCGCGACAAGGGAGGGCATTGGTTTGGATAAGGCGCCAGTATCGTTCCTCTGCGACAGAAAGTGGCCAGTGGGGTAGGGGGAAGCGCCGGCGAGAGAGGTGGTAGTGGCAGGTAATTTCTTGGAAAGTTAACAGGCTGTCACGGGCTGATTGGGCTCCATGGGAAGGGGTGCGACTTGACCCAGCTCGGACGGTTAGCTCTTGAGCTGCAAGGTTAGCCGCTTCATTTCCTTCCAGCCCCGCATGGGCTGGAGTCCAAATCAGCTCCGCGTGGGAGGTGGGAGGATTTCGAAGAATCATTTTGAGAGCCTGCGGGGGAATGTTAGCCCGGGCAAAGTTTCGCCGTTTTCGAATCGGAGATAACAATTGTTGGGGTAGGCCGGTGAGTGAGCGCAACAGCAATGGCCGCCTCTTCAGCAGTGGCAGGGGAGCGCGCTACGATAGTTAGTCGTTGGTAAGGGGGTGCTTTAGGGTCGAAGAGTGCGGTGACTGCATAAGCATTGTGGTGGCGGTAACTAGCGGCGTCCACATATGCGGTGGTCGAGCCCATGGGGTATTTACGGGCGAGCACGCATGCACGATGTTCACGGCGTTTAGCATTGTGCTCCGGGTCATATTACGGGGAATTGGCCGAACAAGTAGGAGATTGTGTAAGTCGGGAGGAATGCGTAAAGGTCGGTGCATGAAGCCCGAGCGAATCTAAGATGGATCTGCCTGCAGGGGTGGTAGAAAGGCGGGAAAGTTGAATCACAGAGTGGGCTTCCGTGAGCTCTTCAGCTGTGTTATACATTTCTAGGCCTTCCAGTTTGGCAGAGCAAGTGCTTTGATGGATTAGAAACACCGTTTTGTAGATTTTTCGGATGAGGCAATTTACTTTATACAGTTCTGTTTTAGTTGGATTTATGTATGGGAGAGAGTATGTGATGCGACTTATTACGAAGGCATGAATTAGTCAGAGACGCTCAAATTCGATCATTCCCTTGTATCGTGCTGTTATGCGATGGATGAGGCCCATAGTTTGATTTACATGAGAGGTGAGCTAGGAGATGTATCGGGTGTTGGCTCTGTTGCGTTGTATGATCAAGCCCAGTACTTTAAGTATAGAGACACTTGGCACGGAATTATTCTGTATTTTATCGCTATGTCCGGAGTGTAGCGTGACCAGCGAAAAGCAAGGAGGGATGACTCATGAACTCCGACTTAGTAGAGGAGCACTCAAGACCGGCGAGTGCCGTTTCCGCGACTACGACGTCTGTGCCTGCCTGAAACGCCTCCTCAATTTGTGCATCACTACCTCCGGCGCACCAGAGAGTGATGTCATCGGCGTACAAACTATGTTTAAGGTGTGGGATTTGAGCTAAGCGTTTAGGGAGATTAAGAAGAGCCAGATTAAAAAGGAGGGGAGAGAGGACTGCTCCTTGAGGGGTACCAACTGAGGGCATGTGAATAGTGTCGGATGCTAGGTCACCGACGTGTATTACAGCAGTACGATCAGTGAGAATCTCTCTATCGAAGGCTTTAGTGAGGTCTAAGGCTAGAATAGCAGCCGTATTTACCTTAGATGGAGGGATGATGATCTCATGGTGGAGTTGGAGGAGGAGATCCTGGGTCGAGAGACCCTGCCTGAAGCTTAGCATTGTGTGGGGAAGTGCATCGGCCTGGGTGAGATGTTGAACTAGGCGGGTATGAATTACGTGTTCAAGAGCTTTCCCTACGCTGGAAGTTGGAGATATGGGCCTGAGATATTCCAGTTTCAATGGTTTCCAGGTTTCGGTATCAAGGTTATTTTAGCGTGCTTCCATAAAGGTGGCAGAGTGCGTGTAGTCCAAAAGTGATTGTAAAACTGTGTAAGGATGGAGATGGAGTTGTCGTCCAAGTTTCGGAGGAGTTTATTGGTGATACCATCTTGCCCAGGCGCCGAGCCAGGCCGGATCTTCATGAGTGCTGCTCTAACTTCCGTTTCTGAGATTTCCCTGTCCAAATCCGGATTACTATTGCCTGCGTATGCCGGGAGCTCTATGGTGTTTCCTTGGGCTATGTAAAGTGTACTTAGCCGTTCGAGGAGTTGTGTATCATCACCGGGGAATTGTTGAATGATTTTCATCAGCCGTTTTACTAGCAGCTGTGCGCGAGTGACTGGGATCCAGCATGTGTTTAAGGAGGGCCCAAGTACGCCTCATACTGAGGTTTCCTTTCGTATCTTCACAGGCTTTGCCCCACTGTGCTCGGTCGAGCTCAGAAGTATAAGATTCTGTCATTGTATGGCTAACCTTACTTTAAGGCGTTTATTGTGTTTCTGCTTGCGCCATCTACGCTGTATGCTGCGATATGCCTCCCAAAGATGATGCAGGTGGGAGGCGACTGTTTCCGCAGGTATTTCAGGCTCCACGGGACGGCCGTGAGCGCGTTTGTAATCGATAATTTGATTGACCCATGACTTATACGTGTCAGAAGTAACCTAGTTTGGCTCCGATATCTGTAACGCACAGGTTTTCCTAAAGGCGTCGCAATCTGTAAGGAATCGTTGGCGGGGACGGCGGGCAATTTCAGATTGGAGCCGTAGATCGAGCTGCACTAAGAAATGGACGCTTCCGAGGGTATGTGGTGTGCAGAGCCACTTAGCGTTATTGATTCCGCGCGAGAAGGAAAGATTCGGGGAGGTATCTTTTTGCACGCTGTTGCCTATTCTTGTAGGGATAGAGGGATTAGACTCTGAGCTCTCATAGGGGACGACCCTTGCGATGGTGTGTGTCTGTAACCCCAGGCCGTGCGTGGGGTATTGAAATCGCCAATTTGAGTAAAGGATGAGGTTGTGAAGCCTGAATAGCAAGATGGAACAGTTGCTTGAATATGTGCGAGTACGCATGGAAGCTACTATATACGTTGAGTATATACAATCGGGAGGCTTTCCTTTTGGTGGGGTAAACGACAACCATATCATGTGAGATATCAATACTGTCAAATTGCAAACGTTCCCCGGGAATGTTACGTTGGACCAATACCGCAGTGTATGGGTTATCCTTGGATTGCAAGACCTGACAGCCCGTCAACTTGACGTTCGGTCCGGGTTCTTGTAATGCTATCGCAAGAGGAGCTTTTGGTTCTGTGGAAAGAAGTAACTGCAGGTTAGAGCGCTTGCGGGTAAAGGCTCTGCAATTCCACTGCCAAACAGAAAACGTGGCTTCCGGCTTATTCATTGTTAAATTCACTAGGTGGGAGGGGGGTATTTTGCCGCACATTTCGGCCGCTGGCAGGGGCGACAATTCCCCGAATGCAATTATGTATATCGGCCCGAAGCGATTCAATGGTTGCCTGCATGGCTGCCTAGCTGGCCAAGAGGATTTGGTGGAGTGGTAAATATTCCTCCTTCTGCTGCGCGAGAGCTGCTTGGCAGCAGCCTCGATCCCAGCGAGACGATCATCTGATGTGGAGGATGTGTCGGAGAAAATGGGGTTAGTCGTGGCTTATCGCTTCACAGGGGGTGGTGTGGAAATATCCTTCGAGGCCAGAGTTGGCTGCTCCGATTGAATGGGGAAATATCAGGACGAGCGTGTAGTTGTTGTCTTAAGAGACTATTTTTGCGCTTTAAGGCTGCATTTTCTTGTTCAAAGTGAGGATTTCTGCCCTGATAGCTTGCAATTCTTTAAGAATTTCGGTTTGCATATCAGGGGAAGATGAGACACGCGAGAGCAATGATGATGATGGAGCACTGGGAGGCGAGCGCTGGCAGCTCACCCTTGTTTTCACGGTGCCCGACGGTGGGACCTGTGAGGCATCGGGGTGACATAGGGGATCTGGTCGTCCATTGGGAACAGTTTCCGAGCCTTGCCAGGTTGCAGCGGAGGAAAGTCCGTGGCACGAAGAGTCCTCGCAGAAGCTGCAGCCTTTGCGTACGAAACTGCAGGTCGGCGTGGTTGGTAGCGCTTGGGACACGCTGCCGTCCCAGTAGCATGAGGGCCTTCACAAACGATGCATTTCGGAGTACACGAATGATTTTCTGTGGCGTTTATCAGTCCGCAGGTTGGCACGGAGAGGGAGCTTGTCCGGTTGGGCAGACATCGCGTCGGTGTCCTGGCCGCCAGCATAAAGTGCACGCTTCAGATTTCTTGCGAAAAGGCTTGCAGCGGTACGTTGCGGCGCGATACCGAACCCAGTAAGGGACGGTAGTCCCATCGAACAGAATTTGGACAGTGTTAGAATCATTCAGCTGCTTGGCCTCGAGTGCAGGGTTGAAGTGGGAGATGCTGTGGAGGATTTGGTCTGGTGTTTCGTCAGCTGGGATATTACAAATGACGCCCGTCGCTGTATTAGATGGAGCGGGTCCGTGCGCGGATAACGGGAATTGCTTGCCATTCAAGGCTAGCGCCTCCAGCTTTGCATAATTGTGAGCTCCCCTTTCGTCGGGGGTGCTGGCAATGAAAAATTCGCCCTTGCGTGAATGCGAATTTGATCGTCGTCATAGTCCCGCTTGCTCTTGCACGGTGTCAGCGAGGGCAGCCAGGGAAACCTGTGTGAGGGCCAGGCCGCCACCAGGTCGAAGAATGATTTTGATGTCGTCCTCCGGTAAAGGGAGGACCGGGGGAATCGGTCGCGCCACCCGACAGCGGCGTCGGCTTGAAGAGGAATTAGGTGCGATGCGGAATTTCCCTGGAGCGATTGTCCGCGAAGGGCTTGTTGGCGGCGACGAGTGGTCACCCACGAGGGGTGGTTGAGGTCATCTGGGACGATGTCATCTCCTTCGACAGTAGCTTCAATCATGGTGTTGCCGAGGCGCTGATCCGCGGGTCGGCCGGCGCGCTCGAGCAGCGGAGTCAAAGGTGACGGCACGTGCTGTGGAATGCGTAGCCGTGGCCGCCGGCTACGGCGCGAGGCGAGGCCGATGCTGTTCCTCGCTGTGGCGTTAGGGTTAGCTTCCGAAGAGGGCAGTTTGACTCGCCTGTTGGGTCGATCTTGACGACAGTGGTGCCAGGAGAGTCCTTAAATCATGCCGGATCGATTCGTGTGGAAAGCAGGGGTCAGGCACTGCTGGTCCGCGGGCGGCGGAGCAAGATGCGGGAGTGAAGGCAAGCCTGTGGGGCTATGTCGGCCCCCTAGCGGAGCACCGTTCCATAGGTAGGTGCACTTGCCCATTTTAAAGCTTTGAATCTTTTGTAGCCTCCCTGCTGTTTACAGTTTTAGCAACTACAATTCTTTCTGAGTGGTTGTTCACGCGGTGATGCAATAAAAGTTAAGGAAATTGTTCGCCTTCTTTGTATGTATACGATTCCCTTACACACACAAGAGGCGCTAGCGTACCACTTACAGATCAGTGATGTTATTTCAGGTCAGTTCGACGGGTAGCGGTTGAAGACTATTTCCACGGCGATTTCAGCGTGCCCAAAGGGACGGACGTGTTCGTGCCGGCGCTGCATATCCACTACGGCGCGAGTCTGTGGCCCGAGCCAGATAAGTTTGACCCTAATCGGTGAGGAGGGCGCGGTTTTAGCGGCGGCACAGCGCGGCCTTTATGTCTCCGTTTGCCCTTGCATGGAAGAGGAAATACTAGCAATGAAAGTGTCTGCATGTTCAGTTGGTGGTGCTTCCACTCTAGCAAAGAATAGCAATAATGCTATAATGTGCTTATGTCAACATGCCTGGGAGCGGGCCGCAATCTTTAATTTCAATAACCAGAAATTTTACTCCAATTGCATATGAAGCGAACCCACATTGTCATTTTGTCACTTGTCGGGCCAAGATATATGTGCTAGTTTTAGCGTATATCGTGAACAATTCATACTGAAACCAACCTGCGCGAAGGAACGAACTGAATGGGAACTGAATAAATGTGAGCGCCAACAGTGAAACTTAAAAAAAAATTGTCGGCTGAAGGAATTACATCACCATTTTCTGGAGAATTATGAACGTCTGTGCTTGCCAGAAATGTACCAAGTTATGAGTGTATTTTATTTTCATCAAGGTTACCGCGGAAATTCGTGCCGCACGCATTTGGGTGTCTATTTCATTTGATGGACTACATGTCGCGTAAAGCGACACTCACCTACTTGAGAGAGAGAGAGAAAACATTTTATTGAGCTCAAATGTGAGAGTGGAACCCTAGTCCGGGAATCCATGCGTTGCCCTCGCCGTCTTGGCCCGTGTCACCAGGAGAGTCTGGTCCTCCGGTTGACAGCTGGTCAACAGTGTCTCCCACAGCTCGGGAAAGGAACAGGTGGAGAGGGGTGGTAGGGCTGGGTTGTGAGCGCATTCCACAATTATATGCTGGAGGGTACCTAGCTGTGGACAAAACTTGCATAGCGCGGTGTACTGTGTGGGAAACAATAAATTCATTCGAACCGGGTGAACGTACGTGCCTGCTTGTAATTGTCGGAGTGTTATTTCCTGAGTTTTGCTGAGGGATGGGTGAGGGCACGGGAATTTTTGTCTGGTGGTCCGGTAAAATTGAGTAATTTCCTGATAGGTGAGAAGTGGCGTCGGAGTTGCGGTGACCTCTGGGGCTCGGTGGGCCAGTTCGCGAGCCTGTTGGTGGGCGAAGTTGTTGCCCGTTACAGAGGCATGGGCAGGTGTCCAAACGATCGCCACTCGGTGAGATGGACGGTATCGCTGAAGTAACCGCAGGGTCGTTGGTGCAACCCTCCCTGAAAGGAAACTGCGGCAGGCTGCTTGAGAGTCAGTGATGATGACTCTGCTGGAGCATTGGATGAGGGCTAAGGCAATGGCGAGTTCTTCGGCGTCTCGTGGGGATGTCGTACGGATGGATGCGCATGAAGTTAAATGGCTTCTGGTTGTTGTCACTGCAACCATGGTTTGGTTGTCAGCGTAGCTCGCCGCATCGGTGTAGGACACGTCAGAGCGATTGCCATATAAGCGTTCGTGGGCTTGGCTGCGGGCGGTCCTGCGCTCGGGATGGAGGTCGGGGTTCATATTCTTTGGTAGGGGTCGTACAGAGATATGTTTACGCCACTCGTCTGACAAAGGGGCCAGGTGGGTTTGTTCTGTACAGGGCCAGTTGATGGATTAAAGAACAAAGCGGCCTGCTGGAGTGTGTGTCAGACGGAGGCGCTGGCTTGCGAGATGACCTTCAATGAGTTCCTCAATAGTGTTGTGAAGGCCCATTTCAAGAAGCTTGGTTGTCGATGTACTCATAGGGAGCCCGAGTGCTTGTTTAAATGCCTTCCGAATGATCCTGTTTAGTGCTTCAATGTCGGATTTGGTTAGGGCCATGTATGGAGCGACATAGGTGAGGCGAGAAATGACGAAAGCTTGAATTAGTCTCATTGTGTCCTTTTCTTTCATTCCTCGATGCCGGTTAGTGACCCGCCTAATCATATGCACGACTTGAGCTGACATATTACGCAGTTTTGACAAGGCAAAGTCGTTTCGGGTATTGGCTTGGATGGTAAGGCCTAATATCTTGAGTGAGGGGCTAGGTTTGATCGAATGGCCGTCAAGCGATATTTCGATGGGCTCGACGTGGTGTCGTGGGGGGTGTTTCCGGATGATGACAAGTTCTGATTTTTGCGGTGAACAATGTAAGCCACAAGCTTGGGCGTAATTATTGACTTCTTCGGCTGCACGCTGCAATGTGTCCTGCAGCCCACCGAGAGAGTCTGTGTCAGTCCAGAGGGTGATGTCGTCTGCATACAATGCGTGGTGAAGATTCGGAATCTGCTCTAGCTGTTTTGGTAGACCCAGAAAAGCGATATTGAAGAGGAGTGGAGACAATACCGAGCCTTGCGGTGTACCCCGACTGCCAAGAGAGATTGGTTTGGATTTTACATCTCCAATTTTGAGCACAGCCTGCCGGCCTGTGAGGAAGTCCGAAATGTAGGAATAAATTCGGTTGCCACAGCCAGTATTATTAAGACGTGAGAGAATCGCTGCGTGCGCAACGTTATCGAAGGCCCCTTTTAGGTCGAGGGCCAAAATGGCTCGAGGTGAGTGGCGAGTGGCAGGTGCAATGACCTCTTCTTTAAGTCGCAACATAATATCCTGGGTGCTTAAATGTTGTCGAAAGCCGAACATTGTTTTGGGCATTTGGTTGGTGTCTTCAAGGTATGGCTGCAGCCTTTTGAGTATAATGCGTTCCAATAGCTTCCCCACGCAAGAGGTAAGTGAAATAGGCCGGAGATTGTCTATGTGTGGGGATTTGCCCGCTTTAGGAATGAAGCGGACTTCAGCGGTTTTCCATTGAATAGGTAGGCGGCCAGATGTCCAAAATTCATTCAGGTGTTTAAGCAGGATGGCAAGTTCATTATCACCTAAATTGGCCAGGAGCTTATAGGTTACTTGGTCAGGACCCGGGGCACTCCTTTTCTTGCATTCCGCCAGGGCTGCTTCCAGTTCAAAAAGTTGGATATCTCGGTCCAAATCTGCGTTGGGAGCACCAGAGTACGGTGGCGGCGGGGATAGTATCTCTGTTTGGAGGTATTTAGCCGTTAAGTCTTGAATGAGGTGTTCTGGAGTGCCGGGGTAAGCGTGAAGAGTGCGGGCCATGTTTCGATTTGATTCCCCCTTGCTGTTTAGGGGGTCAATAAGGTACCTAAGTAGGTTCCAGGTTTTGCGGGAGGTCAGAGTGCCTTGGAGGCTGTCGCAAAGCTGCAGCCAATTTTCTTTGCTCAACGACTGTGCATACTCCGCCGCCTGTTGACTGAGAAGAGATATCCTCCTACGGAGCTTCCGATTGTGGCGCTGGCGTTTCCATCTACGGGCAAGGCTATGGCGTGCTTCCCAAAGGTGAAGCAACCTCGCATCCACACAAGGGGTCTGGTAAGTCGTGGTTACAGCTCGCGTATGAGAGTGAACTGTCTGAAGAATGTCGTCTATCCATGCAGTGTAGGACTGATCGGGATTTGGCGAATGGCTGCAACGCTCTTCATATAACGCTTCACGTGAAGCCCATTGGTGTTACCCTGCCAAGTGCAATTAGGGTGTCACCCTGTCATACCGTGATGAAATCTACCGCGTATTAATTAAAACGCATAATGTACGGCAGGCGACGAAAGTCTGTAAACATACCTATGGTGCAGTCCAGTTTTTCACCAGTTTATGTTATTAGGTAGAGAATTCTTGCCCTTTAAAATTAACCTCCAAGGCTGCTATCTTGTCCCGCTGTCTGATGTGGCAGTATTCATTTCTGTTGCAGCAGCAGCGTAAGTACGACTTTGTTGCCTAGATTATTATCCTTGTGCGACACGTTCTGAGGCATGCCCGTTTCGTGTGCCCGTCCAAGCAGCTTCAGCTAAGAGAACATGCCTTCCATCGAGGCCACGTCGTACCTGCCTTTCGGGCTGGGACCGCGCATGTGCGTGGCAACGGTGCTCGCGCAGACAGAGATCGCGCTCATCATCGCCATGCTGCTGCGGACGTACCGGCTGGAGCTGCCGCCTGAAGAACTCGCCAGTGTGAGTCCCGAATTGGTGCACAGCTTACTAACTTACAGTATCACACACAAAATAAAAAAAGAGCTTGTTTTGCTTAGGAGGCCAAACATGTTAGGGTTCGGGGAGTCCCTTTTGCCTCAAGTACCTAACTGCAGGCCAGCTACACACCGCATTAGTGGCAGCTACTAACTCAGCTTAAGGCAACGCATCCATGACTACTTTTACCTATCGTGACGTCCGCTATCCCTGTTTTTGCATGCCAGTTCTCTATTCTTTATCAGCAGTTTTCTACCACTTGCGTGAGCGTAAAGCTGCCTAAAACATTACGAGTTTTAGCTGACCGTTTTTCACGGTCCGCTCCGCTCCGATAGCAAGCGGGAGTGGCATCGCGCATGCGTGGCGCGCCTGGCCGCGAACGGCATTGGCTCCCGTTTCGCTGAGCGGGCCGCCAGCACCGGAGCGGGCCATCGAAAACGGCCAGCTAAAACTCTCTATTATCACACAATTCGGATTGCCTGACTTGTAAAACTCTGGTTTAATTTGTGCTTCAAACGTAACTTCAGCCTTTGGAAAAGTTTTATTCCCTTGTATATTTTACGTTTTTTAGCAATTTATCTGATATCGATGAGTAATGGCGTCTTCTCTTTCTATTCAATGTCACCCTTTTTTGTCGTCATTTCAGCTTATTCCCCATGGGCGCTTATCATGTTGGGCTTCACTTAATAGGAAAACATCCACGGAGTCCGAGCGCTTGGTATTATATAGATTTCGCAAGTTCGCTGTACTACCAGAAATAACAAATTATATTAGAAGCAATAGCGACTCCCCTGCGTCGACATAAGCCAGCCGTAGGGGACGGCAAAAAAGGAGAAGTTGTACAATAAGGCAGGGGAGAAGAGGGGTAAACGTTTTCTAACGAAATCCTCCCATAATAACGCACAACACGTACCCGAACCATATTCATTTTCAAGGTAAGGTTCCTTGCAAATGGAGGGTGGGAATTTTTTTCATTGATTTCATGCAAAATGAGGGCAGGAATTTTTTTATTGATTTCAAACCTTGTCAATAACTATACCGCACATACTTGGACTGCGTGTTATGTGTGACGACCGAGTAGTGCAAAGACAGCTTTGAAGAATTGTTGGCCTAGCAACCATAATATGGTGCATTCACGCTAACTTCAGATTGTTTCCTTTCCCCTCTTCCCATGCACGTCCCTCTCTTCGCAGGACGAGGGTGTGTATACAGCAACGGCGCTCCTAGGACTGCCCAGAGATGGCCTGAGAATAAAGCTGACCAGACTCTGATTTTCTCAGTGCGAAAATTGCCTTCTGGCTGTGTTTAAAGGTTTTTCTTGTTGCATAATTCTACCCGCTGCCACAAAAGCAAACCTACACACGCACGCGCTCACACAAAGGGAACCCAAAAGGCAGTTGAACTAGGAATGCAAAAACGGAACTGCTAACCAAGTAACCACTGCAGTGTATAGTATTGAAAGATGGGCGATTACACCGTGCGCAGAAAAAAAATGGCCTAGGCTCAGGTCAACACGCAAAGCCAAGAGGACATTGCCACGAAAACGCTCCTTTTTGTGAATGCATGTCTACATAGTACTCACGGCTAATAAGCGTCGTTGGTGAGCGGTAATGTGCTAAATATGATTGGCCACTAGTTTTGGCGACTAGTTTTTATGTATACTCAAAAATACATACACTGTAAACGGGAGCTGCTTGTTAGCAAATCATTTAATGAATCTGTGGTTATTCAGGAAACAACAAAAGTGTGCTAGGAACACAAACAGAACACCGTGTTACAACCATGATACAATAAAAATTGTGCAATACCTTCCTACCTTCACGTGAAACGAATGAAAAAGAAAAAGTGCTCCCAGCCCCGACAAATGTTAGGGCTAACAACAAAAATTCCGCACTGCCTCGGGTGAAGTTACGAGGCTGTTTTGCGGACCCTGTATGAACTCTGAGCGGTTTGAATCAGAGTTTTTCCAGTCGCACCGTGACTCCCTCACTCGGAAAACCTAGGAGCGACGAAGCGGCATACTTTGGAGGTTCCTGGAAAAGGAAACAAGCAAGCATTTCAGTGACGGTGACAGACGGACGGACGGATGGACGGACAGGACGGACGGGCCGACAAGCAGGCAGGCAGGCATGCAGGCAGGCAGGCATGCAGGCAGGCAGACAGATGGGCGGACGGACGGACGGACGGACGGACGGACAGACAGACAGACACAGACAGACAGACACGATTGCAGGCTAATCACATTGTGTAGCTGCAGTGTTTGATCTCAATCGAAGTTGGAAAATGCGTTAAATAACTGTTTACATTTTTTAAAGTACATTGTAATTTGCTAGAAATATTAAAAAAAAATTGACTTGAAACGGTAACGCACCAAACTAAAACAAGCGAACACGTTTGCACTGAACAATTATGCGGGAAATATGAAAGCTTTATTACGCGTGAGGTAGCTGTTAGCTGCAGTGAACGAGTAATGAAACCGTAACGGACAGCATGTCTCCTTTCGTACTGCTGCTTGTATGGAGCAGTATGAGCACCCTTTCGAAAATTATTTGTGAACACTGGATATTTCCTACATCCGCTTACTGATTAAACCGACGTAAATGATTCTGTTGCCCGGTGGTCAAAAGGGGTGTCACAGTGGATGAGGGGTTGAAGGTGTCTACAGGCTCTTGTCTTTTGCCTGATATCAAATCTCAGATTCGAATGGAGCTTTCACGCTGTGGAGCTACATTTGTGTCATGGGGCACCCTGTGCGGAATGGTTGCGGACTAATGTAGACGATCTAAGCGTGTTTAATGTGCGGAAAACCGTCGTACTCGCAGCCGTTTTTTTCCTTCAAAAAGAGAGAAAAAGAAACAGAATTTGCGAATCCCGCAAACCCACCTAGAAGTGCTGCATCCAATATTCTGGAGGAAATTATGCAAACGAGAAAGGGAAACTCACACAGTGGCGTCACAACCCTTGTGTATACGTTATCCTAACTTTGAACGCGAACATCGATCGCACAGGTCACGAGGCTGTAGATGTGCCCACTTACGTGCCGGTACTTGGGGCTGGGCAGCAGCCTGTACCTGGTCACCAGCATGGCCAGAGCTAGCGTCAGCTCCATCTGCGCCAGCGCGGAAGCGATGCACTTGCGTGGTCCGAAGCCATACGGGAAGTAGGACATGGGCCGGATGCTGTCCTGGTTGGCCTTGCTGAAGCTGCGTCACGGCGGTGAAAGAGAGAGAGCATGAAAAAAAAAGCGCATGGACCATTTGACATGCTTCTATTGTGGCTGAAACGTCATTAGCATTATGGGCAATCCAGCCTTACTTTAGACGCATGGATCATACTCGCTGACTTCAAAGATATTTAAAGTTTAAAGGAAACGGTTCTCGAATGAAGCATTCATTTTTCCCCCGCCAGTGCCGGTTTGCGCTCTGCATCCGTAGCTCTCATTTTACCGTCTCTGTCCAACTCCACGTCTTCTGAAAGAACCTGTGGACGAGACGTACACCTTGTCATTGCGCCCTTTCAGCAGTTAGCCGCCTGTCTAACTTTTACCATTTTACTCTGACGTCCAGCCACACCCACTATGTAATTTACCGTTACTGCAAACTGTTTTATTAAATCGAGAACTTCGTAAAATCGGGACTGTTGTTTTACAAGCAGTTGATTGCATAAATTCGATGTCTAAGTGAAGGCGCATTCCAGCGCCTGCCGTGGCTTCGTAATGGCGGCGGCCACGACTCTCGCCTGCCGATAATTGAGCAATGCGCTATACGTTCCCAGTGAAAACAATATCAATGACACTCTGGAGGTTCTGACGGAATTAATTTATTTCCTGGCAAAACAGCCTGTGATTTTCGCCTCTGTGCGTTTCGGACGTTCTCTCGGACAGCGAGCCACCGCATCGGTTCCGTCATTCTCGGCGAGTTTAACCCAGTTAATTTTCCTCTACACCAGCCCAAGGTTGTTTCGTGCTCCAGGAACATATCCGGAATGCCCTGAACAATTTTAGTGAGCTTTCGACCATCTTTTTTTACGACAGTAATCCCGTTGGCATAAATACTATGGTACAAGTATACGTTAACTCCCGTTTCGCGAAGAAACCATCTGATGGACTTTTATGCCCGCACTCAACTCAGGCGCGTCCGCTAAGCCTACTACAGCTCGCCTCCAGCGGCGCGCCCTTCGACCGACTACCGGCCAGCCACTTGCTTCCTCCGACATGGCTCCCAAATACGTTCAAGACAAAGACGGCTGGAACCACCCTGTCCTTCGACACTCTGCGAGCCCCGCCCCTCAGTTGCAAACCACTCTTGTCTTACACCCTGGTGACTATCTCAACCTCTCCAAGAACGACCCATGCACCCTCCATGCAGTGCTCCGGAACAAGGCGTCCCTTACTCCCGCTGAAGCTGCCAAGTGCATGGTTCGTGTCAACAATGTCAAAAACCTTGCGTTTCTGCTCTGCTTAGACTCTGACATCAGCAAACAACTTCAGCAAATATCCAGCATTGACCTCGAAGACCGTCCTTGTCACGTCACCATTTACCCCACCACTCCTTCGAACACCTGTAAAAGCGTTGTGCACGACATTCCAGCGGGCACAAGCCCCGGCCATCTCATGCGCCACATGTCGACGCTTCTTCAAGGAACCAAGATCTTGGCTGCACGAATGATGGGCCGCACGGCCACGGCCATAATCACCTTCGAAGGTACACACATCCCCCGTGAGATCTGCTAAGCCGGTGGCATCTTTCGCTGCCGCCCTCATCGTCTAAAGCCCAATACTGCCACCGTTGCCAGCAAATTAGCCATCGTGCTGACGTCTGCACTTACAAACCCCGCTGTCCGACCTGCGGCCAAGTACTGCCCGAAGACGCTAGCCACACCTGCTCAGCAGATCCGGTCTGCCTCCGCTGCGGTGGTCCCCATCGCGCTGACGACGCCACATTTCTGACAGGAAAACCGCGGATGCAGCCGTTCGCCAGACAGCGTACAACAAACGTGTCGCTCAGCGCGCAGCTGCAGTGGCAGCTGATTCAGCAGCCACTACCTATACCGCGCAAGTGACGCAGCCGCAGTCGCACCCGGTTCACCATGCCCTCTCGCCGCTCCGCTAGCTCGTCTGCACGTCTTCCTGCAAACCCTTCGAACGACGGCCCTGTGGCCCACCACAGCCGTAATCAAGCTGCCCAGGTAAGCCAGCTACTCTCCCACACACCTGAACACGCTCGAAAATCTCCTGCACTGACCTACAGAGATATCCTCCACAAACAACTTCCTGCCCCACAAGCCACCGAGCCTCGTCCCCCTCCCCCACTCAACGTAGACATGACCAGAGTCCTTCAATAATTTCTGACATGACCAATGCTCCCCTGTCCCCACAGTCTCCTCCTCTCCCTCCGCCTAACGCTTCCCTCCCCCCGGCTTCGACTCCGGCAACCAAACGCAGCCGCTCTTCGGAGGGCTCACCGTCCGCCCCAGTGACCCTTCCACCAGACGACCTCTACGCCTCTCTCTTCCATCGTATTGAAGAATACGCCCAGAAGTTTGATACGGCAATATGACTCACGGAAGTTGACTCACCAACTTTCCCTCAAACACGAGCAGCAAGCCCTTTTCCAGCAGAAACATCAAGAATACACTGACCACGTCGCCCACTTTTCCACTCAGCTCAATGTGCGCTTTGAAGAGCAGAGTAAACACTTTCAATCTCTCTTCTCCGGCTTTATCACTCAACTCCAGTCCACTTATCCCCTCCCTCCAGCACTGTCACCTCTCGCGGAATAAGCATAGCAGATCACGTACTCATAATTCAATGGAACTGTCATGGTTTCAAGAACAAGCGTAATGCCTTCCTCATTTGGCTTCAGTCATAACCTCAGCTACCAGACATCCTCCTCGTCCAAGAGACAGGACTAAATCCTACGCTACCTGGGTATGTCACGTTTCAGCAAAGTCCCTGCCTTGCCACGCTGGTCCACTCCACCCTCACGGCTACTCTTGAACATGACCCCGCCAATAACCTCACTGTTTCAATTCCTCTTAAGCGCGGCCCTCTGCTCTTTACCAACGTTTACAGTCCCCCGCGCAATACTCTACCCGCGCATGAAGAACTGTTCCATCCTTGTCGAACCAAAACCCGTCTTCAGCATATCCTGGCCGGCGACTTCAACGCCCGACATCCTGCCTGGGGCTATATCAGGGAATGCAGGAAGTCCGCCAGGTGCATTGAGCTGTACAAGAAGCTGGGTACACACTACATAATGACGTACAAGAATACACACGTATGGGCAACTCCGTGGAACGCAATACCAACCCCGACCTCACTTTCACTACTCGAGCTCTCCTTCTACGGTGGAAACAGACTCAAGAATATATGAGCAGTGACCATGCCATCTTATGCCTCACGGTCTCCGCATCTCCAAAACGAATCAAGTGGAAATCTGTCGCATCACCGATTGGCATAAATATCGACAACAGCGCTGCAACCCCCCTTTCACAGACGTACCTACCTGGACACAGCAACTTATGCATGCTCTTGATAAGAATACCAAGGTTCTTGCCACGAACGAGGCCACTCCTCACATAGATGCACACCTGTCACACCTGCCCGCGCTTCTCTCATGAAGGGTGGAATCGGTGCAAAACAAACCGTAGACTCCGCGCCCGAATCAATCGACTTAACGAGCACATTCAGGAATACTCTAACGACCTCCGCAGGGAACACTGGAATACCATGTGTGATGAACTTCAGAACACCCTGAGCACTACCAAGACGTGGCGTATACTCAAAGCTTTAATAAATCCCGACTCCACAAAGATTATGACCACCCAGAAGATCAATCGCCTCTCCACTCAACATAAAGGCCCAGCCACTCTGATGGACACCATCAAGAAACTTTATATCACTTCTTTGTGTCAACCTCGGTATTCTGAATATAATGGCTCTCCAAACCCCGAACTTGATGAGGAATTCATTTTGGCTGAGCTTCGCATCGCCCTCTGTATGTGTAGAGGCAGCAAATCTCCTGGTCCCGACTCTGTACCTATGACCCTATTTCAGAATATGTCATATGTTGACCAACACCATCTCTTACATGCCATCAACCGCGTTTGGACAGGACAAATACCACTCTGCAACTTATGGAAGAAGGGCCACATGATCTTCACCCCGAAGCCCGGCA
This sequence comes from Haemaphysalis longicornis, assembly GCF_048455015.1. NCBI lineage: Eukaryota > Metazoa > Arthropoda > Arachnida > Ixodida > Ixodidae > Haemaphysalis > Haemaphysalis longicornis. The sequence goes on from NW_027526385.1 coordinate 3,975,874, forward strand.
AACCTCTAGATCTCCCTAACATCCGTCCAATAACACTGACCTCTCACGTTGACAAAGTTATGGAGCATATGACCCTAAATCGCCTTCAGCAACATCTAGAGGATACCCAAGCACTCCTTCACTCTATGATAGGATATCGCTCACAGCTATCTACTCAAGACACACTGCTTCGCATATACGAGGACATCCTTCAGTCTCCCTGCTCAGCCCAGCTAAAAACCATCCTTGCTATAGACATAATGTAGGCATTTGACTATGTGGATCACGACGCTATGCTCTCAGAACTAGCAGATACAAATTTCGGCTCGAACATGCACAGTTACGTCCGGGACTTTCTTCAATCTTGTACCCTGACCATACAAATTGGCGACCACAAGCTTGACGGGGTACCTAGCACCCTCAGAGAGGCATTTATTCAGGGCGTGGTCCTCTCTCCTACATTATTTAACCTCGTCAAGCGCCGTATCCACCGTTCTCTACAATCCTTCCCCGAAATTCAGGACTCTCTGTATGCCGACGACATTACTATCTGGATCAATCGCGGCAGTCTGGGATTCATTCAAGACACCCTTCAAGACGCCCTAAGAGCTGTTGATCAAGCAGCTCACACTATCGGTCTAGCTTGCTCGGCTGAGAAAACTTCCTTGCTGCTTGTGCACTCCCGTAATTGGAAATTACCTCAAGTTGTTCTTCATCATCATGACAACACCATCTACCCACAAAAAAACTTTGAAAGTTCTTGGCCTTCACATGCAATCTGATGGAGCAGGAGGTTTGGCCGTGCAGCACATTCTCCGTCAGGCCGAACCCATCCTTAACATGATGCGCCGTGTCACTACACGCTTCAGGGGACTCAAAGAACAGGACCTTCTTCAACTCCGCGATGCTCTTATCCTCTCCCGCATTCGCTATCAAGCGCCGTCCGTCGTCCTAACGCGCACATTGGAAGGGAAGCTTGACGATCTAATCCGCAAAGCGACAAAAATATCTCCGGAGTTCAACAAAGGCAGAATAGCGAGAGCCAAAGCGCTAACAGACATACATGCCAGCGACACCAAGGCCAGATACGTGAACGCGGCAGAGTATGCCGGCCGCAACGGTTTCACTGTCGCCGTGGTCGACGCCGACGGAAACACCCGCACGGCAGCCAGCACGTTGTGCACTCAATCCGAAGAGGCCGAGGAGATGGCAATCGCTCTGGCCATCGCATACCGGGATTGCCAGACCGTGCTGAGTGACTCCAGGCAGGCTGTAAGGAACTTTTCCAAGGGCAGAATCGCACCGACGGCGGTCCGCGTACAAGAAGTGAATAGAAACAAGCAGGTACGCATCAAGTGGTTCCCGGCGAGGCGTCGGAAAGAAACGCAAACCGCAACGAAACGGCACACGCTAAGGCGCGAGCACTAACCGACCGCGCCCACGGCGACCGTGCGCTATGGTTAAGTACACGAGACAGGATGACAAACTATAACGAGATAACCAAGGCCTTCCGTCTGACCCGCAGACTTCTCCCGCCACCTTGCACGGGGATAAGCAGGTCGCAGGCCGTTGTATTCAGGCAACTACAGATAGGCACGCTGCCGAGCCCGGCTCTGCTCCACAGAATGTGTCCTGAGTCACACCCGATCGACAAGTGCAAGACATGCCGCAGAGAGACGGCCACCTTTGCACACATGTTGTGGGATTGTATCAAGAATCCAAACGGGGCTAAATAAGGACGCATACCGCCGCGACTAGAGGCCGCGACGATGAGCAACAACCAAGAAGAACAACTATAAGCCGTCCAGCAGTCCGTCGAGGCACTGGCCAGGCAGGAACCCGGGGAGCCGACAACGGCTAGCGGGGATCCACGCCACACGCCCACCACGAGGACGACGTAGGCCCAGTCTACGCGCGAAGGCGCGCATTGCAGGCATCAATAAAGTTTTTCCAATCCAATCCAATCTGGGTCTTCATATTATCACTAGCACCACCCGACTTGCGGAACTTGGTGTTCTCCCTACGGTTACTGATATAATTGACATCCATCGCAGCCACCAACGTCAACGCCTCTCCGAAACTGCAACCGGTCTTCATATCTTACGCACGTTAGGATACCCGTACCGTCCTCTCAGACCTCAAACAACTCCTCTGGACAGCAAAATACTCAACCATATTACCGTAGCACCTATTCCCCGCCACATGGACAAGGAACGCAATCCCAAACGCCGTCTTATTCGTGCCGCAAACTACGCCAAGAAAGTAAACCGTGATACTGACAGCCGCCACGTATCCACAGATGCGGCATTTGAAGATAACTTCGGTGCGGTCGCCTTCATCACTTCAGGGGGTACTCACTACTCCATCACTCGACGGTGCACCTCCCCAGAAGAAGCCGAACTTCTCGCTATCGCTTTAGCCGCTGCTGACAACACATCCCCCGTCCACACGACCAATATCTACACCGATTCAAATTCAGCATGCTACCACCTGGCTGAGGGTCTTGCCTTCCCCTCCTCACTGTCCCTCTTAAAGAACGTTAAAGGGCCTTTTCCCGTGCACTGGGTCCCTGGTCACGCAGGCGTTGCAGGGAACGAACGCGCTCATCAGCTTGCCCACGAAGCTCTCCTCCGGGCCCCTGTCGACGCTCGCGACACAAATCCTTGTCCTCCCCCTCCGCTCCCTACCTTAGCAGACATTCTAAGTGCCGCACGTTCCCTCCCCTCCATTCCGGGCTTACCCGTCGCGAGCAAGTAGTCATTCGGCAGGCGCAAACATACACACTTCACACACCCACTCAGCTCCATCTGTTCCAACGCACGCTAGACACCCCTGTCCCACTCTGTCCCCATTGCCTCATTCCCCCTACCCAGGACCACATTCTGTGGGAGTGCCCCTACAACCCTACCCAACCACACAATTACACCGGAGAGTGGCTGGCTGTTGCGGCGAGTCTCCAACAGCAACGGGAACTGGCGGCCCACATCATCAGGGCCCTCAGCCGCTGTCTGGACCGAGGCGGCTGATTCGCCCCACCATCCCATGAATAATAAAGTTTCCATCCATCCGTCCGTCCGTCCGTCCGTCCGTCCGTCTGTCTGTCTGTCTGTCTGTCTGTCTATCTATCTATCTACCTATCTATCTATCTATCTATCTATCTATCTATCTATCTATCTATCTATCTATCTATCTATCTATCTATCTATCTATCTATCTATCTATCTATCTATCTATCTATCTATCTATCTATCTATCTATCTATCTATCTATCTATCTATCTATCTATCTATCTATCTATCTATCTATCTATCTATCGATCCATCCATCTATCTATCTATCTATCTATCTATCTATCTATCTATCTATCTATCTATCTATCTATCTATCTATCTATCTATCTATCTATCTATCTATCTATCTATCTATCTATCTGTCTGTCTGTCTGTCTGTCTGTCTGTCTGTCTGTCTGTCTGTCTGTCTGTTTGTCTGTCTGTCTGTCTGTGCGCTTCGTTAGCATTGGGCGGACCCTTGTAGTACGCAAGCACGTTCAACACGTCCTCTGTTCCTTAGCAAGCCCCAGCAGAGCGCCTGGGGAAGTCAGTAGCGTCCATCACCTGGCCTGCTGCGAGCACAGGAGCTTCAGCAGTTTCTGCTTCATCAGCGCCCTCTGACACCTCCTGTATGCCGGAAACTAACCGTGCGATATCTGGGCCTGCTCAGTTTCCCTCGTAGAGCTACGAAACAACTAAACAAGATGCCTCGTTTTTTTCCCTCACGTGACGCAATAATCTTCATGAAAATCTGACGAAACGCATTGCAGTTGCTTCTTTTAAATGTGTCTTGTTTCTACAAATACTTAATTAAATGGGGAATGGCACCGAATCTATTTCGTTAGTTCGAGTTGACAAAAGCATCGAGCCGTATAGGCACCTGCGGGGGAATCCAAATTTGTTCGATATAGTTTGGGTAATTCGCAAGATCGGGTTTTGTTAGATCGAGTTTTGACCGTAGCCCTGTCAGCGGGTATATAAACATTGCTGGCAATTTTAGTTTATCCTCAAAGCACGCTACACAACCGACCCCTTTAAAGGTCTGCCTAATTTCTATACACAGGTGATTTCGTAGGCAGACATTTTTGGAGGTGGGGGCAACATAAGCTGTCCCAACGAAAAGATCGAGGCCCTAGCGCACTTTTTTAACAGCATTTTCGTATGCGGCGAAGGTGCGACACATCCAATGTTACAGAAGAACAGACATATTTGCTTGCTGATTTCACACTGGAAAGTCCCGCATTTAAAAGAAACGCGTCTGCCAACCGTTCAGGGTCAAACTTTTTCGGTTCCGGCCACAGCTCCAGGTCGTAGTGGAAGTCGAGGGTCGGTACGGACACGTTCACGCCCTTGAGGATGCGCACTCCGTTGTGTTCGTAGTCTTCGTCGCATATCCTGCGAACTGAGCTGCAAGAACATCACAGTAGCACTTGTAGCTTCTTTACGCTAAAAAAATGACAAAAGGTTACAAATTGAAGCTATTTCATCGAAGCGGACATGATCCGTCGTGTTGGTGGTTAGCACAATGAATGCAGGATGTTTCTGCCTACTTCTACAGTACTTCTCTGCAAAATATCGACAAGGAAAAGAGCTATGAACCCCTCCATCCAACGACGACGATGGTTGTACGCGAAGTTTTTTCGTGAAGGATTCCTTGGCTGTGTCTGAGTATGGACTCTGACTCGTTGACCTTCGAGTTTGACAACCACGATGTCTGGACTTTTTATCGCAGCGGCTTTGATCTTGACTCTTCGCCATTTGATTTCGCACCAAGAAAGCTTCGCGTTCAACCGTCGTCGTCGTTAGACGGAGGGGTGCATGATTTTTCTTTCGAATTTCGCGCGTCCATGCACCCCTCTTCAAATCCAAACTGCTTCGACCGTTCCGGAACGATGCAGCTGGATAGACGTCGGCTTCACACTGCGAGGGAACCAGGCTCGATTCCGACCACGGGAAGCGTTTTTTTCTTCACTTCGCCCAGGATTGATCATCGTCATCATCATCGTCAGAGAAAGTTGGCTTTCCTTCAGTGCGTTTTGTGTGGACTACAGACGACAACAGTGAAAGGCTAAAAGCATCGTTTTAAGAGATCACCCTTCTGCCCGTCTAAAGTAGAAGCGGTCCTTATCGACTTCTAAAACCATTTTAGAGAAGTGAATTCCGGTGACAGGTTTGCAAAAAGCAGGGGTAAGTGAGGAAAACAGAAAGGCGAATCACCCTGGCAGTGCAGGGTAGAGTCTCACGACTTCGGACAAGACTTGTCGCAGGTACGTCAGCGTTCCGATGTTGTCGTACGTCAGTGCCCCCTAGAAAAAAAATATAGCATAGTATTTCTGCACGTGTGCCTGCGTTCATCTAAAGGTTGCTGTTCCACTTCCAAGAAATGCGAATTCCAATTGATTGATTGATTGTGGGGCTTAACGCGCCGACGCAACGCAGGCGATAGTGGAGGGCTCCGGATTAATTTTGACCACCTGGGGATCTTTATCGTGCGCCGAAATCTCGTACACACGGGCGTTTTTGCTTTTCGCCTCCATCAGAAAAGCGGCCGCCGCGGCCGGGAATCGAACCCGCGACCTCGTGCTCAGCAGCGCAACGCCTTAGCCACTGAGCCACCGCGGCGGGTTGCGAATTCCAATGCTTGGTGTTGAGTACGCCCAGCGTGAAATAAGAACGCTTAGTTACTTTATCGAAATTTTCTTTCATTAACATAATTTGATGCACTGGGGTTTTGTTGCAGTAAATTGTTTGACAGATAGCTAAGTAATGCATTCAAGATAAAAAAAATCCACATAACAACTGCAGTGAGCGCTAAGTGGCAAATAACAACAGGGAAAAAGAAACGCGCATCTAATTCATGCTCGGAACTTTGAAAAATAAAAGTCTGTGACCAGGTCCTAAGGATACCACGGTGTTGTCAAAAGTGTGTATGTATATAAGCTGTGTTCTTTCCAAAATAGTTGAGAGTGCAGCCCTGTCCTGTTCGTTTCTCGTTCTTGTGTTCCGTGTTTTCTTGCGCTAATATTTGATGGTGGAGGATATTGTAGACTTCTAAGAGCACATCATGGCGCAATAAACTCGAAACCACGTCCATGCCACGTCGCTCACCTCCTTTTCCACAAGGCCCAGCACCTCTGCTCGAACCCGGTCCTGCACTTCGGGGTGCTCTGAGAGGAGGTAGCAGCCGAATGCCAGTGGGGACGCGATGGCATCAACACTGAAATGAGGAAACGCGGGTAGCTTCACCTTGAATTTAAACGTAGAATACTTTTTCTCTCAATGCACGCACTTCCCATGTCGCGGTTTGGGCATGAGTCGCTGAATAAAGTCTCTCCATTGCTCTCTCACGAACTAAAGCAGGAAAAAAACTGTATGCCGGCGTGAATAGGCGCTGTTTCACGAAACGTTATTGTTAGCGGCAAACGTTGCTGCACAACACTACTGGTTTTGCTATGCAGGTGATTGATTGCAACACAGAGTATAACACAAACGGGAAAAATAAGAAAGGGAAGGGGAGAGAGAGGGGGGGGGCAGAAGGAGGAAAGGAGGGAGGGAGGGGGGAGAGAGAAAGAGATAACAAATGCAGGGTAACTCTGGGGCAGCGCGGGTGTATACACTCGGTGACCAAAAAAAGCGCAGTGTGAAAGTAGTACTGTTCATGTCCTGTGGCAAAATGGCGCATAAAAGAGGGCTTATGTCAGAATGACAGACTTCCCTGTGCGAATGCTTAACAGTGTTGATAACCTGTTCGTCAATACGTGGTGTCCATAGCCACTGGGCTCATGCACGTGCTTCGCGTTACCTACAATCAAGATTTTGGTAAAGAACTTCGTTTTCAGTCAAAGCAGTAGCAGCAAAGCAGCAGTCAAGGCCCCAGTAAGTTATCAGCATTGCGGTGATTCTTTACACATAATTTATAGGAGCGGTTAAAACTATGACTACACATAACCTTCGCACCTACATGCGAATAAGGTATGTGCAAAATGTTTCCCAGTTTATAGGTAAAACGCCTAGTTCTTCTGGCCTTGTCTAATAAAAATACCGGTTTCGCGCTTTTAATTTAGCATTTTACGTGCTGCCGTCATCACAAATAGCGTATCCGTGGTGCGTCTCTAATCAGAGCTGTTAAATTGTTTAATCAAAGCTTGTTTAAATTGCTTTTCAAAATCAAATTGCTTTTATATCAAAGCTTTTTAAATGGTGCTTCGAAAAAAAATAATGGTTATTTTGCTGACTTACCTCGCATTGATGAAAAGGCAAGTGTTAGATTCTGTTCGCAGAGTGGCTGGGCGAGCCATAAACACGTCGGAGAGCTTCCTCCCTAATGTAGAAAGGATTCAGGGAGGCTACTCAATAAATATCCAGCCAAGGTATGTCTGTGCACAAAAAAAGGGTCATCCAACATTCCTTTATATATCGCAATTGCGAGTTATGAACAGCTGCACCATTCCCCGGTCTCAGTCGAAAAAAGCTTTTAGTCCGCTGTAAAACTCAAAACTTTTGTCGTGCAGCTGAATGCCTCCGTCACTCTATCACACAGGCTATGAAGTTTAACAGCGGAGCTGTTTAAGCTTGAGCTTGGTTCGGTGGTGCCAGAAAAAAAAATACGCAGAAAAAAGATACACGCGGTGACTTCTGGCGCAGAGTGAGAGCGCGAAAGCAACTTGCGTCAGCAAAGACCGGATAGCCTCCCGGCCTAGCCTCCCAGTAGGGCTCAACTATAGTCGGGCCCAGCTTCCAGCAGCGTCAAGAGCTCGCCTCGCAGCCGGGCTCAACTCTACTTGGGGAACGTGCGGCATAAAAGAAGGTCCGCTGGCGCAAGAAGGGAGATAGCGGGGCTCAATCGGCGGCCTGCCGTGCGCTCAAAATAAATAAATAAATAAATTGTTCCAGCTTACACTAGTGGTGCAAGGCTTGAGAAACAGCGGGGCTGGGGGCCGAGCCGGCTTCTTCACCCCTGGGATCCGCTGTCAGTGTTGGGGACCAACCGGAACGGCCCTGTGAAATCCGGCTAAACTTGGCCTCACCCCTCCACACTTAGCTTGGCTTAGCAACCCAAAACTTAACAAAAGTTAGCAAAGCGTAGCAAAATTTAGCAAAACCCAGCAAAACCGGAAGAGGCTAGGTCGAAACTCTCCGCTGTTTCTCCAGCCTTGCACCCCTACTGCAAGCTGCGCCATTTTGTAGCGTAAGCTACACTGACCGAGGTTGAGGAGTTTCGCGTGTGCAGTGAAGGGCCGTTCTGCGCAAGCGCGAGGGACATTGGATTGAACTGGCTTGGCTTGGCTTGGATTTGGATTGGATTAGATTAAAGTGGATTGTATTGAATTGTGCTGCGTCATAGCCGCGGCAGACGCACTGGCGCCGGCGCGTGCCCAGGTGTACGCCTTAATTGCGCAGTAGCCAAGTCTGACGCTGCACCGGAGCCGCTTGATAGCCGTTTCGCGTGGCTCTGAGCATGCCCGAGGAGCCGTGACTGGACTGGACTGGACTGGACTGGATTAGACTGAATTGGACTGGACTGGACTGGACTGGATAAGACTGGATTGGACTGGATTGCTGAACCTTAGCTCACACTACGTATATCCTGGCATAGCAGAGCTAAGCCACTACTAATTTAAAAAAATTTTTTTTTGCCGACCGCGCACGTCAATTTTGAAATCTTTATACCTCACGAGACTTAAAATTTAGCCAGAGTTCCATTTTATTTCCCAGATACATGCAACAGCAAGCGATGCTTAGAAAACCCTCGCGGGTTTCTCTATAAAATTTAATTAGAGTTGTACAAACGAAAGGCAGCGCGTATACAGCGTGCCGACTTTTGGGTGGCCTACAGAGGCTGTAGGTTATGAGTTTCGTGTGGAACTCCAATAGCATTCTTTACTTGTATAATCCAGGGATAGATAAAGCTGATAGAAAGACTTCGCTACCTTCAAGTACTTCTAACCCATTTAACACTACTATAAGGTGTGAAAATAGGGTCGCCAACAATTTACTAGCTGCCTGTGTTATCCACGATTTTTTCTTATATAATGTCTGAAACAACTTGGGCTTTTATGCTATCGTTTGGAAAAAAAAACATACCTTGCGGTTTTTGAGAAAGACATCACTTCAAAAAAACTTTGTTTTGTTGTTCAGTCATCGAGTCTATTGCATGGCAAACGTAGCTTTGAGAGGCGGCAGTGTTTTAAAGCTGCCTAGTCTCTGCTTTACTTGAATTTGTTTTTTGGTACGGCCTTTCGAAACCACAGAATTGAAAGATGCGTGAGCTACCACCGGCTACATCAGTGCTTCGAATAGTTGTTGGTGCCATCTGACCATTTAAAAACGGGGAACAATACAAGCTCATAAAAAAAGCAGACAGTAATAGATTCCCAGGGAAGAAAAGCAGGCGTTGATTTTAAAATCAGAATTCTTGTTCTAAAACACATGAAAAAGTAAAAGGGTAAAAGAGGCAGTCGTGGGCTTTGAAACTAGGAAATTTATATTGATTAGCATAGGCCGGATATTTAGGCATTATTTTAGGCCGGTCGTAGGCGCCAAAAATAGGCTATCAAAACGACGTTTCAGGTCTCCAACGTGGCAAATATAGGCACAACAAATTTTTGCATACATGCAAATTATTCCGAACGAAGACGTGAGCGACCTGTATCTACGACAGGAAAAAGATATGTTATGGCTTATGATGGCACAAAGGCGCCGAAAGTTGAACATAGCCGTTCAATTGGCCCATAAAACTGGAGATTCAGCAAGGGCACTGCTCATGTTCAATAGCGACTGTGCCTTTCTCAGCCACAGTAAAAAAAAAATAATACTTGACAGCTGTAATACTGATTAAAAAGGCTACTTTATGTCTATCTTATGCAATTTAAATACGACACAACAAAAACAAAAGAAATAATAAACGCAAGAGAGACGACAATTCTCTTACGAGGACTGTTAGGTACAGCTCTAGCAGTTTTCACGTGTACAATTATATTATCCATTTGTTCAGGGAAGACATCTCAACACTGCTAAATACACTACCACACATTTGAAGAGCGTTTTTCAAAGGTGTTCACCAGCCGAACAGATTTTTGACGGAAAAGCGTGCTTTAGAGCCCATCGGCTTGTTGATTTTAAGGCGCAAGGAAATGCAGGTGAGCAGTGATATTTCACAGTTGGCTCTTCAACCTATATAGCATTGATCTGCTAACATAGACGTGTTCGATGCTTAAGCCTTGCGTCGACAATAGAGTTGCATTTGAGAATACTTGTGGAAACGAGGATGCGACTGCATGTATTTGAAGAAATCTGTTTGGACAGCACAGGGAACGTAGTCTAAGGATGTATTTGTGGAAACAAAAGCGAACTACCACCATCTTCATATACTTGGATTCGAAATTGTTGCTCTTGTCACTGAGAATGAGCGTCCCATTCTCCTGGTGCTAGCGGTTGTTTTGCGAGAGGTTGTTGACCTAGAGGACTAGGTTTAACCCCGTAGAATTCCGAGCCGTCAGTGTTGCCATCTTACATGTATAATTTTTCAAACTGCACCTGAAAGAGGAACTTGAGGCTAAATAGTGTCACATAGACACCGATTCTTAAAGTAGGCATTTAAGCCCTAACGCACTGCCTATTCTGTGGACGATACCACAGAATAATGTTCAGCTTTATTCCGTGGACCAGACTACAGGGTTATGTTCAGTGTTGAGACACTGCTGAAGGGGCCCCGCTCGTCTCTTTCTGTGGCGCAGTGGTACAGCCCTCGGTTTTCACGCTAACAGCCTGGGTTCGAGTGCCAGGATTTGTGAGGCTCTTTTTTTAAGTAAATCTTTTAGCTGTAACGTTATCTTGAGTTAATTCTACACGTTATTATGCTAATAAGTGTGGATTGGTATCTTTTAAGGTCGCTTTAGATGAATAAGGCTCAACTATACCCTGTAAATGTCCACAGAATTAATTATCCTGTGGTCTGGTCCACAGTATAAACACTGCCTAAGCACAGACGGCAAAATGGGCATTTATAAACACTATAAAACAGCATCCTTCTTAACCTGAAATTTATGCTCATATATCAAAGTGGGGCGATAGGAGCGCAACGAAGAAAATAGGCATTCGCCTAAAATCACGTCTACACTCATGAGTACTGGGAAGTACATGATTTAAGCCTCTGTAATGTTTTATCAAAGCCCACGCACTGAGAACAGTTGACGTTTATGCACATTTTCTACCATAGTGGACTGCGCTCATCTTTTCAGCTTTTAACAATGTTTTACAATCTGAATCATGGCCCCCCAAAATTGGAGAAAAGGACCGCCAAGCTTTTCGCAATCAGGATTATCCCAGGCGAAGATGAGCGCTTTATTGCATCGGCACCAAAATACATAAAAAAGGAAGGATTTTGCTTCTTGTTTTGCGGCTTGCTTTTTGGTTGTGATTAAATGCGCAAGTTTACAGTTCTTGCAGTGGGAAAAGAGGCGCATAACAATTTGACGAAGTTGAAATTACATCAGGGAATAAGGGGGAAAACGAAGCACAATTTTCAGGAATGAATTTTTGACCTTACTGCTGTCGGCAATTAGTACACCCGTTTAACTTACCAGTCCGTGAGCCACTATATCGGAGAAAACTAAGTTGCGCATGCGTGTTGAGTACTTGCCTTCGGCTTTGATTGCTGCGTTTGCATCTTCTACCTCCGCGTTGATCAGAAGCTGCAGGACGTCCTCTTTGCTTGGCTGTTGGAAACCATTATATGGATATATTTCGATGAAAAAAGAACGGATGAAGAATTTTAACCATAATTAAACAAAACGAATTAAATCAACCAGTACACCTACAGTAAATACACCTAAATACTTATTCTTAGTGTCCGAGTAATACCTGTTTATTCAGAAAGTATAGACAAATTAGCACAGAATCCGGGTAAAGAAATTTTTGAGCGATAACGACACAGCGGTCGTGACAGGTTAGTTCGCCCTGATTTCCAAGGACGCAGTATCGATTACTGCCACAGTGGCCGCTTTTCAAATGGAGGCTAAAAGCGCGAACGCCCGCGTGTCGAGACTTCTGTTAACGTTAAAGATGCCCCCCACCCCAACCCCACCCCCGCCAACTGGGTCTAGGTTAATAATCCGTAGCCCTCCTCCACAACGGCGGGCCTCATAGCACAACTGTAGCTTCGGCTCGTTAAACCCAACAATCAATCGACTTATTTTCCACACTTGGGGTGTCACTTGCTAAGCAAGGTGGCTACTTCTTGCCGCAAAATGGGGACTGAAGTGAGTTATCAAGCTGACTGAAAAACAGATAACAACTGGGTTTAGGGATCAACCACGAATTTCTAAATGCAAGCACATACGCACAAAAAGGGGCGGCGAGGGGTTGGGGGAATAGAGCATCAGACGCTTACATCAGGATGTGCGCGGCGGTGGTTGATGATGGGCAGCATCCTCTCCAACATTTCGTCCGAAGGGAGTGTAATAAATAGCGATCGCAGGCCAAGCAAGACCCTGTGCAGCAGGGGAATGTTGGGAAGAAGATCTGGAACGGGAACAGCCATTCGTGCAATGCATTACGCAGCCCGCGTTTGCACTCGAAATTACATTTCTAGAAAACGCTGGCGAAGAGTAGGCGTGTTACCGTCACTTCCGAACAACAGTACAAGAATGTTAGCAAATATTCATAGGTCACTCCACGCAACAAAAGATGGTGCTTCATTGGTAGAGCTGTGACAATTTTCGGGTTCGAAAGCACCAGTATTTTTCGGCAAGCGCCCAGAGGAAGCAAGGCGACAAAGTGAATTTAAACTGATGATAATAATGCGCATAAAATCCACTTTTTTGATGATATGACAAATGAAACAAATGAGGTAAGCTCAGAGAATTACCAACATGATACAGCTGAATTTCAAGCCCCTTTGACGCACTACAGTCGTGTGAACGCAGGCACGTAACAATATACTCAAGTCTTTGACAGAAAAACGCAAAAATACATGCAGATGTACGCAAAAGTTTAGTTGTGCTTGTGAGTAGGCTTTGAGATAAAGCGAAAGAAAAAAAGAAAACATATCTTTGCATCTATTCTTGCGTCGAAATGTCACCCAACGCATATGGGTCACCCAACGCATAGTACATTTGTGTCAAATCTCCGTGAAATTTGCTGCGGACAGAAAAACAAATTACTACGCTCATTGCCAATCGTTTAGAACCCACTATGTTCGGAAACATGACGGGCACCTACGCACAGCGATCTGATTATGGCACTCGACATGGCATCAAATGCTGCTATCTAACCAGCCCAAGCCGTTTTCATTCGACGAGAGCACATTCTCAAGTATGTGGTTAAACATAGCGAATGTAATATTATATTCTGCGACTGATAAAGAGAAACTTCTCGCAGCACTTTTGTTTCTGCGAGTGCAGCAATGGTTTTCTGTTTCTCACAGGTGGGCTGTGAGAAACAGCCTACCTGTTGGTGTTGTCATTGCCACTGCACTCGGAGAAACGGCGAGCCCATAGGGGCTGGGCTAAGGCCGAGCATTCATCCCGCTCAGAAAACAGAAGTTGTCACGGCAACATGAGTATTAGGACAGCTTCAATGTCACCAGGCGATCTGCCTTCAACCCCCACGCAGTAACATGCTCGTAATATCGAACTAACTAAATTGAGATTTTCGTCAGCTGGTTCGGATGCCTAGTTGAAGCGCCGAAAAAAAAACAGCGGACAGGAAGTTTCAGTTAAACCTTGGTAATATATCGGACGAACAAAGGATACATAAATTCGTTGATGAACATGCATTTGAAGGCAATAGCGTCAATACAGCGTCAATATGGAGGCACCGAACGGCGTCAATTTGACAAAAAGCGAATTGTTTACCATGGATAATCAGACGAATTATCGCAAAGCGACGCCGTGGTATCCCTATTCACTGTCACTTCGTGAACCACACCTAAGTTTTAACAGAGGAAGGAACGTAACCCTATAACCGGTCAAGATATGCACAGACCGCAGCCTCTCAGCGTCAACGTCTTGGCACATACAAGCGGTTGAATTTGAAAATTTTCAAACCAGATTTGCTTTTTGGCCGCAGTTATCAGGCTCCCTGCAAAATCGACTGGGAGGGTACGTGCATAGGAGTAGCTTAAGAACAAAACTAACTTGCTTTTAAGCCGTAGCATATTATTCATGAAGTTGGCTTTCGTTCATTGCTCACCTTCTTGCAGTGAAACGATTTTTACGGGAGTAGGTGGAGGAATAAAGTTTTTTTTTTTCGAGGGAAAGGGGAGGGGGAAGGTGAGTGGGTGGTGGCCTTAGTTCAGGCCGCCTTCAGGCCCTGCAGCAGCCCGCGCCCGGAAGATCAGCTACTCCTGATCCTCGAGCTGGAAGCTGGCCAGCCTATGCTCTCACGGCTCCAGATTAGGGGGTGGCATTGGGTTGGGTTGTTTGACATACTCCCACACGAGGCGATAGGAGGTTTTAAATGCGAATGCATTTCTTAGTCGGGGGTTGTCGTGCGTTGCCCGGCGTGCACCTAGCAACAGCTGTGGCGCGCCTAGCAACCGGAGCACGTGGTAACTCGGGCGGGAGTAGCGGAGGGCAATGGGAGAGGAGGAGCGCGCTCGGCGTGTGACGGCGCTCGCATCGCGGAGCTCGGGCGGAGTAGCGGAGAGTGAGTGGAGAGGAGGAGCGCGCTCGGGCGTGTGAGGGCGCTCGCATCGCGGAGCTCGGCGGAGAGAGCTCGCGCGCGGGGCGGGCGTGTTGCGCGGGTCTCTCTCTCTCCTCTCCGCGTACCCTCTCTCCGCTCGCTGCGCTCGGAAAAATATATATAAATGCAGTGGAGCGCGCGCCTCTCTCCGTGACTGCTTGCCGCAGCGCAGTCATCGGTGCACCCAATGCATTTGCATTTCCGCACGATCCCCTTCGGGGAGGTGGGGGGAGTTTTTTGGTGTATTGCATGTTGTGCAGTTGTAGGAAAAACAGTTGGTGAAATGTATGTAAAATTGTTATGTTGTAGTAAGTCTGTGTTTGGATTCGGCGCCAGATTCGTGAGTCTTGTGTATTGAGTGATGGGTGAGGAGGAGGGTAAATGAGGCGTTGTCTGCGATGATGGCATACGATCTCCGTGTATTTTTTTTGGAACTGAGTGGCTGGCCATGACGATTGGAGGTGTGTCGTCGACCTCTGTTGGGAATTCTCGCGGTTTAATTTTTTTTCTCTTTGCGGCCCGAACGGAGCATGGTGTGTGCGAAGCCCTAGTTGTCTCACAAATGCAGATATATATGTTGTTCTCTCTCTCTCTCTCTCTCTCTCTCTCTCTCTCTCTCTCTCTCTCTCTCTCTCTCTCTCTCTCTCTCTCTCTCTCGCTCTCTCTCTCTCTCGCTCTCTCTCTCTCTGTCTCTCTCTCTCTCTGCGAAGTATTCCTCAAGCCTGTGGGTGGGAAGGCGCGTTCACTCACTGAGCAGGAAAAGTGCTACGCCGCCGAACTGTCCGACGCTCTGGCGTGACGCGTGGACAATGGCCATTGCGGCGCCGTTCTTGCGCTGTATTTGCGTGCGGGCGCCGGCGAACATCTGCAAGCCGACGTCTATCGCCATCTTGCAGAAGAGCTCGAACAGCTCCACGCAGCCGTCGCCGAGTTCGCTGGTTGAGGTGGGTAGCTTGGAATCGATCACGCTGAAGCACTCTTCAATGCACTCCTTCATGAGCGGGAAAGCCTGCGTTCCCCCCAAGAAAAGGATAAGAAGGAGAAGCAGGGTTGACTTCCGTATTCGCGCAACACATTACATTTACGTTCTCAAAATAACCAGAGTACTTTTGAAGATGGAAAAAAATGTTTACTTAAAGTGAACATCAGTTTAAATCCTCTTGCACCTCTATCGCTTGAAGTCGTTGCAAAGAAAGGTGGTCTTGCCTTCTTAATGTTGCTTGTTTTGAAGGCGGGAAGGACGATGTTCTTGAGATAACGCCAGTCGTCGCCAGCCAACCTGGTCAGCTTTACTTCGTTGATGGGAAGGTTCTTGGACACGATGGTCATAATCTGGTTTCACGGGAGATTACACATTGGGCGGTTTGAAAAAAATATAGTTGGTGTAAACTGGTGCACCTGATGGAAATTGCACGAGCAGTTATAAGAAGCACCCGCGTTACGTATTTACTGCGTAGAGCCCACAATTTTCTCACCAAAATTTTCCAACAATTTGTGAAGGGCATGCATACCTTCTTGTGGGGCTCACAGCACAAGACAAGACAGACAGTAGCTTTGCGTTTAGTTGCGAGAGAAGAAAAAGCAACAAAAACAGTTTTTTTGTGGATGCAGCGATTTCATCTTAGAGTGATTTTAGAGTAGCGCCGATGTGTGCTAGGTTTTTACAGCTTAGAAACACACGAGAGAATATAACGGAAGAAGTACACAGGGCATGAACACAGTGAACAGTCACGTTGAGGTATGACTCAAGCTGTATCGGGCGCACTCTTGGATGAAATGTGGCACCACGGGGCGGCAGGGTCTCCACGTGCCTTGCTTAAAGTCGGGGCGGAAATCTTAAGTGGGGCAGCTCCGCCTCGCCTCATGCTTCCACAGAAAATTCACTAGAACTCTTTTCATACAGAGTAGTGTCTAAACGCGCTTGAGTGAGGTGATAACGAAAGATCGGTGCTGAATATTTTGGCTCTACAAGTGGTATATAACATTCTTGGATAAAACCAGCGCGAACTCAGACGAAGACGAAGGAAGTGCAACACAAGGACAGCCGCTGGTGTCTGAGCGCTGGTTTTATCCAAGAATGTCTTTCCAAACAGCCCAGCTTGCAACCTTGCCGGTATATAACAATTGGAAACGCGTTGAAAAAATGGCGCAGCCTTTTCGACCGGTGAATAAACAGGCGAGGGAGCGCCTTGCCGCGTCGTCAGTAAGTAGCGGTAGCCGCTCAAGGGGCAGAGTGCAAACTCTATAGGCATCACAGCGTCGCCGCTCCGATACAGCCATCATATACGCTAATTGCCGTACGCAAGACTGTGACGCCTCGTTATCAGATCATAGCTGTCTGAGCCAGCGGCGTGCTTGTCGGTGAACTGTACCTGGAAACGGGTGTCAAAATGGAGGAAGGCAAATTTCACCTTATCACCGCCGTTCATGGGATGATGCGCGATGCGGCAGGACGCGGCGTGCCTTCATCACATTATGCCATATGCTCCTCACTCTAAAGAAAAATTCTAGGGAAAAGGTAGTAACGGGCTGTATTTACGAACTCCTTACGAAGTTTACTTCCCCGAGAACGGTACGTAGGTCCTGCCACTAAGTATGGAATCTAAATGCTATCGTTACCACTCCAGACCATGCACTTAGTAACAGCTGCTTGTTTGATACTGACAGTCACTAATAGTAACAAAATTCTTTCAATTATTCAACATTATAACCACAGCGGTTTTCTCACCCCAAATCACGATGACAACGTTTTTGCAAATCCACATGCTGACTTGTATATTATCCCATTAAAATGCCAAATTCTAAAAGTATTCGCTAAAATATCTAATTTTCGCGACAAGCCCACTGGGTCTATCAGAGGACTTTCCGCCGCTGGCTATAAAAGCATGAAGAACAGATGTATTTCTAAGGTAAAAAAGGTATACTCGCTTTCCTCTTGCAACCCGTTGGTTTTCTTGCTCACTTTATTTGTTGTCTAAGTCAGATATGTGCGTGTTGAATGTGTGTATGTCGTGCTGCGCACTCAGCCGATCCATATTGTCACACGTAGTTTTTTCACCAGGTTACGCATGACCACTTAGTAAAGAACTAAGTACCTTGTGTATATTGTGACAAGTAACTGGTTAGTGTTCTCTTAGTAAGTGCCACGCACTTTTCTTAAGAGTGCTCGCTCGAGGGCAAAAAACGTTCCATGTGCACGCACGTTCACAACGAAGTGTGTCCACGCCAACGCTATCTTTATGCTTACAAAATCCATGGGTTCGTGCCACTACGGGAGAACCACATTAAAGACTGTTGAAGCGTTAAGCTAGATCATTTCTTATGCAGCTCGCTTGCCAAGTTCCCGTCTAGCGTATGGAAGAAACTACGGCACATGCCGGATCCCGCTCCCAATGACAATCAGTGAGGGATGAGTGTAAAGCAGAAGAGAATAGGACCTCCTCTCCTCTTCGCGTTCGTGCGTGCTTGCGTGTGTGCGTGTGTTCCACTACATTGTGTGTTTTAACTAATTCCTCCGAAAGAAGACCAACACTCGCATGTTTACCAAGCGGCTGTGTCTGGGAATTCTTCGTGGTTCTGGGCGTCCACCCTGGCTATTTCATTGCCGTGATATACAAAACATTAATACCTGCTTTTAAATAGAGTGCGTTAGAAGCTGAGAAGGCATTTGAAAGATTTGAATTGCGCTCGGTGCTGAGTCAGTTATGGAGTACGGTGCATAGCTGGTGGCGACAAAGCTTGAAGAGCACTTCCATACGCAAGGGAACGAAAGAAAGCTCCACACTGTACTTTACAATAGTGCAAACACGTGTAAGCTGCTCTAACAAACGCTTTTGCGGCAGGCGGTTCACAAGCATGTCGGCACTATCGGCCGGGAATGCAATCTGCAAGTTTCAAGTTTCAAGTTTCAAGTATCAAGAATGATATGATATCCTAGTATAAAAAGACAGCCCCGACCATCACGCCCTGCCAAGCGGCCACTCAGCTGCAACCAAACGCGCGGTGTATGCCTTTCTTTTCACCTAAACAGGGTGGACTCGAATGCAGCGTCGTCTGATGTTGGTAGTTTTCGTTTCATGTTAATACTTCCTGTGCTCTAAATTTAAACGTCGAGTAACGTCTATTACAACACAGCATAAATAGTACTGATTTAACGCTAAACTGATCTCGTAATTATGACTGTTGACGACACTTTACCTGTCTTCCAGTGAAGTAGTGGAAGTCGTTAATGAAGATGCGTTTGATCAGTTCAGGGTCCCGAAGTACAATGCCTGGCATCATGCCATTGTAGTAACTGAAAAATCAACAATGATAACATGAAATTAATGGCTGCCGTACTAAGAAACGTGGTGCAACAATTGCTGGAAGTACTTTTCGGGAATTATGAGGTAAACCAGATTCAGCGCCCTTCCACTCCGTGAAGAAGCTTGACCAGCGAAGCGGTGGTGCGTAAGGTTAAAGTCGTTTTAGCGGAAAATTCTCTTGTAGTTTGTTTCTGCATACGTCCGGTGATACGGCAGTTTGTTTTAACCCTGCTCCCTCCGTAAATAGCCATGTATCGACAGCAGAAAGTAACGTTTAAGATTTCACTGTGAAATAACAATTAAGGCACGTAAATTAATCTCGGCGCAATGTTAGAGTTTCTTTATCGGCGAATTGTCCTGCAATTTTTTTCGGGGTACTTCTGATAACACAATAGTTAGAGCCGTTTTCTATAATAATGCTCCCTCCGTAGATGGTTCACAGCGCAACGGGCAAAATGGAAAAGCCAGCTTGACGGCGATGATGACGATTGCTATTGGTTTCCGCTTTGTAGCGGGTGACGACATGTCATCTTACCAAAAAGGACTAATATACCTATGTTTTATACTCTTGGTTTAACACTAACGCTGCTTAGGGCAGGCACAAAAAGCTTATTAGGCACAAATTTTTTTTTTTTCTGTTACAGGTGGTAACTGTACTAGGCAATATTCCCCTTTCTGCTTTTCTTTCACCAGCATTCTAATCTTCTGTTCGTCCCCTCGACAGCCTTGAAGTTAACTTCCTCTGTGCTACCCTTAAATCCTAGGTCTTCTGGAAGCCGAATATTTCCCTCATGCAGATTTTGATGGATACCTTCACATTCTAACACTATGTACCGCATAGTTTCTGTTCCTTTGCCGCAGACTACGCATACCCGATCATTTTGTGAATACTTCCCCACAAAGCTCTTAGTTCTCAAGACCCCTGCTCTGACTCAAAAAGCAAAGCAGTGCCCTGGGAATTATCGCAGAAATGTTCCTTTCTGATGTTCAATTTCTTAGCCCTGTACATCTCTAATGACGTTTTAGCTTCCATTTTTTCTCTCCATTTATTCATTTCAATCTGCCTTGCCTCTTTTTTGGCTAACTTGGCTGTTTTGGATTCTCCACTGTTCTTTCCGTATTTCATTGTTAGCCTTCTAGTCTTCCTTAATCATTGCGTGCCCGCGCTTTTCAAGTATAGGTACCTAAAAACCTTAGCTGCCCACCTTCGTTGATCCATTGCTCTCAACCTCATCTCAAAACATATTTTACTCTGTGCTTCTCGAACTTCAAACGACGCCCAGCCCATATCTCCCTGTACTGCTTCGTTAGTTGTTTTTCCATGCGCGCCTAAGGCCAAACCTCCTACCATTCTCTGGTTCACTCCAAGGCCTGATAGAACGTCTGATTTTAAGCAGAGTACAGCATTCGCAAATGTGAGACCCGGAACCATTATTCCTTTCCACATTCCTCTCACTACTTCATATTTGTTATACCCTCACAGAGCTCTATACTTCATTATAGCTGTGTTTCGCTTTCCCTTACCCTTAAGTTGCTCCTTGTTAGTCCTTAATTAGTTATCCCCTTCGTTTATCCACACTCCCAAATATTTGTATTCCTTCACTCGGGGTAATTCGCCTTGCTGGATAGACACTGAGTCAGTGGTAGCGTCATTGAATGCCATTATTCCTGATTTTTCTGCACTAAAATTTAACCCGGGGTCGGTGGCTTCCTGGCCGCTGATATTTATTATCTGTTGCATATAGGTCTTGTTATCAACTAAAAGAACAACGTTGTCTGGGTATAACATTCCCGGAGTACTCTGTTGTACCACTTCGCCTTGCAGCATATGGGTTAGGCTAAACCCTACTTGACTTTCTTCCAGTTTCTTTTCTAACCATGCCATGTAAAGCATGAACAGTATTGGGCTCAAACGGCATCCCTGTTTCAGTCTCCGATGGATATTGACCTGCTGGGAGCATTTCTGTCCTTCCCATGTAAGGTGCACTCTATTGTCTTTATAGATTGTTATAGGGAACTGTATTAATTCATCATCTAATCCCTGGAGTTTCAACATTCTCCACAGCAGTTCTCTGTTTATGTTGTCATTTACCCCTTTAAGGTCCAAGAACGCAATCCATAATGGTCTATTCTGCGCTTTCGCAATTTCAATGCATTGCGTTATCACGAAAAAATTATCATCCAATCGCCTGTCTTGTTTAATTCCATTCTGCAGTTCCCCAAGTATTCCATTTTCTTCCATCCATGCTTGAATTTCTGATTTTATCGCCTGAATTACGAATCTATACAACCCGCCTCGGTGGCTCAGTGGCTAAGGCGCTGCGCTGCTGAGCACGAGGTCGCGGGTTCGATTCCCGGCCGCGGCGGCCGCTTTTCTGATGGAGGCGAAAAGCAAAAACGCCCGTGTGTACGAGATTTCGGCGCACGTTAAAGATCCCCAGGTGGTCAAAATTAATCCGGAGCCCTTCACTACGGCGCGCCTCATCGCCTGCGTTGCGTCGGCGCGTTAAACCCTTCAATCAATCAACAAATCTATACACCACTGACGTTACTGTGAGTGGTCTGTATGAATCAATACTGGCTTTGTCGCCTCTGCCTTTGTATTTAAATTCATCCTACTTTCTAGCCAGTCCTCTAATATTTGCTTGGTTTGTATCACCTTATCTATTTCCCTCATAAACGATTCCTTACTTTTAGGTCCAAGCAGGTTTATCAGTTGCATTGGTATTCCGTCCTGGGGGGAAACATTTTGTTCTCCTTTTTTCCAGTCAAGGTTGCTCCAACTTATTTCCCTTTCCGCAGTCTTCTGTGGCGCTGATGTTTTCGGTTCAGGCTTCCCTACCACTATTGCCCTAAACTTCTCACAAATCACTCGATGAACATGCGCCAACGCGTGCTTCCTTATAAATGTTTCTCCTCACCATCAATCAGTAATTTTTTATGGATATCGTTTTTTGAGCTTAATAATTTTACATGGTCCTAAAAATTCTTGGATGCGCTTTTGCTCTTTATCCGTATTTCTGTCATCCATTGTTCGCTTTTCTGCTTGATCTTTGCTTGCACCATTTTCTGCACTTCTAGTTTTTTCCCACGGTAGATATCCCATTTTTCCTTCACTACCTCCGGTTCCATACCAGTTCTTTTTGCTTCTCTGTGTTCTTTCGACGCCTTTCTTCGCTGGTAAATAGCCTCCTTTATTTCCTTATTCCACCAGCTTCTCGGCTTTTTATTCCCTTTCCATCGGTTTCATTGCTTTGCTTCATTCATCTTACCCTTTATGAACGCAATCATTTCGTAGTAATACCAATTTTGATCTGGGTATTTATTGATTTTATTTTCCTATCTATCAGCGATGATCTGTAACTGCTCATTGTACAAATTAGTTCCTCCTATTTTACCTATTTCTAAATTTGTCCAGGTTGCGCCTCCAAAGTGAAAGCTAAGCCGCTTGTGGTCGCTTCCTAAGCTGTCTGTTCCATTTTCATCTATCCTCATTTCCCGCAACCCTTCGTATGCTGTCTCGGATACTAAACTATAGTCTATGCTGGACTGTCTGTTACCGCTTTCCCACGTCATTTGTCCGCCACACTTGCTTTACGTGTTTACTATTACAAGTTTACAAAGATTAAAGTCAGTTTTGCCTGTTAGCACAAATGCATTGCTAGGAAGACATTTTTGGGGGGCATTATAAGCAATTCTGGATCAAAATTGAAGACCATACGGCGCTTTTTTAATGATATTTTTATACTGGGAACCGGTTTTTGCGCGGCGGGGAAACATTCTCGACAGACAGTGTGACACGATACAAGCAGAGGCTGTCGTCAAGCCTGCGCTAGAACAGCTCCGCAGTTAAAATGAATCGGTGATTCAGCTGAGTGGGAAAATCAATTCACGACAACGCTTCGACTTTACAACCGTGCGCAGACCAGCGCAAAACAGGGTGGATACACAAACGCACACGCACGCACGCACGCACGCACATACATACATACATACATACATACATACATACACATAGATACATGCATACGCACATACATGCATACATACAAACTTACATACATACATAGATACGTACATACATACATACATGCATACATACAAAGTAGCCAGCCTTCTTGAAATGCAGAATTCACGTGAAAATTTAGAGCTTCGCTTCTACATCTTGTGCTTTCTGGCTGGTGTGCTTCGTTCACACGCACACATTTTTTCAGCATGCTCACCCCCCCCTCCCCCCACGAACTTATCTTTAGATGCTAGGTTAGGGTCTTAAGGTGGTTTCGAATTAGGTCAACCTTGATTTTATTGAGCGGAGGAAGAAATGGCGGCTCTAATTATCCCACATTAGCAAATGTATCAACGCAAAGAAATTAGTATTTATACAGCAGCGGCGGTAACGTTTATGGTATTTTTATTGCCTAAATTTAGGGTATAAGGCGCGTAAGCAACAGATAAATAGAATCTTAGCATGAATTTAGGCTAGTGGCGGTTATACATGTTAATCGCAAATTCTTATTGTACCTGCGCACAATTGCAAAAGCGCACGCCGACTGCTAGAAACAGAAAAAAATGAAACCGTACTCTATCCAAGCAAACGTTGTTCCGGCGCATGTATAGCATTCACAGGAATATTTCCTGTTAATTATCAACATGCATTCTTTTTTTGCAGAAGTCTTTGCAAACTACGTGCGGCTTACCCGACGACGTCTCCGTACTGCTTCAGCCACTCGCTCGATGCACGAGCCATACCCTGCAATGAGCGATGCGATCAGGGCCGCCGCACAGGCTCGCTGGTAACATTCTTTACATTTGGAAACATACACACGACGCAAGCCCAACGGTAACAGGCATTAAAGGGAGGCAGAAAAAATGAGGATGCGATAGGAGAACCGGAAACCATCGAGTTATCCATATCTTTGGTCATCTGATTAGCCATTAAACAGTGTTGTACGTAACGGCGTTCCAAGGAACGGCGTTCCTGGAACTAGTTCCTTTTTGGAGGAACGAAGGAACGCCACCGTTTCATTAAGGATCGGTGGAACTGTAACGGTAACTCGTTAGATTTTTGAAGGAACGGCAGGAACGGCGTTCCTGGAACTAGTTCCTTTTTGGAGGAACGAAGGAACGCCACCGTTCCATTAAGGATCGGTGGAACTGTAACGGTAACTCGTTAGATTTTTGAAGGAACGGCAGGAACGGCGTTCCTGCCGTTACATCACCAGGATTTGGCTGTTTTTGTTGCCAAAGCTCGAGTACAAAAATCACAAGTCGTTGTGTTTCTCTTCCTATAAGCTGCCCAATTTGCCCGCTCTTCAGCGGATTGTGCTTCCTCAAAGGTTAAAGGCAGAAAAATAACCACGCAGTGGTTCGCAGCTTAGGCTTGCTTTCATGCCGGTTGAGCTTACGTGGCGTTCGACGGGTGAACAGCGCTGCCGCAAGAATGCTTTTCACCTTTCATCGTTTGTCTGGGGTGGCCAAAATGCCCGTCTGGCCGATAGAATTGTTGGCGCCGCAGGTTCCCTGTGAAACCACCCCTTCTGTATATTGTCAGGGGTAATTACAGCATTAGTGCTCGGGAGGCGCGGGTGCGTTGTTGTCGGGGCAGTTGCGCTCGCTGTGAGGTCATTCAAAGGGTCGCCGGCTCTCAAAAGAGCTGGGCGCACCGCAGTGTCTCGGAATGTTGTAGTGCTCGAAGTTACAGAGTACGCGCGCAGTTCGTCACGGCGCGGTCTGTCGCCGATCTGGCGGGAATGGGCCAACGGGAGTGCAAGGTGCTTTTGTATTGCAAGCGTCGTGTTGACAAAGGGCAGTAATTCTGTCACTGTTGGGCATATTTTCGTCGCGCGCTGTATGGACAATACCTGACAGAGGCCGCCCGAAGGTCAACTTCCAGCTCTCATAGTTGCTGTAGTTGGTCGGTTTCAAGTTAAACCTGTGCTATACTTGTGCCTTGATGAATACCTGGAAGTTTGAGTGAAAGTGTTAGTGTGGATCACGTGATTGTTTGTGCACAAATATTTGGGTTTTGTTGACCTGGCCAATCAGCGGCCCAGTGTGTGTTAGTTACAACTTAGTAGGTCCTCGAGGCTTGGTTTTAGTGTAATAAAACCGAAGTGCTTGGTGTTCTTGGACATTCATAGCGAGAACTGTAAAGTCCATTTACAGAAGCTTGAGTCCGGTCGGTTGACAGAACGCGGAGCCCCTCGTGAGTTAGCTTGGTCTAGCCAGAGAAGACTCTGGTTTAGCTGAGATAATTTAAGCATTTCTATGTTTTTTATGTGAACTTCGTTTATCGCGGGCACAGGAATCGCGCGGCGCCGAGACTGACCATAAGAGAGAGAGAGACAGCTGGTTTTTTTCGTTTTGTTTGCTCAAGTAGCAAGTTGGGTCTTCGTGGGTCTACCGGACATTTGAGAATCATCGAACGTCATCTTGCCTGCTCCGGCACCAACCTGGATTCTTTCGCCTGCTGCAATGTGTTTTCTTACTCGCAAATTTGTGCTGTACGATCCGCAACGCTTCACTTTCGTAACCCCCTTAACCAAATCCTGCAAAGGGTCCTGTAAAGTATTTTAAATAAACTGTAATATTGAATCTAATGCAAGAAATTTAATTACCTTCCTGCACGTGAGTAACTTTGTATTCACATCTGACGCGCAGGAACCTTACTGCGTCTATTATATGTGTTGCACCTATAATAGACGAGCACCGAAAACGCAGTTAGACATGTCTGGGGTTTGTGCGGTGCTTCCTGAAAAAAAAATTGTCAGGGAGCGTTCCTTTGGATTCTTTTTATTTCTAGATAATCTGCGGCCGGCGGTGTTCATATTCGTATAATATACGTAGTTCGATTATAGTTTTAAAATTCGAACTCTATTTTACCTATCAGACCCTATATTTTAATTTAAAAAATCGAATGTAACGTTAAAGTAACGAAACGTGCCAATTTTTGAACTGGAACTGGAACGCGTTCCTTTCGAAATAAAGGAACTTCTAACGGTAACTCGTTTCAAAATTGGGAAGGAACGAGGAACGAGGTTTCGTTCCTATTTTAGAGGAACGTGTACAACACTGCCATTAAACAACATGTTAGGTTTCATTCCTTTCTGGGAAGGCGGATAACCAGCGGAGCTGTTTGTGCGTTATGGGGTGACCGAAAAGTCCCGCTCAACCCGCGCGGATATTGACTAGGCTTCACCACGACCTGCTGTATAGACGGTCGTGGGCTTCGCTGAGGAACACACAATGTGGGAATGCCAGCTCACAAAGACCAAGCATACCCGGATTTCTGTAAAGACGGCTTCAGTTCAAAACACAAATGCATTGCTGAAAAATAACATCTTTCAGGGGCGGTAAATGCCATCTTATATCGAAATATGTAGCGCCGGAGAAGAACAGGTAGTCATACAAAGAGGGTGAAAAGATGAGTGAGTGGGCTTCACTGTGTGGCACATCTTGTAGGAAAGCCAACTTACAAAGACCAAGCTTACAACAATCTTACAAGTAGGCTTCACTTTAAACACAGACTCATTGCTGGAAAGAGATTTTTTGGGGCAGTGTACGCGAACGTGTAGCCGAAGCTAGAGGTTGTCCCCAAGTGCAGAAGGAGTGCCTTTTAACAGTGAATCTGTTCAGCAATTCGTCAAATCCGGCGTCTCACAAAACTCATCATAACAGTATAAAGAAATCACCGGCACCGGCAGGATTCGAACTTGTGTCTGGTCAACGGAGATCAACGGAGTTGCAGTCAGCCGTCTTACCCTCTCGGCTACGAACGTGAGTCAGTACCCGAGAGTCAAACGGCTTGCTCAGTCGGCTGTGGTTGTGGGGACAGGGATCACGCCCCCTACTCCACACAGAACACGTGAAGGGTACACGTTGCTCCTGCGGGCACCTAGTTTAAGTGTGCGCGTTCCGTTCGTTCATTCTGCTTCTTCGATTTCCTTCTTTTTCGCCGTTATAGCAACAAAGATGGAGTAAACGTCGTTGCGGCCACCAAGAAAAAGAAAATTCGGCTGCAAACGTGGACTTAAACCATCGTGATGGTCGTCAAGGTTGCGTGCAGCTTCGCTACCTTCGTCTTACGCGTTAGTGTGGGCTGCATTCAATTTTTTTTTCGCCGTACGGACGCAAAAAGAGGGATATTAGCCTACGAACGCTCCGCTGTTAAAAACCAATGCTAGAAACAGAATGTGAGGAAAAATGCGACAGCGTTTCTCAAGCAGGAACTGGTACGTCTTGCGGCCCAGTGAGTACAGTAAGTATTCAGTGCGTGTGTAAATTCTTTGCAAAGCTAGTGTGAGGAAACAAACCCACTCCGCAAAGCGGGTTTTTACTGAAAAAAAAAGGATTAGCGTTACCTTTTGCCAGATTTCCAGCAGGTTACCAAATAGAAGGCTCGGTTCGGGACCAGGTATGCCGAGGTCCTTGAAATGGGAAAACGTTCGCTTGCGCCATCTGTAAAGGCTGAACGTCACCGGAAAGTGCTTATTAGTGTTTATGGTCACGTCGGGTGTGACGTTGAACATCAAATATAGAAGAAGAGAACTCAACTGAACATTGCAAAAAGAAAACAGAATGCCCGGAGATATTTTATTGCCGGCACAACCGTACTGCTGGCTACATCCGTTTCAGCCTGTCGTGCTGCAAAGGTGTGTCATTTCCGTTTACCCATCCGCTTTGTTCTTTTAGTTACATTGAAAACGAGAAATCTCATGTGCCGACATATCAAGTTATTATTGTCGAAATTAGGGTTTTAATAAATTGCAATCAATTGCAAATTTCAATTAATCAATTGTCGTATTTAAAGGTATCGAACAGCTGTTACAGCGTTGAGCTGGGTCATCACCGGTCCTTCGTCGGCGAACGTTACGACGGCAATACTTGCAACCTGTTGGTTTTTGCTAATGCGGACTGTACAGCTTACATATGTGCGTTAGTTTGCATGATTTATTGTTATACGCGCAACGTATCTGGGCTAGTTCCGGCAGCGTTATGGGCAGGGATTTTCGCAGCCGGTATTTTGAAACCGAATACACCCCATGGGATCAGTACTTTTAGCGAAAACACCGCAGTGAGTACGGTGCGTAGGAAGCGGGCGTACCACATTTTCTTGTGTAGAAGTGTCGGGGAGGTTGTTCGGAGAGGGCTAACAATTCTTAACCTGTCTGGTGGTGTCAGCCGAGTAAAAATGCTAAGCTTGCTGCGACAGATGAGTGTGGGGACGATGATGATGAAAATTATGATGATGTTGACAATGTTGATGCCCACATATACGTCAGTTATGTACAGAGTATCGTCAGACCTGTGTTTCGCAGGCACACAGAGATTTTGTCGTGCAGGAGGTAACGTTCGGGACATGACCATGTACAGTCACAGACAAATGAGATGCGAAATGAAATGAAATGCTGGGTAATCTCTGAATGAAGATAAAGAAAGAAAACACGAAAATATGAACCAGAACACGCAAAATTTGAAAATCCTGTTCGTGGAGGTGTAATAATAGCGCGATATTGGTATATTTGGAAGCCAGATTTCTCAACTTTGTTTTCGTAAGTAAGCCAAGCGTACAGTTAACTTGCATGAAAAGAAATGGCGATGTGTGTGCGTTCTGCTTCATATTTTCGAGTTCGCGTTTCATTTGTCTATTACAGCACCGCAGTTGAATAATCACCAAAAGTGGCCGATTAAAATGTGCTGCGAGGCACACTCCTTGCGCAGTGAATCGGCGACATTCAGCCGCGCAAGATGTAGAAGAAGAAGGCTTTATTTTTCAGCAGACGTTGTTACAATTCCTGCTGAAGGGGCAGGAGCTAAAGGCATTGAGTGCCTGACGAGGGCTCCTGACTCTGTGGAGTTCACAACAGAGGTGTTCACAGCAGAGGACATGTTCAAATCAAATATGCGTGCTTAGCAATAAGATCCTTTTTCTAGCTTGTATAGTCCAGATAGCATCTTCGATTTGCATTATGGCTCCATAGAATGCAGGGGCACGCAATGACGGGATCGTCAGCCCAGGTTGATCGCTGCAGCCTCCATGCGACACTAAATGCAAGAAAATTAAGTATCTTTCCTGGAGGATGGTGTCCCTATCTTTGGTGCACGTTGGTCATGCGGGATTGATGCTGCAATGACCGCCTTCACGCTATCTGCTATTCCGCAACGGGCACGATTCACGGGAGTGCTACATTACGGTGCGCCTGCAGAGCTTGGAGATGCAGAGCATCTATATCAAGCACAATCTGCTCTTTCGGTAAAAACGCTAAACAGCGGAGTGCAGCCGAAGAGTCCGTGAAGTTCCAAACAAATACCTTTCCATCGACCCTCGTACACTGGAACCCTCCATGATGGCTTTAATTGCACACTTTTCCCTAAAAAGCGGTCTAGCGCGAGCAGTCTAGAGTCGTGAGCCTGCTCTCCTCACCCCACGCGGCCTCTTCAGCAAGGAGCCCACCTGTTTTGGGTCGAACTGTACGCATTAAAATGTCCCAAGTTACAACCCCCCTCCCCTTCTACTTCCCCTTCCCCCACTTCACGTAGAGTCTTCCTGCCACAATAAAGGCTACCTCCTCCTCCTCCTCGTCCTCCTCCTCCTCCTCCTCCTCCTCCTCCTCCTTTCCTCTGCCAACCAACCTCCACTTGCTTTATCCAACGCAGTACTTCCCGGTGTGCAAGTTTTGCGCTGCCCCGGATACCCTGAACCACATGGTATGAGAGTGTTCGGCAAACCCCAAAATTCAAAGAATCGCGCACTCTTCCCGTGAGCAGTGGGGAAGGAGCTGTCCAGCTCCGATCTCGATTCCCAGCTTACGCTGCTGGAAAGGCACATGCCGGCAGGGGTCTCCAATGGAGTCCTGGACTGAGGAACCCACACCACATTACGATGCTCTTAACAAAGTTTATTCTCTTTCTCTCTCTCTCTCTCCCTCCGTGAAGTTAGGCCACTCTCGGTGGGATTCTCGACGATGTAAGCGAAAGCCACCCGCAGAGTCGCGAGTTCTGTAGCCATGGATGATGGTGCGCGGCTTAGCATGGCCCTAAAGGTTGTGCGTGATGAAGGTATCCACAAAGCAGCAGTCAGTGATGTGGAAGTGTCGGTTCTGCATTTTTGCGCAATATTGTCAAGGTTCGAAGAGCTTTAGGGCGGTGGCTGGAATGTGCTCCTTTGTAGTAACACCGGGCGGCACTGTGGTTATGGTTTGTATGGGCAGATGATGTGCAAATGGCAACTTCGCCCTTTCGGAAAATGTCTCGGGAGGAGAGAGCGGTACATGTTGCAGAAGGCTGTCGACAACGGGTACTTTGGTGAGGGCAGTGATTGTGTGAAGAAGGTATCGTGTTAAATGGCGTAAGTAGAAAATCGGGTAACCGCAGGCGAAGCGTCCATGCGGGATCGCGCAGACGAGCATAGAGCATAGTATTGGCCCGCTGGCGTGCCCCGGTATACTTTTTGGAGAGGCGGGCTGACGGAGTGCAGTGCGGCCCCAGGTCATTTTGAGACAGGCACTCCATTGGCGGGTTATTACACTAACCAGGCTAAGGAGGCGAATGAATAAAGCTTCATCTAGTTTTCCTAATAAAACCGTCTTGAAGTTCACAGCGTAAGGATAGATTCTAAAACATATGCATTGATAGTAAGAATATAGTACACACTGAAAGTTTTTGATACATTATGAACCAACTTGCCCAGCAATTCCCTCTCTTGAACTGAAATCGGGTAGCAATGACAACAGCCAGTTCTTTATTTTACAACTAGTGTTGTCCGCAGAAAACTGACGCCAACTTGTTTCTTGGCTTTAAACGGTTTACATTTAAAATTCCCTGTACTAATTTTACGACGCTTACCTAGACTTCACTCGTACTTTTCGCAACTCGATGAAGTAGGGCCAAAAAAAAGGCAGAAGAAGAAATACCTGTACAAAGCAGCAGCGCACAGCGCCAAGCAAGCAGCGGCGAACATTTTTTCCAAGCGGGAGCTGAGGCCAACTGTGCGAAGTAAAGCTCAGTTGCTGGCAGTGCAGTTATTATACTCCCCGATGCGAACATGCAGCGCCCAGATGGTCGTGAACTGATGTTGGCGACCCGAAAGCATCCGGTTACGTTACCTCGGGGCCCGAAATACACTAATCGTGTGGAGGGCCCCAATTCGAGGTTCCGCACCTGCTCCGTTTCCTGCCGCAAGCGATGATAACCCACAGCACGCGCAGTAACGACCGGGCAGTGCCTGTTTGCTGCGTACTAGAATTTTTCACCCCTGAAACTCGGAATTCTTAAGTCCGACTTCCCCATTGGCGGGCTTATGAGAATTGGCGCACAAGCAATTTTTTGTGAGTTATGCCTTGCACTTCATATACGTCATCGTATGTGTGTTGAATTATGTCATTTTGTATTATTCGCATATACAGGACTTCCACATGCCGCACGTGCGCTGTGCGCGAGACCACCCAGAACTTGTGTATCTGCTCGCGATATGGCGCTGCGCGAGCAACAGCGGCTAGCTGCCTGTCTCATGTACGACGGGAAGCAAGGCTTCAGTTGTGTCACTTTCTTGAACCCTGGGCCAACAACAATGACTCATATTTAGGAACAAAAATTCTGCTGCGTTTTTTACTGGATTCTGGACTAGAGAACATTTTGTAATTCTTGCAATGTGCGCGCGGCTACATCTGTATGCGTTTGCGGCGTCATGTACTTTCTTTCTTTTTGTTACTAGGCGCTTTGTGCTTCCTCGGCGCCATTCGCTGAACGTTTTTACTCACCTTTATTTAGAGCTTTCTGTCCTGAATTTCATTGCGTGTCACTTTTTTATTTGTTTTCTCTGTAAACGTTGGCTTCACAATCTCTCACATTCACCTCACTGCATTGTGATCATCCCCATCTGGCGAAGCACGCACTGCCGCTAGCAGAGATGACCTCTCCAGCCCATATAAAAGAGTTCTCTCTCTCTCTCTCTCTCTCTCTCTCTCTCTCTCTCTCTCTCTCTCTCTCTCTCTCACGTTGCATTCTGATGTTGTAAGAGAGCGTGCATATTCCCACTGCATGCAGGTGCATGCATTCTGATGATATACTATTGTTGTATGTTAGTGTATATACGTACTGTATATAGCATGTTGTTCGCTGAGCGCACGGATGTCCTTCTGGTGATTCTGTCTAATGTCAATTTTATTACCCTGTGCATACTTAAAGCCACTGTACCTTTCCCTTACTCCAAAGTTCGGAGTAGCCAGCTTTTCTCTTGTTTCGAGCTCACCTCTACAATAAATACATACTTCTCTATTTCTCTCTTTCTTTCCCTGTGATCTGGAGATTCGTGGAGGGCATTTGATTCTACGCAAGGAGGTGAAAAAGGGAAGTGAATCTTTTCACGGCTGACAAAGTAACGTGAGGCATACGCTGGCGCGCTGAAGCAGTATTTACCATAAATGATCGTTCATCAGTCTTGTTCTAAATAAGTGTTAAAACAAGGCATGTTGCTAAGTGCCTTGTGAGCTCTTTACACGCCTTGTTGTGTTTTACGACTTTTACAAGCATGTTGTAAAACACGTTGTGGGCTGTTAGAACGACTTGATGCCGTGTATTCCTGAAAAAATTGTGCGATAGAAAATCGGCGCGGTCAAGGAAGCAACGTTGAACTATACTAAGGAAACAAAAACAATTGTGAAGCCGAGGAAAGCAGATTGGCATATGAGGGATTCCCTTAGATGATGGCCCGTAAGCTCTCTTAGCCGAAATTTAGGTGGCTGCGCTCAACTCCAATTAGAAGGGATTGTTCGTGCGAGGGTACGCACCTTATAGACAATTATCCGAGATGCATACATGAAGTTATCAGGTATTGGCATTAAACCCATGTTGATGTTACGAAAACGAAGGCACGTAGTAAATGAAACTACCGCACCTTGCTTGGAGTTACAAACATTTCTCTGCAAACACATTGATTGATTGATCGTGGGGTTTAACGCCCCGACGCAACGGAGGCAATGAGGCCCGCCGTAGTGGACTGCTCCGGATTTATTTTGACCACTTGGGGATCTTTAACGTGCTCGGAAATCTCGTACACACGGGTATTTTTGCCTTTCGCCTCTATCAGAAAAGCGGCCGCTGCTGCCGGGAATCGAACCCGCGTCCTCGTGCTCAGAAGCACAACGCCTTAGCCACTGAGACACCGCGGTGGGTCTCTGCAAACACATTGGCGTTCTAGCTAATGCCGCACATTGTATGGAGCGCCTAATGTGTGTAACAGCTGATTCAAACGGTAATAACCAGTTTTCAGCGGTAATTCACATGAAATTTAAGTTTCTTTGACATGTGATGTCCGTCTGGAACAATAGGCTGCGTGCAACAACATCTCGGCCTTTTCCGTGTCTTTCATTTACTTTCACCATGGTTATTATCATCATCATCAACAGCCTATTTAGGTCCACTGCAGGGCGAAGGCCCCCCATTGACCTCCACCTGCTTCTGTCCTGTGCCACCAGGGTCCATTCTTTGCCTCCGAATTTTCTTATTTCATCTCTCCATCGGGGTAATGGTCTTCCCCTTCTCCTAGTCCCGTCTCTCGGTGTCCACTCTGTTACCCTAATTGTCCGCCGGTTGTCATTTTGTCTCACTACATGGCCGGCCCAAGTCCATTTCTTTTTCTTTACTTGAACTATGATATTGTCACGAAGCCAAAGACGACGCAGTTGTCTTCAAGGAAAACAAGGTTATTGGAGCGAATTTGTGCTCCCCTAACAACTCAAAGAATACACAGGCGGCGAAACAGCTGTCAAGAAAGTGATATGTGCAGGCGAGCGTCGGTGAGTCGAATGCCGCGGCATCTACTCCGCGGGCATTTATCTCTGGGCGCGAGTGTTTCTCGAACCGTCGAACAACTGTAGATCAAAGATAATTATTCTAGGCTGTTGACGTTAGTTCTAAACGCTCTCCCTATCAAAAGAGATAACACGTGTGGCATAGAAATAAAGAATGGAACACGCGCTTTTCTTGGCACACAGTTAAAGGGACCCTGCAACACTCTTTGAGCAGTGCAAGTAAACCTCCGCGACGTTTATATTACACTGCCAGAAATACCCGAGCCAGATATGAAACGTGCACGTGAAGCGGTGAGCGCGCAAATCGCTGTGAAATACGCGGAAAAACCAACCGCTCTCTCTTCAGTTGTCCTCATTATGCAACCCCTGGCATGGCCTAAGGGACGTCACATAGGCCATGGCTGCCCGATCGGCTGTCACTGGTCAACTTCGCGGCTAGATTCTCCCATTTCCGTCGTCGTCATCGCTGTGTACGAACCTCTTCTATGTCTGAACCTGTAGGCACAGTTTTGCCGTTTCTTTTGTGTTTTGAGTGCGCGCGGAGTTTGAGTTATGAGCTCAATACTTCCCTTTCAACGGGACCACTCGACTACAAACGTTTATTGCTTCAAAAACGCCCCACCAGCCCGAGCGCGTACTTGCGAGCAGGCACCCATGCCTGCTTTTTTATGACACCAGACCGGAAATAGGCCCCTCCGTGTTGCGGAGGAAAGGAGAAAACTACCCGGCATGTGATATATCGAAGGCCGCCGAAGAGAACGCCGCGAGCCGCCCCCCTCTCCGGGAGAGAGCGCGCAGCTTTCGTCGCGTTGTGCGCGGTCGAGTTGAGAGGGAACGATTATGCGCGATTTCTCATCGCGCGTAGTTTCGTTAATTGTGAACGGATTTTCATAATTCTTGCGGGAGGAGATTTCTGGGGCAATAGACTTTATCCCAAAATACATTACTAGTAGTCGATGGCAAGTGCTGCAGGGTCCCTTTAAGACAGATAACAGAGGCCGGCGCAGCCGGTCGGAAAAAAGAAAACATAAAAAAAAACCAAACCCAGTTTATGATTCGCGGCAATATCCTCTATCCAAGTTTGCTCCCTTTAACAAGCTGCTCGTTTTCGGTCCTTAAGCGTTACTCCTAACATTATTCGCTCTAAGGCACGTTGGGCGGACCTGAGTTTTCTTTCTAAGTGTTTAGTAAGGCTCCAAGTTTCCGCTCCGTATGTCATCACCGACAGGACGCATTGGTCGAATACCTTTCTTTTCAGAGATAGAGGTATCCTACTTTTCATTAGTCTCGAGTGCTTGCGGAATGCACCCCAACCAAATCCTATTCTGCGTCGGATTTCTTTCTCGTGGTTGGGGTCAGCACTGACCATCTGACCAAGGTAGTTATATTCTTCTACTTGTTCCAGTGCTTCGTCGCGTATATTAAAAAGGACGCGTTCAGCATGTTTATTTAGCGTTACTTTCGTTTTATTCATATTTATCTTTAGTCCCACAGTGAAGCCCTCTGATTGCAGTTCTTCAATCATTTTTGGAGCTGTTGTCGCGGAAGCTACCGCGAGTCAAGACCCAGAGCCCTAGACGGAGTGATCCGTGCTTCTTAATTCGATGTGATCGAATTGTTGTTGTTGTTGTTCCACGTCTTATACCCACGCGGGGGATTGGCCAGGAATCGAACCATTAATGCCCACGCCCTCGCACCGCGTGATTCCGGCCAACGACTCCTCTTCTTCCTTCCTACAGCTTCCCGCGCCCCCAAAATCAGGTGGCTGATTTCAGCAGGTACAGTTTTTGGATTGGACGATTTTTCACGTGACCTGTTGCTAGTCGCTCCGCGGAAGCTCTAGCGATGCCGTCAGCGCCGTGGTGCAACGCCGTAACTCGTCTCAGTTTCCACTTCATTGGCCGAGCTTTGCCGGCATGCACGATCACGAAGTCGTCCACCTTCAGTTGCGGTACAGCAGCAGGGGGACGACCGTGAGCTGAACGTAGGAGCAGCAAGTACGCCTTTCTCCCCCTTCTTCACAACTCTGCCGTCAGCCTTTGATGGTAGCGTGCTCGTCCGGCTGCAGTTGTAGACGTCTTGGTAACCGTCAACTCTTGCGGCATGGAAAGCGCGCGCTTGCCTATCAAGAAGTGGGAGGGCGTAAGCGGTACTCCTTCTTCGGGGTTGTTTTCGATGTAGCTGTTAATAACGGCTTCCAATTCGCCAAGGGTAGTCCGGTGCAGTGTCGCAAATCTCGTAAGGGCTGACGCCCGCGCAATGAGGGCAGAAGTTGGCGTCGTCTCCTCACCAGCAGTATCGGCTCCGCATGGAATCATCATGTACTGTATCGGGCAGATGTCTCCATGAGCTCAGATTGTTCCATCTTCTTCTTAACCTGATCCAATGTTGCTTGATTCGGCTTCTTTTTGCGGCTTCATTCTTGTTCCCAAGAGGTCAGAGGGCGGCCGAAGACAAGCAAAATCTCCTCAGTGTGGCTCACCTCTCGAGGTGTTTTGTCCCGTGCTTCGGCACCGAAAATATGTTGAGAAAGGGCCGAACCGCCGGGACCCCTCTCGATGATCTCTTTATCCTGTGAACTCGTGATGATGACTGCGGGGCAAGAGGGAGATAGAGATACTTCTTTTACACCAGCTGTAAGCGCTGCGTGAACTAACGACGCGTGGCAGTGACACGCAAGCCTGTTCCGTTCTGCTTCGACTCCTCGCTGTGTCTTCTGAGGCTGTTACGTCTGCACATCGGTACCGTGAGTGGGTGTTTTGGCCAGGGCTAAAGTTCTTAAAGTTGGGCCAAATTGTTGCAAACCTGTAGCGGTGGGGGATATTAGGGCTATGGCCCTAGGGTCCCCGGGGACCAGCATGGCGTCGTGGTCCGCCAGCTTGGCTGCAAGCAGCGTACCCTTAGAGGCATTCAAGCGGCACGGCGTAGAGAGCATTCCGGTAGCACTTGTCCCCGCCGGGGACGGGGTGATTCGAGCAAAAAATTCAAAACTCCTTCAAGAGCAGTTGAAACTAGTGAGCCAACATTACATGGCCATCTCGGAAGTAAGGCAATTCGGCAGGGCAGGCCTTTTGTGCCGATCTAAAGACCTAGATTGTGTCGCGGACCTGCTGCGGTGCACATCGTTTGCCTCGGTTCCCGTGAACGCCTTCATTCCGGCGCACCTCGCTTGTGTGAAAGGCATTGTTCGGGACGTTGATCCCACCCAGTCTCCCGAAGAAGTACTAGATGAGTTCAAAATGGCAGGTGTGACGGCAGTCTACCGTTGTAGCAGAGTGGAGAATGGACGGCGGATCCCAACCGCGTCTGTTATCGTGACTTTTGCAGGACTAAAATGTCCCTCTGAGGTGATGGCATGGCCGCTGGTGCATAGGGTAGACCCTTTGGAGCCTAGGCCACTGCAGTGCCGGAAGTGTTGGAGATTTGGCCACACATTTCGGGGATGCAAGTCCAATCTTAGGTGCAAAAAGTGTGGAGACAGTCATGATGCGCAATCCTGTCGATCAGACATCGAACTCTGCTGTCTCTGCAAGGGAGCCTACGAAGCGACGTATTCCAACTGCCCGGCCAGGTCTCATGAATGTTCCCTCTTAGAGATAATGGGAAAAAACCGCTGCTCTAGATTTGAGGCTTCGGCTCTGTTGAAAAGTCGTACCCAGGGTTATGCGGCAGCAATTCACAAAACAAGTTCCGCTGCTGATGCCGCGTTTCTAGCGACCATTACTCCAGTAATTGAAAAGTCCATCACGCAGGTAATGCAGCAAGTGATCGCTCCGCTTACTGAGACTCTTGTCACGCTGACACATGTCACAAACCTTTTGGCGGCAAAGTTAGGTTGCTCAATACCGGATGTTCCCACTAACCACCAGGCCACATGTTCTACTTCTGAACCTCAGCTTGTAACACACTCTGAAACAGATGATGCCCAGGCTATTGCAGGCTGCTCCTCACGGCATACAGCAGAATCAGTTCCAGACTGGGGTAGCGATAAGACAGTCGGTCCAAAGGGAGTTCAGGATGTTAGTAATGACGAGGTAGGAAAAGCCGCCCCGGCTGTAGACATCGACGACTCCTACGTCATGGAAGTGAATGACGTTTCCACAAATAAAATTCTCCCCACAAAACAGAAGAGGCGTATCTCCCCTATAGATGAAGCTAAGGCTGCACGTGGAAAACCAGCAAGCAAAAAGGCGTCCCCTACGTCTTCAACTAATGGCACTGATATACTGGGGGCCATTGTTGCGTCCACAGTACACGAGGCAGTATAGCATCTCTGAAGATTGTACAGTGGAACTGCCGCTCCGTGAATTCTTCTTTTGTTGATCTCAAGTGTCTAGTTGCAAATTACTGTCCTGATGTTGTCCTCCTTCAAGAGTCATGGCTTTCTAAGGACAATTTTTTTGCTTTGGGAAATTATCGGGCCTTTAGATTAGACCGCAATAGTAGAGGGGGCGGGTTACTAACCTTAGTTTCTTCAAAACTTTGTCATAGAGCATTTTCGTCGTTGGAACTGATGTCACCCAGTGGCGAAGTTCTCGCGGTAGATTTGCTTCTTCCTGGGAGTAATCCGATCTCCATCGTCAATGTTTATTTTCCGGTAGGCTTCCGTGGAGTAGAGAAACTGGACAGGTTTATAGCCAGTAAATCGACAATTATTGTTGCCGGTGACTTCAATGCTCACCACGTTTCTTGGGGATACAGAACGGACTCTCGTGGTCTAGAGCTCTGGCACTGGCTTCAGGAGAATGACCTTTCCTGTCATAATTCCCGGGCTGTTACATTTTTGTGTGGTGGATCTCGATCGGCCTTGGACTTGACCTTCTCCTCAGGCAATGTACAAGTCGCGTCCTGGGGTACATTACCCTGCGGCTCAAGCAGTGATCATTTCCCTATTGAGTTTACGGTAGGTGTCCCTCTAATTAGAATTGAGGTCAGAAAGCAAAAATTTATTAACGCGCGAGTTTACCAAGGGGCACTGCGGGATTGCTTTACATCAATGCAGACCACTGAGTCCATTGTAGATGCTCAGCGAACGATGGAGTCTTTGCAGGCAGCAGCAAAAAACGCTGAGTTCACAGTCAATTGTACCGCACAGCAAAAGGTCTTTAACTGGTGGAACTCTGATTGCAGCCGAGATTATCGCCGTAGAAAAGCAGCTCTGAGGACTCTTCTGCACAATCACTGTCCTGTAAATTGGATAAACTATAAGTACATGGCAGCAGTGTTCAAACGTACAGTTGCGAAAGCTAAAATGGATTACATTATAAATCTCAATGACTCTCTTTCGAATCCGAAAAATAAAGCAGCGCTCTATAAGTTCATGGCAAGCAATCGGGCGGTTTCTATCAAGAAGTTACAGTCATCAGAGGTCTTGACTTCTGCTGAAGAGGCCCGGATTCTTGAGCGCTCTGCTAGAGGTCTTGCGGTTCGCTTTTCTTCTCGTTGTAATAACTTCCGTCTTATCGGTCCTCCAGAAACGGATGATTTTATGCCAGTCTCATCTTGTGATCTGACGGAGGCCTTGTCCATCACACGTTCTGCGGCGCCGGGGCTTGATGGCGTGACTGTTGGTGCTATTAAATTTTTGGCTGAGGAATTCCAACCGGTTCTATTGAATGTGATAAATTCATCCCTCAGGTTTTGTTGGATTCCACTCAACTGGAAGGTGTCCAAGATAATTTTGATCCAAAAAAAGCCAGGTCAGGGTTTCGATTTAGACAACTTAAGGCCGATTGCTCTGACCTCCAACATGATAAAATTAATAGAGCGAATACTTTTTAAACGGATGACTTCTTTCATGCAGGACAGGCAAGTACTCAGTCCTGCTCAGATTGGCTTTAGGCGGGGATGTTCTATTTGGAACGCTCATGTGGACTTAGAGGCGAGGATCCGCTTAGCACAAAAAGGGAAACTGGTGTCGGCACTAGTGACCTTAGATGCAGCTAAAGCTTATGACAGTGTCGAGCATGGTATCTTACTTGACAAACTAGCGCGTATAAACTTGCCTACATATCTTTTTGCTTGGATTAGGGAGTTTTTGGCTGATCGGGAATTCTTTTGTACAAACGGAAGGCTATCTTCAGGAAGTTTTCCTCAAACTAGAGGAGTGCCTCAAGGATCGGTTTTATCGCCTTTACTTTTTAACATCCTTATGAGTGACATTCCTATATTCCCAGATGTAACAACCTACGTTTATGCGGATGATATAGCGTTTTTTGCGGCCGCAGTCGACATTCATTCGCTATATGACCGTTTGCAGGCCTATTTATCTGTCTTGGAGACATGGCTTGACAGCATTTATTTAACGTTAAATGTGTCGAAGAGTGCTTTACTTGTCTTCCCGGTTGCAGGAACAATCTCAATTTCTCTCGCTTACAAAAATCAACTCATTCCGCAGGTGGATTCGCTGAAATATCTTGGTGTTACATACACGTCTGCTCTTGATTGGAAGGCACATATTAACACATCGGTCTCAAAAGCGGAGAGAGCATTTGGTCGCATGAAAAGACTATGTGGGAAACGAGCAGGAATGCGCCGGGACACACTTTTGCTGTTGTGCCGAGCCTACGTCCGGCCAGTCATGGAGTTTGGGTGCGTCTTATTTTGCAGTTGTACGTCCGGCCAGTCATGGAGTTTGGGTGCGTCTTATTTTGCAGTTGTCCTATCTACAAACTGCGTCCGTTATACCTGTTGGAGAGGCGCATTCTTCGATTTTGTCTTGGCCTTCCCCGGTTCGTTTCGAACCGAGTTATGTACTTAGAGGCACGCGTTCCTGAACTTAGGGTCCGTTTTCTCTTGCTGACGGTGCAAACTTACCTCCGCATGTACGAAGCCCCCTCTGGGGCTGCCAAGCCTGTATTTATTTGTGAGCCGAGTATATTTTTTACATCTTCGTGGCCTAAACGTATCTCCGCCCGAGTGCTATTCGTTCAATCATGCCTGGATTGTATTTCTGTTAAGCTATATGAGGTCATTCCGGTATCCACAATCGAGCGAGAAACTGAGTTTTACTTTCAAAACCCCTTCCCTTCCGCTGCAAAACTTCTACCACGCTCGCTATTAGCCGCTATTTTAAATGAATATTTATCCAATTATCCTGCTTCTTCTGTGATTTATACTGATGCATCTCAAAATGGCGAGAAAGCTGGAATTGGTATTTTTTCACAATCTTTAGACTTGAGTTATTCGCTGCGAATCCCGGATTACACACCCATTTTTATGGCCGAATTTTTAGCAATAGCTCTAGCTCTATGCAAAGTACCGCAGCATGTTTCAAAAATCATCATATTATCTGATTCGATGGCAGTTGTATCGGCGTTAACTTCCTCTTCGGACTCTCCATTGTACCGCACACTATTATTTTTTGTTCCCAGGCACGTGAAGGAGGTACGCTTGTCTTGGGTCCCTGGCCATACGGACATCAGGGGCAACGAGCAAGCGGACCATTTAGCTAATCTCGCCGTCACAGCTCCCATTCAATTCGGAATTCCTAATCTGGCTCTATTTGCATCTGCGAGACTAAGACGATATTGGCATTTAGACGCCACCCGTTCCGATTCACTCTTATCATTTGAAGAGTTCCAACATTTAAAGTACGGGTGGAATGTTCATTTTTGTAGCTCTCGGCAATGCGAGGTGACCTTCACCGAGCTGCGCTACAGGGTACCGAGGCTTAATTTCTATCTGTTCAGATCAGAACTTTCACCTACAGAACTATGTGTGCGGTGCCAGGTCCCCGAAACAATCGACCATTTTTTCCTCGACTGTCGCCGTTTCTCAACAGCTAGACAACTGTTTTTGAAGGAGCCGATTGAGAGGTTGGGGTTGACTTTATCGATACCACTTATATTATCTATTGGCGCATCAAAGCTGGGGTTTGCAAGAAGGGATATATATAATTGCATTCAAAATTTTCTTTCTGCCTCAGATCGTTTGAATTGCTAGGCGGTGCTGATTAATGGGTAATTCGGGTTTCATTAACAACTAAGTTTCCTTTTACAGCCTCTTTCCGGAAATAATTATATTGAAGTCCCCACGTTTTTAACCGATTTAGCCCTGGCCAATCCCCCCTTGTGGGTACTGCCAAAAAATTTGAGGACATCATCATCATCATCATCATCATCAGCTGTTCTGCAGATCAACTGCGCAAGACTGTCTTCTGAAAACCTCAAATGGCTCAAGTATTCCCAGTTTATCCGCAAGCCTCAGTTTTCCCAGTCCAGTTTCCTGAATACGCCGTCCAGAAATGCTGTGAACAATTTTGGTGAGATGGTATCTCCTCGCCGCACTCCCTTTCGGAATGGGAATTTATCACTTTGCTTGTGAAGTGTAATTATGCCCGTGCATTCCTCGTATATGTCGTCTAAGAGTCTTAGGTAGGCCTCTCGTGTTCCTTGGTATATTAAGGCGTCCATAACTGCGGCTGTGTTAAGGGAATCAAACGATTTTTCATAGTCTATAAATGTCACGTAAGCGGCTTATTATATTCCGCGCATTTTTCTATTACTTGGCTGATACATGAATGTGATTCATTGTAGAGTATCCTTTTCTGAACCCAGCCTGTTCCCTTTACTTTATGTGGTAGTTTAAAGCATATCATGATACAAGGTGTTCGTTGTTTGAAACATATCTTGAAGAGAAACGGCTTGCATTGACGTGTTTAATTTGAAGTTACCTTATCATACATTCCGGCCCGCATAAATCCTCTCCTTTCAATTCGCTTCCCCCCTTTCCATCTCCCATGCTCCTGTCACCACTCCTTTCTCATTGCCTCACTCTTTTCTAACCTCCCCCTACCCACTCGCTCCACACACCTTTTCCTCTCGCATACCCTTCCCTCTGTCCCTTTCCTTTCCCCAAACATCTCTCACTCCTACCTTCTGCCTTTGCGCTGATGAGGCCCTCTGCGCCTCTTCCCTCACCCTTATGTCCTCACTCGCATCTCCCACGTCCCTCCTCTCTCCCCATCATATCTCTCACACTACTCTCACTACCGCCCATGCTGCTTTTCATTTTCTCTTCCACGCACCGCCATCTCATATTTCCTTCTCCACCCATTCATACTCTCCACCCCCACTTCATCGTTACCCTCCTAATTCTTCCCTCCACCACCCCACCCGCTCTCAATGTGCGCTTTCATTCACTCCTCCCTCCTACCGTGCTTTCCATTTAGTGCAACTCTTGACGTTGGGCTGGTCGGTATTGGTGCATGCTCGAAGGGAGACCGCTTTTAAATTACAGGGGACAAACACAGAACGAAATCAATGTACAGAACGAGTGAAGCGCGTCACTCGTACTATACGTTGATTCCGTTCTGTGTTTGTCACCTGTACGTTAAAAGCACTCTCTGTTCGAGTGTGTACTTCTATGTACACCGCTTTCTACTTATCCTCTCCTCACTTCTTCCTCAAAATTCTCCCCTCGTCTCAGTAAAATCGACAGTTGGGCAAGTTTGTTCTTGCACATCGTACAGTGCTTGAAGACGAGGAGAACAGATAAGGAGGGAGACGATGGCGTGAACTTGCAACCGATTTTTATTAGGCATAAACAAATGTGTATACTACCAGAACAAACACGTGCCCAGGGCGTCAGCTTGATATTGCGGTGCGATAAACACAAGATTAAGATACTCCTACACACGCATTTCTCTCTCCACTCAGTAGCGTCTCCATTGACCATTCTCCTTCTCATCACTTTTCTCCTCCTTCCCCTCACAGTCCCCACTCAATGTTCACTCCTCCCCCTCGACCTCATCTTTCACTGGCGACTGTTCTCCTCGGCATCCTCTTCCGCCTGCACTATGGTCGTTCTCCTGTTTCCTTCATGTAGTCCCTCGCTCTCTCCAGCCAACCCTCCCCCGTTCCTTCCCCCACGTTACTCCTTTCCCTTCCCTAATGGTCCAACCACCAATCAATTCCCAGTTGGTTATCTTCGTTCTCCCACGGCTACGCTGGCTTCGGCGTGTTCTTTAATTTCACTCTACGGTGTCATGGCCTCGCACGACGAGGCGCGGAATGTAAGAACCGCTGTGGGCCAAGTGAACTGTTCAGTTCCCGCAGCACCTGTACCTCTTTTCATTCCGGTGGTGAAAACTATCGCTCGGCCGTGACACATCTGCGCGCGCTTCAATGTCTGCTTTAATTTTACTTTCCGGCTTCCATGGCTGCACGCGGGTGAAGGAACGCGGCGTGGATTCTAAGGACAGCTGTGAGCCCAGTTCTTTCAGTTCTTTTTCCATGTTCCCCCGACGGTAGTGGAATGACACATACGCCATTTATTCCCCGCAGCGCGATATCACCGCTCGCTTCGGCGTGTATTTTTATTTCCGACCATGCAGCTGAATAAAAATTCATCCATGTCCAGGCTTCAAACTTCGTAAAAACGCGGGCAGTCGCTCTACCAACGAAGATAACCAGAAAGCTAGCCGTTCGTAGCGGAGGGCGAACTAGCAAGTTAATTGAAAATTAGAAGTGAGAGGAAACTGTTAGGCGACCAATTTTCGGGTAACCCCCGAGGTGGAGTAAGCATCTGCGAAGGGAAAATGTTTTGAAGCCATAAAAACCGGGCCATCTTAACAAATGTGAAACCTGGGGAGGGGTGAAGCATGCAGTGTATATATGTATTTAATGGTTGTAAGTCTCTGTCTTGCCACAGGGCGTGCGGTGATCGGGCGCCCGAAATCGCCGCTGGGAAGAGCAATCGCGCGCTTGCTAAGGCGGTGGCGCCCTCTCTTGCGTTGAACTAGATTTAACCAATTAAAGGCGAGACAGACGGACTGTCAGTTGTCTTCGTGTTTGGGGCGCGAGGCGTTTGGGAAAAGAGTTTCCGTGTGTGTTATTTTAGTGTGCGTTACGTTCTAGCGCAAGGCGTCGGAAAACGTGTGTAGGTGTTTTAGTACCGCGACTAAAGGAGACGACGGCAGGAGCCGGCGACAGCCCGAGCCGCTAAGGTGCTCCGCCTCTAAAAGATAAACACCCGTGGACATGTTAGCTGCCTTGTCAGGGCACCATTTCCTCCGTACGTTTCTATATCACATATTCTTTATCACACTATTTATTACATTATTTCCGTA
The DNA here is from genome assembly GCF_048455015.1 of Haemaphysalis longicornis. Taxonomy (NCBI): domain Eukaryota; kingdom Metazoa; phylum Arthropoda; class Arachnida; order Ixodida; family Ixodidae; genus Haemaphysalis; species Haemaphysalis longicornis. The sequence continues at coordinate 4,020,773 of NW_027526385.1, forward strand.
ACAGTGGAGCTAAAACTTTATCACGCAAATACTTGAATACACGGACACTATTTATTAATCTAAGGTATATATGCCTCGCTTTCCACATATTGTCACGAAGCTAGAGACAACACAGTTGTCTTGAAGGAAAACACGTTTATTGGAGCGAACTTGTGCTACTCTAACAACTCAAAGAATACACTGGCGGCGAAGCAGCCAATCCAATCCAATAATTTCCAATAATCCAATAATTTCTTCCGTTCTTCTTGCGGTAACGCCGGATTCACGTCGAAGTGATTCGGAAGCTTGAAGGTACCTTCGGGTGCGCGTTCAAAGTCGGCAACCGCGATCACGTCACTTGCTTCTTGCGTTTCTTCGAGGTACGCAATTGCAGCACCCCTGTTTAAATGCTGGCATTCCCGGCTGAAATTAGTGACCAAAACTTGGGATTTGCGTTGCTTAAAGCGCGCAATGCCTCTTGCGACAGAGACACCACGGTCGAGGAGCAACCTTTGGTCACTCTCTACGATAGCGTCGACGTCAGGAACCGCATCTTCACAGTAGACGCTGATCATCAAGCTTGTGCGGGGTGGCAGGGTGACATGATCGTCGGCGATGCTGATAGCAGCACGGTTTTCGGGGTTGGGTTTCGGCGTCATGCAGTGATCGGAGGAAAATGTTATAGACTTGGCCTGTAGATCAATTATTGCACCGTTGTCCGTCAAAAAGTCCATTCCGAGAATTACGTCACGGGAGCAGTTAGGCAGAATGACGAACACCACAGGGTACGTTGTGCCGTCTATGGTGACGCGCGATGTGCACGTTCCACTTGGCGTCACGAGGTGGCGTCCTGCTGTGCGGATGTGCGGACCGTCCCATCTTGTAATAATTTTTTTCAGCTTAAACGCAAATGGTCCGCTCATGACTGAGTAGTCGGCTTCCGTGTCTATGAGGGCGACTACTTCAAATCGTTCGATGGACAGTTGAACGTCGGACGCTGCTTTCTTCGAGTTCCAGGTGCGTTGTGGCGTCGTATCTCGTCTTGTGCGTGTTGACGGACTGGCACTGTGCGTCGTGGTCGTCGTCTTCTTCGTCGTCGTCTTCATGGTCGTCGTCTTCCCAGTACCTCTCAAACATATTTCTACCCACAAGATCTCCTCCACAGAACTGCTTCATAGACAGCAGTGCTTCGCCCTGCGAGTCTCGCGTATATGCTCCGCACAGCCGCCGAGGTTCTAAAAAAACATGAAATATAGCCTTTAATGCCATATTTATTTCAAATTATTAGTTTCATTAGTTTATTAGTTTCAAATAAGATCAAGCCTATTTTCTGAGGCAGCAATGCTAAGTTCATAGAATAATTCTGTTGAAGTATATATTTTTTCCATCTTATATAGAATACAATAAAGCCTCATTTCAGGGATTTCCGTTTTGGATGCGACGCATCTCTTTAACTCGCCTTGTCCCGCGTCGTTGTCGCGGTGTAGTCCGCATCCTCGGCGCGGCAGCTGTGCGCTCCGCCGTTCTCACCGCAGCGCCATGTGTGCGTCAGCGCGGTCTGCTCGCTCTCGTCGCCGTGCCAGCTGTGCGTTAGCGCGCAGCTTGCGCTCGCGCTTGCGGTCGCTCTTGCGCTCGGTTAACACATGCGCATGCGCATGCGCTGCTATGCGCTGCTATGCGCTGCTCTCTCTCATTCCGCTGCATATAAACGCGGTAAGTTCCGCCGCCGGCGTTCCGCCGCCGGCGCTCCGATGACATCGTCCGATGATTTGAATAACGCAACGGCAACCCCCGATGCGTCGCATCTACCCCATGGTTCCCCTCGCGGAAAGATGGTGTAAATTTTTTTCCTGAAATTTCGCGTATGAAATATGGGTATAACTTTGACATACTTCTGAGATTAACCCATCCAGTTTGTTCAGTAGGAGGAGCTGCATTGCATTTTCGTATTTTATATTTTTTGTAATTTTCCGAGGGATCTGTCGGATGTATCTTACAAAGGTGATATTTTATATGCAGCATACTGGTTGCTTGTACATTAGAGGAAGAGGTTTTGTCAAAGTAAAACACTTTTTGGATCATGCCCAAATAATGGAATTGAACACAACCAATATTGAAGATAGAGCAAGGTTTTATATAAAGTAATCCGGTGCCACAAATGCCATGCATGACACTGTAGCTGTCAATCTATTTGTGTAAAGGTATTATCTTAGTTCGACGCAAGAAATGTACTACGTTGAATATATTCTGCAAGTAATCTGGAAGAATCTCACGTGACGTGTTCAATATCTTTTTTATTGGTGTACAGTTAGGCGAAATTTCAGCAAACTTGTGGGGGAGTCCAGGGTTCAGCATTATTTGCCTTCAAATGAACATGCTACAATAAACACCTGACACTGAAAAGTCACATGACATAACTGAAAGAACACACAAAGGAACGTTTAACATCAAAACACGGCTCATTGAATGATGGGAAGACAAACAGGTGCAAACAATCAAACGCAGTTACAAAATCTGCTCATCTTAACAGCTGCAAACTCTAGATTTGAGTGAAAAATTGGGAAAGAAGAGGAGGCTACATTAGAGCTAAATTGTTAGATACAGCATTCAGGCTTATTAAACATCTGTACATCTCAACAACTGCCAGCTGACAATTCAACTCTTCGAAAAAAGCATGGTAGCAAAACCAAACAAATAAACACAAAGAAAACCAGCTGAAATGGGGTAGCTCACAGCCAGATATTTAGAGACGTTATCCAGGTTTGCTCAAAACTCCATCCTAATTGTTGCATGTAGCAGTTCCGAAAATATTGCGAAAAGGCAGAAGTAAATAGCGGGGCACAAAACTTTTTACACATACCATTCGGGTTTGTTTAAAAACATGCATCAAATAAACAGCAAACTGAAAATGCACTCGCTGTTATGTATTAGACAGTAATGATAAGTGAAAAGCAAATGATAAGGAGCACAAGAGGCAGAATTAGACAATGTGCAGAAGGCTGAATCGAGCAAATATAAAATGTCGTAGATGTATGAACAATGCATCAGTGGGAAAGAGGTCAACACAGGCAAAACAAACTTCAACTAGCAGCTTCACAATCATTCAGCTGAATGCCAAAACCGAAACCTGAGCAATGACCATCAACCGCTCCTGTATAAATGTAAATAAAAGAAAATAGCCTGCAAAAGAGAAGAAACATGAATATCAACACATGAGACACTATAACTTCACAAGACCTACTTTCAATGCCGACATATTGCTAAAAACATCAACATCATTTGACCTCACATCATTATACAAATGAAACAGTCGTTGCATAGGAGAACAAACTTTGTTCCCAACACATTTAATTCTCGAAATAGCTTATAAGGTACCCACAAGTGTATTGACGACGTCAAACTCTCTCACTCAGTCACACGATGCAAATATTTAAACAGAAATATAAAATCTGCATCCTTCCTTCTCTTGGACAGTGTTACCAAGTGCAATTTACCCAAAACGTTATTATAGTGGTAACACGCTCTCCGATCAAAATGCCTATCATAAACAATTCTAACAAACCGTCGTCGAACATCTTCAATCTTCGCAGCCTGGCTTGCATACAAGTTTTTCCATAGGATAGATCCGAAATGAAGTTTCGGAATGACTAAGGATAAAAACAAACGTTTGAGACACGACACATTATGGAAAGGACGTGTGATGCTTGATATTACTCCTAACTGACTGTATGCCTTATTAACAAGCTTTTCAATGGGCACATAAAAACGTAGTGCTGAATTGACAAAAATTCCTAGGCCATGACACCCATCAACCCTTCTCAGGATGCATTGATCTAACGTGTAATCATATAAAACACTTGTGCATTTCCTGGTTAGACTCATTACATGTGTTTTGGTAGAATTTATTAATAACTTGTTAACAAGGCACTGATTACGCTGCAAATGTCGGACTGTAAAAGGGCACAGTCATCACGAGAGTCAACTTTTCGGAACATCTTGATGTCATCCGCGTAGAGAAGCATTTGGCTATTGCTTACTGAACAAGCGAGGTCGTTAATAAAAACATTGAACGAAATTGGACCCAAAATGCATCTTTGAGGGACTCCTGTGTTGGAAAAAAAGGGTTTAGACAACACGCCACCTACGTTCGGTCGGTCTGGTCAGCTATTTAGATAGTCACGATGAACATGCAAAGGTTGCTGCACACACCATATCGCAGCAGCTTTTGAAGTAGAAGATTTTGATCCACTAAGTCAAAAGCCTTAGACAGATCAAAGTACATTACATCAACCTGGCCGCGATTGGCGATGATTCAGCTAGTGCATTCAACAAACGTTGTCAGGTTGGTTTCAACCGACCAGATCAAAGTAAACTACATAAATATGGCCGCGATTGGCGATGATTGGGCTACTGCATTCAACAAACGTTGTCAACTTAGTTTCAACCGATGAGCCTTTTAGGGATACATGCTGAGAAATACTTGACATATAAAAAAGAAAGATAAATGCATAATAACGCAATTTGAAAAACCTTGGCAAAATGACTTAGAAAACATATTGGTCGGGGTTTTGTAACGTCACGCTCATCTTGTAGCTGCGAACATTGAGCAGACGGTGAGCACTCAGCTGTAGCAAGTGGGCATATCGGTAGAGAATGTCCTTGCTAGATTCCAGTTGCTTAAAATTTTATTTTTTGTGGTTATACGTAGGTATACATAGGCATTGGGGTATACATAGGCATGAATGGGAATCTACATTTAGCTTTTATAGCATCGGACATAACCTTTTGTTAAATAAGCCAGCACTCACTTCCAGCGCTTCCGCCTGCAGCACAACTTCAACGGTGCGGCAGCTTGCGTGATGACTTTTGTGGCCTGTGGCTGAATACCGATGGAAAAGCAGTACTCCTTAGCTTCTTTATGTCGAACTTCCAGAGGATGCTTGGCTCAAACGGGTTCTGTGTGAAGTGAGACCTCATAAGAAACAGCTACATATTATACCACAAAAAGAAGTCGTTGTCAAGCTACCAATGCAGTTCAAGGCCAGCCTGCAGAAAATCAGAACAAGTGAACGAAATGACCCGTTATGTAAACGGGTTGAGGGATCTGTCGATGTTTAAAAAGTGATACACATTGGCAGCAGATTACGAAGTTTGTTACGAATCTGGACTAAAAGCGTTGAGGCGAGTCAATGCAAAAACTTGTATTACTAGACTGCCTTCACTTTCATTCGAAGCTATTTCAACGCCTTTAAAAATTGAATGCACCACGGTGGCTCAGGGGCTAAGTAAGGTGTTGTGCTGCTGAGCGATACAGGCCACGGTGGCTGCTTTTCCGATGCAGCCGAAAAGCGAAAACGTCCGTGTGTCGAGATTTCGACGCACGTTGAAGATCCCCAGGCGGTCAAAATTAATCAAAATAATATTAGTAAGTGAGAGCCAAATGCTCGAAACTAGAGGTTTCCCCGAGTGCTTTTAAAGACGATAGTCTTTCTTAGGTTACTTAAACCCAGAAATTTTGGTCTGTCTGTCTGTCTGTCTGTCTGTCTGTCTGTCCGTCTTTTTTTTTATTACCAGTCTTCAACACACACTTACAACACAAAAATAACCACACTGCATTTGGTACAACACACACCGCCATTAACATACCAGCCGTGCCTCCGGCTAAGCTTTGTCATTTAATCATCACTTTAGAGAAATTAACGGCTCCACAAACTCCAACCAATCTGGTACTGGCTGCTGGACTCTCAGCCCCTCAACGAACTGCGGGACACTCTCCCGCAGAAACTGTCAGGCCGGTCGGGCATCCACGTCGCCATGGAGCCACGCCATGCGCGCCCTCCATATGCTGTGAAGGCCCAGGAGCATTATTAAATCGTAGGGGACTCCTTCGTTATTCTCTGTGGGTAAATACCGTATACCATGCGGGGTAAGTGGGAAGTCTTTGTGTAAAGTTCGCTGCATAACATCCCAAAAGTGAACCGCCATCCAGCAGTGTATAAAAACGTGGTCTATGTTATCCGGTTGTTTACAAATTAGACAGCCGCAACTGGCAAACTGTTCGCAAAAAAGGATCGCTTGTATCGCGAAGAAAAAGGAACCTATTCACCAACTGGCGGACAATCAGGTGCTACAACCCAAGACCGCCCTCCTTGACGCGTCGAAAAAGGCTATCTCTACTGCACCTTTCCCATGTAGATGACCAGATAAACATAGCAAATGAAACGATGCATTTTCTGTACATTCAAACGCGAACAGTGCAACACTTACATAACGTACCACACTTTGGCAATAAAAAATAAATTACAAACAGTCGCTTTAGCAAACATTGAAAGAAAAACCCCTTTCCACTTTTCTGCCCTTCGCGTATGTCCTGCGTTCGGGCACGCCAATACGGTTCGCTGTCCTGGTAGCACTCCAGCGGCGTCCCTAGATACGTAACGGGACTGGTTTCCCAGCTCACGTTGGCAAAAAATTCCGGTGTCAAAGACCAGTCCCCATGCCAGAATCTCAAACATTTCCCTCAGTTTACCCCACTACTTGTAATTGACCCAAAACGTTTAACAATGTCCACCGCTTTTGTAACACTATCCTTGGTCGTACAGAAAAGAGTAATGTCGCCTGGGTAGGCCAGAAGTTTTACCTCTGCCTCGCATAGCTTAAACCCGCGAATGTGTTCACTTTCAATTATATTTAAGCAGAGCGTTTCGATATACAGGCAGAAAAGAAGTGGGCTCAGAGGGCAGCCCTGGCGCACCCACCGTTCCACGCTAATGGGGCCCCCAGCGTCTTGTTTACAATTAATCTCGTGGTGCACTTCCGGTACGCCAGAGCCACCCCTCCTTGATGACTGTTCCAACGTTCACATGATCTAAAATCAGCAACAATATTTCATGGGACACACAGTCAAACGCCTTCTCGAAATCAAGCTGGAGAACAGCCACGCGAGCTCGGGCAGCGTCGCAGCATTCCAGCACACATATCGCCTTGTGTGTGTTTGAAAAAATAGTGCGTCCTTTTATGCCACACGTCTGGTGTGGCCCTACAGTCTGCTTGATGACTGTTTGAATTCTTTGTGCAAGCACCTTCATAAAAATTTTGTAACCGACATTTGTCAAGGATATAGGGCGATATGCTGTAACATGTTTAAGTTTGTCCGTGTCCTCTGTTTTAGGTATGAGTATCGTGTGCGCTTCTCCGTAAGAGGGTGGCAATGCCTTTATTTCGAAGGCCTCGTTAAATAGTGCAGCCAAAAGTGTCGATAAATCGTTTTTGAAGACCTTGTAAAAGGCTGCAGTTAATCCGTCTGGACCCGGTGACTTTCCGTTGTTCAAACTATCGATTGCACATTCAACTTCAGCAACCGCAATAGGCTGGCTTAAACTTTCTTTGTAGTCTTCATCAATCCTTGAGAAAGCACTGATAAACTCGGTTTTAAAGGCCTCCACCTCAGCCCTGCGGAAGGCAAACAAATCTTTGTAGTAGTGATGAAAAGCCCGTTCAATCTCTTGCTGATCACCCGTCACCCGTCCTTCCCACTCTATCTCCCTTATATGATTACGTCGAGCGTTCGCCCGTTCTATACCCAGCGCACGCTTGGTAGGGGCCTTTCCACCGGCTAATCGGTCCACTGTCGCTCTCACGAGGGCTCCCCGGTAGCGTTCATCATCAAGCGCCTCAAGTTTCTGTTTCGTTTTTCTGATATCCTCGCTAAACACCCCAGGCGCATTGCACTCTTCACGGATAAGTTTTTCTAGGTTTGACCTTAGTGTCTTTTCTATAATTTTCTGTTCATATCGTACGACAGTAGACATGTCAATGGCCCTCATTTTTACCTCTTGTTTACACCACTCCCACTGTTCACCGATTTTATCCCCTTCTATTTTCCGAATCAAACCACTCACTTTTTCAAAAAAGTTTTCATCCTTTAGTAACTTATCATTTAATTTCCACAGCTCCCACGTGAAAGGATTGGTCCGTTTCTTGTATCCTAGATTACACACCACCAGGCAGTGATCTGAAAATGATACAGGCTTTACTTCGTACCCTTCACATTTTTCAATCAAATCACACGATACATACACTCTATCCAGTCTAGCGTGACTGACTCCTTGAAAATGGGTAAATTGCACCTCCCGTCCTCCCTCTAGCCATTCACCCACATCCACCAACCCAATAGTATTTATTATTTCCTGCAGCACAGTCGTGCTCTCATCACAAAATGGCCGATTACTAATCTTATCTCGCGTGGATAAGACGCAATTAAAATCCCCTAGTACGACAAGACGCTTGTCTGTCAACAGATGCGGCCTAATGTTATTATAAAATTCAGCCCTTTCTCTAACTTTATTCGGCGCGTACAAGCACACTATTCGCCACTCTTCACCACTCAATACTACATCGCATACAACGAGTCGCCCTGACAAGCCAGAGCACACCTCTCGCACTCCAATCCAAGCCCCGGAAACATTTTCACCAATAACATGCAGCCAGCAGAAAAGCCAACTGCGTGGCTGACGCACACATAATACCGCGACGTGAAACGTTGCACCATGCCCCCGGTCTCCTCCACCCCCTCTACCTTTGTCTCCTGAACAGCTGTCTGTCTGTGACTCGATTCAGCCACCCGGCCAAAGTAAAAATTGATATTGCGCAATAGTCTTATATACTCACAGCCACATGTAAACGTCTTAGCCCGGTTGATATGTTCATATTTGTCAACTTTGTTGAACAAGAACAAGACTTTGCGCAAATATAAGAGAGGAAATTAGTGCACAGGGGACATTTACAGTGTTCCTTTATTAAAAAATTCATGGATGCTTGGTTTTTCGATAGGAAATGATATTCGACATCTACTGCAGAAAACCGCCGCCTCCTGGCGGCATATGAAAAATCACGCAGCAACAGCAACGAAAGGTTCCACTAGCTAGGTTCCACGTTCTGCTTGGAACGCACGTGGAGCACGGCCACGCGGCTCTATAAACCTTCTAGTCGGCCGCCTCCTTTCACGCGCGTTTCCGCCGTACTGCAGCGCTGGCATCGAGGAACCCGGCCTGTTGCAGTGGAACGCGGTAAATTCAAATCGCCTTGCGCAAACCTTTAGTATGTTTACCCTGGAATGAGCGCGACGGTACAGGAACAGCATAAGAGGTGAGCGGGAAAGCAAAGAGGAGCATTTCCTTGGCAAATGTCTACAAAGACTATCGTCTTTTGACGACATTTGCAACAAAAGGAGCAGATACGCGGCCAATTTTTTTTTAAGGGACGGGGTTTCTGTCGCGAAGGCTGTCGCGTTTAACACGGCGATCGAGCGGTGCTACACCCGTGCCGCAGGAGCAGAGTGTTGCAGTAAAGTAGAAACTCACCTCGCATAGTTTACTCGAATTGGTAGGCTGGAAGTCCTTTCTTTCTATCTTGTGGAGCCAAACGTTCCTGCTTTTGGCGTTGAGCTTGCCGAACGGCGCGGCAAACAAGTCCGTCATCTCGCAGTGCCATGCACTCCGGGGCGGGTATACTCTATCCACAAGACAATATATCCTCTTCAAAAGTGCCCCCACAATCACAAGCGACCGTTGCAATTCAGAATGTGCGGCTAGCGCACACACAGAACAGGGAGCAGACAGAAACAACGTGGGCTACACAGATCGAGCCATGGAGGAAAGAATACTCAGGAGAGGCCCCTAGCATCCCAATGCATTGCGAAAAGTGTGGAGGAAGTGACGTGAATTTTCTTGAGCCCATGGACAATGTTGCTTATTTGTTTACAACTGCGGCGGCCAAATTTGGGCGAATAGAACGGACAAATTTTTAAGGCGCTTGGTATGTGGCTGCTTCGCTACGCTTGCAAACCAGCGCAGTCGCTAAGACAAACGTTTTTAGATAAGGCCAGTTTGAAAACTCCGCCGTCGGAGGCGGCCTCAACTCGTACCCCGGCCGCAGCGGCGCTTACGTCGCGTCAAGATCGGCGGAGCGAGCCGCTGCCGCCGCCGGCGACCTGGCGGGAGAATGCCCTTCGCTCAGCGTTGGCGAGAGCCACAGTTCGTTCTTTGCCCACTTTGTGTTTCTTCGTTGTGAAGTGAAGTGAAATTTATCGCTGCTGAGACGTAGCGCGCAAAGACCGCAGTGCTGTACGACCCCAAGCAATGCACCCATCGTCTGCGTTCGCAACCCGCGAGCCTGTTGCTATGACGACGACAAACGCTACTTTGCCAGGCTTAAGAGCTGAAAAATCGTCCTTCTATCTCAGAAACGAAGGCCGTTTTTCGATTGAAACTTTGGGGGAGGGTTAGAGTGGGCAAATTGAAGGTGATATCAACAGCTTAGAACATGACATCGCACCGAGGAATTAGCGACGAAGCTGTTTTCGCTGCGAAGCGGGAGGGCAGGGCGACGTCATGTTAGTCAAATCAAACCGGAGATAGCAAAGGATGATGGGATAGAGTGCTGGGCTCAGTGGGCTCAAGTCATGACGGGACTCGGCTTCACAAATGTGACGTCAGGGCATGGAGGAAAGAAAAGGGCAGGAGAGGCCCTGACGTCACATTTGTGAAGCCGAGTCCCGCCATGACTTGAGCCCACTGAGCCCTGCACTCTATCCCATCATCCTTTGCTATCTCCGGTTTGATTTGACTAACATGACGTCGCCCTGCCCTCCCGCTTCGCAGCGAAAACAGCTTCGTCGCTAATTCCTCGGTGCGATGTCATGTTCTAAGCTGTTGATTTCACCTTCAATTTGCCCACTCTAACCCTCCCCCAAAGTTTCAATCGAAAAACGGCCTTCGTTTTTGAGATAGAAGGACGATTTTTCAGCTCTTAAGACTGGCAAAATAGCGTTTGTCGTCGTCATAGCAACAGGCTCGCGGGATGGCGAATGCATACGAGTTAAGGCAGCCTCCGACGGCGGAGTTTTCAAACTGGCCTAATCTAAAAACGTTTGTCGTAGCGACTGTACTGGTTTGCAAGCGTTGCGAGGCAGCCACATACCAAGCGCCTTAAAAATTTGTCCGTTCTATTTGCCCAAGTTTGGCCGCCGCAGTTGTAAACAAGTAAGCAACATTGTCTATGGGCCCAAGAAAAATGACGCCACTTCCTCCACACTTTTCGCAATGCATTGGGATGCTAGGGGCCTCCCATGGAGGAAAGAATACTCCGGAGAGGCCCCTAGCATCCCAATGCATTGCAAAAAGTGTGGAGAAAATTACGTCATTTTTCTTGAGCCCATGGACAATGTTGCTTACTTGTTTACAACTGCGGCGGCCAAATTTGGGCAAATAAAACGGACAAATTTTTAAGGCGCTTGGTATGTCGCTGCCTCGCTACGCTTGCAAACCAGCGCAGTCGCTACGACAAACGTTTTTAGATTAGGCCAGTTTGAAAACTCCGCCGTCGGAGGCGGCCTTAACTCGTATTCCGCAAGCCTGTTGCTATGACGACGACAAACGTATACTTCGCCAGGCTTACGAGCTGAAAAATCGTCCTTCTATCTCAAAAACGAAGGCCGTTTTTCGATTGAAACTTTGGGTGAGGGTTAGAATGGGCAAATTGAAGGCGAAATCAACAGCTTAGAACATTATATCGCACCGAGGAATTAGCGACGAAGCTGTTTTCGCTTCGAAGCGGGAGGGCAGGGCGACGCCATGTTAGTCAAATCAAACCGGAGACAGCAAAGGATGATGGGATAGAGTGCTGGGCTCCATGGGCTCAAGTCATGGCGGGACTCGGCTTCACAAATGTGACGTCAGGGCCTCTCCTAACCTTTTGTTTCCTCCATGGGGCCTCCCCTGAGTTTCTTTCCTCCATGCGTCAGGGCCTCTCCCATGGAGGAAGAAAAATGTTAGGAGGGAGCATGACGTCAGGCGGCGCAGCTTCGGCAAGCCAACCTCCTCTGAAGCCGCTTTCTCCTCTCCTCGGGCTCCTCCCGCGCAATACATTATGGAAAATCCACCACGCTCAGGCCCGCGGTAGCATTTAGTGGCTCCGGCTGGCTGCCGGTGGAGATTGAGGCGAGCGCCGTCGCCGAAGGCACCGTACAGGATTGTTCACCAGCGTTGCGCTCCAAGCGTCGTATCGTGGAAGTACTGCCGCTGTCGCTGTTCAATGCAAGGCGAGACTTCGATCGCATTCACCCACACGAGCTGCAACCCGAATTTCACTTCTGACGTTGGATCGCTCGAACGCGCCGCCGTAAACATTCACAAGCATGGAGCGGCCTACATCTGCGCGGTGTTTGCCAGGCGTGCTGTGACGTTTGCGTTTGGCATTCTGCTGAGTTATCGCGCGTAACGAGTGTCGTGTCGGCGGGGAGGTGGTGAGACTGGCTTTGGTTTCGCTCGCGCGCGCTTTTGCATACGTTCGCCTTTTCGGTGCTGCGGCGTGGTGCTACGTTTTTATCTACGTCAGTGCACTGGAAAACAAAGGGTTCAGAACCCTTATGTTGATTGTGACCACCTCGCGTCGCAAGCAGTACGCCGGCTGTTTGTCCGCTGAGGACCGCTCGATCGGTGCGATACGTATATGAAAAAAAAAAAAAAAAACGAATGCTAGATTACGCCTGGGAGGGACCTTGCTGAATTGTGGACTGACTGCGCCTTGTCAATAAATGGTTAAAGAAACGGTTGAAATGGTTGATCTTCTCAACTTTGCCTGAGCGGCAAAGTTGAAAAGATCATTTCCACTTCTGCACGCGGCGGCGGTACACAATACTCCGACTGCGGCGTGAACTTCGACGGGTCCGAAAGCTCAGTAAACAAAGATGTTTTCTGCCTCTCCCGTCCGACCACTTTGCCCGCACGATCAGGCCGCTGCGCGTTTCGGGTTGCAGGCAGAGCTGCGCGCAACGACTCGTCGCCGAAACTCGAATACGCGGACGGCCCGGCAACCAAACGGATAGACGCGCGCACGCAGCGTCGGCGAAGGGCCACATGAGGCGCAAAGAACTACCGCTTGCCTGTCACGTGAATAGAACACCTCCCATCAGTCTTTCCTTTTTATTTTTTATGACTAGGCTTCACGATTGTCACGTGACGCTCCCTCCTAAACTTTTCTTTCCTCCATGGCCTCTCCTAACCTTTTCTTTCCTCCATGGATCGAGCAAAACAGCTTGATCGATCATGGCGAACGGAAACGGAAAACGCAAGCCGGAACCGGAAATTTTTTGAAACCGGAACAGGAACTAAGGTGTGAGCCAATAGCAGGGCGCGTTGGCACATCAATCGTTGTTGCTACTTAGCTAAAGCAGACGAAGGGACTTTACAAGCCTCTTTCGACGGATCGACCTACTGGTAAAAGGACCCCCCTTGCCCCGACCTCGGAGACCTCCCGCCCCCGCGACCTTCACTGGGTAAGCCAAACCCTTTGTCTTCCCTTGCGAGAACGCTGCAGTAGGACAGGACTCTCCTCCCTGCTGTGGCTGCTGGTCTGTTTGCACGCGCAACGATATTAGCTATAATAAACCTGTTGATTGTTTGTTGCGAGTCCGCGGTGTCCTTTTTCGCCCGAACCCTGAGCCCCGCGTGACTTTGCGCGCGGCGGTTTGGGAGTCGCGTGAGAGCCGCCAAGTTATAAAGACCGGGCAGCTGGACGGGTGGCGCCACCACTCGGCGCTACCCTCGTCAGTGGAATGAGCCGGTGCATCGGACTACACAGCCTCCCGTTATTTTTGTCGTGTTTGCTTCGGTGCTTTGAATGTTTTGGTGGTGTTGTGAGCGGTCATGTGAGATTAAACGAAGTCTAGACAGATGTGTTGGGTTTTTAGATGCAGTAACGACTGCGTAAACCTGTCGGACGCTTCTAAAGTCGGACGCTTCTAAAGTTGGGTATCGGCTGCAATGGCATGAGCGCTTTTTGCAGCGATTTGCGCTTTGCTCCACCCGTTCTGAGTACGAATAAAACTACTATTATTAGTATTCATTTCTCCTTAAATGCACTCACGGCTACGCACACTTATTGCATGCTTCTAGGGTTGGGAATGGGCTACATTGACATGAGAACTTTTTGCTGTACTCTGCGCCCATGGCTCCGCGCGATCTAAGTAGGAATAAAACTATTAGGAATATTAGTATTCATATCTACCACTTTAAATTATCTTCACTGGTTTCAATGACTATGGTTTCTGCGCCAGCCTTAGCGCTGGGATACCTCGATACGTGTGGTTTGAAGAGAAAGGCACTTGCGTACAATATGGGTTGCCGTGTAGCCGTAGAAACGTTGCGGTAATTTACACTTTCTGAAACCGTGAGCTTTGTGCCTTCGGTTTTGGTGAGCGACACTGTGACAGTATGGGAGCCTGAAAGCCGAAGTGGAACTCCCACGTTTGTGGTGGTCATTTTATCAAGAGCCAAAGTTATTCACCCACCCAACAGCCCAAGCCATAAACCATCCCTCCTTCCCGTTTTACCACCTGCGTAGAATAAAGGCTGACACCGATAGTTAAAAAATGTGGCAGTGTCAACGTCAGCCGGTGTTTTTTAATGCTTAAGTATTGTTTACAGAGTACCTAAAAATCGTGTAATGCCTTGTGAAGACACCAAAAACGCGCGATTAGTTGCCTCTAATATCGGTGCACCATGAGTCCTCCAGCACAGACACATTTCCGACACGCTTGAAAAAGTTTAGTTTGGAGAGGGGTGCATGGCAGTTCAAACTTAAACAGCAAAATCATCGATCCTCTCGTCTAATGATTACGATGGTTGAACGCAGAGTTTTCTTCGTGCGAAATGAATGAGAAATGTTCAAAGTCAAAGACGCTGCTATCAAAAGACCAAATTGCGTGCTGGTCAAATTCGAAGCTCAACTAGTCAAAGTTTAAATCCAGAAGGCAACCAAGGAAACCCATACGAGAAAGCTTTGCGATAAACCATCATCGTCGTTAGACGGAGGAGTGCATAATTTTTCAAGCGTAGGTTGCAGATTGTAACCGCAGCGTTCAGTTTTGAAGCTGAGTACAGGCTTCGGGCACCCTCCTGTAATGCGTCCTTTAGCCACGCAGGAATTGGTTTTTGAAAAACCATTTACCAACTAGCCAGGAACCATTGCAATTCTTATAAATCAATGCTTCTCCACTACAAGCAATAACGTTCTACTATTATGCGGTATTTATTCTATCAACGATTCCAGATGACTGTAGTAAGAGCATTTTTGTGAAATTAAACACGTTTCAGCCGTAGGTAATGAAGTTACGGAAGCGTCGTCCATCACAAGTTCTGTTTTGAGGTAAATCTTAGAAGGCACCACCCCCCTTTGTCTTTCGCTTGTGCACGTCGACGCCGTTTTGTCATCAACTGCCAAAAAAAAAGGAAGGCCAGGAAGGCCAGCGCCGCTGAATTCCTCGATCGGTTGCACGCACCGGCTTTGTGGGAGCATTTAGCTGCAATGTACTCCTCTATACGGGAACCTGCATGCAGTCATGAAAAAATTACATGAAGGAACGGACTTTCACTTCAAGCTTGACTTCCAGCTCGGCGCATTGAGCGTCGTCTGCTATTTGTAAATACTGAGTATGGGCGTAAATCAAGCACACGGCATGCCTCGTAAAGGTCACATCCACGCTCAAGATTTACCGATCTGAAAAAAGTCCTTGTGGTTATGTACCCTTTGCAAGCCGCACCGCAGAAAAACGACAGAAAGCCATGCACAATAACGCTGCGCTGACCGCCACCGGCATTCCACTAACCAGTGGTTCGCCACGGGCGGCGCTGTTCACTGAAGCGACGGTGGTGCCATACAATGGCCGCCCCGTCCCTATAGTTTGAGCAGGTCTTATCACGTGTCCTTCCGTTGTCTAGCGGGTATAGACCTTATGCAAAAACTGGCGCCCTCTTGCGGGAACCGTGTGCGCTTCCGCCATGTTGGGGGCTTCCCGGATCTCCGGATACGGCTGTATACCGGGGTTAGCGACGCGCACGTTGGCATTTATCGTTGTCCGAGATGCCCAAATACTACCGTGTAATTTGCTGTGCACAAAGATGATACGAGGGCGACCACGGAAATAGTGCACACATCTTTTTTTTTATTATTTCTGAGCGGAAGCATGCCTCCAGCCCTGCGCGAAGCCGCTTGCGGGTGTTGACTTCCCTTTGCGCAGTAATATTATAGCTAGACCGCATGCATAGTCACGAAACGAACAAGATGTGCAGGAATAAAAAGGATCCAAAGTGAGCTATTTTCTAGCCTGTATTTGGCGCGGAGCACTCCTCCCTGCTGGTAGTTAAGGCGCCCTGCATCGGTAAGCTCGTACTTTATCGTGCCGGTAGAGTTTTGAGTCTGCCGTTCGTGTTTTGCGCGCCCGTGTTTTCTTTTTATTCTGGACATTCGGTAGGATTTTATAGAAGTACTACGCATTCTTTCATTTGCCAAAAGTTAGAGGAAATAAGGGATCCGCGAGAGTCACACGTCGCGCAATGAGTAGCGCAAGTAACGTACGAAGTTCAAATCAAATCAAAGTTTATGAGCTACATCATAGTGAACAAATACATTGGAGTGGTACAGAAAGACCGAAGGAAAGGTACAGTAATTCCGTGTATCGGTCATTTACCGCTCGTCGCATGCTGTTCGAGCGTAGCGTATATTCCCAAGATCAAAATTTTCGAGCGGAATTTTCTAAGCGGTAGTGTGCACCCAGTTTTGTTGGTGACGGCGCGAGCAAAGGACGCTCAACGGTCGCCGCGAGGCACGTGCTCACTGAGCGCTCGGCATTTTCTCGCTCTTTCAGGTTTTTGCAGTTTTTTTTTGCTAAAGCCTTTGCGTGTGCTGGGGATGCTCGGCGGTTGCCGCGAGGCACGCGCTCACCAGCGCTCGGCAATTTATTGGTAATTTAGTTATTCATTGGCAATTTATTCGTAATTTATTTGCAATACGCGTTATACGCGTTATACGCGCTATACGCGTTATACGCCACACACGTTACGCGCTACACATTACGGCCAGCTGCGACAGCTCTGCTGTTAAAAATGCCAGGTATGCAATTTATTTTGTTAAGTGATTTTTTTTTTCAGGTTTCCTCTGCGTCCCAGAGGATCCTTAGCGTATAGCTATATCGGGAGTGCACCCCTCCCCCATTTCAACCTCACGACAGCCCGCAAGTTTCGAAGCGTTTCAGGAATGACCTCCTGAGAAACCCGCAGGATGCGAAACAACACGGATGTACTTCAATGTTTGCGTTCTCAAAGCCCCCCCTCCCCTCCCCCCCTTCCAAAAAAAAGAGAGAAGAAACGCGACAGCCAGCCCCCAACATCTTCCCTGCCGGTGCCTCCCTGACTGCTTTTTCGATGCATAATGCGTATTTACGAAGTCTCCCGCAAATGTGGGCAACAGATAAAGGTCCTCAGATCACTCGTCGCTCATTTTGCTGCGCTTAAATCTGAATATAAAAGAATTGCCAAGGCGAGAAAGCCTCTCTCACGCTCCGTACCAAGCAATCCCGCGACCGCCATCCCCCAACATGGCGTCGCGTGCTCGTTTCGTTTTCATTCCGGTAGATGGCGGCACTTTTGCATAAGGTCTATTTCTACAGCTGCCCGATAGCGTTCCTCTCGGGTAGTTTTCTCCAACACCAAACTTACGGCCAGTAACACCAGCTCCTCTGTTGAAACCTGCAGACCCATCTTGGCGAAGTTTCAAACACACCATTGCTGTAGTGGCTGCCATACACAATTTTGCCTTATGACAGCGCCCCCTTCCTCCCGCCAAGCCCGATAACCTGTCAGAACCGCTACTTCTCTTACGCGAGGATTAGTTGCGTAACACGTTACACGAGCAGTTGCAAAAAAAAAAAAAAACTGCAATGCCAAAAAACCCTCACACCCTGCCAGTTAACATAACTGCGCAACGTCTTGAAAAGCCCACTTCATGGTACATGTTTGAAAGTCCGTACTCAAGGCGCACTGTCGACTAAACTTTGACACAGCTACTTCTACTTTAGTTGTACGGAACTCAAGCTAGACTTTTCAACTGTTAAGCCTGGCGCTACTAGGTCCACACGATATGCTTGTGCGAATAACTGCTGTTCGGGAGGTGCCTCCGCAGGGCCCACTATTACTGCGCTTAGAGAGACACTGAATGTTCATCTTGGACCAGGCGTTCTCATTTTGCTCTATATTTTCGTCCCACAACGAAAAGCTCCAAGAATAAAAATTAATGGTAATATCCCGATTTGATTGCTTGATTGAATAAACTTTATTCAAGACAGCAAGCGCGATGTTAGGGCGCCCGCCCGGTGAGAGGCGTCCTCAGTCCAGGATGTCTTGGAGTTGACCTGCTCGCGTTGCCCTCTCTACCAGCATGCGCTGGGTAGAGGGGTCGGAGCTGGTCAGCAACTCCACCCACTGCTGTGTGGTGATGTTGGGGAGTGGCGGTTGGGTAGGGGTGTTGGGGCATTCTACGGTAATGTGGTAGATAGTTCCCATGTTAGGACAAAAGTGACACGTGGCTGGGTATTGGGTAGTGTTGCGATCGAGCGGGGGCACCCGATCGGAGTTCCGTGGCCTCCAACATACGATGGGTAGAGTGTATGATGCGAGCGGCCAGCCGCTGATGCAGCCGAAGAGAAGTCCAGAGCAGTAGGATAACGTAACTGTTTACTTCATAGCGAGAGGTGAGCCGAAGCCAAAAAAACATACAATGCTCTGACGGGCGAGGTTACAATACAGGACTCGAGTAGAGCGCCCGTATGGATTCGCTGCTCAGACAGGAATGAATTTCAACGTTTGTGCTGCTTCTATTTATACCCAAAAAACGCCCCCAAGAGTAACACGCCACGAACATCACAGACACCCACACGCTCTTTCCATAGTTCGTGAGTCATCCATGGCTTCGTCCCACATGGCGTCCGAGAGGGGGGGAGAGAGTGTCCTTGAAAGGTGCCGGGGTCGCGCTATCGAAGGTTTGATCGCGCCGATAGCGAAACGTCGGAGCCGGGGAGGTCAAGGCGGGACTCACCGACGCGCAGGTGCCTGAAGGGTGTGGCGAACGTCATGAAGCATACCTGGGCGTGCCGCTGGCAGCCGCCGGAGGCGCGTTGCAAAGCGAGGTGACTGACCCGGCATGGCGAGACACGAAAGTACGATTCACCGACACGCGGGCGCACGTGGTCGATTCCCACGTGGTGGCTGATGCGGGAAAATACGGCGGCGTTGGCCGATTCGTAACAGCTTCTCCGCCGGGGGTCCGAGATCCCGATGGATAAGGGTCTGCAACCGTTGTCCGGAGGGATGCTTTCGCAGTGAAGTGCTCAGCAGACGCTCGACTCCAGGCCGGGGCTGTACGACACCGTGCTGGAGCTTCACAGGGCCGATCACTGGACGAGTAGTGGCTCCCCAAGAACGTCTCTGGCTTGGTCAGGCAAGCAACAGAACAACACAGCAAGACACAACCGCATCGCCGGCAAGTGCGAAGACAAATCCACACTGAAGATCTACCAGTCTTTTAGGTGCGAAAAAAATACGCTAATAACTAACTACACTAGTTATATTTTTAGCCCAGCAGTACGTTAGACAAGTGCACACACCTGAAAGGTGACATTTCGCGTGATTGGAAATGTCCCACACACACAAAAAAAAACGTAATCGTAAAGGCGAAACCTGCTTCAGGAAAAACAAAGAAATTTGAGAAAGTCAGGCGTCTACAGGCCACTTCTCGCGCCGAGAGCTGCGATTTGAGCTCTCGTCAATGCCCTGAGTTTTTCCCTTCCGGTACCGCACTTTAGGTGCAGCCGTTCTCTCAACGCTGCTGTGACCGCGTGAAATGACACCGGTCGTCTTGTTTGACATAGGTCGCGCGCGCGGAGGAGCGAGCGGGATTTTCCCCCGTTCATACGTTATGCGCGCACTGCTTCTAGGCGGCGTTCCCTCGGCGCGATGCGAGCTCGCGGCTTTGCTCGCACTGAAACACGTGCCACAATTACGCGCTGAAGTTTTTGCTACCTCCTCGTTGCTCGCCTTTTTACGAACGCGTTCGGCAAGCAAACGCCGGAACGCGTTTGCGCTCTTTCCTCTAGGCTGGTCGGTTCCCGACTTCGATTCAGCCACAGGCGACACCGCAACCTTAACTAGCTCAGCCGATGTTGGCCTATCGTCGGGAGCATCAGCTGGGAGTGAAACGGGCACGATGAGCTCTTTATACATCTTGTAGTTCCGTACAGTCACTAACTCGTCGCCCCTCGCGCTTTCAGCGACAGCCTCGGCACGCGAAAACCGAAGCGTGTTTCCGTTCTCCTTCCTTCCTGCCAGAACCACACTACACCCAGGCTGCCCTGTCTCAAAAGACGGCTCAGTTGCCCGCGAACTGCGCGCGTTCGGGTCGACAGCCGTTTTCAAGGATTCCATTGATCTAGCGCACTTCGAACATGGCGACGAAACATCTCTGCTCATCGTAGGGGCCTTACACACAGTGTACTTACGCTGCCCTCCATCTTGAGCCTCTGGAAATACCCAATCATCGCTTTCGGTCTGAGTTTCGCCATTCCTCACAGAGGTGGCGACCCTATCGTTACTCGAGCTCTTCGCAGCGAGCTCAGCTGGTTCTTTACTCGGCAGTTTCTCAAAATTGTACCCCTTTTCCCTTAACAGCTGATCCGACTTGTTCGAGAATAGGTACCTGTACTCCGGAAGTAGTTGTGGGGATACTGCTACCTGCTTCATAAGTTCACCAAACGGACCTCCGATGCTGACCTTAGCAATCGGCAGACGAACGTTTCGTGCACCTACGGCTGGCTTCACCCAAACACACTGTCCAGTTAGCTGATCCGGTTCAACGTACGAAGGGTGGACCATGTCTACCGTCGCCGCGGAGCCACGAAGAACTCGGCACGGTTTACCATTGACGACAAGCTCACGTACGTACGGCTCTAGAAACTGCCTGCTGTCCTCACTCTGATCTTGTACGTGAAAAACTAGTTTTCCCTTCTTACAACTGGCAGCGAAATGTCCCGTCTCGCTGCAGTTGTAACACGCAGCCTGTCTGCGCGCTTCGAAAGCTTTCTTTCTGCGCTGCTCCGCAGCGTCTGCTGCTCTCTCTTCGTTATCGTGGCCAGTTTCTCTATCCACGAAAACGACTTACCTTGCTCCACCGTCTTCCCGGGGAGCTCTGCCTTTCGGCCCTGACTTATCAGGCCTCGGCCTGAACTCTTTGTGGCCGTCTTTCGGCCCCTGCGCACCTCGAGGTGCGACGAACTCGTCGGCTAGCTGAGCTGCCTGATCCACAGTTTTTACCCCTGGCCTATCTTGCACCCAGAGTCTCAGGTTCTCTGGTAGACGGCGGTAAAACTGCTCAAGACCGAATCACTCAACTACTTTGTCGTGCTCTCCGAAAGCCTCTGCCTCTTTGAGCCACTCTTCCATATTGGCCTTAAGCTTGTAGGCGAACTCCGAGTACGACTCGCCCCTAGCTGTCTCGGCTTCACCGAACTTCTGGCGAAACGCCTCTGCTGACAGCCTGTACTTACGCAGGAGGCTAGACTTGACTTTCTGGTAGTCCTCCGCCTCCTGCTTTGGCAAGCGGGCCATCACGTCGGATGCCTCACCTGGCAAAAGCATAAGCAGCTTTTGCGGCCATGAGTCTCGGCTAAACTGGGCCCTCTCACACGTACGCTCGAAGTTGACCAAAAAAAGACCGATGTCTTCTCCTACCTTGTAGGGTCGCATTAGGTCACACATTCGCAACGTAGGTCGGTCAGTCGCCGCAGACTGCACGCTGCTGCCACTCTGACGTCAAGGTTGAGACACCTCGACGTCTAGACGCTTCATTTCCAGCTCATGCTGTCGCTTTTCTCGATCGAGTAGGAGCTCATGCTCTCGTCTCCTTTCCTCCTGTTGTTCCTCTTTCTGCCTCTCGCGTTCCTGTTCTCGCTTTTTTTCCTCGCGTTCCTCACGCTGCGCGCAGCCTTTGCAGCCTGACGTTTAGCGGTCTCCCTGCCATTGATCAGCTCAATGCACTCAGACAGCTCGTCATCGTCAGCCCCAACAGCGAGTATAGCCTCTATTAGCTCTGGCTTTCTCAGCGCGTCTGTAACATCCAAGCGCAACTCTTTTGCAAGCTCCGACATTTGCGGTTTTTTCAACGCTTTCAAATTCATGGCCGGTCTAGAGTACTGCTTTCCCACTCCTCCAAAAATGTTTTGCGCGAATAACCCACGCGACAAAAACACACGCCTTACCAGCTATCCTCAGAAGCCTGGTAAAACTCAGTGAAGAAAAGTCCCGCACTCACCCTTGACCGCCGTGAATTCTGCGAAGTCCGAAGCCGCCTTGACGTCCGTGGTGTTGGGTCTCGCACCGCTGGCTCCAGGTGTCACGAAGTTGTCATCCGACCGCTGCCAACCAGTTGTTGCGACCGCGAAGGCCGACTGCAGCCGGGAAGACGTCCAGAGCTGATAGGCAAACGTAACTGTTTACTTCATAGCGAGAGGTGAGCCGAAGCCAAAAAAACATACAATGCTCTGACGGGCGAGGTTACAATACAGGACTCGAGTAGAGCGCCCGCATGGATTCGCTGCTCAGACAGGAATGAATTTCAACGTTTGTGCTGCTTCTATTTATACCCAAAAAACGCCCCCAAGAGTAACACGCCACGAACATCACAGACACCCACACGCTCTTTCCATAGTTCGTGTGTCATCCATGGCTTCGTCCCACATGGCGTCCGAGAGGGGGGGAGAGAGTGTCCTTGAAAGGTGCCGGGGTCGCGCTATCGAAGGTTTGATCGCGCCGATAGCGAAACGTCGGAGCCGGGGAGGTCAAGGCGGGACTCACCGACGCGCAGGTGCCTGAAGGGTGTGGCGAACGTCATGAAGCATGCCTGGGCGTGCCGCTGGCAGCCGCCGGAGGCGCGTTGCAAAGCGAGGTGACTGAACCGGCATGGCGAGACACGAAAGTACGATTCACCGACACGCGGGCGCACGTGGTCGATTCCCACGTGGTGGCTGATGCGGGAAAATACGGCGGCGTTGGCCGATTCGTAACAGTAGGGAACATGGCGTGGTACAGTGTATTGTGGGGGAAGGTGTTTGTCTGCAGCTTGCGTAGTGTAACTGCGTCGGTCCTGGAGAGAGTATGGTGAGGAGGTGGGTATTTCTATCGTTGTAGCCTATAGTGGGTGAGGATAGCGGTGTATGTGAGGAGAGGCGTGGACAGGGTTGGGGGCGGGGCGAAGGGGAGGGAGTTATTAGGGCAGTCGGCAACGGCCCGGAGTACATGTTCGCGGGCTGCGGCATGAGCCGCTTCATTGCCTTCTAATCCCATGTGACCTGGAGTCCATACGATATGTGCGAGGGGCAGATGGAGATTCTGACGTAAAATTCGCAGGGCTTGATGAGAGATGCGGCCGGTGAGGTAGTTGCGGCAGGCTGATTGGGAGTCTGTTAGGATCGTGATATAATCTTCTGTGGTTTGTAACGCGAGGGCAATGGCGACTTCTTCCGTTGTGGTGGGCTGTGAGGTGCGAATCGTAACGGCGGTGAGTTCTTGTCCCTGGTGATTGGTGACGCTGGAAACAAAAGCTTGGGGATTGTATGCCGTAGCATCTTCGTACCGAGTGGTAGTTTGTTGGGCGTATGCAGTCGAATGGTGGTGAGCTCTGGCTTGACGGCGGGCGGTGTGGTACTCTGGATGCATATTGCGTGGTATGGGGGCGATGCGCAATTGCTGGCGGATTGAGAGAGGGATTCGTTCCTTTTGGTCACGGCGAGCTTGAGCTGAGTAGCCGAGTGTGGTGAGTAGGTTCCGGCCAGTGGGTGTAAGGGTGAGCCGACGTAGTTGCGTGGCTTTGTGGGCTTCGATAAGTTCTTGCCATGTGTTGTGGAGGCCCAGTTGGAGTAATTTCTTGGTTGCTGTAGTAGAAGGAAGGCCGAGTGCTGTCTTGTAAGTTTGGCGGATTAGAATGTCGAGCTTCTTGATTTCGGCAGTTTTGAGGAGTAGGTATGGCGTGCCGTACGTGATGCGACTTGTTAGTAGTGCTTGGACGAGTCTCGTGGTGTCATGTTCTTTAAGGCCGTGTCGTCTTCGTGCTACTCGATGTAGGAGGTGTGTTAGCTGGGTCACTGTGCGCTATAATGGTAGGATTGTTTGTGACCCGGAACCGTCGTGTGGGATATTGAGACCTAATATGCGAAGTTGAGAAGCATGGGAGATTGCTGTCCGTTCAAGGTAACTATCGGTAGAGGAATTTTGTCCTTGACGCGATGAGAGGTCTGTTTTGTGAGAGTCAGAATCGATGATTTTTCGGGTGCACATGTCAGACATCTTTGTTGCATGTAGTCTT
Source organism: Haemaphysalis longicornis (assembly GCF_048455015.1). Taxonomy (NCBI): domain Eukaryota; kingdom Metazoa; phylum Arthropoda; class Arachnida; order Ixodida; family Ixodidae; genus Haemaphysalis; species Haemaphysalis longicornis. Next base: position 4,044,998 of record NW_027526385.1, read on the forward strand.
GAATGATGTGGACAGCTTGCTGTAAGGTGTCTTGTTTTTCTCAAATAGAGCCAGTGGAGGTCCAGAGTGTCAGATCATCCGCAAGGATGGCGTGTTTGAGGTGCGGAAGGGCTTGCAGCAGCGGAGGTAGGTCTTCCATTGCTAGGTTAAATAGAGGAGGGGAAATTACGGATCCTTGGGACGTACCTTGTGGTCGTGTAGGAAAAGGGGCAGTGCGTAGGTGGCTTAACCCCACTGTGGCTGTACGATTTGTCACGAATGCTTTAACGTAGTTGTATGTATGTTGTCCGCAGTTTGTCGAATTTAATCCGGCGAGTATGGCTTCATGGGACACATTGTCAAATGCGCCTTTAATATCAAGTGCCAGGATAGTATAGCGATTGTGAGAAGTAAGGTGGTCGAGGAGGTCTTCTTTTAGGTATAAGAGTATGTCTTGCATTGTGAGGTGGGGACGGAGGCCAAACATGGTGTTGGGGAAGTGGTGATCATCTTCTAGGTATCCAGAGATGCGGTTGTGAACGAGGTGTTCAAAGAGCTTTCCCAGGCAGGAGGTCAGGGAGATGGGGCGGAGATTGTCCAACTTGAGGGGTTTGTTGGGCTTAGGTATAAGGGTGATGTCTGCATGTTTCCATTCTGGTGGGATAGTGCCTTGCGCCCATTGTTCATTGAGATAGTCCAGAAGGTGATCAAGGCTAGCATGGTCCAAGTTTCTGAGGAGCTTATTTGGTATCTTGTCTTTGCCAGGTGTTGTATTGCGTGTAAGTTTGTGAAGGACGAAAGTAATCTTTTTGTCATAAATAAAATTTCGGTGTGCTTAGATTTGAACCGCTGACTTCTTGGTTAGAATTCAGGCATCTTACCGACTACACCATCGATTTTTTTCTTTATTATAACACCATCGCTTCATTCTCGTGAGAAGCACAAGACGAGACTGCGTGAATTTCATTGGCTGCCAAATGTGGTCACACAGTTCTAGCACATAGCCCAAAGAATGACATCCTGCTGAAGAGTCCAGCGGAGGTGCTGCTCTGGCCGTTACGGCGACCGACAGCCAAGAGATGGAACTGGAGAGCTGCCTGTCGCCTTCGGAGGAAGAGCTTGAACCTGCGGAAGAAGCCACGTCATCGTCAACGACCGATATGTCCCTCTTCAAGAGCCTCAGCTCTTCCGAGAGCAGTGACCCCGCGGAGCATGCTCAGCGCGAGCCAGGGCGTGCACTGGAGAAAACCATCGCTCTCCCTGGTTCCTCGAGCGGCTCGAGCAGCCGCCGGAAGGAACGCAGCAAGCCCAGCACGAGCGGCACGTCCTAATCACGCCTCTAAGTCGCCTGTACCTGGCCACAGTACGTCCAGTTCCAGTGATGATCCTACACCGAAGGTGAAGGACTCCCGTCTCGCCAATCCTGTCAGCCAGGTCGCCGATCTGCTGGGTAACACATCTCTCCTAGAGCGACTCGAAGCGTGCACCAAGCAAAGTCAGCCTTCTTCGGCGGACTCAGGTGATGCGGGAGGCACTGACGAGCGTCGCACTGCTGGCCCCTCCCTCGTTGTGACCGACCCTCGTTTCACCAACCCGATAAACCAGGTGCATGACTTGCTTCCTCCCCGACCCTCTCCACCGGATCGCCTAGATGCGTCCAAGCGGGCGTTGCCGTTGTGGGCAGCAGACACCGATGATGCCGACGACAACAAGAAACTGTGCGTCGAAGTCGACGTGCCGTCCGACGATAGTGAGTTTTGAGGATGGGAGGGTTAACGTGGTTTGTGCACTTATCACCTTATGCTGGTACGTTTTCTTACTTTGAATGTCCAGGGCTTTCGGGACTTGGACAAGCAGAGGGAGGTGATTCACTATGCTCGGGCGCAACACGTTGACCTTCTCTTTTTGCAGGAGTGCAATTTTCGTACTCCACGCGACGTTCTTTCTTTTCGCGAGCGCTTTGGTGTGCAAGCTTTTTTTACCTTGTCGGACAAGATGGCTTCGGGCGTAGGCGTTGTATTTCTGCGCGAGAGCTTGCGCCGCAAGGCTCATTGTACCTATGGGATCGGAGGGCGCGTGCTTGCAGTTGATTTTTTCTTGCTTGCTCGTCGCGTCCGAGCTGTTGTTGTGTACGCACCCGTGCAACATTCTGACTCTTCCTCTTTTTAAATGCAGAGCATTTCAGTAACTCACGATGTCACCCGCGTTGACGTCCTTCGTAGTCCGCACCGTCGTTGTCCGCACCCCTCCCCCTACACTATATAAAAAAAATACTATCCGGCGCCTGGTTTCGCTCCCTCGACCCCGCGGGTGGAACGCAATGTACATGGTGCTCTACCCACTGCGCCACAAAGCCGACACAGAATGGGAGGCTACGAACGCGCCTTATATCCTTGACTCATTCAAACTACGTCAAGAAGCTGCTGATACAACGCATTCACTACCACCAACTCCCCAAACACTAAACGTTAACGCAATACACCCACCCCCTATGCGACGCATTTACTCGAGTCCCCCTCGCGGGGAGATGGGCCCAATTTTTTTTCGCATCCCTCCACGCATTCCTGCTCGAACCTTACCCAACATTTTTGGTGGGTGATTTTAATTGTGTAACCGACCCTCAGCGTGATGTACGGGGACGTGGGCAAGGTCGACCCTATAGCGGTGCCCGGCAGTTAAAGGAGCTGATCGGTCAATTCCATCTCTCTGATGCGTGGGTGCAGCTCCACGGCGACAGGTTTGTCGCTACTTGGGAAAGGGGACAATCTGGCAGTCGGCTAGATAAGTTCTATTTCCCACCCGAGCTTAGCTGCTTCGTGGAATTTTGTGCCGTCCTCTCCTTTCCAACGGGGGCTCGTCGCGTGTCTGATCACCGGCCCGTGTTAGCGACGCTTAAACCTTGGCAACTGTGCGCCCCGCCGCCAGATGAGGCGAATGAACGAGCGTGTGCAAACCGACAGAGATAGTTTAGCAGCCCTTAATGCTTCGTTGACTGCTCTGTGCGAGTTCAGTTCTCTGCCTTGGGATGAGTTGAAGGACCACTGGCACGTGCTTTTAGTAAAGGAGGGTCGTGCGCGCATCACGGCCGCGCTTAACGACACGTTGTGGAGGCTTCGCATCGTCCAGAGAGGGGGCACCTTAACCTTCTCGATGCGGGACTATGTTAACCTCCTTAAGGTACGCTACGAGTCCCTCTTACGGCAATCATCGCAAGCGGCGAGCCGTGCGCAGACCTTGGGCAGGCCCGTCTCGGACCCCTCTGTACTAAGGCATATTAGAGCGGGCTCGCTTGACGAGGGTGGGCTAGCTACTGTTCCAGAGGTTACACTCGCTGACGGGTCGGTTAGCACGAGGGCTGAAGATATAGCCGATGTCTTCGTGGGACACTTCGCAAACCTATTCTCGACCGAGAACGCGTCTTGGGATGCAGAGGATTTTGAGGATAAGCTTAGTGCGTTTTGCGGGGTGCTTCCGTGTGTGCCAGATCACCTTGTTGATTCGCTGTGTGCTCCCGTGGATGCTGACGAGCTCGGCGAGTGTGTTAAAAAATTGAATGGTGCGTCGGCGCCTGGGCCTGACGGGATTCCTGCTGGGTTTTACAAGAGGTTTTTTCCGGCCATTCAGGGTGCGCTCCTTGACATGGTGAACGGCTTTTTTCTCCATGGAGTAAGGCCAGAATCCTTCCGTGAAGGTCGCGTAATCTTGATCGAGAAGCCAGGCGGGGATCCTACGCAGCCCCAGGCGTATCGACCGATCACACTCCTCAACACGGACTACAAGATCGTAGCATCCATTTTGGCTAGACGCACAAGTACCGTTTTGCCCGATATATAAGCCAAGTGCAAACGTGCAGCGTAGCAGGTCGCTCAATTTTCTCGGCATTGACGCGCGATTTGTTCAGTTACGCGGCAAAGATTAGCGCTTCTGGGTGCTTCATTTCTCTCGATCAAGCCAAAGCTTTCGACAGAGTGGAACACCGATACTTGCTTGGCGTTTTGCGCCATTATGGCTTTCCGCCAGAGTTTGTAGCTATGCTCGAGCTGTTGTACTCGGACGTGAGCGTTCGAATCTTTGTCAACGGGCTTTTAAGCAGTCCGTTCTCTGTCACCCGTGGGATAAGGCAGGGCTGCCCCTTGTCGCCTTTGCTTTTTGTCACTTGTCTTGACCCACTGCTCCACCGGGTTGATGCAAGCACTGCCATCCGCGGCTTTCCATTGCCAGGCATAGGCCAAGTTAAAGTGTCCGCGTATGCGGATGACGTGTCCCTGTTCATTCGGGACGAGGGCAGCTACCAGGCGTTTATGCGGCTATTTCAGGAGTACAGTGAGCTGTCCGGAGCTCGACTGAACAGTGGAAAAGTATGGCGGTGCGTTTCGGCCACGGAGCAAGATTATATAAGAGAGGAAACGCCCATTGCGGCAGGCGCAATCGAGCGACCAGAACTACGGTGACCTACGGAGCTCCGCAGCTACGGCGGCGAACAATTTGACCGCGGCACCTGGTGGAATGTATTAAAAGCAATACTGTTGTTTGCAGCATTCTTCACAAGGAGTGATAGCTATGCGCTCGAGCTGCTGCTCGACGCGAGGACGGAACGCACGTTTATCTCGGACGCAGCGCGCGCGCGCGCGTGCGCGCGTCATTGTCCCGCAACGATGCTGGCACTTTTCAGTGCACTGTCGCATAACCAATAAATTGGCCGGTGCACTGAACTCGCTTCGAGTGCATCGCATGCGAGATAAGGCCGTGCGTTTACAGGTTTTACATTTTTTTTACGTTTACAGGTTCGTATTTTGGGCTTGCTGCTCGCGCAAATTGCTTACGCATTAAAAGAAAATGCCCCTTTCATTCGCACGTACCGGCCGGATAATTTGACAGAAAATTAATCGCGAAGGCGGGATCATCAGCAAACGGAAGCGCAGAAGAGCGCACACACTCTCGCTTCGGCCACGGAATGTTTCGGCGGCCCGGCGAAACACCGACGCGATGCCGCGGCCGGGTTGCACTGGGCGAGCGCGAACAGAACGCGCGGCGGCCGTGGCGATGACCGCGCACTTCCTTCGCTTGCCGCCAGATGCCGGAAACTTGACGTTCGCCAAGTGCTTGTGACGTTATCAGGCTGCCCCAGGAAGCTCAGTTACCCCTCCTATTTTATTCTTGCTCCGTGGTTTCAGCGCATCCCTCATGAAAATGGACGTTGAGGTTTAATAGACGCCCTATTGTGTTTCTACAGAGTCAATAAAAAGTCAATTAAACCTCATCGTTTATAGACTGTGCTCGTTAAAGAGTCAACAAACTTTGTATTCCAAAACCTCAACGAACCTTTTATTGCCTTGAAGACATTGAGTTTTGATACACTTCATATTGCGTTTTTATAGAGTGAATCAAATCTCCCATCTTAAAAACTGCGGTCAAAATAAAATCAATAAACTTTTTATTACAAAAATACAACATGAAATTTATTGCCTTCACTATATTGAGTTTTAACAAACTTTGTATTACCTTTCTATAAAGTCGTTTGAACTCCGAATGTGTGGACTGTGGTCATTAGACAGGCAATAAACTTTTTATAACGAACACACAGCAAGAATCTTATTAACTTGATTATGTTGAGTTTCAATAGACTCTGTATTGCGTTTCTATAGCCCACCCACGGAGGTCTGGTAGCTTATCGGTGCATATATGTGGGGTGCTATAGCGCCGCCTGCCCCGCCTCATCAACTGAGGTCGCGCGATGGACGTCCCATCACTTCGTCTTGGGAGCACTTGGGAGCGGTGGCGCCTGGGATGGCGGACATCACCGCCGGAGAGTTCGAGCCCCAGCAAAGCTCCTCTGTTAAAACTTCCCAGAAAACCTGAGTCACAGGCAACATGATATTACGACATACTCAATAAGAGTTTTATAGAAAGGTAATAGAGATAAATTTAATAAAAACTCATCAGACATTCTGTTCATTCCTAGCTCATATGCAACAGGTTGTGATGACTGGGCACAATAAGGATTTTATAGAAATCCAATTGAGATAAATTTAATAGAAACCCGTCAGAAACTGTATTCAAGGCTGACTCAAACGCAACAGGTTGATACGACCATACTCAATAAAAATTTTGAGAAAGGTAATTCAGGCAAATTTAATAAAAACTCATCAAAAATTCTATTTAAACTTTATTTACATGCAACACGATGTTACGACTATACTCAATAAGAATTTTATAAAAAATTAATTGCCATAAATTTAATACAAATCTGTCAGAAACTGTATTCAAAGCTGATTTCCACGCAACAGGCTGTTGCGACTGTACTCAGTAAGAATTGCATAGAAAACCTATTGAATATATTTTACAAAAACCCCATAAGAAACTCATAAGAAACTACATTTAGAACCGATAAGGCCTACTGACTTGGCTCTATAGACTTTAATGGAAACGGGGTGGCCAATTTGTAATGGAAACTCAATAGAAATATTCTATAGAATGTTGACAAAATTTTTATAGGATTCTTTTGAGCAATATCTATAACAAGTTCATTAAATCTTGGTAAAGATTTTTATGAGGGATTTGCGTCTGGCTTGGCGGGCGACGTAGAATGGGTGACGGGTGTTCGAGTACTTGCCGTGGTTTTCCATTCCTCGGGTGAGGTGGCGCGTAGTACGTGGAAGCGCCTCCTTGAGACTGCGGAGCAGCGTCTTGCAAGTCGTCCGTCGCGGTGGCGCTTTTTTATGTAGCACGCGTAGCAAAACCGCCACGCCATTTCACCCGACAGTTCGCCACAAAGTTTGGATCGTTCTTCTGGGCGGGCAAAACAGAAACAGTGTCAGGAGCGCTGCTGAGGCTGCCCAAGTCAATGGGTGGTTTTAGACTGCTCTGTTTGGAAACCATGTGCAGCGTGCTGGCGGTACGTGCAGTGATCGACCTAGTAGACTCAGACGAGTATCCAGGGAAGGCGCTGCTACAGTACTTTCTGGGAACTTTCCGGGCATTATTTTATGACGTGCACATCGCTGGTCCTTCTGCTGAGCAGCCGCCACCATTTTACGCGTATGTTATAAAAAATTTGCGAAATCTCCAGTCTTCCTTGCCAAGCCTAAGTTTTAGGGAAAGTACGGCAAGTGAAGTGTGCGAAAAAATGGCAATAACCCAATTAGACAACCAACAGATAGGAAGGTCACCCGGTGTCCGTTGGAATCAGCTGACTTCGGCGGCACTTCCGACTGATGTTCGGGATTTCGGGAGGTTACGTGGATGGGAAGTTCTCCCGACGTGTGACCGTCTGGCGAGATTCGGCGTTGTGCTTTCCGCACTGTGTCCACAGTGCGGCCACACTGAAACGTTAGAACATGCCTTGTTTCACTGTCGTGTAGCGGCAACGTTTTGGACTGTATTAAGCAGGTTGTTCGGACTCACACTTCGAATGAAGACTCGTTCAAATGATGTGTTGGTGAATTTTCTGATGTGCGCTGGTGCTTTCGTTTTGTGGAGAAATCGTGGTTCTGCATGTCTTCGAGCCCGGCCGCAACGGGCAATGTACCCTCTGCTGTGGCATGTCCGGTTGACAGAATCGACAGCTGGGCTAGTTGGTATCAGTCCATCCTAAACAGCGCGTAACAAAACAACGACGAGAAGGGACACAAGGCAGCGCCGTCTTGTGTCCCTTCTTCTCGTCGTTGTTTTGTTAAGCGCTGTTTAGGGTATCCGGTCGATTCTCATGAGTAATTTGGAGCATGAGTTGGCAGTTCTAGGGGAAGAAGCTTTCCTTTTGCTCCTGACAACTATATAGTGGTCAGGAGCAACATCCTGAGCGTTTCCCTAGTGCCGTACTGAGTTCAGCATAGTTTATGAACTCTTTCTTTGAACGCTGATGGACTTTGTGTGACATCATTTGCAGTAGCTTGTTGCCCACGCCAAACATTTTTGCGCAGTGTGTAGAATGACCACGTTACATGAAAACTGATTGGATAATTTTCTGTACTTAGGGCAGCGCTGTCATCACTAGTCGCTGCGTCTTGACATGTGGGTTATAATAAATTCTCTTTATCCCCTTGTAGAGCCATGGTTTCTTACATTCCCGGGGTACTGCGAGAAGCCACTAGTCCGGAGCCCGTCGTCCTCATCAAACAGCGTTTGTTTATTAGCCCGTAGTTGAAGGACAGAGAAAGAAATCGCGCATGCAGTTTGCCAACCTCTTTTTCCACTGACGTGAGCAAACGCTTATGCATCATTTTCATAACACTCAGAAGAGTTTCTTCGCGTTTTTGTATGTGCTTGGCACCGCTCGCCGTAGCGCAAAGTGGCATCTATTTCTTTTTCTTCTGTTTTGTTCAGCTTTTACTTCGCATTTCGTCTAATCTGTTTTTTTAACTCCAACAAGATGTTTTACTTCGTATTTGGTTTTTGTGTACTGGCGTGTGGCAGAGTCTTTTTTCTTGTCTTTTGCTATTATGCCCCGTTCGCGGGTGGTGCGGGTGGTGTTGCGAACAGGAGAAAACTACTCGACCAAGAAAAGCGCGGATGCCAAAGCCTCGAAAAACTGTGTAACTAGCCGAAGAGTGGTACGCAATAAAAACCTGACGTCGTGGTACCGTAGATCCACAGGTAAATGTATCCTTGTATAGCCTACAAGGCGAATTACTTTCAGTAGGAAGTGTTGTGTTTCACATAAGTGACCTGTAGTAAGTTGAGGGAGAGCGCTAGGAATATCGGAACTATTTAACCTGTGCCAAGGCGATACACTATAAGACTCGCAACACTTTTTCGTTAGCAAATTACACAGTTCCCAAGGCATCCATGAAATGCTGCGATAAGTGACAAGCAATTGGCGACGCAAAAATCTAAACGACCCGAGGTCGACTGAGGAAATGGCAGAAGTTTCGATGTAAGGTATGTGCCACTGAGAGGGCAAGAAAGAAGAAGCGCCTTTCCGCGTCTTCTAAGAAATGGGTAAGTGGATGCCGTCCCGCCATTGCTTCTCGTGGATTTTAGACTCTAAATAAACGGCATCGGTATTCACTATTCCCGCAACTCTAGCATTCATTTTCCCGCTTCTCGAGCGGAACGGGTAGTAGAAGGATCCAAATGCTGCTAGGCCAAATACCGCGCCATGGCTTATCGTGCCTCCTTCTTCGTTCAATGTTCTCCCTCTGGCTAATGTCTCTTGCGCTCCTTATCCTTAACACAACACCGCGCCCTAATCGTATATTGTGACTTGCCATCTCGGTTCCCGTGTTTTCTGAGTGTGTGCTACAAACATTTCAGGTTGAAGTGTCGATGCCTTGCTCACAGCTGCTCTAGCTCGAGGGAGAAAAACTGCGCGCATGTCACCTTTCATCGTTTAAAAAGTTCCTGCACAAGGGTCTACCCCTAAGTCAGGGAAGTCGAGGTGAAATGTAAGGACACGAAGCTTTTTGATAGAGTATATTGGAAGTTTGTAACCGTCACAAATCATGAAACATATTAGGTCAATATCTATGCGCATTGTGCACGCAGAACGCTTTAGGGAAATTGCGTATGGATAGTTTCTACGAAAGCCTGCGTATTTGCTTCATTCTGCGAATGTTCACGTTCTCCACATGCAAAAATAATTTTTAAGTTAAACTTGCAGCTAAAATTGAGTGCACCGAAAAAATAAGATTTGAAGCTTGTATAAAGAAGGATTAATGATACAGTCCACTTTGGTAGTCTGTATTATTGAAGAAGGTTGGGTGGTGGCATCCTTTACAGGAATGGCCTTATTTGTTCAATTATGTTATCCCTGACCACTTTCTCTGCCATGAAGTACAATGCAGTAAGAATCGACGTTTACACCAACAGCGGTCACAGTAATGGTGAGACTTGTACCGGATGCAGGAGCTGACCTCCTGAACCACTGCGTTTAGCACACATTTAAACCGGGTACTGCTTTTTTACCATGAAATTTGTGTTGCCAAAAATATGTATCGATTTGACTAAAATTTTGCTCCTGCTTTTCTTTTCATACAAGCTGAACTCAGCCCCGCATCCTTTAGTAAGTATGTTGCTGAACACCACAGCATTTTTTGAAGAAAGCTGCTTGAGCTTCGCTCGGTATATAATACACGTAGACGGGAATAAATCAATTTTAAAGCTTCCAACCTGAGCAACGCTCGGAAGCAACAAACGATGATTGATATTTAAAGGTTTTAAAACAAAAAAAGAAATTTTCTCCTAATAAATATGCACAAGTTTTGGTTTGTTTAACCCAGATACTAACCCCCGTCACGAAATTCTATACGTGAATTCTTACTACTTTCTACTTCAACGAACATTCCAGTTGCTTGCTACCGTGCGCATGACTGCGACAACTTCTTCAAAGACGATCTCTACTCCGTCCTCCTACAATGCTGGCCATCCTTCATCCCCTGCTCAAGTGTTGTCTGGCGTCCCACAAGGCTCAGTTCTTGGTCCGCTACTATTTTCAATCTATAGCAACGACATTTCATCTGGCATTTCTTGAAATATCCGCCTCATCGCCGATGATTGCGTTTTTTATCGCCGAATAAGTAACAACCTAGACTAAATTCTACTATAAACAGATTTAAAATGATAGAAAACTGGTGCATTCTTCGGCTAACGACACTCAACTTACCCAAGTGTGAATTCATGTACATAACACATAAACGTTCCGAAGTTAATTACGCATGCACGGTAATGTCAACTTGCCTTTCACTAGTAGAATCATACCGATACCTGGGAATTCTGTTAACCGCAAACCTAACCTGGTCCGAACACATACTAAAACTCGCTGCGGAAGCATCTAAAGCGCTTAGTACATTAGAAGAAACCTTTCATTATCACCCCCAACCATACGCAAAATGGCATACGAGACCTTCATCCGAACAAAGCTAGAATACGCATCCGCTATTTGGAACCCTCGATGGAGGCGAAAAGCAAAAACGCCCGTGTGTGCACAAGATTTCGGCGCAAGTTAAAGATCCCCAGGTGGTCAGAACTAAACCGGAGCCCTCCACTACGGCGCGCCTCATCGCCTGCGTTGCGTCGGCGCGTTAAACACTACGATCAATCAATTTGGAACCCTCATCAGTCGTACCTAATCAATGCCATTGAATCAGTCCAGAACCGCGCGGCTCGCTTCATCACTTCTAAATATGATTGGCATCTCAACGACATAAAAGCATCCCTCTCCATCCCCTCCCTGACAACGAGACGTGAAATTGGACAGATATGCCTCTTACACAAACTGTATTATCGCTTTCACCATCTCCGCACTTCCCTCCTGCTCACACTATCCCGTTACTCACGCCATCTGTTCAATTCCATGAGCATCCAACGATTGCATGGTTCATCTAACCCATTCAATAGGTCATTCCTACCACGTGACATCGAAGAATAGAACAAGCTGCCAGACTCTGTTGTCCGTGAACGCAATCCGGCCAAATTCAAAGAATTATTGTTATCTCACCTTAGCCTTTAATTTCATACAATCCCCACGTCTTGCCCCTGCTGCCTTTTCTATTTTATTATTAATTTTGTTGTATAAATTTTCGAATTAATTAATTTTGGTGCAGAAATTTTCTAATGAACCATGTATCGAAGCGTATTTTTCTTGTGCCACATATGCACTACGACGACTAGCCCCCCCTCTTATGTAATAACCCTCTGGGGTCTTTAAGGGTTTAATAAATGATGATGATTATGATGATTATGATGATACTGTTAACCGGTCTATTTCTTCATATCTGCGGGACCCAGACTTACACAAGTTCTATCATCGTCTTATTCATACATTTATGTACAGGCGCAAAACTCACCAAGGAATTGAATGTGCGACTTCTTCGAAACACGTACCGTTATTCACTATCTCTTTCTTTTGAATTACCCAACTGCTATCGAATTAAGTTTAGGTTAAAACTGCTGGTTACTTAAGGAGAGCGGTCGCTGGCTATAGGGACCGTGCGATAGGGACCGTGCGACCTTCCGATACTATACGGTGGGATACCGAGCAGACAGCCCTGAGGTTGCTACGCAGGCGCGGTGACTTCGTGATGTCGCATACGAACTGTTGCGTCGTGAACTGTGCTAATTCTTACCCTAATTGCCCGCCGGGAACGAAGTTTTTTCGGTTTTCGACACGGCCGCATGCCTTGAGGACCAGCGAACGCAATGGATACGCTGCGTGCGCCGTGTGAAGTAAGTGGTTGTTGACATTTTCGTCCTGATATGTCCGTGTGCTGAACACGACGGTAAATTGCTTTTTTTTACATAGTACCGATGGGTCCGAATGGCAGCCGTCAAAAAGGGCAAGAATATGCAGTGCCCACTTCGTTGGCGGTAAACCATCGATATATACAGGATCGCCAGCATATGTTCCCACGATCTTCCCGCAGACCTACCGCAAAAGGACTACGATAGCTGGAGACAGTGGCTCCCGTTATGAAAAGTCAGTCTGTTTCCTCTATTACTTCTTATCGGCTGATAATTTTGGTGTCTGGGAATCTCGTGAGCGATTCCTAGTTGATAGAAAAGCGTGCATTTGGTTGACAACTGCAAGCGTCAATGTCGGCTCCTTTTGCGTGTCGGTAAATCAGTACTCGGGGAGGCTTTCCCCCCTCGAATCGTCACGGTTTTTATCACTCGCTGCAAACCACCGTATTCACTGATTAGGTACGTGTACCGACCGACGTTTACTAGCGACGGCGCACTCCAAATCAAGTCACCGCTGTCAATGATTTATGTAAAAGAAAAATGAGCGTCCGAGTATTCGTCAGCTGTTGTGCGTTTTGTGATCCCTGTTTGTTTCGTTCTTGTGCAGTGCGCTGCACGAAGAACAAGCACAGCCCTACTGCACACACCTGAACAATGACACGAACGGCAGAAACAAATGTTGCGTTCGCTTTCTAGTTTTTTTTTTCGCCCGCGGTGAGCTGTTACATCTCGGTTATGAGGCTTCCGTAGTGGAGGGCTCCGGGCTAATTTTGACCACGGGCTTTTAATGTGCGCCGAAATTTCGACACACATTCGTTCCCGTTTTTCGCCTTCATTTCAAAAGAGCTACGCAGCACAACGCCTTAGCCACTAAGCCACCACGGCGGATCGTTTCTTAGTTCACTGCGCACGCGACAGACATACCAATGAATGGAAATTTCGCTATCCGCAACCCATATTACCGTCTTCAACACCCGGGGTTGTGCACATGCTGTTTTTTTTTTGCAGCTCCCTCATTAATGCTACTTTTTAACACTCAAACCAAGCACAACAACAGAAGACTGTGGCTTTGGTCTAATATGTTTCTCTTATTTTGTTTTGTGCCAATGTTTCCATTTCACACACCATGACCCAACCATGATGAGAAACAAAACGCTACATATATGCCGTGGTGAGTTGCTGAGGAATTCTGAGTGATGTGAAGAAAACGTAGATACAACCTGCCATTTCTGAGCAGTTTCATTTGCTGAGGCCCATAAAATCCATTGTTTCGACCTGGCATTGCGATGCACTGGCGAAAAGATGGTGTGGTAACGAAGTTTTTCTTTTTTAACCAAGGTGGAGAAAATGCCCGCATGGTGCAGCTTTTTTCGAAGAGAGTAGGAGCAGTCAAGTTGACGAAGAGGAGTCACAACCCCAGCCGGAATCGTCACCTCCTGAAGACGAGTCCAACTCACAGGAGGAATTATCTGAGGATGACACGCATGCTGTAGAAGTTCAGGAGGTAAGAATTTCCTCATTGATACGCATATATTTGTTTCAACTATCCCTACTTAAAGCACAATTAATGTCATATTCAGACCAGTTTGACTCGGATATTGACCACAACGTATGTAGCACGCATGGTAGCTGTGTTCACCAATTTTAAGTTTTGTGACACATTAAATCACAATGAAATGCAACTGAGAGAAACTATGCAGGTGTGGATTATTTTAGTTTTTTTGTCGCATGAAAGTACTGAAATACTTTGTCAGGTGACACTTTAGCTTGCATAAGTGCAACCACAAAAAATATCCAGGTTGACAGCATGTTGGCTTTTTTACCCAGAGATTGCAACATGATTTGGTTAAATATTTGCGTCTTCATAGGGAAGTGCCCCAACTGGCACACGTGGACGCACAATATAATTACCATAAAGGAGAAAAAGGTAATCAACAGAAGTGTGTATGGGAAACAGTATATTACATCATGATAGTTTTCACAATACAAACATGGTGACCACCTATTTTTTGGAAAGCATTAAACTTCAGTTTTAGTTTGATGCATCGTTTAATTTAAATGCTGACAAGGTTTTTTTTCTGTGACACTTCTTGGTGCATTACAGGTAACACACATTAATCACTGCATTAGACCTCTTAGATTTCGTTAAATGTACCCCCAAAACTAAATTACCAAGATTAAAACTGCAGCTTTTAGACCCTGATGAGAGCTTTAGGTTTGGTCGAGTAAACAATGAATTTCATTCTGCTGAGGCGGAATTGAATTGACAGTATTAGAAATGTCATAAAAACTGCTCCACACACAAAATTACACACGATAACAGTGGTTTCGTTCTTTTTAATTTTTTTCCCAGGCTTCAACTCAGACTGATGCAGGTGTCTGCAGTGCAGATGCATCCTGTATTGCTCTCAACTGCACACTCCAGGCAAATGTTCCGTGTTTGAGGCTGCTGTTATGTGCAGCCATGTCCCTGTGCCACGCAAAAAAACTTGTGACAAAGCCACTGGGACCATCAACACGGAGCAGTTCCAGCCCAGGGGTTTTCAAGGATACGAGTCTTTTTGTACTGAACTTATATAGCCCTCTAAGCCGCAAAAAAGAGGACTTCGATTACCTATTCGCTACAAACCTGACACCCGCCAAGAGAAACGGAGTGGTCATCCTGGGAGATTTTAATGCGCCACAACCGGTCTGGGGATACGGCAAAGCAACCGCAAAAGGAAACAAGCTATGGGAACTCATCCACCAACAAGGCGTGACACTTCACACGGATCCTAACCACCCAACAAGAATTGGTAACGGCATAACACGAGACACCTGTCCCGACCTGACGATGACGAAAAACCTCTCAAGAGCAGAATGGCACAACTCTGAAGAGACACTTGGGAGCGATCATTGTATTCTTGTCACCACACCACAGTCCCTCTCACGTGCAAGGACCATCCCGTAAAGAAAACACGCCTCGTCAACTGGGATGCATTTCGAAAGCAGAGAGAAACAACGCCTCTTCAGAGATTACCAACATAGAAGAGTGGATTCGGGATCTGCACGAAAACGTATCCAGCAAATCCAAGGAGCCGACTTTATCGGAAGAAAAAGCAGCCTTCGACCCTCATTTACTTCACCCCTGTCAAGCCCGAAGAAGTATGCTCAGGAGACGGCGCCGACACAAAATGAATGGGAGACTGAAAATTCGAATAGCAAAAATTACGGAAGGAGCCGCCAAGTACGCAGCGGAACTCATGCGACCAAACTGGAACGAACTCTGCAACAAACTCCAAGGCGCGTTAGGTAGTGCAAAAACCTGGGCTCTATTGCGAAATTTCCTGGACCATACAAAAAGCCAATCAGCTACGCAACACACCATCAAGAAAATCATGCACCAACACCCAAGAACCAACCAAGACATCCTTGATGCTACGGGACAAATATATAGGGCAACAGCAACCGCCGGACAAGCCAGTGGAATACAGAGGCGACCCCAACGAAGACCTGGACAGACCAATCACCCTCTCTGAAGTCAAGCAGGTGGTTCAGGCCCTCACGAGTAACACCACACCGGGAGCAGATAAGGTCACGAACCGCATGCTCCGAAACTTAGACGATCTCCATACAGGCCCTTACAACTTATTTCAACCACCACTGGGAAGAAGGCACACTGCCAAGAGAATGGACTCACGCTGATATCGTCCTGATTCCCAAGCGAGGCAAGCCACCCAAGCTGGAAAACCCGCGGCCTATTTCCCTAACCTCTTGCATAGGCAAACAGTTCGAGCACGTTGTCCTAAACAGACTTCAGCCTTACATAGAAAAAAATAACTTTTTGACACCAACAATGTTTGGTTTTCGTCCTCACCTTAGCTCCCATTCTCCTCCAACTCCACGAAGAAATTACGCAGCAGATGTCTCCCTACAGCACCAAAGCCATCCTGGCATTAGACCTCAAGGCTGCATTTGATAACGTCAGCCACAAAACCATACTCAGAAATCTCAGCGATATAAACTGCGGGCAACGTACTTTCGCGTACATCAGCGCCTTCCTCCGCAACCGTACCGCCACGGTCGGCATAGGGGACCTCAGAACCCCCCTCTTCCTATTCCAAACAAAGGAACCCCGCAAGGAGCTGTATTGTCCCCAACACTCTTTAACATAGCGATGATGAAACTTCCCGCTCAACTCGCGGTGATAGACGGCGTGCACCATGCTTTCTACGCCGACGACGTCACCATATGGGCAAACACCGGCTCGGACGGCGAGATACAGGGAGCCCTGCAGTGTGCGGCCGACATTATCCGACAGTGCGCGCGCAAAAGTGGTCTTGAATGCGCGCCGGAAAAGTCGGAGCTACTCTTGATGAAGAAAAAATGCGGAAAAAGTCCATACGACCCACCTCAAATCTCCCTCACATTGGACAATCAAGATATTCCACAAGTACACACTATTAGAATCCTCGGACTCTATATTCAACAAGATGGCGGTGGATTGCACGCACTTCAACGACTCAAGCACACCACAAATCAAGTCATCCGCATCATCAGCCGAATCGCAAACAGGCGCCATGGCCTTAAAGAAGAAGATACCACCCATCTAGTAGAAGCACTCGTCATCAGCCGGGTAACTTACACCGTACCCTACATCACAATCAACAGGCGTCCACAGGAGCAATTAGAATACCTCGTCCGGCAAGCCTACAAGAGAGCCCTAAATCTTCCACCCACCACCTCGACGAAGAAGCTATTGGCTCTCGGCGTTCACAACACGGCAGAAGAACACGTTGCTGCACACCTCGTCAGCCAACGAGAAAGACTCCAGCTGACCGCGAAGGGAAGGCAGGTTCTCGAACGCTTAGGGTATCCAGCACAAAATACAGGCCATAACCACACGATGACACTCCCATACATGTATCGCGACAAAATTCATGCAGGTCCTATACCTAAAAAAAATTTCCCCGCATTTCCCCGAGGGGAAGAATGTGAAAGTGCGAATGCAGGAGTTGAATTTGCGCGGTTCGGTAATGTTCGCGAAAGAGAGATCACACACACGCACACAACTACAAAGAAAGAAAGATGCATTTATTCACAGACACCTATTTGTGTTGTCGTTGTACTTGATTGCTAGAGCGGATCTCAGCTTTGAAATTTCGTGTCAGTACTCCTTTAGGCGGGTGCATTAGCCCTTCTCACGCCCGATTCCTGGCCAATCCCCCACGTGGGTATGTTCCATGCACAGACACCTATTTGTGTTGTCGTTGTACTTGATTGCTAGAGCGGATCTCAGCTTTGAAATTTCGTGTCAGTACTCCTTTAAGCGGGTGCATTAGCCCTTCTCACGCCCGATTCCTGGCCAATCCCCCAAGTGGGTATGTGCCATGTCAGCGGCCAGGCAGCGCGCGCCCATCTCCCCCCGTTGCCAAGGAAGATGAGGAGATTCCTGGCCAATCCCCCACGTGGGTATGTGCCATGTCAGCGGCCAGGCAGCGCGCGCCCATCTCCCCCCGTTGCCAAGGAAGACGAGGAGCGCGCGCACCCGCAGCTGTTGCTATGTGGACGGACGGTGGTCAACGGAATTCAGGGTCGCTTATAAAGTGCATTCGCACTTAAAAAAGGGCCCATCTCCCCGCGAGGGGGACTCGAGTAAATGCGTCGCATAGGGGGTCGGTGTATTGCGTTAACGTTTAGTGTTTGGGGAGTTGGTGGTAGTGAATGCGTTGTATCAGCAGCTTCTTGACGTAGTTTGAATGAGTCAAGGATATAAGGCGCGTTCGTAGCCTTTCATTCTGTGTCGGTTTTGTGGCGCAGTGGGAAGAGCACCATGTACCTCGCGTTACGCCCACAGGTAGTGAATGCGTTGTATCAGCAGCTTCTTGACGTAGTTTGAATGAGTCAAGGATATAAGGCGCGTTCGTAGCCTTCCATTCAGTGTCGGCTTTGTGGCGCAGTGGGTAGAGCACCATGTACCTTGCGTTCCGCCCGGAGGGTCGTGGGATCGAAACCAGGCGCCGGTAAGTATTATTTTTTTATATAGTGTAGGGGGAGGGGTGCGGACCTGTTGTTGAGAGTGAGGAGGGTAGCGTGATGCGGGAGAGTAGGAGAGGGGGGAGAGGGCGCACCTGGAACAGCTGTTGCGGACGCCGAGGCACGCCAACGCCGACAACGCCGGGTGACATCGTGAGTTAAAGAAATGCTCTGCATTTAAAAGACGCATCCTGAATACAACCAGGGGAGATGCGAAGCCCGCGCCCGTGCTCTCCAAATCAAATTTCAAAAATCCAAAGACGTTCGGTACACCGACGCAGCCAGCTACCCAGGGAGGCCCGCTATGGTCATCAGGGTTATTGATGAGGACATTCGAGAACGAAGGACCGCCACAGTGAGTACACCACGCCCTTTAGAAGCAGAGGAAACGGCAATAAAAGTACCCATCACGTCAGCCCTGCGAACCAAACACTTAACAGTAGTATCCGACTCACAAGCAGCCTGTCGCAGCTTTAGCAAAGGCCAAATATCTAAAATCGCCCACCAAATACTGACCAAACATTTTCCCAGTCAACTCCCCACCACTTCAGTAATCTGGACACCAGGACACAGCGCCCTGGACGGAAATGAACTAGCGCATGCATCGGCCCGAGTTATGATTATCCGGTCCCTGCCACCTCAGGGCGACCAGTCCACAGTTCCAGCGCCAATCCCTTTGACATATCATGATATTCTGCAACATCAGCGTTTAAGTCGCCGCTCTCTTCCTCCGCCGCACAAACAGCTAACCAAAGAGGAGACAGTAGAATGGCGCCTGCTGCAGACGAATACGTACCCACATCTCAGCCTCCTCCACTCGATGCACCCTGCAGTCCATCCGTCAAATCAATGCCCACTATGCGAGCGTGAAAAAGCTACTCTTTACCAAGACACATGGGCCTGTCCCGGAAGTGACATAGTGCCCGTGAATGACAATCCAACGACTGAACAGTGGGAAGCGGAGCTGTCCAGCTCGACCCTGGAAGATCAGCGCAGACTGGTCGAGAGGGCCCGGGCGACAGCCAAAGCTACAGGGGCTATGGAATGAGAGCTCCTCTCACTTGGGAAGACGAAGATATATTTTTTGCCACCAATAAAGTTTTTCCTCCTCCTCCTCCATCCGACGACGCGGACTGACTGAGAAGCTTCTGCGACGGTATTTCGGAGCCTACCGGATTCTACGACGTGTTGGCCAACTTCCAGGTGATCCCCGATGGTGATTCCGGAACATCACGACGACGCACGCGGCCCGAAGTAGTCCACATGGTTCGCTTGAAACCTTACTATGCAAGATGACGGACATTGTTGTTGTTTGCTCAGATTGTCCTTTGTTTTAGCATCGGGTAGATGCACTCTTAGAGAGGGGGGGTAATGCCGCGAACCATGTATGGGTTTGTTTATTTATTGTTTGTTTTTACTGCCCGGAAACGCCCGGCTCTGTTATCTGTGTCCCAAGCGAAGCGTGTCTTCCTTTCTTTATTATTAGCCGCATGGGCTATCAGATAAGCAGACTGTTCTGCCCTAACGTAACTAGCCCAGAATACTACAATGTTGTGGATGTGAATCGACGGTTCCAGAAACACTAGCGCATAAGGATAAAAGCCTGCAGAGCAGACGCTGCGGCATTCGAATCGTTGACGCTCGCCTTCACACATCACTTTGTTGATTGCTGCTTCGCCGCCTGTGTATTATTTGAGTTGTTAGGGGAGCACAAGTTCGCTCCAATAAACTTGTTTTTCTTGAACACAACTGCGTCGTCTCTGGCTTCGTGACAATATCAAGGAAGTTAAAGTTGCTGCATGTGATATATTTAGCATGCGGAAAACGAGTCTGAAGGTCTAGGAGGACGGAGTAGAGGTCGTCGAGGAAGTAACTGTCGCAGTAAGGCTGTAGGCAGTAGTAAGAATTCATGCATAGAATTTTGTGACGGGTGTTAGTATGTCGGTGAAACTGTATGTGGGTGAAACTAACTAAAACTTGTCTATATTTACTAGGAGAAAATTTATCTTCTTGTTTTAAAACTTTAAAATATCAATCATTGTTTGTTGCTTACGAGCGTTACTCAGGTTGGAAGCTTCAAAATTGATTTATTCCCGTCTACGTGTATTATATACCGAGCCAAGGTCAAGCAGCTTTCTTTAAAAAAATTCTGTGGTGTTCCGCAACATACTTACTAAAGGATGCGGTGTTCAGCTTGTATGAAAAGAAAAGCAGGAGGAAAATTTTAGTCAAATCTATACATGTTTTTGGCAAGCAAAATTGTGTGGTAAAATAGCAGTACCGGGTTCAAATGTGTGCAAAACGCAGTTGTTCAGAAGGTCAGCTCTGAGCCGGTGCACGTCTCAACAATTACTGTGACCACTGTTGGTGCGGCCAAGCGGAGAGAGAGAAAAAACTTTATGTGAGCACTAGTTGGACTAACGACGAGTGGTGACCAGCGCTTGGAGGGCGCCGGTGACCTGAGCTGCTCGTTCAGCAAGTCCTTGCTGGACTTCAGGGTCCGAGCTGCGTCCTGTGCTCCTCAGAAGAGATGAGAGGGAATGAGTTGTGGGGGCATTGTCAAGTAGTAGTAGTATGAAACTTTAATGAGCCTTATAAAGTAGGAGTGGTTCCCTAGTCCGGGAATCCAAGTGACGAGCGGGCGACCGACGCCCTAGATGCCAGTAGTTGCTGGACGTCCAGGTGGTCGCTGGTGATCATGGAGGGGGCATTGTCAAATGATATGAGAGATTGTTTCGGGGGCTCCGCAGTAGGGGCATTGGGGAGAAGGAAATATTGAGGGATAAATTGCATGTAGTCTGGCGCGACAAGGGAGGGCATTGGTTTGGATAAGGCGCCAGTATCGTTCCTCTGCGACAGAAAGTGGCCAGTGGGGTAGGGGGAAGCGCCGGCGAGAGAGGTGGTAGTGGCAGGTAATTTCTTGGAAAGTTAACAGGCTGTCACGGGCTGATTGGGCTCCATGGGAAGGGGTGCGACTTGACCCAGCTCGGACGGTTAGCTCTTGAGCTGCAAGGTTAGCCGCTTCATTTCCTTCCAGCCCCGCATGGGCTGGAGTCCAAATCAGCTCCGCGTGGGAGGTGGGAGGATTTCGAAGAATCATTTTGAGAGCCTGCGGGGGAATGTTAGCCCGGGCAAAGTTTCGCCGTTTTCGAATCGGAGATAACAATTGTTGGGGTAGGCCGGTGAGTGAGCGCAACAGCAATGGCCGCCTCTTCAGCAGTGGCAGGGGAGCGCGCTACGATAGTTAGTCGTTGGTAAGGGGGTGCTTTAGGGTCGAAGAGTGCGGTGACTGCATAAGCATTGTGGTGGCGGTAACTAGCGGCGTCCACATATGCGGTGGTCGAGCCCATGGGGTATTTACGGGCGAGCACGCATGCACGATGTTCACGGCGTTTAGCATTGTGCTCCGGGTCATATTACGGGGAATTGGCCGAACAAGTAGGAGATTGTGTAAGTCGGGAGGAATGCGTAAAGGTCGGTGCATGAAGCCCGAGCGAATCTAAGATGGATCTGCCTGCAGGGGTGGTAGAAAGGCGGGAAAGTTGAATCACAGAGTGGGCTTCCGTGAGCTCTTCAGCTGTGTTATACATTTCTAGGCCTTCCAGTTTGGCAGAGCAAGTGCTTTGATGGATTAGAAACACCGTTTTGTAGATTTTTCGGATGAGGCAATTTACTTTATACAGTTCTGTTTTAGTTGGATTTATGTATGGGAGAGAGTATGTGATGCGACTTATTACGAAGGCATGAATTAGTCAGAGACGCTCAAATTCGATCATTCCCTTGTATCGTGCTGTTATGCGATGGATGAGGCCCATAGTTTGATTTACATGAGAGGTGAGCTAGGAGATGTATCGGGTGTTGGCTCTGTTGCGTTGTATGATCAAGCCCAGTACTTTAAGTATAGAGACACTTGGCACGGAATTATTCTGTATTTTATCGCTATGTCCGGAGTGTAGCGTGACCAGCGAAAAGCAAGGAGGGATGACTCATGAACTCCGACTTAGTAGAGGAGCACTCAAGACCGGCGAGTGCCGTTTCCGCGACTACGACGTCTGTGCCTGCCTGAAACGCCTCCTCAATTTGTGCATCACTACCTCCGGCGCACCAGAGAGTGATGTCATCGGCGTACAAACTATGTTTAAGGTGTGGGATTTGAGCTAAGCGTTTAGGGAGATTAAGAAGAGCCAGATTAAAAAGGAGGGGAGAGAGGACTGCTCCTTGAGGGGTACCAACTGAGGGCATGTGAATAGTGTCGGATGCTAGGTCACCGACGTGTATTACAGCAGTACGATCAGTGAGAATCTCTCTATCGAAGGCTTTAGTGAGGTCTAAGGCTAGAATAGCAGCCGTATTTACCTTAGATGGAGGGATGATGATCTCATGGTGGAGTTGGAGGAGGAGATCCTGGGTCGAGAGACCCTGCCTGAAGCTTAGCATTGTGTGGGGAAGTGCATCGGCCTGGGTGAGATGTTGAACTAGGCGGGTATGAATTACGTGTTCAAGAGCTTTCCCTACGCTGGAAGTTGGAGATATGGGCCTGAGATATTCCAGTTTCAATGGTTTCCAGGTTTCGGTATCAAGGTTATTTTAGCGTGCTTCCATAAAGGTGGCAGAGTGCGTGTAGTCCAAAAGTGATTGTAAAACTGTGTAAGGATGGAGATGGAGTTGTCGTCCAAGTTTCGGAGGAGTTTATTGGTGATACCATCTTGCCCAGGCGCCGAGCCAGGCCGGATCTTCATGAGTGCTGCTCTAACTTCCGTTTCTGAGATTTCCCTGTCCAAATCCGGATTACTATTGCCTGCGTATGCCGGGAGCTCTATGGTGTTTCCTTGGGCTATGTAAAGTGTACTTAGCCGTTCGAGGAGTTGTGTATCATCACCGGGGAATTGTTGAATGATTTTCATCAGCCGTTTTACTAGCAGCTGTGCGCGAGTGACTGGGATCCAGCATGTGTTTAAGGAGGGCCCAAGTACGCCTCATACTGAGGTTTCCTTTCGTATCTTCACAGGCTTTGCCCCACTGTGCTCGGTCGAGCTCAGAAGTATAAGATTCTGTCATTGTATGGCTAACCTTACTTTAAGGCGTTTATTGTGTTTCTGCTTGCGCCATCTACGCTGTATGCTGCGATATGCCTCCCAAAGATGATGCAGGTGGGAGGCGACTGTTTCCGCAGGTATTTCAGGCTCCACGGGACGGCCGTGAGCGCGTTTGTAATCGATAATTTGATTGACCCATGACTTATACGTGTCAGAAGTAACCTAGTTTGGCTCCGATATCTGTAACGCACAGGTTTTCCTAAAGGCGTCGCAATCTGTAAGGAATCGTTGGCGGGGACGGCGGGCAATTTCAGATTGGAGCCGTAGATCGAGCTGCACTAAGAAATGGACGCTTCCGAGGGTATGTGGTGTGCAGAGCCACTTAGCGTTATTGATTCCGCGCGAGAAGGAAAGATTCGGGGAGGTATCTTTTTGCACGCTGTTGCCTATTCTTGTAGGGATAGAGGGATTAGACTCTGAGCTCTCATAGGGGACGACCCTTGCGATGGTGTGTGTCTGTAACCCCAGGCCGTGCGTGGGGTATTGAAATCGCCAATTTGAGTAAAGGATGAGGTTGTGAAGCCTGAATAGCAAGATGGAACAGTTGCTTGAATATGTGCGAGTACGCATGGAAGCTACTATATACGTTGAGTATATACAATCGGGAGGCTTTCCTTTTGGTGGGGTAAACGACAACCATATCATGTGAGATATCAATACTGTCAAATTGCAAACGTTCCCCGGGAATGTTACGTTGGACCAATACCGCAGTGTATGGGTTATCCTTGGATTGCAAGACCTGACAGCCCGTCAACTTGACGTTCGGTCCGGGTTCTTGTAATGCTATCGCAAGAGGAGCTTTTGGTTCTGTGGAAAGAAGTAACTGCAGGTTAGAGCGCTTGCGGGTAAAGGCTCTGCAATTCCACTGCCAAACAGAAAACGTGGCTTCCGGCTTATTCATTGTTAAATTCACTAGGTGGGAGGGGGGTATTTTGCCGCACATTTCGGCCGCTGGCAGGGGCGACAATTCCCCGAATGCAATTATGTATATCGGCCCGAAGCGATTCAATGGTTGCCTGCATGGCTGCCTAGCTGGCCAAGAGGATTTGGTGGAGTGGTAAATATTCCTCCTTCTGCTGCGCGAGAGCTGCTTGGCAGCAGCCTCGATCCCAGCGAGACGATCATCTGATGTGGAGGATGTGTCGGAGAAAATGGGGTTAGTCGTGGCTTATCGCTTCACAGGGGGTGGTGTGGAAATATCCTTCGAGGCCAGAGTTGGCTGCTCCGATTGAATGGGGAAATATCAGGACGAGCGTGTAGTTGTTGTCTTAAGAGACTATTTTTGCGCTTTAAGGCTGCATTTTCTTGTTCAAAGTGAGGATTTCTGCCCTGATAGCTTGCAATTCTTTAAGAATTTCGGTTTGCATATCAGGGGAAGATGAGACACGCGAGAGCAATGATGATGATGGAGCACTGGGAGGCGAGCGCTGGCAGCTCACCCTTGTTTTCACGGTGCCCGACGGTGGGACCTGTGAGGCATCGGGGTGACATAGGGGATCTGGTCGTCCATTGGGAACAGTTTCCGAGCCTTGCCAGGTTGCAGCGGAGGAAAGTCCGTGGCACGAAGAGTCCTCGCAGAAGCTGCAGCCTTTGCGTACGAAACTGCAGGTCGGCGTGGTTGGTAGCGCTTGGGACACGCTGCCGTCCCAGTAGCATGAGGGCCTTCACAAACGATGCATTTCGGAGTACACGAATGATTTTCTGTGGCGTTTATCAGTCCGCAGGTTGGCACGGAGAGGGAGCTTGTCCGGTTGGGCAGACATCGCGTCGGTGTCCTGGCCGCCAGCATAAAGTGCACGCTTCAGATTTCTTGCGAAAAGGCTTGCAGCGGTACGTTGCGGCGCGATACCGAACCCAGTAAGGGACGGTAGTCCCATCGAACAGAATTTGGACAGTGTTAGAATCATTCAGCTGCTTGGCCTCGAGTGCAGGGTTGAAGTGGGAGATGCTGTGGAGGATTTGGTCTGGTGTTTCGTCAGCTGGGATATTACAAATGACGCCCGTCGCTGTATTAGATGGAGCGGGTCCGTGCGCGGATAACGGGAATTGCTTGCCATTCAAGGCTAGCGCCTCCAGCTTTGCATAATTGTGAGCTCCCCTTTCGTCGGGGGTGCTGGCAATGAAAAATTCGCCCTTGCGTGAATGCGAATTTGATCGTCGTCATAGTCCCGCTTGCTCTTGCACGGTGTCAGCGAGGGCAGCCAGGGAAACCTGTGTGAGGGCCAGGCCGCCACCAGGTCGAAGAATGATTTTGATGTCGTCCTCCGGTAAAGGGAGGACCGGGGGAATCGGTCGCGCCACCCGACAGCGGCGTCGGCTTGAAGAGGAATTAGGTGCGATGCGGAATTTCCCTGGAGCGATTGTCCGCGAAGGGCTTGTTGGCGGCGACGAGTGGTCACCCACGAGGGGTGGTTGAGGTCATCTGGGACGATGTCATCTCCTTCGACAGTAGCTTCAATCATGGTGTTGCCGAGGCGCTGATCCGCGGGTCGGCCGGCGCGCTCGAGCAGCGGAGTCAAAGGTGACGGCACGTGCTGTGGAATGCGTAGCCGTGGCCGCCGGCTACGGCGCGAGGCGAGGCCGATGCTGTTCCTCGCTGTGGCGTTAGGGTTAGCTTCCGAAGAGGGCAGTTTGACTCGCCTGTTGGGTCGATCTTGACGACAGTGGTGCCAGGAGAGTCCTTAAATCATGCCGGATCGATTCGTGTGGAAAGCAGGGGTCAGGCACTGCTGGTCCGCGGGCGGCGGAGCAAGATGCGGGAGTGAAGGCAAGCCTGTGGGGCTATGTCGGCCCCCTAGCGGAGCACCGTTCCATAGGTAGGTGCACTTGCCCATTTTAAAGCTTTGAATCTTTTGTAGCCTCCCTGCTGTTTACAGTTTTAGCAACTACAATTCTTTCTGAGTGGTTGTTCACGCGGTGATGCAATAAAAGTTAAGGAAATTGTTCGCCTTCTTTGTATGTATACGATTCCCTTACACACACAAGAGGCGCTAGCGTACCACTTACAGATCAGTGATGTTATTTCAGGTCAGTTCGACGGGTAGCGGTTGAAGACTATTTCCACGGCGATTTCAGCGTGCCCAAAGGGACGGACGTGTTCGTGCCGGCGCTGCATATCCACTACGGCGCGAGTCTGTGGCCCGAGCCAGATAAGTTTGACCCTAATCGGTGAGGAGGGCGCGGTTTTAGCGGCGGCACAGCGCGGCCTTTATGTCTCCGTTTGCCCTTGCATGGAAGAGGAAATACTAGCAATGAAAGTGTCTGCATGTTCAGTTGGTGGTGCTTCCACTCTAGCAAAGAATAGCAATAATGCTATAATGTGCTTATGTCAACATGCCTGGGAGCGGGCCGCAATCTCTCATTCCAATAACCAGAAATTTTACTCCAATTGCATATGAAGCGAACCCACATTGTCATTTTGTCACTTGTCGGGCCAAGATATATGTGCTAGTTTTAGCGTATATCGTGAACAATTCATACTGAAACCAACCTGCGCGAAGGAACGAACTGAATGGGAACTGAATAAATGTGAGCGCCAACAGTGAAACTTAAAAAAAAATTGTCGGCTGAAGGAATTACATCACCATTTTCTGGAGAATTATGAACGTCTGTGCTTGCCAGAAATGTACCAAGTTATGAGTGTATTTTATTTTCATCAAGGTTACCGCGGAAATTCGTGCCGCACGCATTTGGGTGTCTATTTCATTTGATGGACTACATGTCGCGTAAAGCGACACTCACCTACTTGAGAGAGAGAGAGAAAACATTTTATTGAGCTCAAATGTGAGAGTGGAACCCTAGTCCGGGAATCCATGCGTTGCCCTCGCCGTCTTGGCCCGTGTCACCAGGAGAGTCTGGTCCTCCGGTTGACAGCTGGTCAACAGTGTCTCCCACAGCTCGGGAAAGGAACAGGTGGAGAGGGGTGGTAGGGCTGGGTTGTGAGCGCATTCCACAATTATATGCTGGAGGGTACCTAGCTGTGGACAAAACTTGCATAGCGCGGTGTACTGTGTGGGAAACAATAAATTCATTCG
Organism: Haemaphysalis longicornis; assembly: GCF_048455015.1. Classification (NCBI taxonomy): domain Eukaryota; kingdom Metazoa; phylum Arthropoda; class Arachnida; order Ixodida; family Ixodidae; genus Haemaphysalis; species Haemaphysalis longicornis. Next base: position 4,072,299 of record NW_027526385.1, read on the forward strand.
AACCGGGTGAACGTACGTGCCTGCTTGTAATTGTCGGAGTGTTATTTCCTGAGTTTTGCTGAGGGATGGGTGAGGGCACGGGAATTTTTGTCTGGTGGTCCGGTAAAATTGAGTAATTTCCTGATAGGTGAGAAGTGGCGTCGGAGTTGCGGTGACCTCTGGGGCTCGGTGGGCCAGTTCGCGAGCCTGTTGGTGGGCGAAGTTGTTGCCCGTTACAGAGGCATGGGCAGGTGTCCAAACGATCGCCACTCGGTGAGATGGACGGTATCGCTGAAGTAACCGCAGGGTCGTTGGTGCAACCCTCCCTGAAAGGAAACTGCGGCAGGCTGCTTGAGAGTCAGTGATGATGACTCTGCTGGAGCATTGGATGAGGGCTAAGGCAATGGCGAGTTCTTCGGCGTCTCGTGGGGATGTCGTACGGATGGATGCGCATGAAGTTAAATGGCTTCTGGTTGTTGTCACTGCAACCATGGTTTGGTTGTCAGCGTAGCTCGCCGCATCGGTGTAGGACACGTCAGAGCGATTGCCATATAAGCGTTCGTGGGCTTGGCTGCGGGCGGTCCTGCGCTCGGGATGGAGGTCGGGGTTCATATTCTTTGGTAGGGGTCGTACAGAGATATGTTTACGCCACTCGTCTGACAAAGGGGCCAGGTGGGTTTGTTCTGTACAGGGCCAGTTGATGGATTAAAGAACAAAGCGGCCTGCTGGAGTGTGTGTCAGACGGAGGCGCTGGCTTGCGAGATGACCTTCAATGAGTTCCTCAATAGTGTTGTGAAGGCCCATTTCAAGAAGCTTGGTTGTCGATGTACTCATAGGGAGCCCGAGTGCTTGTTTAAATGCCTTCCGAATGATCCTGTTTAGTGCTTCAATGTCGGATTTGGTTAGGGCCATGTATGGAGCGACATAGGTGAGGCGAGAAATGACGAAAGCTTGAATTAGTCTCATTGTGTCCTTTTCTTTCATTCCTCGATGCCGGTTAGTGACCCGCCTAATCATATGCACGACTTGAGCTGACATATTACGCAGTTTTGACAAGGCAAAGTCGTTTCGGGTATTGGCTTGGATGGTAAGGCCTAATATCTTGAGTGAGGGGCTAGGTTTGATCGAATGGCCGTCAAGCGATATTTGGATGGGCTCGACGTGGTGTCGTGGGGGGTGTTTCCGGATGATGACAAGTTCTGATTTTTGCGGTGAACAATGTAAGCCACAAGCTTGGGCGTAATTATTGACTTCTTCGGCTGCACGCTGCAATGTGTCCTGCAGCCCACCGAGAGAGTCTGTGTCAGTCCAGAGGGTGATGTCGTCTGCATACAATGCGTGGTGAAGATTCGGAATCTGCTCTAGCTGTTTTGGTAGACCCAGAAAAGCGATATTGAAGAGGAGTGGAGACAATACCGAGCCTTGCGGTGTACCCCGACTGCCAAGAGAGATTGGTTTGGATTTTACATCTCCAATTTTGAGCACAGCCTGCCGGCCTGTGAGGAAGTCCGAAATGTAGGAATAAATTCGGTTGCCACAGCCAGTATTATTAAGACGTGAGAGAATCGCTGCGTGCGCAACGTTATCGAAGGCCCCTTTTAGGTCGAGGGCCAAAATGGCTCGAGGTGAGTGGCGAGTGGCAGGTGCAATGACCTCTTCTTTAAGTCGCAACATAATATCCTGGGTGCTTAAATGTTGTCGAAAGCCGAACATTGTTTTGGGCATTTGGTTGGTGTCTTCAAGGTATGGCTGCAGCCTTTTGAGTATAATGCGTTCCAATAGCTTCCCCACGCAAGAGGTAAGTGAAATAGGCCGGAGATTGTCTATGTGTGGGGATTTGCCCGCTTTAGGAATGAAGCGGACTTCAGCGGTTTTCCATTGAATAGGTAGGCGGCCAGATGTCCAAAATTCATTCAGGTGTTTAAGCAGGATGGCAAGTTCATTATCACCTAAATTGGCCAGGAGCTTATAGGTTACTTGGTCAGGACCCGGGGCACTCCTTTTCTTGCATTCCGCCAGGGCTGCTTCCAGTTCAAAAAGTTGGATATCTCGGTCCAAATCTGCGTTGGGAGCACCAGAGTACGGTGGCGGCGGGGATAGTATCTCTGTTTGGAGGTATTTAGCCGTTAAGTCTTGAATGAGGTGTTCTGGAGTGCCGGGGTAAGCGTGAAGAGTGCGGGCCATGTTTCGATTTGATTCCCCCTTGCTGTTTAGGGGGTCAATAAGGTACCTAAGTAGGTTCCAGGTTTTGCGGGAGGTCAGAGTGCCTTGGAGGCTGTCGCAAAGCTGCAGCCAATTTTCTTTGCTCAACGACTGTGCATACTCCGCCGCCTGTTGACTGAGAAGAGATATCCTCCTACGGAGCTTCCGATTGTGGCGCTGGCGTTTCCATCTACGGGCAAGGCTATGGCGTGCTTCCCAAAGGTGAAGCAACCTCGCATCCACACAAGGGGTCTGGTAAGTCGTGGTTACAGCTCGCGTATGAGAGTGAACTGTCTGAAGAATGTCGTCTATCCATGCAGTGTAGGACTGATCGGGATTTGGCGAATGGCTGCAACGCTCTTCATATAACGCTTCACGTGAAGCCCATTGGTGTTACCCTGCCAAGTGCAATTAGGGTGTCACCCTGTCATACCGTGATGAAATCTACCGCGTATTAATTAAAACGCATAATGTACGGCAGGCGACGAAAGTCTGTAAACATACCTATGGTGCAGTCCAGTTTTTCACCAGTTTATGTTATTAGGTAGAGAATTCTTGCCCTTTAAAATTAACCTCCAAGGCTGCTATCTTGTCCCGCTGTCTGATGTGGCAGTATTCATTTCTGTTGCAGCAGCAGCGTAAGTACGACTTTGTTGCCTAGATTATTATCCTTGTGCGACACGTTCTGAGGCATGCCCGTTTCGTGTGCCCGTCCAAGCAGCTTCAGCTAAGAGAACATGCCTTCCATCGAGGCCACGTCGTACCTGCCTTTCGGGCTGGGACCGCGCATGTGCGTGGCAACGGTGCTCGCGCAGACAGAGATCGCGCTCATCATCGCCATGCTGCTGCGGACGTACCGGCTGGAGCTGCCGCCTGAAGAACTCGCCAGTGTGAGTCCCGAATTGGTGCACAGCTTACTAACTTACAGTATCACACACAAAATAAAAAAAGAGCTTGTTTTGCTTAGGAGGCCAAACATGTTAGGGTTCGGGGAGTCCCTTTTGCCTCAAGTACCTAACTGCAGGCCAGCTACACACCGCATTAGTGGCAGCTACTAACTCAGCTTAAGGCAACGCATCCATGACTACTTTTACCTATCGTGACGTCCGCTATCCCTGTTTTTGCATGCCAGTTCTCTATTCTTTATCAGCAGTTTTCTACCACTTGCGTGAGCGTAAAGCTGCCTAAAACATTACGAGTTTTAGCTGACCGTTTTTCACGGTCCGCTCCGCTCCGATAGCAAGCGGGAGTGGCATCGCGCATGCGTGGCGCGCCTGGCCGCGAACGGCATTGGCTCCCGTTTCGCTGAGCGGGCCGCCAGCACCGGAGCGGGCCATCGAAAACGGCCAGCTAAAACTCTCTATTATCACACAATTCGGATTGCCTGACTTGTAAAACTCTGGTTTAATTTGTGCTTCAAACGTAACTTCAGCCTTTGGAAAAGTTTTATTCCCTTGTATATTTTACGTTTTTTAGCAATTTATCTGATATCGATGAGTAATGGCGTCTTCTCTTTCTATTCAATGTCACCCTTTTTTGTCGTCATTTCAGCTTATTCCCCATGGGCGCTTATCATGTTGGGCTTCACTTAATAGGAAAACATCCACGGAGTCCGAGCGCTTGGTATTATATAGATTTCGCAAGTTCGCTGTACTACCAGAAATAACAAATTATATTAGAAGCAATAGCGACTCCCCTGCGTCGACATAAGCCAGCCGTAGGGGACGGCAAAAAAGGAGAAGTTGTACAATAAGGCAGGGGAGAAGAGGGGTAAACGTTTTCTAACGAAATCCTCCCATAATAACGCACAACACGTACCCGAACCATATTCATTTTCAAGGTAAGGTTCCTTGCAAATGGAGGGTGGGAATTTTTTTCATTGATTTCATGCAAAATGAGGGCAGGAATTTTTTTATTGATTTCAAACCTTGTCAATAACTATACCGCACATACTTGGACTGCGTGTTATGTGTGACGACCGAGTAGTGCAAAGACAGCTTTGAAGAATTGTTGGCCTAGCAACCATAATATGGTGCATTCACGCTAACTTCAGATTGTTTCCTTTCCCCTCTTCCCATGCACGTCCCTCTCTTCGCAGGACGAGGGTGTGTATACAGCAACGGCGCTCCTAGGACTGCCCAGAGATGGCCTGAGAATAAAGCTGACCAGACTCTGATTTTCTCAGTGCGAAAATTGCCTTCTGGCTGTGTTTAAAGGTTTTTCTTGTTGCATAATTCTACCCGCTGCCACAAAAGCAAACCTACACACGCACGCGCTCACACAAAGGGAACCCAAAAGGCAGTTGAACTAGGAATGCAAAAACGGAACTGCTAACCAAGTAACCACTGCAGTGTATAGTATTGAAAGATGGGCGATTACACCGTGCGCAGAAAAAAAATGGCCTAGGCTCAGGTCAACACGCAAAGCCAAGAGGACATTGCCACGAAAACGCTCCTTTTTGTGAATGCATGTCTACATAGTACTCACGGCTAATAAGCGTCGTTGGTGAGCGGTAATGTGCTAAATATGATTGGCCACTAGTTTTGGCGACTAGTTTTTATGTATACTCAAAAATACATACACTGTAAACGGGAGCTGCTTGTTAGCAAATCATTTAATGAATCTGTGGTTATTCAGGAAACAACAAAAGTGTGCTAGGAACACAAACAGAACACCGTGTTACAACCATGATACAATAAAAATTGTGCAATACCTTCCTACCTTCACGTGAAACGAATGAAAAAGAAAAAGTGCTCCCAGCCCCGACAAATGTTAGGGCTAACAACAAAAATTCCGCACTGCCTCGGGTGAAGTTACGAGGCTGTTTTGCGGACCCTGTATGAACTCTGAGCGGTTTGAATCAGAGTTTTTCCAGTCGCACCGTGACTCCCTCACTCGGAAAACCTAGGAGCGACGAAGCGGCATACTTTGGAGGTTCCTGGAAAAGGAAACAAGCAAGCATTTCAGTGACGGTGACAGACGGACGGACGGATGGACGGACAGGACGGACGGGCCGACAAGCAGGCAGGCAGGCATGCAGGCAGGCAGGCATGCAGGCAGGCAGACAGATGGGCGGACGGACGGACGGACGGACGGACGGACAGACAGACAGACACAGACAGACAGACACGATTGCAGGCTAATCACATTGTGTAGCTGCAGTGTTTGATCTCAATCGAAGTTGGAAAATGCGTTAAATAACTGTTTACATTTTTTAAAGTACATTGTAATTTGCTAGAAATATTAAAAAAAAATTGACTTGAAACGGTAACGCACCAAACTAAAACAAGCGAACACGTTTGCACTGAACAATTATGCGGGAAATATGAAAGCTTTATTACGCGTGAGGTAGCTGTTAGCTGCAGTGAACGAGTAATGAAACCGTAACGGACAGCATGTCTCCTTTCGTACTGCTGCTTGTATGGAGCAGTATGAGCACCCTTTCGAAAATTATTTGTGAACACTGGATATTTCCTACATCCGCTTACTGATTAAACCGACGTAAATGATTCTGTTGCCCGGTGGTCAAAAGGGGTGTCACAGTGGATGAGGGGTTGAAGGTGTCTACAGGCTCTTGTCTTTTGCCTGATATCAAATCTCAGATTCGAATGGAGCTTTCACGCTGTGGAGCTACATTTGTGTCATGGGGCACCCTGTGCGGAATGGTTGCGGACTAATGTAGACGATCTAAGCGTGTTTAATGTGCGGAAAACCGTCGTACTCGCAGCCGTTTTTTTCCTTCAAAAAGAGAGAAAAAGAAACAGAATTTGCGAATCCCGCAAACCCACCTAGAAGTGCTGCATCCAATATTCTGGAGGAAATTATGCAAACGAGAAAGGGAAACTCACACAGTGGCGTCACAACCCTTGTGTATACGTTATCCTAACTTTGAACGCGAACATCGATCGCACAGGTCACGAGGCTGTAGATGTGCCCACTTACGTGCCGGTACTTGGGGCTGGGCAGCAGCCTGTACCTGGTCACCAGCATGGCCAGAGCTAGCGTCAGCTCCATCTGCGCCAGCGCGGAAGCGATGCACTTGCGTGGTCCGAAGCCATACGGGAAGTAGGACATGGGCCGGATGCTGTCCTGGTTGGCCTTGCTGAAGCTGCGTCACGGCGGTGAAAGAGAGAGAGCATGAAAAAAAAAGCGCATGGACCATTTGACATGCTTCTATTGTGGCTGAAACGTCATTAGCATTATGGGCAATCCAGCCTTACTTTAGACGCATGGATCATACTCGCTGACTTCAAAGATATTTAAAGTTTAAAGGAAACGGTTCTCGAATGAAGCATTCATTTTTCCCCCGCCAGTGCCGGTTTGCGCTCTGCATCCGTAGCTCTCATTTTACCGTCTCTGTCCAACTCCACGTCTTCTGAAAGAACCTGTGGACGAGACGTACACCTTGTCATTGCGCCCTTTCAGCAGTTAGCCGCCTGTCTAACTTTTACCATTTTACTCTGACGTCCAGCCACACCCACTATGTAATTTACCGTTACTGCAAACTGTTTTATTAAATCGAGAACTTCGTAAAATCGGGACTGTTGTTTTACAAGCAGTTGATTGCATAAATTCGATGTCTAAGTGAAGGCGCATTCCAGCGCCTGCCGTGGCTTCGTAATGGCGGCGGCCACGACTCTCGCCTGCCGATAATTGAGCAATGCGCTATACGTTCCCAGTGAAAACAATATCAATGACACTCTGGAGGTTCTGACGGAATTAATTTATTTCCTGGCAAAACAGCCTGTGATTTTCGCCTCTGTGCGTTTCGGACGTTCTCTCGGACAGCGAGCCACCGCATCGGTTCCGTCATTCTCGGCGAGTTTAACCCAGTTAATTTTCCTCTACACCAGCCCAAGGTTGTTTCGTGCTCCAGGAACATATCCGGAATGCCCTGAACAATTTTAGTGAGCTTTCGACCATCTTTTTTTACGACAGTAATCCCGTTGGCATAAATACTATGGTACAAGTATACGTTAACTCCCGTTTCGCGAAGAAACCATCTGATGGACTTTTATGCCCGCACTCAACTCAGGCGCGTCCGCTAAGCCTACTACAGCTCGCCTCCAGCGGCGCGCCCTTCGACCGACTACCGGCCAGCCACTTGCTTCCTCCGACATGGCTCCCAAATACGTTCAAGACAAAGACGGCTGGAACCACCCTGTCCTTCGACACTCTGCGAGCCCCGCCCCTCAGTTGCAAACCACTCTTGTCTTACACCCTGGTGACTATCTCAACCTCTCCAAGAACGACCCATGCACCCTCCATGCAGTGCTCCGGAACAAGGCGTCCCTTACTCCCGCTGAAGCTGCCAAGTGCATGGTTCGTGTCAACAATGTCAAAAACCTTGCGTTTCTGCTCTGCTTAGACTCTGACATCAGCAAACAACTTCAGCAAATATCCAGCATTGACCTCGAAGACCGTCCTTGTCACGTCACCATTTACCCCACCACTCCTTCGAACACCTGTAAAAGCGTTGTGCACGACATTCCAGCGGGCACAAGCCCCGGCCATCTCATGCGCCACATGTCGACGCTTCTTCAAGGAACCAAGATCTTGGCTGCACGAATGATGGGCCGCACGGCCACGGCCATAATCACCTTCGAAGGTACACACATCCCCCGTGAGATCTGCTAAGCCGGTGGCATCTTTCGCTGCCGCCCTCATCGTCTAAAGCCCAATACTGCCACCGTTGCCAGCAAATTAGCCATCGTGCTGACGTCTGCACTTACAAACCCCGCTGTCCGACCTGCGGCCAAGTACTGCCCGAAGACGCTAGCCACACCTGCTCAGCAGATCCGGTCTGCCTCCGCTGCGGTGGTCCCCATCGCGCTGACGACGCCACATTTCTGACAGGAAAACCGCGGATGCAGCCGTTCGCCAGACAGCGTACAACAAACGTGTCGCTCAGCGCGCAGCTGCAGTGGCAGCTGATTCAGCAGCCACTACCTATACCGCGCAAGTGACGCAGCCGCAGTCGCACCCGGTTCACCATGCCCTCTCGCCGCTCCGCTAGCTCGTCTGCACGTCTTCCTGCAAACCCTTCGAACGACGGCCCTGTGGCCCACCACAGCCGTAATCAAGCTGCCCAGGTAAGCCAGCTACTCTCCCACACACCTGAACACGCTCGAAAATCTCCTGCACTGACCTACAGAGATATCCTCCACAAACAACTTCCTGCCCCACAAGCCACCGAGCCTCGTCCCCCTCCCCCACTCAACGTAGACATGACCAGAGTCCTTCAATAATTTCTGACATGACCAATGCTCCCCTGTCCCCACAGTCTCCTCCTCTCCCTCCGCCTAACGCTTCCCTCCCCCCGGCTTCGACTCCGGCAACCAAACGCAGCCGCTCTTCGGAGGGCTCACCGTCCGCCCCAGTGACCCTTCCACCAGACGACCTCTACGCCTCTCTCTTCCATCGTATTGAAGAATACGCCCAGAAGTTTGATACGGCAATATGACTCACGGAAGTTGACTCACCAACTTTCCCTCAAACACGAGCAGCAAGCCCTTTTCCAGCAGAAACATCAAGAATACACTGACCACGTCGCCCACTTTTCCACTCAGCTCAATGTGCGCTTTGAAGAGCAGAGTAAACACTTTCAATCTCTCTTCTCCGGCTTTATCACTCAACTCCAGTCCACTTATCCCCTCCCTCCAGCACTGTCACCTCTCGCGGAATAAGCATAGCAGATCACGTACTCATAATTCAATGGAACTGTCATGGTTTCAAGAACAAGCGTAATGCCTTCCTCATTTGGCTTCAGTCATAACCTCAGCTACCAGACATCCTCCTCGTCCAAGAGACAGGACTAAATCCTACGCTACCTGGGTATGTCACGTTTCAGCAAAGTCCCTGCCTTGCCACGCTGGTCCACTCCACCCTCACGGCTACTCTTGAACATGACCCCGCCAATAACCTCACTGTTTCAATTCCTCTTAAGCGCGGCCCTCTGCTCTTTACCAACGTTTACAGTCCCCCGCGCAATACTCTACCCGCGCATGAAGAACTGTTCCATCCTTGTCGAACCAAAACCCGTCTTCAGCATATCCTGGCCGGCGACTTCAACGCCCGACATCCTGCCTGGGGCTATATCAGGGAATGCAGGAAGTCCGCCAGGTGCATTGAGCTGTACAAGAAGCTGGGTACACACTACATAATGACGTACAAGAATACACACGTATGGGCAACTCCGTGGAACGCAATACCAACCCCGACCTCACTTTCACTACTCGAGCTCTCCTTCTACGGTGGAAACAGACTCAAGAATATATGAGCAGTGACCATGCCATCTTATGCCTCACGGTCTCCGCATCTCCAAAACGAATCAAGTGGAAATCTGTCGCATCACCGATTGGCATAAATATCGACAACAGCGCTGCAACCCCCCTTTCACAGACGTACCTACCTGGACACAGCAACTTATGCATGCTCTTGATAAGAATACCAAGGTTCTTGCCACGAACGAGGCCACTCCTCACATAGATGCACACCTGTCACACCTGCCCGCGCTTCTCTCATGAAGGGTGGAATCGGTGCAAAACAAACCGTAGACTCCGCGCCCGAATCAATCGACTTAACGAGCACATTCAGGAATACTCTAACGACCTCCGCAGGAACACTGGAATACCATGTGTGATGAACTTCAGAACACCCTGAGCACTACCAAGACGTGGCGTATACTCAAAGCTTTAATAAATCCCGACTCCACAAAGATTATGACCACCCAGAAGATCAATCGCCTCTCCACTCAACATAAAGGCCCAGCCACTCTGATGGACACCATCAAGAAACTTTATATCACTTCTTTGTGTCAACCTCGGTATTCTGAATATAATGGCTCTCCAAACCCCGAACTTGATGAGGAATTCATTTTGGCTGAGCTTCGCATCGCCCTCTGTATGTGTAGAGGCAGCAAATCTCCTGGTCCCGACTCTGTACCTATGACCCTATTTCAGAATATGTCATATGTTGACCAACACCATCTCTTACATGCCATCAACCGCGTTTGGACAGGACAAATACCACTCTGCAACTTATGGAAGAAGGGCCACATGATCTTCACCCCGAAGCCCGGCAAACCTCTAGATCTCCCTAACATCCGTCCAATAACACTGACCTCTCACGTTGACAAAGTTATGGAGCATATGACCCTAAATCGCCTTCAGCAACATCTAGAGGATACCCAAGCACTCCTTCACTCTATGATAGGATATCGCTCACAGCTATCTACTCAAGACACACTGCTTCGCATATACGAGGACATCCTTCAGTCTCCCTGCTCAGCCCAGCTAAAAACCATCCTTGCTATAGACATAATGTAGGCATTTGACTATGTGGATCACGACGCTATGCTCTCAGAACTAGCAGATACAAATTTCGGCTCGAACATGCACAGTTACGTCCGGGACTTTCTTCAATCTTGTACCCTGACCATACAAATTGGCGACCACAAGCTTGACGGGGTACCTAGCACCCTCAGAGAGGCATTTATTCAGGGCGTGGTCCTCTCTCCTACATTATTTAACCTCGTCAAGCGCCGTATCCACCGTTCTCTACAATCCTTCCCCGAAATTCAGGACTCTCTGTATGCCGACGACATTACTATCTGGATCAATCGCGGCAGTCTGGGATTCATTCAAGACACCCTTCAAGACGCCCTAAGAGCTGTTGATCAAGCAGCTCACACTATCGGTCTAGCTTGCTCGGCTGAGAAAACTTCCTTGCTGCTTGTGCACTCCCGTAATTGGAAATTACCTCAAGTTGTTCTTCATCATCATGACAACACCATCTACCCACAAAAAAACTTTGAAAGTTCTTGGCCTTCACATGCAATCTGATGGAGCAGGAGGTTTGGCCGTGCAGCACATTCTCCGTCAGGCCGAACCCATCCTTAACATGATGCGCCGTGTCACTACACGCTTCAGGGGACTCAAAGAACAGGACCTTCTTCAACTCCGCGATGCTCTTATCCTCTCCCGCATTCGCTATCAAGCGCCGTCCGTCGTCCTAACGCGCACATTGGAAGGGAAGCTTGACGATCTAATCCGCAAAGCGACAAAAATATCTCCGGAGTTCAACAAAGGCAGAATAGCGAGAGCCAAAGCGCTAACAGACATACATGCCAGCGACACCAAGGCCAGATACGTGAACGCGGCAGAGTATGCCGGCCGCAACGGTTTCACTGTCGCCGTGGTCGACGCCGACGGAAACACCCGCACGGCAGCCAGCACGTTGTGCACTCAATTCGAAGAGGCCGAGGAGATGGCAATCGCTCTGGCCATCGCATACCGGGATTGCCAGACCGTGCTGAGTGACTCCAGGCAGGCTGTAAGGAACTTTTCCAAGGGCAGAATCGCACCGACGGCGGTCCGCGTACAAGAAGTGAATAGAAACAAGCAGGTACGCATCAAGTGGTTCCCGGCGAGGCGTCGGAAAGAAACGCAAACCGCAACGAAACGGCACACGCTAAGGCGCGAGCACTAACCGACCGCGCCCACGGCGACCGTGCGCTATGGTTAAGTACACGAGACAGGATGACAAACTATAACGAGATAACCAAGGCCTTCCGTCTGACCCGCAGACTTCTCCCGCCACCTTGCACGGGGATAAGCAGGTCGCAGGCCGTTGTATTCAGGCAACTACAGATAGGCACGCTGCCGAGCCCGGCTCTGCTCCACAGAATGTGTCCTGAGTCACACCCGATCGACAAGTGCAAGACATGCCGCAGAGAGACGGCCACCTTTGCACACATGTTGTGGGATTGTATCAAGAATCCAAACGGGGCTAAATAAGGACGCATACCGCCGCGACTAGAGGCCGCGACGATGAGCAACAACCAAGAAGAACAACTATAAGCCGTCCAGCAGTCCGTCGAGGCACTGGCCAGGCAGGAACCCGGGGAGCCGACAACGGCTAGCGGGGATCCACGCCACACGCCCACCACGAGGACGACGTAGGCCCAGTCTACGCGCGAAGGCGCGCATTGCAGGCATCAATAAAGTTTTTCCAATCCAATCCAATCTGGGTCTTCATATTATCACTAGCACCACCCGACTTGCGGAACTTGGTGTTCTCCCTACGGTTACTGATATAATTGACATCCATCGCAGCCACCAACGTCAACGCCTCTCCGAAACTGCAACCGGTCTTCATATCTTACGCACGTTAGGATACCCGTACCGTCCTCTCAGACCTCAAACAACTCCTCTGGACAGCAAAATACTCAACCATATTACCGTAGCACCTATTCCCCGCCACATGGACAAGGAACGCAATCCCAAACGCCGTCTTATTCGTGCCGCAAACTACGCCAAGAAAGTAAACCGTGATACTGACAGCCGCCACGTATCCACAGATGCGGCATTTGAAGATAACTTCGGTGCGGTCGCCTTCATCACTTCAGGGGGTACTCACTACTCCATCACTCGACGGTGCACCTCCCCAGAAGAAGCCGAACTTCTCGCTATCGCTTTAGCCGCTGCTGACAACACATCCCCCGTCCACACGACCAATATCTACACCGATTCAAATTCAGCATGCTACCACCTGGCTGAGGGTCTTGCCTTCCCCTCCTCACTGTCCCTCTTAAAGAACGTTAAAGGGCCTTTTCCCGTGCACTGGGTCCCTGGTCACGCAGGCGTTGCAGGGAACGAACGCGCTCATCAGCTTGCCCACGAAGCTCTCCTCCGGGCCCCTGTCGACGCTCGCGACACAAATCCTTGTCCTCCCCCTCCGCTCCCTACCTTAGCAGACATTCTAAGTGCCGCACGTTCCCTCCCCTCCATTCCGGGCTTACCCGTCGCGAGCAAGTAGTCATTCGGCAGGCGCAAACATACACACTTCACACACCCACTCAGCTCCATCTGTTCCAACGCACGCTAGACACCCCTGTCCCACTCTGTCCCCATTGCCTCATTCCCCCTACCCAGGACCACATTCTGTGGGAGTGCCCCTACAACCCTACCCAACCACACAATTACACCGGAGAGTGGCTGGCTGTTGCGGCGAGTCTCCAACAGCAACGGGAACTGGCGGCCCACATCATCAGGGCCCTCAGCCGCTGTCTGGACCGAGGCGGCTGATTCGCCCCACCATCCCATGAATAATAAAGTTTCCATCCATCCGTCCGTCCGTCCGTCCGTCCGTCCGTCTGTCTGTCTGTCTGTCTGTCTATCTATCTATCTATCTATCTATCTATCTATCTATCTATCTATCTATCTATCTATCTATCTATCTATCTATCTATCTATCTATCTATCTATCTATCTATCTATCTATCTATCTATCTATCTATCTATCTATCTATCTATCTATCTATCTATCTATCTATCTATCTATCTATCTATCTATCTATCTATCTATCTATCGATCCATCCATCTATCTATCTATCTATCTATCTATCTATCTATCTATCTATCTATCTATCTATCTATCTATCTATCTATCTATCTATCTATCTATCTATCTATCTATCTATCTATCTATCTATCTATCTATCTATCTATCTGTCTGTCTGTCTGTCTGTCTGTCTGTCTGTCTGTCTGTCTGTCTGTCTGTTTGTCTGTCTGTCTGTCTGTGCGCTTCGTTAGCATTGGGCGGACCCTTGTAGTACGCAAGCACGTTCAACACGTCCTCTGTTCCTTAGCAAGCCCCAGCAGAGCGCCTGGGGAAGTCAGTAGCGTCCATCACCTGGCCTGCTGCGAGCACAGGAGCTTCAGCAGTTTCTGCTTCATCAGCGCCCTCTGACACCTCCTGTATGCCGGAAACTAACCGTGCGATATCTGGGCCTGCTCAGTTTCCCTCGTAGAGCTACGAAACAACTAAACAAGATGCCTCGTTTTTTTCCCTCACGTGACGCAATAATCTTCATGAAAATCTGACGAAACGCATTGCAGTTGCTTCTTTTAAATGTGTCTTGTTTCTACAAATACTTAATTAAATGGGGAATGGCACCGAATCTATTTCGTTAGTTCGAGTTGACAAAAGCATCGAGCCGTATAGGCACCTGCGGGGGAATCCAAATTTGTTCGATATAGTTTGGGTAATTCGCAAGATCGGGTTTTGTTAGATCGAGTTTTGACCGTAGCCCTGTCAGCGGGTATATAAACATTGCTGGCAATTTTAGTTTATCCTCAAAGCACGCTACACAACCGACCCCTTTAAAGGTCTGCCTAATTTCTATACACAGGTGATTTCGTAGGCAGACATTTTTGGAGGTGGGGGCAACATAAGCTGTCCCAACGAAAAGATCGAGGCCCTAGCGCACTTTTTTAACAGCATTTTCGTATGCGGCGAAGGTGCGACACATCCAATGTTACAGAAGAACAGACATATTTGCTTGCTGATTTCACACTGGAAAGTCCCGCATTTAAAAGAAACGCGTCTGCCAACCGTTCAGGGTCAAACTTTTTCGGTTCCGGCCACAGCTCCAGGTCGTAGTGGAAGTCGAGGGTCGGTACGGACACGTTCACGCCCTTGAGGATGCGCACTCCGTTGTGTTCGTAGTCTTCGTCGCATATCCTGCGAACTGAGCTGCAAGAACATCACAGTAGCACTTGTAGCTTCTTTACGCTAAAAAAATGACAAAAGGTTACAAATTGAAGCTATTTCATCGAAGCGGACATGATCCGTCGTGTTGGTGGTTAGCACAATGAATGCAGGATGTTTCTGCCTACTTCTACAGTACTTCTCTGCAAAATATCGACAAGGAAAAGAGCTATGAACCCCTCCATCCAACGACGACGATGGTTGTACGCGAAGTTTTTTCGTGAAGGATTCCTTGGCTGTGTCTGAGTATGGACTCTGACTCGTTGACCTTCGAGTTTGACAACCACGATGTCTGGACTTTTTATCGCAGCGGCTTTGATCTTGACTCTTCGCCATTTGATTTCGCACCAAGAAAGCTTCGCGTTCAACCGTCGTCGTCGTTAGACGGAGGGGTGCATGATTTTTCTTTCGAATTTCGCGCGTCCATGCACCCCTCTTCAAATCCAAACTGCTTCGACCGTTCCGGAACGATGCAGCTGGATAGACGTCGGCTTCACACTGCGAGGGAACCAGGCTCGATTCCGACCACGGGAAGCGTTTTTTTCTTCACTTCGCCCAGGATTGATCATCGTCATCATCATCGTCAGAGAAAGTTGGCTTTCCTTCAGTGCGTTTTGTGTGGACTACAGACGACAACAGTGAAAGGCTAAAAGCATCGTTTTAAGAGATCACCCTTCTGCCCGTCTAAAGTAGAAGCGGTCCTTATCGACTTCTAAAACCATTTTAGAGAAGTGAATTCCGGTGACAGGTTTGCAAAAAGCAGGGGTAAGTGAGGAAAACAGAAAGGCGAATCACCCTGGCAGTGCAGGGTAGAGTCTCACGACTTCGGACAAGACTTGTCGCAGGTACGTCAGCGTTCCGATGTTGTCGTACGTCAGTGCCCCCTAGAAAAAAAATATAGCATAGTATTTCTGCACGTGTGCCTGCGTTCATCTAAAGGTTGCTGTTCCACTTCCAAGAAATGCGAATTCCAATTGATTGATTGATTGTGGGGCTTAACGCGCCGACGCAACGCAGGCGATAGTGGAGGGCTCCGGATTAATTTTGACCACCTGGGGATCTTTATCGTGCGCCGAAATCTCGTACACACGGGCGTTTTTGCTTTTCGCCTCCATCAGAAAAGCGGCCGCCGCGGCCGGGAATCGAACCCGCGACCTCGTGCTCAGCAGCGCAACGCCTTAGCCACTGAGCCACCGCGGCGGGTTGCGAATTCCAATGCTTGGTGTTGAGTACGCCCAGCGTGAAATAAGAACGCTTAGTTACTTTATCGAAATTTTCTTTCATTAACATAATTTGATGCACTGGGGTTTTGTTGCAGTAAATTGTTTGACAGATAGCTAAGTAATGCATTCAAGATAAAAAAAATCCACATAACAACTGCAGTGAGCGCTAAGTGGCAAATAACAACAGGGAAAAAGAAACGCGCATCTAATTCATGCTCGGAACTTTGAAAAATAAAAGTCTGTGACCAGGTCCTAAGGATACCACGGTGTTGTCAAAAGTGTGTATGTATATAAGCTGTGTTCTTTCCAAAATAGTTGAGAGTGCAGCCCTGTCCTGTTCGTTTCTCGTTCTTGTGTTCCGTGTTTTCTTGCGCTAATATTTGATGGTGGAGGATATTGTAGACTTCTAAGAGCACATCATGGCGCAATAAACTCGAAACCACGTCCATGCCACGTCGCTCACCTCCTTTTCCACAAGGCCCAGCACCTCTGCTCGAACCCGGTCCTGCACTTCGGGGTGCTCTGAGAGGAGGTAGCAGCCGAATGCCAGTGGGGACGCGATGGCATCAACACTGAAATGAGGAAACGCGGGTAGCTTCACCTTGAATTTAAACGTAGAATACTTTTTCTCTCAATGCACGCACTTCCCATGTCGCGGTTTGGGCATGAGTCGCTGAATAAAGTCTCTCCATTGCTCTCTCACGAACTAAAGCAGGAAAAAAACTGTATGCCGGCGTGAATAGGCGCTGTTTCACGAAACGTTATTGTTAGCGGCAAACGTTGCTGCACAACACTACTGGTTTTGCTATGCAGGTGATTGATTGCAACACAGAGTATAACACAAACGGGAAAAATAAGAAAGGGAAGGGGAGAGAGAGGGGGGGGGCAGAAGGAGGAAAGGAGGGAGGGAGGGGGGAGAGAGAAAGAGATAACAAATGCAGGGTAACTCTGGGGCAGCGCGGGTGTATACACTCGGTGACCAAAAAAAGCGCAGTGTGAAAGTAGTACTGTTCATGTCCTGTGGCAAAATGGCGCATAAAAGAGGGCTTATGTCAGAATGACAGACTTCCCTGTGCGAATGCTTAACAGTGTTGATAACCTGTTCGTCAATACGTGGTGTCCATAGCCACTGGGCTCATGCACGTGCTTCGCGTTACCTACAATCAAGATTTTGGTAAAGAACTTCGTTTTCAGTCAAAGCAGTAGCAGCAAAGCAGCAGTCAAGGCCCCAGTAAGTTATCAGCATTGCGGTGATTCTTTACACATAATTTATAGGAGCGGTTAAAACTATGACTACACATAACCTTCGCACCTACATGCGAATAAGGTATGTGCAAAATGTTTCCCAGTTTATAGGTAAAACGCCTAGTTCTTCTGGCCTTGTCTAATAAAAATACCGGTTTCGCGCTTTTAATTTAGCATTTTACGTGCTGCCGTCATCACAAATAGCGTATCCGTGGTGCGTCTCTAATCAGAGCTGTTAAATTGTTTAATCAAAGCTTGTTTAAATTGCTTTTCAAAATCAAATTGCTTTTATATCAAAGCTTTTTAAATGGTGCTTCGAAAAAAAATAATGGTTATTTTGCTGACTTACCTCGCATTGATGAAAAGGCAAGTGTTAGATTCTGTTCGCAGAGTGGCTGGGCGAGCCATAAACACGTCGGAGAGCTTCCTCCCTAATGTAGAAAGGATTCAGGGAGGCTACTCAATAAATATCCAGCCAAGGTATGTCTGTGCACAAAAAAAGGGTCATCCAACATTCCTTTATATATCGCAATTGCGAGTTATGAACAGCTGCACCATTCCCCGGTCTCAGTCGAAAAAAGCTTTTAGTCCGCTGTAAAACTCAAAACTTTTGTCGTGCAGCTGAATGCCTCCGTCACTCTATCACACAGGCTATGAAGTTTAACAGCGGAGCTGTTTAAGCTTGAGCTTGGTTCGGTGGTGCCAGAAAAAAAAATACGCAGAAAAAAGATACACGCGGTGACTTCTGGCGCAGAGTGAGAGCGCGAAAGCAACTTGCGTCAGCAAAGACCGGATAGCCTCCCGGCCTAGCCTCCCAGTAGGGCTCAACTATAGTCGGGCCCAGCTTCCAGCAGCGTCAAGAGCTCGCCTCGCAGCCGGGCTCAACTCTACTTGGGGAACGTGCGGCATAAAAGAAGGTCCGCTGGCGCAAGAAGGGAGATAGCGGGGCTCAACGGCGGCCTGCCGTGCGCTCAAAATAAATAAATAAATAAATTGTTCCAGCTTACACTAGTGGTGCAAGGCTTGAGAAACAGCGGGGCTGGGGGCCGAGCCGGCTTCTTCACCCCTGGGATCCGCTGTCAGTGTTGGGGACCAACCGGAACGGCCCTGTGAAATCCGGCTAAACTTGGCCTCACCCCTCCACACTTAGCTTGGCTTAGCAACCCAAAACTTAACAAAAGTTAGCAAAGCGTAGCAAAATTTAGCAAAACCCAGCAAAACCGGAAGAGGCTAGGTCGAAACTCTCCGCTGTTTCTCCAGCCTTGCACCCCTACTGCAAGCTGCGCCATTTTGTAGCGTAAGCTACACTGACCGAGGTTGAGGAGTTTCGCGTGTGCAGTGAAGGGCCGTTCTGCGCAAGCGCGAGGGACATTGGATTGAACTGGCTTGGCTTGGCTTGGATTTGGATTGGATTAGATTAAAGTGGATTGTATTGAATTGTGCTGCGTCATAGCCGCGGCAGACGCACTGGCGCCGGCGCGTGCCCAGGTGTACGCCTTAATTGCGCAGTAGCCAAGTCTGACGCTGCACCGGAGCCGCTTGATAGCCGTTTCGCGTGGCTCTGAGCATGCCCGAGGAGCCGTGACTGGACTGGACTGGACTGGACTGGATTAGACTGAATTGGACTGGACTGGACTGGACTGGATAAGACTGGATTGGACTGGATTGCTGAACCTTAGCTCACACTACGTATATCCTGGCATAGCAGAGCTAAGCCACTACTAATTTAAAAAAAATTTTTTTTTGCCGACCGCGCACGTCAATTTTGAAATCTTTATACCTCACGAGACTTAAAATTT
This sequence comes from Haemaphysalis longicornis, assembly GCF_048455015.1. NCBI lineage: Eukaryota > Metazoa > Arthropoda > Arachnida > Ixodida > Ixodidae > Haemaphysalis > Haemaphysalis longicornis. Next base: position 4,091,300 of record NW_027526385.1, read on the forward strand.
AGCCAGAGTTCCATTTTATTTCCCAGATACATGCAACAGCAAGCGATGCTTAGAAAACCCTCGCGGGTTTCTCTATAAAATTTAATTAGAGTTGTACAAACGAAAGGCAGCGCGTATACAGCGTGCCGACTTTTGGGTGGCCTACAGAGGCTGTAGGTTATGAGTTTCGTGTGGAACTCCAATAGCATTCTTTACTTGTATAATCCAGGGATAGATAAAGCTGATAGAAAGACTTCGCTACCTTCAAGTACTTCTAACCCATTTAACACTACTATAAGGTGTGAAAATAGGGTCGCCAACAATTTACTAGCTGCCTGTGTTATCCACGATTTTTTCTTATATAATGTCTGAAACAACTTGGGCTTTTATGCTATCGTTTGGAAAAAAAAACATACCTTGCGGTTTTTGAGAAAGACATCACTTCAAAAAAACTTTGTTTTGTTGTTCAGTCATCGAGTCTATTGCATGGCAAACGTAGCTTTGAGAGGCGGCAGTGTTTTAAAGCTGCCTAGTCTCTGCTTTACTTGAATTTGTTTTTTGGTACGGCCTTTCGAAACCACAGAATTGAAAGATGCGTGAGCTACCACCGGCTACATCAGTGCTTCGAATAGTTGTTGGTGCCATCTGACCATTTAAAAACGGGGAACAATACAAGCTCATAAAAAAAGCAGACAGTAATAGATGCCCAGGGAAGAAAAGCAGGCGTTGATTTTAAAATCAGAATTCTTGTTCTAAAACACATGAAAAAGTAAAAGGGTAAAAGAGGCAGTCGTGGGCTTTGAAACTAGGAAATTTATATTGATTAGCATAGGCCGGATATTTAGGCATTATTTTAGGCCGGTCGTAGGCGCCAAAAATAGGCTATCAAAACGACGTTTCAGGTCTCCAACGTGGCAAATATAGGCACAACAAATTTTTGCATACATGCAAATTATTCCGAACGAAGACGTGAGCGACCTGTATCTACGACAGGAAAAAGATATGTTATGGCTTATGATGGCACAAAGGCGCCGAAAGTTGAACATAGCCGTTCAATTGGCCCATAAAACTGGAGATTCAGCAAGGGCACTGCTCATGTTCAATAGCGACTGTGCCTTTCTCAGCCACAGTAAAAAAAAAATAATACTTGACAGCTGTAATACTGATTAAAAAGGCTACTTTATGTCTATCTTATGCAATTTAAATACGACACAACAAAAACAAAAGAAATAATAAACGCAAGAGAGACGACAATTCTCTTACGAGGACTGTTAGGTACAGCTCTAGCAGTTTTCACGTGTACAATTATATTATCCATTTGTTCAGGGAAGACATCTCAACACTGCTAAATACACTACCACACATTTGAAGAGCGTTTTTCAAAGGTGTTCACCAGCCGAACAGATTTTTGACGGAAAAGCGTGCTTTAGAGCCCATCGGCTTGTTGATTTTAAGGCGCAAGGAAATGCAGGTGAGCAGTGATATTTCACAGTTGGCTCTTCAACCTATATAGCATTGATCTGCTAACATAGACGTGTTCGATGCTTAAGCCTTGCGTCGACAATAGAGTTGCATTTGAGTATACTTGTGGAAACGAGGATGCGACTGCATGTATTTGAAGAAATCTGTTTGGACAGCACAGGGAACGTAGTCTAAGGATGTATTTGTGGAAACAAAAGCGAACTACCACCATCTTCATATACTTGGATTCGAAATTGTTGCTCTTGTCACTGAGAATGAGCGTCCCATTCTCCTGGTGCTAGCGGTTGTTTTGCGAGAGGTTGTTGACCTAGAGGACTAGGTTTAACCCCGTAGAATTCCGAGCCGTCAGTGTTGCCATCTTACATGTATAATTTTTCAAACTGCACCTGAAAGAGGAACTTGAGGCTAAATAGTGTCACATAGACACCGATTCTTAAAGTAGGCATTTAAGCCCTAACGCACTGCCTATTCTGTGGACGATACCACAGAATAATGTTCAGCTTTATTCCGTGGACCAGACTACAGGGTTATGTTCAGTGTTGAGACACTGCTGAAGGGGCCCCGCTCGTCTCTTTCTGTGGCGCAGTGGTACAGCCCTCGGTTTTCACGCTAACAGCCTGGGTTCGAGTGCCAGGATTTGTGAGGCTCTTTTTTTAAGTAAATCTTTTAGCTGTAACGTTATCTTGAGTTAATTCTACACGTTATTATGCTAATAAGTGTGGATTGGTATCTTTTAAGGTCGCTTTAGATGAATAAGGCTCAACTATACCCTGTAAATGTCCACAGAATTAATTATCCTGTGGTCTGGTCCACAGTATAAACACTGCCTAAGCACAGACGGCAAAATGGGCATTTATAAACACTATAAAACAGCATCCTTCTTAACCTGAAATTTATGCTCATATATCAAAGTGGGGCGATAGGAGCGCAACGAAGAAAATAGGCATTCGCCTAAAATCACGTCTACACTCATGAGTACTGGGAAGTACATGATTTAAGCCTCTGTAATGTTTTATCAAAGCCCACGCACTGAGAACAGTTGACGTTTATGCACATTTTCTACCATAGTGGACTGCGCTCATCTTTTCAGCTTTTAACAATGTTTTACAATCTGAATCATGGCCCCCCAAAATTGGAGAAAAGGACCGCCAAGCTTTTCGCAATCAGGATTATCCCAGGCGAAGATGAGCGCTTTATTGCATCGGCACCAAAATACATAAAAAAGGAAGGATTTTGCTTCTTGTTTTGCGGCTTGCTTTTTGGTTGTGATTAAATGCGCAAGTTTACAGTTCTTGCAGTGGGAAAAGAGGCGCATAACAATTTGACGAAGTTGAAATTACATCAGGGAATAAGGGGGAAAACGAAGCACAATTCTCAGGAATGAATTTTTGACCTTACTGCTGTCGGCAATTAGTACACCCGTTTAACTTACCAGTCCGTGAGCCACTATATCGGAGAAAACTAAGTTGCGCATGCGTGTTGAGTACTTGCCTTCGGCTTTGATTGCTGCGTTTGCATCTTCTACCTCCGCGTTGATCAGAAGCTGCAGGACGTCCTCTTTGCTTGGCTGTTGGAAACCATTATATGGATATATTTCGATGAAAAAAGAACGGATGAAGAATTTTAACCATAATTAAACAAAACGAATTAAATCAACCAGTACACCTACAGTAAATACACCTAAATACTTATTCTTAGTGTCCGAGTAATACCTGTTTATTCAGAAAGTATAGACAAATTAGCACAGAATCCGGGTAAAGAAATTTTTGAGCGATAACGACACAGCGGTCGTGACAGGTTAGTTCGCCCTGATTTCCAAGGACGCAGTATCGATTACTGCCACAGTGGCCGCTTTTCAAATGGAGGCTAAAAGCGCGAACGCCCGCGTGTCGAGACTTCTGTTAACGTTAAAGATGCCCCCCACCCCAACCCCACCCCCGCCAACTGGGTCTAGGTTAATAATCCGTAGCCCTCCTCCACAACGGCGGGCCTCATAGCACAACTGTAGCTTCGGCTCGTTAAACCCAACAATCAATCGACTTATTTTCCACACTTGGGGTGTCACTTGCTAAGCAAGGTGGCTACTTCTTGCCGCAAAATGGGGACTGAAGTGAGTTATCAAGCTGACTGAAAAACAGATAACAACTGGGTTTAGGGATCAACCACGAATTTCTAAATGCAAGCACATACGCACAAAAAGGGGCGGCGAGGGGTTGGGGGAATAGAGCATCAGACGCTTACATCAGGATGTGCGCGGCGGTGGTTGATGATGGGCAGCATCCTCTCCAACATTTCGTCCGAAGGGAGTGTAATAAATAGCGATCGCAGGCCAAGCAAGACCCTGTGCAGCAGGGGAATGTTGGGAAGAAGATCTGGAACGGGAACAGCCATTCGTGCAATGCATTACGCAGCCCGCGTTTGCACTCGAAATTACATTTCTAGAAAACGCTGGCGAAGAGTAGGCGTGTTACCGTCACTTCCGAACAACAGTACAAGAATGTTAGCAAATATTCATAGGTCACTCCACGCAACAAAAGATGGTGCTTCATTGGTAGAGCTGTGACAATTTTCGGGTTCGAAAGCACCAGTATTTTTCGGCAAGCGCCCAGAGGAAGCAAGGCGACAAAGTGAATTTAAACTGATGATAATAATGCGCATAAAATCCACTTTTTTGATGATATGACAAATGAAACAAATGAGGTAAGCTCAGAGAATTACCAACATGATACAGCTGAATTTCAAGCCCCTTTGACGCACTACAGTCGTGTGAACGCAGGCACGTAACAATATACTCAAGTCTTTGACAGAAAAACGCAAAAATACATGCAGATGTACGCAAAAGTTTAGTTGTGCTTGTGAGTAGGCTTTGAGATAAAGCGAAAGAAAAAAAGAAAACATATCTTTGCATCTATTCTTGCGTCGAAATGTCACCCAACGCATATGGGTCACCCAACGCATAGTACATTTGTGTCAAATCTCCGTGAAATTTGCTGCGGACAGAAAAACAAATTACTACGCTCATTGCCAATCGTTTAGAACCCACTATGTTCGGAAACATGACGGGCACCTACGCACAGCGATCTGATTATGGCACTCGACATGGCATCAAATGCTGCTATCTAACCAGCCCAAGCCGTTTTCATTCGACGAGAGCACATTCTCAAGTATGTGGTTAAACATAGCGAATGTAATATTATATTCTGCGACTGATAAAGAGAAACTTCTCGCAGCACTTTTGTTTCTGCGAGTGCAGCAATGGTTTTCTGTTTCTCACAGGTGGGCTGTGAGAAACAGCCTACCTGTTGGTGTTGTCATTGCCACTGCACTCGGAGAAACGGCGAGCCCATAGGGGCTGGGCTAAGGCCGAGCATTCATCCCGCTCAGAAAACAGAAGTTGTCACGGCAACATGAGTATTAGGACAGCTTCAATGTCACCAGGCGATCTGCCTTCAACCCCCACGCAGTAACATGCTCGTAATATCGAACTAACTAAATTGAGATTTTCGTCAGCTGGTTCGGATGCCTAGTTGAAGCGCCGAAAAAAAAACAGCGGACAGGAAGTTTCAGTTAAACCTTGGTAATATATCGGACGAACAAAGGATACATAAATTCGTTGATGAACATGCATTTGAAGGCAATAGCGTCAATACAGCGTCAATATGGAGGCACCGAACGGCGTCAATTTGACAAAAAGCGAATTGTTTACCATGGATAATCAGACGAATTATCGCAAAGCGACGCCGTGGTATCCCTATTCACTGTCACTTCGTGAACCACACCTAAGTTTTAACAGAGGAAGGAACGTAACCCTATAACCGGTCAAGATATGCACAGACCGCAGCCTCTCAGCGTCAACGTCTTGGCACATACAAGCGGTTGAATTTGAAAATTTTCAAACCAGATTTGCTTTTTGGCCGCAGTTATCAGGCTCCCTGCAAAATCGACTGGGAGGGTACGTGCATAGGAGTAGCTTAAGAACAAAACTAACTTGCTTTTAAGCCGTAGCATATTATTCATGAAGTTGGCTTTCGTTCATTGCTCACCTTCTTGCAGTGAAACGATTTTTACGGGAGTAGGTGGAGGAATAAAGTTTTTTTTTTTCGAGGGAAAGGGGAGGGGGAAGGTGAGTGGGTGGTGGCCTTAGTTCAGGCCGCCTTCAGGCCCTGCAGCAGCCCGCGCCCGGAAGATCAGCTACTCCTGATCCTCGAGCTGGAAGCTGGCCAGCCTATGCTCTCACGGCTCCAGATTAGGGGGTGGCATTGGGTTGGGTTGTTTGACATACTCCCACACGAGGCGATAGGAGGTTTTAAATGCGAATGCATTTCTTAGTCGGGGGTTGTCGTGCGTTGCCCGGCGTGCACCTAGCAACAGCTGTGGCGCGCCTAGCAACCGGAGCACGTGGTAACTCGGGCGGGAGTAGCGGAGGGCAATGGGAGAGGAGGAGCGCGCTCGGCGTGTGACGGCGCTCGCATCGCGGAGCTCGGGCGGAGTAGCGGAGAGTGAGTGGAGAGGAGGAGCGCGCTCGGGCGTGTGAGGGCGCTCGCATCGCGGAGCTCGGCGGAGAGAGCTCGCGCGCGGGGCGGGCGTGTTGCGCGGGTCTCTCTCTCTCCTCTCCGCGTACCCTCTCTCCGCTCGCTGCGCTCGGAAAAATATATATAAATGCAGTGGAGCGCGCGCCTCTCTCCGTGACTGCTTGCCGCAGCGCAGTCATCGGTGCACCCAATGCATTTGCATTTCCGCACGATCCCCTTCGGGGAGGTGGGGGGAGTTTTTTGGTGTATTGCATGTTGTGCAGTTGTAGGAAAAACAGTTGGTGAAATGTATGTAAAATTGTTATGTTGTAGTAAGTCTGTGTTTGGATTCGGCGCCAGATTCGTGAGTCTTGTGTATTGAGTGATGGGTGAGGAGGAGGGTAAATGAGGCGTTGTCTGCGATGATGGCATACGATCTCCGTGTATTTTTTTTGGAACTGAGTGGCTGGCCATGACGATTGGAGGTGTGTCGTCGACCTCTGTTGGGAATTCTCGCGGTTTAATTTTTTTTCTCTTTGCGGCCCGAACGGAGCATGGTGTGTGCGAAGCCCTAGTTGTCTCACAAATGCAGATATATATGTTGTTCTCTCTCTCTCTCTCTCTCTCTCTCTCTCTCTCTCTCTCTCTCTCTCTCTCTCTCTCTCTCTCTCTCTCTCTCTCTCTCTCTCTCGCTCTCTCTCTCTCTCGCTCTCTCTCTCTCTCTCTCTCTCTCTCTCTGCGAAGTATTCCTCAAGCCTGTGGGTGGGAAGGCGCGTTCACTCACTGAGCAGGAAAAGTGCTACGCCGCCGAACTGTCCGACGCTCTGGCGTGACGCGTGGACAATGGCCATTGCGGCGCCGTTCTTGCGCTGTATTTGCGTGCGGGCGCCGGCGAACATCTGCAAGCCGACGTCTATCGCCATCTTGCAGAAGAGCTCGAACAGCTCCACGCAGCCGTCGCCGAGTTCGCTGGTTGAGGTGGGTAGCTTGGAATCGATCACGCTGAAGCACTCTTCAATGCACTCCTTCATGAGCGGGAAAGCCTGCGTTCCCCCCAAGAAAAGGATAAGAAGGAGAAGCAGGGTTGACTTCCGTATTCGCGCAACACATTACATTTACGTTCTCAAAATAACCAGAGTACTTTTGAAGATGGAAAAAAATGTTTACTTAAAGTGAACATCAGTTTAAATCCTCTTGCACCTCTATCGCTTGAAGTCGTTGCAAAGAAAGGTGGTCTTGCCTTCTTAATGTTGCTTGTTTTGAAGGCGGGAAGGACGATGTTCTTGAGATAACGCCAGTCGTCGCCAGCCAACCTGGTCAGCTTTACTTCGTTGATGGGAAGGTTCTTGGACACGATGGTCATAATCTGGTTTCACGGGAGATTACACATTGGGCGGTTTGAAAAAAATATAGTTGGTGTAAACTGGTGCACCTGATGGAAATTGCACGAGCAGTTATAAGAAGCACCCGCGTTACGTATTTACTGCGTAGAGCCCACAATTTTCTCACCAAAATTTTCCAACAATTTGTGAAGGGCATGCATACCTTCTTGTGGGGCTCACAGCACAAGACAAGACAGACAGTAGCTTTGCGTTTAGTTGCGAGAGAAGAAAAAGCAACAAAAACAGTTTTTTTGTGGATGCAGCGATTTCATCTTAGAGTGATTTTAGAGTAGCGCCGATGTGTGCTAGGTTTTTACAGCTTAGAAACACACGAGAGAATATAACGGAAGAAGTACACAGGGCATGAACACAGTGAACAGTCACGTTGAGGTATGACTCAAGCTGTATCGGGCGCACTCTTGGATGAAATGTGGCACCACGGGGCGGCAGGGTCTCCACGTGCCTTGCTTAAAGTCGGTGCGGAAATCTTAAGTGGGGCAGCTCCGCCTCGCCTCATGCTTCCACAGAAAATTCACTAGAACTCTTTTCATACAGAGTAGTGTCTAAACGCGCTTGAGTGAGGTGATAACGAAAGATCGGTGCTGAATATTTTGGCTCTACAAGTGGTGCTTGTCAGCATGCCAGCGGCGTGCTTGTCGGTGAACTGTACCTGGAAACGGGTGTCAAAATGGAGGAAGGCAAATTTCACCTTATCACCGCCGTTCATGGGATGATGCGCGATGCGGCAGGACGCGGCGTGCCTTCATCACATTATGCCATATGCTCCTCACTCTAAACAAAAATTCTAGGGAAAATGTAGTAACGGGCTGTATTTACTAACTCCTTACGAACTTTACTTCCCCGAGAACGGTACGTAGGTCCTGCCACTAAGTATGGAATCTAAATGCTATCGTTACCACTCCAGACCATGCACTTAGTAACAGCTGCTTGTTTGATACTGACAGTCACTAATAGTAACAAAATTCTTTGAATTATTCAACATTATAACCACAGCGGTTTTCTCACCCCAAATCACGATGACAAAGTTTTTGAAAATCCACATGCTGACTTGTATATTCTCCCATTAAAATGCCAAATTCTAAAAGTATTCGCTAAAATATCTAATTTTCGCGACAAGCCCACTGGGTCTATCAGAGGACTTTCCGCCGCTGGCTATAAAAGCATGAAGAACAGATGTATTTCTAAGGTAAAAAAGGTATACTCGCTTTCCTCTTGCAACCCGTTGGTTTTCTTGCTCACTTTATTTGTTGTCTAAGTCAGATATGTGCGTGTTGAATGTGTGTATGTCGTGCTGCGCACTCAGCCGATCCATATTGTCACACGTAGTTTTTTCACCAGGTTACGCATGACCACTTAGTAAAGAACTAAGTACCTTGTGTATATTGTGACAAGTAACTGGTTAGTGTTCTCTTAGTAAGTGCCACGCACTTTTCTTAAGAGTGCTCGCTCGAGGGCAAAAAACGTTCCATGCGCACGCACGTTCACAACGAAGTGTGTCCACGCCAACGCTATCTTTATGCTTACAAAATCCATGGGTTCGTGCCACTACGGGATAAACGCATTAAAGACTGTTGAAGCGTTAAGCTAGATCATTTCTTATTCAGCTCGCTTGCCAAGTTCCCGTCTAGCGTATGGAAGAAACTACGGCACATGCCGGATCCCGCTCCCAATGACAATCAGTGAGGGATGAGTGTAAAGCAGAAGAGAATAGGACCTCCTCACCTCTTCGCGTTCGTGCGTGCTTGCGTGTGTGCGTGTGTTCCACCACATTGTGTGTTTTAACTAATTCCTCCGAAAGAAGACCAACACTCGCATGTTTACCAAGCGGCTGTGTCTGGGAATTCTTCGTGGTTCTGGGCGTCCACCCTGGCTATTTCATTGCCGTGATATACAAAACATTAATACCTGCTTTTAAACAGAGTGCGTTAGAAGCTGAGAAGGCATTTGAAAGATATCTGGGCGAATTGCGCTCGGTGCTGAGTCAGTTATGGAGTACGGTGCATAGCTGGTGACGACAAAGCTTGAAGAGCACTTCCATACGCAAGGGAACGAAAGAAAGCTCCACACTGTACTTTACAATAGTGCAAACACGTGTAAGCTGCTCTAACAAACGCTTTTGCGGCAGGCGGTTCACAAGCATGTCGGCACTATCGGCCGGGAATGCAATCTGCAAGTTTCAAGTTTCAAGTTTCAAGTATCAAGAATGATATGATATCCTAGTATAAAAAGACAGCACCGACCATCACGCCCTGCCAAGCGGCCACTCAGCTGCAACCAAGCGCGCGGTGTATGCCTTTCTTTTCACCTAAACAGGGTGGACTCGAATGCAGCGTCGTCCGATGTTGGTAGTTTTTGTTTCATGATAATACTTCCTGTACTCTGAATTTAAACGTCGAGTAACGTCTATTACAACACAGCATAAATAGTACTGATTTAACGCTAAACTGATCTCGTAATTATGACTGTTGACGACACTTTACCTGTCTTCCAGTGAAGTAGTGGAAGTCGTTAATGAAGATGCGTTTGATCAGTTCAGGGTCCCGAAGTACAATGCCTGGCATGATGCCATTGTAGTAACTGAAGAATCAACAATGATAACATGAAATTAATGGCTGCCGTACTAAGAAACGTGGTGCAACAATTGCTGGAAGTACTTTTCGGGAATTATGAGGTAAACCAGATTCAGCGCCCTTCCACTCCGTGAAGAAGCTTGACCAGCGAAGCGGTGGTGCGTAAGGTTAAAGTCGTTTTAGCGGAAAATTCTCTTGTAGTTTGTTTCTGCATACGTCCGGTGATACGGCAGTTTGTTTTAACCCTGCTCCCTCCGTAAATAGCCATGTATCGACAGCAGAAAGTAACGTTTAAGATTTCACTGTGAAATAACAATTAAGGCACGTAAATTAATCTCGGCGCAATGTTAGAGTTTCTTTAGCGGCGAATTGTCCTACAATTTTTTTCGGGGTACTTCTGATAACACAACAGTTAGAGCCGTTTTCTATAATAATGCTCCCTCCGTAGATGGTTCACAGCGCAACGGGCAAAATGGAAAAGCCAGCTTGACGGCGATGATGACGATTGCTATTGGTTTCCGCTTTGTAGCGGGTGACGACATGTCATCTTACCAAAAAGGACTAATATATCTATGTTTTATACTCTTGGTTTAACACTAACGCTGCTTTGGGCAGGCACAAAAAGCTTATTAGGCACAAAATACTTTTTTTTTTCTGTTACAGGTGGTAACTGTACTAGGCAATATTCCCCTTTCTGCTTTTCTTTCACCAGCATTCTAATCTTCTTTTCGTCCCCTCGACAGCCTTGAAGTTAACTTCCTCTGTGCTACCCTTAAATCCTAGGTCTTCTGGAAGCCGAATATTTCCCTCATGCAGATTTTGATGGATACCTTCACATTCTAACACTATGTACCGCATAGTTTCTGTTCCTTTGCCACAGACTACGCATACCCGATCATTTTGTGAATACTTCCCCACAAAGCTCTTAGTTCTCAAGACCCCTGCTCTGACTCAAAAAGCAAATCAGTGCCCTGGGAATTATCGCAGAAATGTTCCTTTCTGATGTTCAATTTCTTAGCCCTGTACATCTCTAACGACGTTTTAGCTTCCATTTTTTCTCTCCATTTATTCATTTCAATCTGCCTTGCCTCTTTTTTGGCTAACTTGGCTGTTTTGGATTCTCCACTGTTCTTTCCGTATTTCATTGTTAGCCTTCTAGTCTTCCTTAATCATTGCGTGCCCGCGATTTTCAAGTATAGGTACCTAAAAACCTTAGCTGCCCACCTTCGTTGATCCATTGCTCTCAACCTCATCTCAAAACATATTTTACTCTGTGCTTCTCGAACTTCAAACGACGCCCAGCCCATATCTCCCTGTACTGCTTCGTTAGTTGTTTTTCCATGCGCGCCTAAGGCCAAACCTCCTACCATTCTCTGGTTCACTCCAAGGCCTGATAGAACGTCTGATTTTAAGCAGAGTACAGCATTCGCAAATGTGAGACCCGGAACCATTATTCCTTTCCACATTCCTCTCACTACTTCATATTTGTTATACCCTCACAGAGCTCTATACTTCATTATAGCTGTGTTTCGCTTTCCCTTACCCTTAAGTTGCTCCTTGTTAGTCCTTAATTAGTTATCCCCTTCGTTTATCCACACTCCCAAATATTTGTATTCCTTCACTCGGGGTAATTCGCCTTGCTGCATAGACACTGAGTCAGTGGTAGCGTCATTGAATGCCATTATTCCTGATTTTTCTGCACTAAAATTTAACCCGGGGTCGGTGGCTTCCTGGCCGCTGATATTTATTATCCGTTGCATATAGGTCTTGTTATCAACTAAAAGAACAACGTTGTCTGGGTATAACATTCCCGGAGTACTCTGTTGTACCACTTCGCCTTGCAGCATATGGGTTAGGCTAAACCCTACTTGACTTTCTTCCAGTTTCTTTTCTAACCCTGCCATGTAAAGCATGAACAGTATTGGGCTCAAACGGCATCCCTGTTTCAGTCTCCGATGGATATTGACCTGCTGGGAGCATTTCTGTCCTTCCCATGTAAGGTGCACTCTATTGTCTTTATAGATTGTTATAGGGAACTGTATTAATTCATCATCTAATCCCTGGAGTTTCAACATTCTCCACAGCAGTTCTCTGTTTATGTTGTCATTTACCCCTTTAAGGTCCAAGAACGCAATCCATAATGGTCTATTCTGCGCTTTCGCAATTTCAATGCATTGCGTTATCACGAAAAAATTATCATCCAATCGCCTGTCTTGTTTAAATCCATTCTGCAGTTCCCCAAGTATTCCATTTTCTTCCATCCATGCTTGAATTTCTGATTTTATCGCCTGAATTACGAATCTATACAACCCGCCGCGGTGGCTCAGTGGCTAAGGCGTTGCGCTGCTGAGCACGAGGTCGCGGGTTCGATTCCCGGCCGCGGCGGCCGCTTTTCTGATGGAGGCGAAAAGCAAAAACGCCCGTGTGTACGAGATTTCGGCGCACGTTAAAGATCCCCAGGTGGTCAAAATTAATCCGCAGCCCTTCACTACGGCGCGCCTCATCGCCTGCGTTGCGTCGGCGCGTTAAACCCTTGAATCAATCAACGAATCTATACACCACTGACGTTACTGTGAGTGGTCTGTATGAATCAATACTGGCTTTGTCGCCTCTGCCTTTGTATTTAAATTCATCCTACTTTCTAGCCAGTCCTCTAATATTTGCTTGGTTTGTATCACCTTATCTATTTCCCTCATAAACGATTCCTTACTTTTAGGTCCAAGCAGGTTTATCAGTTGCATTGGTATTCCGTCCTGGGGGGAAACCTTTTGTTCTCCTTTTTTCCAGTCAAGGTTGTTCCAACTTATTTCCCTTTCCGCAGTCTTCTGTGGCGCTGATGTTTTCGGTTCAGGCTTCCCTACCACTATTGCCCTAAACTTCTCACAAATCACTCGATGAACATGCGCCAACGCGTGCTTCCTTATAAATGTTTCTCCTCACCATCAATCAGTAATTTTTGATGGATATCGTTTTTTGAGCTTAATAATTTTACATGGTCCTAAAAATTCTTGGATGCGCTTTTGCTCTTTATCCGTATTTCTGTCATCCATTGTTCGCTTTTCTGCTTGATCTTTGCTTGCACCATTTTCTGCACTTCTAGTTTTTTCCCACGGTAGATATCCCATTTTTCCTTCACTACCTCCGGTTCCATACCAGTTCTTTTTGCTTCTCTGTGTTCTCTCGACGCCTTTCTTCGCTGGTAAATAGCCTCTTTTATTTCCTTATTCCACCAGCTTCTCGGCTTTTTATTCCCTTTCCATCGGTTTCATTGCTTTGCTTCATTCATCTTACCCTTTATGAACGCAATCATTTCGTAGTAATACCAATTTTGATCTGGGTATTTATTGATTTTATTTTCCTATCTATCAGCGATGATCTGTAACTGCTCATTGTACAAATTAGTTCCTCCTATTTTACCTATTTCTAAATTTGTCCGGGTTGCACCTCCAAAGTGAAAGCTAAGCCGCTTGTGGTCGCTTCCTAAGCTGTCTGTTCCATTTTCATCTATCCTTATTTCCCGCAACCCTTCGTATGCTGTCTCGGATACTAAACTATAGTCTATGCTGGACTGTCTGTTACCGCTTTCCCACGTCATTTGTCCGCCACACTTGCTTTACGTGTTTACTATTACAAGCCTACAAAGATTAAAGTCAGTTTTGCCTGTTAGCACAAATGCATTGCTAGGAAGACATTTTTTGGGGGCATTATAAGCAATTCTGGATCAAAATTGAAGACCATACGGCGCTTTTTTAATGATATTTTTATACTGGGAACCGGTTTTTGCGCGGCGGGGAAACCTTCTCGACAGACAGTGTGACACGATACAAGCAGAGGCTGTCGTCAAGCCTGCGCTAGAACAGCTCCGCAGTTAAAATGAATAGGTGATTCAGCTGAGTGGGAAAATCAATTCACGACAACGCTTCGACTTTACAACCGTGCGCAGACAAGCGCAAAAGAGGGTGGATGCACAAACGCACACGCACGCACGCACGCACATACATACATACATACATACATGCATACGCACATACATGCATACATACAAACTTACATACATACATACATACATACATACATACATACATACATACATACAAAGTAGCCAGCCTTCATGAAATGCAGAATTCACGTGAAAATTTAGAGCTTCGCTTCTACATCTTGTACTTTCTGGCTGGTGTGCTTGGTTCACACGCACACATTTTTTCAGCATGCTCACCCCCCTCCCCCCACGAACTTATCTTTAGATGCTAGTTTAGGGTCTTAAGGTGGTTTCGAATTAGGTCAACCACGATTTTATTGAGGGGAAGAAGAAATGGCGGCTCTAATTATCCCACATTAGCAAATGTATCAACGCAAAGAAATTAGTATTTATACAGCAGCGGCGGTAACGTTTATGGTATTTTTATTGCCTAAATTTAGGGTATAGCGCGTAAGCAACAGATAAATCGAATATTTGCATGAATTTAGGCTAGTGGCGGTTATACATGTTAATCGCAAATTCTTATTGTACCTGCGCACAATTGCAAAAGCGCACGCCGACTGCAAGAAACAGAAAAAATGAAACCGTACTCTATCCAAGCAAACGTTGTTTCGGCGCATGTATAGCCTTCACAGGAATAATTTCCTGTTAATTATCAACATGCATTCTTTTTTTGCAGAAGTCTTTACAAAGTACGTGCGGCTTACCCGACGATGTCTCCGTACTGCTTCACCCACTCGCTCGATGCACGAGCCATGCCCTGCAATGAGCGATGCGATCAGGGCCGCCTCACAGGCTCGCTTGTAACATTCTTTACATTTGGAAACATACACACGACGCAAGCCCGACGCTAACAGGCATTAAAGGGTGGCAGAAAAAATGAGGATGCGATAGGAGAACCGGAAACCATCGAGTTATCGATATCTTTGGTCATCTGATTAGCCATTAAACAACATGTTAGGTTTCATTCCTTTCTGGGAAGGCGGATAACCAGCGGAGCTGTTTGTGCGTTATGGGGTGACCGAAAAGTCCCGCTCAACCCGCGCGGATTTTGACTAGGCTTCACCACGACCTGCTGTATAGACGGTCGTGGGCTTCACTGAGGAACACACAATGTGGTAATGCCAGCTCACAAAGACCAAACATACCCGGATTTCTGTAAAGACGGCTTCAGTTCGAAACACAAATGCATTGCTGAAAAATAACATCTTTCAGGGGCGGTAAATGCCATCTTATATCGAAATATGTAGCGCCGGAGAAGAACAGGTAGTCGTACAAAGAGGGTGAAAAGATGAGTGAGTAGGCTTCACTGTGTGGCAACCTCTTGTAGGAAAAGCCAACTTACAAAGACCAAGCTTACAACAATCTTACAAGTAGGCTTCACTTTAAACACAGACTCATTGCTGGAAAGAGATTTTTCGGGGCAGTGTACGCGAACGTGTAGCCGAAGCTAGAGGTTGTCCCCAAGTGCACAAGGAGTGCCTTTTAACAGTGAATCTGTTCAGCAATTCGTCAAATCCGGCGTCTCATAAAACTCACCATAACAGTATAAAGAAATAACCGGCACCGGCGGGATTCGAACTTGTGTCTGGTCAACGGAGATCAACGGAGTTGCAGTCAACCGTCTTACCCTCTCGGCTACGAACGCGAGTCAGTACCCGAGAGTCAAACGGCTTGCTCAGTCGGCTGTGGCTGTGGGGACAGGGATCACGCCCCCTACTCCACACAGAACACGTGAAGGGTACACGTTGCTCCTGCGGGCACCTAGTTTAAGTGTGCGCGTTCCGTTCGCTCATTCTGCTTCTTCGATTTCCTTCTTTTTCGCCGTTATAGCAACAAAGATGGAGTAAAGGTCGTCGCGGCCACCAAGAAAAAGCAATTTGGCTGCAAACGTGGAGTTAAACCATCGTGATGGTCGTCAAGGTTGCGTGCAGCTTCGCTACCTTCGTCTTAGGCGTTAGTGTAAGCTTCGTTCAATTTTTTTTTCGCCCTACGGACGCAAAAAGAAGGATTTTAGCCCATGACAGCTCCGCTGTAAAAAACCAACGCTGGAAACAATGGGTGGGGAAAAAGGTGAGAGCGTTTTTCGGGCAGGAGCTGGTACGTCTTGCGGCCCATTGGGTATAGTAAGTATTCAGTGCGTGTGTAAATTCTTTGCAAAGCTAGTGTGATGAAACAAACCCACTCCGCAAAGCGGGTTTTTACTGAAAAAAAAAAGGATTAGCGTTACCTTTTGCCAGATTTCCAGCAGGTTGCCAAATAGAAGGCTTGGTTCGGGACCAGGTATGCCGAGGTCCTTGAAATGGGAGAACGTTCGCTTGCGCCATCTGTAAAGGCTGAACGTCACCGGAAAGTGCTTATTAGTGTTTATGGTCACGTCGGGTGTGACGTAGAACATCAAATATAGAAGAAGAGAACTCAACTGAACATTGCAAAAAGAAAACAGAATGCCCGGAGATATTTTATTGCCGGCACAACCGTACTGCTGGCTACATCCGTTTCAGCCTGTCGTGCTGCAAAGGTGTGTCATTTCCGTTTACCCATCCGCTTTGTTCTTTTAGTTACATTGAAAACGAGAAATCTCATGTGCCGACATATCAAGTTATTATTGTCGAAATTAAGGTTTTAATAAATTGCAATCAATTGCAAATTTCAATCAATCAATTGTCGTATTTAAAGGTATCGAACAGCTGTTACAGCGTTGAGCAGGGTCATCACCGGTCCTTCGTCGGCGAACGTTACGACGGCAATGCTTGCAACCTGTAGGTTTTTGCTATTGCTGACTGTACAGCTTACATATGTGCGTTAGTTAGCATAATTTATTGTTATACGCGCAACGTATCTGGGCTAGTTCCGGCCGCGTTATGGGCAGGGATTTTCGCAGCCGGTATTTTGAAACCGAATACACCCCATGGGATCAGTACTTTTAGCGAAAACACCGCAGTGAGTACGGTGCGTAGGAAGCGGGCGTATACCACATTTTCCTGTGTAGAAGTGTCGGGGAGGTTGTTCGGAGAGAACGAACAATTCTTAACCTGTCTGGTGATGTCAGCCGAGTAAAAATGCTAAGCTTGCTGCGACAGATGAGTGTGGGGACGACGATGATGAAAATTATGATGATGTTGACGATGTTGATGCCCACATATACGTCAGTTATGTACAGAGTATCGTCAGACCTGTGTTTCGCAGGCACACAGAAATTTTGTCGTGCAGGAGGTAACGTTCGGGACATGACCATGTACATTCACAGACAAATGAGATGCGAAATGAAATGAAATGCTGGGTAATCTCTGAATGAAGATAAAGAAAGAAAACACGAAAATATAAACCAGAACACACAAAATTTGAAAATCCTGTTCGTGGAAGTGTAATAATAGCGCGCTATTGGTATATTTGGAAGCCACATTTCTCAACTTTGTTTTCGTAATTAAGCCAAGCGTACAGTTAACTTGCATGAAAAGAAATCGCGATGTGTGTGCGTTCTGCTTCATATTTTCGAGTTCGCGTTTCATTTGTCTATTGCAGAAGATCAGTTGAATAATCACCAAAAGTGGCCGATTAAAATGTGCTGCGAGGCACACTCTTTGCGCAGTAAATCGGCGACATTCAGCCGCGCAAGATGTAGAAGAAGAAGAAGACTTTATTTTTCAGCAGTCGTTGTTACAATTCCTGCTGAAGGGGCAGGAGCTAAAGGCATTGAGTGCCTGACGAGGGCTCCTGACCCTCTGGAGTTCACAACAGAGGTGTTCACAGCAGAGGACATGTTCAAATCAAATATGCGTGCTTAGCAATAAGATCCTTTTTGTAGCTTGTATAGTCCAGATGGCATCTTCGATTTGCATTATGGCTCCATAGAATGCAGGGGCACGCAATGACGGGATCGTCAGCCCAGGTTGATCGCTGCAGCCTCCATGCGACACTAAATGCAAAAAAATTAAGTATCTTTCCTGGAGGATGGTGTCCCTATCTTTGGTGCACGTTGGTCATGCGGGATTGATGCTGCAATGAGCGCCTTCACGCTATCTGCTATTCCGCAACGGGCACGATTCGCGGGAGTGCTACATTACGGTGCGCCTGCAGAGCTTGGAGATGCCGAGCATCTATATCAAGCACAATCTGCTTTTTCGGTAAAAACGCTAAACAGCGGAGTGCAGCCGCAGAGTCCGTGAAGTTCCAAACAAATACCTTTCCATCGACCCTCGTACACTGGGACCCTCCATGATGGCTTTAATTGCACACTTTTCCCTAAAAAGCGGTCTAGTGCGAGCAGTCTAGAGTCGTGAGCCTGCTCTCCTCACCCCACGCGGCCTCTTCAGCATTCTTAAGGAGCCCACCTGTTTTGGGTCGAACTATACGCATTAAAATGTCCCAAGTTTCAACCCCCCCCCCTTCTACTTCCCCTTCCTTCACTTGACGTAGAGTCTTCCTGCCACAATAAAGGCTACCTCCTCCTCCTCCTCCTCCTTTCCTCAGCCAACCAACCTCCACTTGCTTTATCCAACGCAGTACTTCCCGGTGTGCAAGTTTTGCGCTGCCCCGGATACCCTGAACCACATGGTATGAGAGTGTTCGGCAAACCCCAAAATTCAAAGAATCGCGCACTCTTCCCGTGAGCAGTGGGGAAGGAGCTGTCCAGCTCCGATCTCGATTCCCAGCTTACGCTGGTGGAAAGGGCCATGCCGGCAGGGGTCTCCCATGGAGTCCTGGACTGAGGAACCCACACCACATTACGATGCTCTTAACAAAGTTTATTCTCTTTCTCTCTCTCTCTCCCTCCGTGAAGATAGGCCACTCTCGGTGGGCTTCTCGATGATGTAAGCGAAAGCCACCCGCAGAGTCGCAAATTCTGTAGCCATGGATGATGGTGCGCGGCTTAGCATGGCCCTAAAGGTTGTGCGTGATGAAGGTAGCCACAACACAGCAGTCAGTGATGTGGAAGTGTCCGTTCTGCATTTTTGCGCAATATTGTCAAGGTTCGAAGAGCTTTAGGGCGGTGGCTGGAATGTGCTCCTTTGTTGTAACACCGGGCGGCACTGTGGTTATGGTTTGTATGGGCAGATGATGTGCAAATGGCAACATTGCCTTTTCGGAAAATGCCTCGGGAGGAGAGAGCGGTACATGTTGCAGAAGGCTGTCGACAACGGGTACTTTGGTGAGAACACTGATTGTGTGAAGAAGGTTTCGTGTGAAATGGCGTAAGTAGAAAATCGGGTAACCGCAGACGAAGTGTCCATGCGGGATCGCGCAGACGAGCATAGAGCATAGTATTGGCCCGCTGGCGTGCCCCGGCATACTTTTTGGAGAGGCGGGCTGACGGAGTGCAGTGGGGCCACAGGTCATTTTGAGACAGGCACTCCATTGGCGGGTTATTACACTAACCAGGCTAAGGAGGCGAATGAATAAAGCTTCATCTAGTTTCCCTAATAAAACCTTCTTAAAGATCACAGCCGAAGGATACATTCTAAAACATGTGCATTGATAGTAAGAATAGTATACGTACACTGAAAGTTTTTGATACATTACGAACCAAGTTGCCCAGAAATTCCCTCTCTTGAATTGAAATTGGGTAGCAATGACAACAGCCAGTTCTTTATTTTACAACTAGTGTTGTCCGCAGAAAACTGACGCCAACTTGTTTCTTGGCTTTAAAAGGTTTACATTTAAAATTCCCTGTACTAATTTTACGACGCTTACCTAGACTTCACCTGTACTTTTCGCAACTCGATGAAGTAGGGCCAGAAAAAGGCAGAAGAAGAAATACCTGTACAAAGCAGCAGCGCACAGCGCCAAGCAAGCAGCGGCGAACATTTCTTCCAAGCGGGAGCTGAGGCCCACTGTGCGAAGTAAAGCTCAGTTGCTGGCAGTGCGGTTATTATACTCCCCGATGCGAACATGCAGCGCCCAGATGGTCGTGAACTGATGTTGGCGACCCGAAAGCATCCGGTTACGTTACCTCGGGGCCCGATACACTAATCGTGTGAAGGGCCCCAATTCGAGGTCCCGCACCTGCTCCGTTTCCTGCCGGAAGCGATGATAACCCACAGCACGCGCAGCAATGACCGGGCAGTGCCTGTTTGCTGCGTACTAGAATTTTTCACCCCTGAAACTCGGAATTCTTAAGTCCGACTTCCCCATTGGCGGGCTTATGAGAATTGGCGCACAAGCAATTTTTTGTGAGTTATGCCTTGCACTTCATATACGTCATCGTATGTGTGTTGAATTATGTCATTTTGTATTATTCGCATATAGATGTATACAGGACTTCCACATTGCCGCACGTGCGCTGTGCGCGAGACCACCCAGAACTTGTGTATCTGCCCGCGATATGGCGCTGCGCGAGCAACAGCGGCTAGCTGCCTGTCTCATGTACGACGGGAAGCAAGGCTTCAGTTGTGTCACTTTCTTGAACCCTGGGCCAACAACAATGACTCATATTTAGGAACAAAAATTCTGCTGCGTTTTTTACTGGATTCTGGACTAGAGAACATTTTGTAATTCTTGCAATGTGCGCGCGGCTACATCTGTATGCGTTTGCGGCGTCATGTACTTTCTTTCTTTTTGTTACTAGGCGCTTTGTGCTTCCTCGGCGCCATTCGCTGAACGTTTTTACTCACCTTTATTTAGAGCTTTCTGTCCTGAATTTCATTGCGTGTCACTTTTTTATTTGTTTTCTCTGTAAACGTTGGCTTCACAATCTCTCACATTCACCTCACTGCATTGTGATCATCCCCATCTGGCGAAGCACGCACTGCCGCTAGCAGAGATGACCTCTCCAGCCCATATAAAAGAGTTCTCTCTCTCTCTCTCTCTCCACGTTGCATTCTGATGTTGTAAGAGAGCGTGCATATTCCCACTGCATGCAGGTGCATGCATTCTGATGATATACTATTGTTGTATGTTAGTGTATATACGTACTGTATATAGCATGTTGTTCGCTGAGCGCACGGATGTCCTTCTGGTGATTCTGTCTAATGTCAATTTTATTACCCTGTGCATACTTAAAGCCACTGTACCTTTCCCTTACTCCAAAGTTCGGAGTAGCCAGCTTTTCTCTTGTTTCGAGCTCACCTCTACAATAAATACATACTTCTCTATTTCTCTCTTTCTTTCCCTGTGATCTGGAGATTCGTGGAGGGCATTTGATTCTACGCAAGGAGGTGAAAAAGGGAAGTGAATCTTTTCACGGCTGACAAAGTAACGTGAGGCATACGCTGGCGCGCTGAAGCAGTATTTACCATAAATGATCGTTCATCAGTCTTGTTCTAAATAAGTGTTAAAACAAGGCATGTTGCTAAGTGCCTTGTGAGCTCTTTACACGCCTTGTTGTGTTTTACGACTTTTACAAGCATGTTGTAAAACACGTTGTGGGCTGTTAGAACGACTTGATGCCGTGTATTCCTGAAAAAATTGTGCGATAGAAAATCGGCGCGGTCAAGGAAGCAACGTTGAACTATACTAAGGAAACAAAAACAATTGTGAAGCCGAGGAAAGCAGATTGGCATATGAGGGATTCCCTTAGATGATGGCCCGTAAGCTCTCTTAGCCGAAATTTAGGTGGCTGCGCTCAACTCCAATTAGAAGGGATTGTTCGTGCGAGGGTACGCACCTTATAGACAATTATCCGAGATGCATACATGAAGTTATCAGGTATTGGCATTAAACCCATGTTGATGTTACGAAAACGAAGGCACGTAGTAAATGAAACTACCGCACCTTGCTTGGAGTTACAAACATTTCTCTGCAAACACATTGATTGATTGATCGTGGGGTTTAACGCCCCGACGCAACGGAGGCAATGAGGCCCGCCGTAGTGGACTGCTCCGGATTTATTTTGACCACTTGGGGATCTTTAACGTGCTCGGAAATCTCGTACACACGGGTATTTTTGCCTTTCGCCTCTATCAGAAAAGCGGCCGCTGCTGCCGGGAATCGAACCCGCGTCCTCGTGCTCAGAAGCACAACGCCTTAGCCACTGAGACACCGCGGTGGGTCTCTGCAAACACATTGGCGTTCTAGCTAATGCCGCACATTGTATGGAGCGCCTAATGTGTGTAACAGCTGATTCAAACGGTAATAACCAGTTTTCAGCGGTAATTCACATGAAATTTAAGTTTCTTTGACATGTGATGTCCGTCTGGAACAATAGGCTGCGTGCAACAACATCTCGGCCTTTTCCGTGTCTTTCATTTACTTTCACCATGGTTATTATCATCATCATCAACAGCCTATTTAGGTCCACTGCAGGGCGAAGGCCCCCCATTGACCTCCACCTGCTTCTGTCCTGTGCCACCAGGGTCCATTCTTTGCCTCCGAATTTTCTTATTTCATCTCTCCATCGGGGTAATGGTCTTCCCCTTCTCCTAGTCCCGTCTCTCGGTGTCCACTCTGTTACCCTAATTGTCCGCCGGTTGTCATTTTGTCTCACTACATGGCCGGCCCAAGTCCATTTCTTTTTCTTTACTTGAACTATGATATTGTCACGAAGCCAAAGACGACGCAGTTGTCTTCAAGGAAAACAAGGTTATTGGAGCGAATTTGTGCTCCCCTAACAACTCAAAGAATACACAGGCGGCGAAACAGCTGTCAAGAAAGTGATATGTGCAGGCGAGCGTCGGTGAGTCGAATGCCGCGGCATCTACTCCGCGGGCATTTATCTCTGGGCGCGAGTGTTTCTCGAACCGTCGAACAACTGTAGATCAAAGATAATTATTCTAGGCTGTTGACGTTAGTTCTAAACGCTCTCCCTATCAAAAGAGATAACACGTGTGGCATAGAAATAAAGAATGGAACACGCGCTTTTCTTGGCACACAGTTAAAGGGACCCTGCAACACTCTTTGAGCAGTGCAAGTAAACCTCCGCGACGTTTATATTACACTGCCAGAAATACCCGAGCCAGATATGAAACGTGCACGTGAAGCGGTGAGCGCGCAAATCGCTGTGAAATACGCGGAAAAACCAACCGCTCTCTCTTCAGTTGTCCTCATTATGCAACCCCTGGCATGGCCTAAGGGACGTCACATAGGCCATGGCTGCCCGATCGGCTGTCACTGGTCAACTTCGCGGCTAGATTCTCCCATTTCCGTCGTCGTCATCGCTGTGTACGAACCTCTTCTATGTCTGAACCTGTAGGCACAGTTTTGCCGTTTCTTTTGTGTTTTGAGTGCGCGCGGAGTTTGAGTTATGAGCTCAATACTTCCCTTTCAACGGGACCACTCGACTACAAACGTTTATTGCTTCAAAAACGCCCCACCAGCCCGAGCGCGTACTTGCGAGCAGGCACCCATGCCTGCTTTTTTATGACACCAGACCGGAAATAGGCCCCTCCGTGTTGCGGAGGAAAGGAGAAAACTACCCGGCATGTGATATATCGAAGGCCGCCGAAGAGAACGCCGCGAGCCGCCCCCCTCTCCGGGAGAGAGCGCGCAGCTTTCGTCGCGTTGTGCGCGGTCGAGTTGAGAGGGAACGATTATGCGCGATTTCTCATCGCGCGTAGTTTCGTTAATTGTGAACGGATTTTCATAATTCTTGCGGGAGGAGATTTCTGGGGCAATAGACTTTATCCCAAAATACATTACTAGTAGTCGATGGCAAGTGCTGCAGGGTCCCTTTAAGACAGATAACAGAGGCCGGCGCAGCCGGTCGGAAAAAAGAAAACATAAAAAAAACCAAACCCAGTTTATGATTCGCGGCAATATCCTCTATCCAAGTTTGCTCCCTTTAACAAGCTGCTCGTTTTCGGTCCTTAAGCGTTACTCCTAACATTATTCGCTCTAAGGCACGTTGGGCGGACCTGAGTTTTCTTTCTAAGTGTTTAGTAAGGCTCCAAGTTTCCGCTCCGTATGTCATCACCGACAGGACGCATTGGTCGAATACCTTTCTTTTCAGAGATAGAGGTATCCTACTTTTCATTAGTCTCGAGTGCTTGCGGAATGCACCCCAACCAAATCCTATTCTGCGTCGGATTTCTTTCTCGTGGTTGGGGTCAGCACTGACCATCTGACCAAGGTAGTTATATTCTTCTACTTGTTCCAGTGCTTCGTCGCGTATATTAAAAAGGACGCGTTCAGCATGTTTATTTAGCGTTACTTTCGTTTTATTCATATTTATCTTTAGTCCCACAGTGAAGCCCTCTGATTGCAGTTCTTCAATCATTTTTGGAGCTGTTGTCGCGGAAGCTACCGCGAGTCAAGACCCAGAGCCCTAGACGGAGTGATCCGTGCTTCTTAATTCGATGTGATCGAATTGTTGTTGTTGTTGTTCCACGTCTTATACCCACGCGGGGGATTGGCCAGGAATCGAACCATTAATGCCCACGCCCTCGCACCGCGTGATTCCGGCCAACGACTCCTCTTCTTCCTTCCTACAGCTTCCCGCGCCCCCAAAATCAGGTGGCTGATTTCAGCAGGTACAGTTTTTGGATTGGACGATTTTTCACGTGACCTGTTGCTAGTCGCTCCGCGGAAGCTCTAGCGATGCCGTCAGCGCCGTGGTGCAACGCCGTAACTCGTCTCAGTTTCCACTTCATTGGCGGAGCTTTGCCGGCATGCACGATCACGAAGTCGTCCACCTTCAGTTGCGGTACAGCAGCAGGGGGACGACCGTGAGCTGAACGTAGGAGCAGCAAGTACGCCTTTCTCCCCCTTCTTCACAACTCTGCCGTCAGCCTTTGATGGTAGCGTGCTCGTCCGGCTGCAGTTGTAGACGTCTTGGTAACCGTCAACTCTTGCGGCATGGAAAGCGCGCGCTTGCCTATCAAGAAGTGGGAGGGCGTAAGCGGTACTCCTTCTTCGGGGTTGTTTTCGATGTAGCTGTTAATAACGGCTTCCAATTCGCC
Organism: Haemaphysalis longicornis; assembly: GCF_048455015.1. Classification (NCBI taxonomy): domain Eukaryota; kingdom Metazoa; phylum Arthropoda; class Arachnida; order Ixodida; family Ixodidae; genus Haemaphysalis; species Haemaphysalis longicornis. The sequence goes on from NW_027526385.1 coordinate 4,116,059, forward strand.
AAGGGTAGTCCGGTGCAGTGTCGCAAATCTCGTAAGGGCTGACGCCCGCGCAATGAGGGCAGAAGTTGGCGTCGTCTCCTCACCAGCAGTATCGGCTCCGCATGGAATCATCATGTACTGTATCGGGCAGATGTCTCCATGAGCTCAGATTGTTCCATCTTCTTCTTAACCTGATCCAATGTTGCTTGATTCGGCTTCTTTTTGCGGCTTCATTCTTGTTCCCAAGAGGTCAGAGGGCGGCCGAAGACAAGCAAAATCTCCTCAGTGTGGCTCACCTCTCGAGGTGTTTTGTCCCGTGCTTCGGCACCGAAAATATGTTGAGAAAGGGCCGAACCGCCGGGACCCCTCTCGATGATCTCTTTATCCTGTGAACTCGTGATGATGACTGCGGGGCAAGAGGGAGATAGAGATACTTCTTTTACACCAGCTGTAAGCGCTGCGTGAACTAACGACGCGTGGCAGTGACACGCAAGCCTGTTCCGTTCTGCTTCGACTCCTCGCTGTGTCTTCTGAGGCTGTTACGTCTGCACATCGGTACCGTGAGTGGGTGTTTTGGCCAGGGCTAAAGTTCTTAAAGTTGGGCCAAATTGTTGCAAACCTGTAGCGGTGGGGGATATTAGGGCTATGGCCCTAGGGTCCCCGGGGACCAGCATGGCGTCGTGGTCCGCCAGCTTGGCTGCAAGCAGCGTACCCTTAGAGGCATTCAAGCGGCACGGCGTAGAGAGCATTCCGGTAGCACTTGTCCCCGCCGGGGACGGGGTGATTCGAGCAAAAAATTCAAAACTCCTTCAAGAGCAGTTGAAACTAGTGAGCCAACATTACATGGCCATCTCGGAAGTAAGGCAATTCGGCAGGGCAGGCCTTTTGTGCCGATCTAAAGACCTAGATTGTGTCGCGGACCTGCTGCGGTGCACATCGTTTGCCTCGGTTCCCGTGAACGCCTTCATTCCGGCGCACCTCGCTTGTGTGAAAGGCATTGTTCGGGACGTTGATCCCACCCAGTCTCCCGAAGAAGTACTAGATGAGTTCAAAATGGCAGGTGTGACGGCAGTCTACCGTTGTAGCAGAGTGGAGAATGGACGGCGGATCCCAACCGCGTCTGTTATCGTGACTTTTGCAGGACTAAAATGTCCCTCTGAGGTGATGGCATGGCCGCTGGTGCATAGGGTAGACCCTTTGGAGCCTAGGCCACTGCAGTGCCGGAAGTGTTGGAGATTTGGCCACACATTTCGGGGATGCAAGTCCAATCTTAGGTGCAAAAAGTGTGGAGACAGTCATGATGCGCAATCCTGTCGATCAGACATCGAACTCTGCTGTCTCTGCAAGGGAGCCTACGAAGCGACGTATTCCAACTGCCCGGCCAGGTCTCATGAATGTTCCCTCTTAGAGATAATGGGAAAAAACCGCTGCTCTAGATTTGAGGCTTCGGCTCTGTTGAAAAGTCGTACCCAGGGTTATGCGGCAGCAATTCACAAAACAAGTTCCGCTGCTGATGCCGCGTTTCTAGCGACCATTACTCCAGTAATTGAAAAGTCCATCACGCAGGTAATGCAGCAAGTGATCGCTCCGCTTACTGAGACTCTTGTCACGCTGACACATGTCACAAACCTTTTGGCGGCAAAGTTAGGTTGCTCAATACCGGATGTTCCCACTAACCACCAGGCCACATGTTCTACTTCTGAACCTCAGCTTGTAACACACTCTGAAACAGATGATGCCCAGGCTATTGCAGGCTGCTCCTCACGGCATACAGCAGAATCAGTTCCAGACTGGGGTAGCGATAAGACAGTCGGTCCAAAGGGAGTTCAGGATGTTAGTAATGACGAGGTAGGAAAAGCCGCCCCGGCTGTAGACATCGACGACTCCTACGTCATGGAAGTGAATGACGTTTCCACAAATAAAATTCTCCCCACAAAACAGAAGAGGCGTATCTCCCCTATAGATGAAGCTAAGGCTGCACGTGGAAAACCAGCAAGCAAAAAGGCGTCCCCTACGTCTTCAACTAATGGCACTGATATACTGGGGGCCATTGTTGCGTCCACAGTACACGAGGCAGTATAGCATCTCTGAAGATTGTACAGTGGAACTGCCGCTCCGTGAATTCTTCTTTTGTTGATCTCAAGTGTCTAGTTGCAAATTACTGTCCTGATGTTGTCCTCCTTCAAGAGTCATGGCTTTCTAAGGACAATTTTTTTGCTTTGGGAAATTATCGGGCCTTTAGATTAGACCGCAATAGTAGAGGGGGCGGGTTACTAACCTTAGTTTCTTCAAAACTTTGTCATAGAGCATTTTCGTCGTTGGAACTGATGTCACCCAGTGGCGAAGTTCTCGCGGTAGATTTGCTTCTTCCTGGGAGTAATCCGATCTCCATCGTCAATGTTTATTTTCCGGTAGGCTTCCGTGGAGTAGAGAAACTGGACAGGTTTATAGCCAGTAAATCGACAATTATTGTTGCCGGTGACTTCAATGCTCACCACGTTTCTTGGGGATACAGAACGGACTCTCGTGGTCTAGAGCTCTGGCACTGGCTTCAGGAGAATGACCTTTCCTGTCATAATTCCCGGGCTGTTACATTTTTGTGTGGTGGATCTCGATCGGCCTTGGACTTGACCTTCTCCTCAGGCAATGTACAAGTCGCGTCCTGGGGTACATTACCCTGCGGCTCAAGCAGTGATCATTTCCCTATTGAGTTTACGGTAGGTGTCCCTCTAATTAGAATTGAGGTCAGAAAGCAAAAATTTATTAACGCGCGAGTTTACCAAGGGGCACTGCGGGATTGCTTTACATCAATGCAGACCACTGAGTCCATTGTAGATGCTCAGCGAACGATGGAGTCTTTGCAGGCAGCAGCAAAAAACGCTGAGTTCACAGTCAATTGTACCGCACAGCAAAAGGTCTTTAACTGGTGGAACTCTGATTGCAGCCGAGATTATCGCCGTAGAAAAGCAGCTCTGAGGACTCTTCTGCACAATCACTGTCCTGTAAATTGGATAAACTATAAGTACATGGCAGCAGTGTTCAAACGTACAGTTGCGAAAGCTAAAATGGATTACATTATAAATCTCAATGACTCTCTTTCGAATCCGAAAAATAAAGCAGCGCTCTATAAGTTCATGGCAAGCAATCGGGCGGTTTCTATCAAGAAGTTACAGTCATCAGAGGTCTTGACTTCTGCTGAAGAGGCCCGGATTCTTGAGCGCTCTGCTAGAGGTCTTGCGGTTCGCTTTTCTTCTCGTTGTAATAACTTCCGTCTTATCGGTCCTCCAGAAACGGATGATTTTATGCCAGTCTCATCTTGTGATCTGACGGAGGCCTTGTCCATCACACGTTCTGCGGCGCCGGGGCTTGATGGCGTGACTGTTGGTGCTATTAAATTTTTGGCTGAGGAATTCCAACCGGTTCTATTGAATGTGATAAATTCATCCCTCAGGTTTTGTTGGATTCCACTCAACTGGAAGGTGTCCAAGATAATTTTGATCCAAAAAAAGCCAGGTCAGGGTTTCGATTTAGACAACTTAAGGCCGATTGCTCTGACCTCCAACATGATAAAATTAATAGAGCGAATACTTTTTAAACGGATGACTTCTTTCATGCAGGACAGGCAAGTACTCAGTCCTGCTCAGATTGGCTTTAGGCGGGGATGTTCTATTTGGAACGCTCATGTGGACTTAGAGGCGAGGATCCGCTTAGCACAAAAAGGGAAACTGGTGTCGGCACTAGTGACCTTAGATGCAGCTAAAGCTTATGACAGTGTCGAGCATGGTATCTTACTTGACAAACTAGCGCGTATAAACTTGCCTACATATCTTTTTGCTTGGATTAGGGAGTTTTTGGCTGATCGGGAATTCTTTTGTACAAACGGAAGGCTATCTTCAGGAAGTTTTCCTCAAACTAGAGGAGTGCCTCAAGGATCGGTTTTATCGCCTTTACTTTTTAACATCCTTATGAGTGACATTCCTATATTCCCAGATGTAACAACCTACGTTTATGCGGATGATATAGCGTTTTTTGCGGCCGCAGTCGACATTCATTCGCTATATGACCGTTTGCAGGCCTATTTATCTGTCTTGGAGACATGGCTTGACAGCATTTATTTAACGTTAAATGTGTCGAAGAGTGCTTTACTTGTCTTCCCGGTTGCAGGAACAATCTCAATTTCTCTCGCTTACAAAAATCAACTCATTCCGCAGGTGGATTCGCTGAAATATCTTGGTGTTACATACACGTCTGCTCTTGATTGGAAGGCACATATTAACACATCGGTCTCAAAAGCGGAGAGAGCATTTGGTCGCATGAAAAGACTATGTGGGAAACGAGCAGGAATGCGCCGGGACACACTTTTGCTGTTGTGCCGAGCCTACGTCCGGCCAGTCATGGAGTTTGGGTGCGTCTTATTTTGCAGTTGTACGTCCGGCCAGTCATGGAGTTTGGGTGCGTCTTATTTTGCAGTTGTCCTATCTACAAACTGCGTCCGTTATACCTGTTGGAGAGGCGCATTCTTCGATTTTGTCTTGGCCTTCCCCGGTTCGTTTCGAACCGAGTTATGTACTTAGAGGCACGCGTTCCTGAACTTAGGGTCCGTTTTCTCTTGCTGACGGTGCAAACTTACCTCCGCATGTACGAAGCCCCCTCTGGGGCTGCCAAGCCTGTATTTATTTGTGAGCCGAGTATATTTTTTACATCTTCGTGGCCTAAACGTATCTCCGCCCGAGTGCTATTCGTTCAATCATGCCTGGATTGTATTTCTGTTAAGCTATATGAGGTCATTCCGGTATCCACAATCGAGCGAGAAACTGAGTTTTACTTTCAAAACCCCTTCCCTTCCGCTGCAAAACTTCTACCACGCTCGCTATTAGCCGCTATTTTAAATGAATATTTATCCAATTATCCTGCTTCTTCTGTGATTTATACTGATGCATCTCAAAATGGCGAGAAAGCTGGAATTGGTATTTTTTCACAATCTTTAGACTTGAGTTATTCGCTGCGAATCCCGGATTACACACCCATTTTTATGGCCGAATTTTTAGCAATAGCTCTAGCTCTATGCAAAGTACCGCAGCATGTTTCAAAAATCATCATATTATCTGATTCGATGGCAGTTGTATCGGCGTTAACTTCCTCTTCGGACTCTCCATTGTACCGCACACTATTATTTTTTGTTCCCAGGCACGTGAAGGAGGTACGCTTGTCTTGGGTCCCTGGCCATACGGACATCAGGGGCAACGAGCAAGCGGACCATTTAGCTAATCTCGCCGTCACAGCTCCCATTCAATTCGGAATTCCTAATCTGGCTCTATTTGCATCTGCGAGACTAAGACGATATTGGCATTTAGACGCCACCCGTTCCGATTCACTCTTATCATTTGAAGAGTTCCAACATTTAAAGTACGGGTGGAATGTTCATTTTTGTAGCTCTCGGCAATGCGAGGTGACCTTCACCGAGCTGCGCTACAGGGTACCGAGGCTTAATTTCTATCTGTTCAGATCAGAACTTTCACCTACAGAACTATGTGTGCGGTGCCAGGTCCCCGAAACAATCGACCATTTTTTCCTCGACTGTCGCCGTTTCTCAACAGCTAGACAACTGTTTTTGAAGGAGCCGATTGAGAGGTTGGGGTTGACTTTATCGATACCACTTATATTATCTATTGGCGCATCAAAGCTGGGGTTTGCAAGAAGGGATATATATAATTGCATTCAAAATTTTCTTTCTGCCTCAGATCGTTTGAATTGCTAGGCGGTGCTGATTAATGGGTAATTCGGGTTTCATTAACAACTAAGTTTCCTTTTACAGCCTCTTTCCGGAAATAATTATATTGAAGTCCCCACGTTTTTAACCGATTTAGCCCTGGCCAATCCCCCCTTGTGGGTACTGCCAAAAAATTTGAGGACATCATCATCATCATCATCATCATCAGCTGTTCTGCAGATCAACTGCGCAAGACTGTCTTCTGAAAACCTCAAATGGCTCAAGTATTCCCAGTTTATCCGCAAGCCTCAGTTTTCCCAGTCCAGTTTCCTGAATACGCCGTCCAGAAATGCTGTGAACAATTTTGGTGAGATGGTATCTCCTCGCCGCACTCCCTTTCGGAATGGGAATTTATCACTTTGCTTGTGAAGTGTAATTATGCCCGTGCATTCCTCGTATATGTCGTCTAAGAGTCTTAGGTAGGCCTCTCGTGTTCCTTGGTATATTAAGGCGTCCATAACTGCGGCTGTGTTAAGGGAATCAAACGATTTTTCATAGTCTATAAATGTCACGTAAGCGGCTTATTATATTCCGCGCATTTTTCTATTACTTGGCTGATACATGAATGTGATTCATTGTAGAGTATCCTTTTCTGAACCCAGCCTGTTCCCTTTACTTTATGTGGTAGTTTAAAGCATATCATGATACAAGGTGTTCGTTGTTTGAAACATATCTTGAAGAGAAACGGCTTGCATTGACGTGTTTAATTTGAAGTTACCTTATCATACATTCCGGCCCGCATAAATCCTCTCCTTTCAATTCGCTTCCCCCCTTTCCATCTCCCATGCTCCTGTCACCACTCCTTTCTCATTGCCTCACTCTTTTCTAACCTCCCCCTACCCACTCGCTCCACACACCTTTTCCTCTCGCATACCCTTCCCTCTGTCCCTTTCCTTTCCCCAAACATCTCTCACTCCTACCTTCTGCCTTTGCGCTGATGAGGCCCTCTGCGCCTCTTCCCTCACCCTTATGTCCTCACTCGCATCTCCCACGTCCCTCCTCTCTCCCCATCATATCTCTCACACTACTCTCACTACCGCCCATGCTGCTTTTCATTTTCTCTTCCACGCACCGCCATCTCATATTTCCTTCTCCACCCATTCATACTCTCCACCCCCACTTCATCGTTACCCTCCTAATTCTTCCCTCCACCACCCCACCCGCTCTCAATGTGCGCTTTCATTCACTCCTCCCTCCTACCGTGCTTTCCATTTAGTGCAACTCTTGACGTTGGGCTGGTCGGTATTGGTGCATGCTCGAAGGGAGACCGCTTTTAAATTACAGGGGACAAACACAGAACGAAATCAATGTACAGAACGAGTGAAGCGCGTCACTCGTACTATACGTTGATTCCGTTCTGTGTTTGTCACCTGTACGTTAAAAGCACTCTCTGTTCGAGTGTGTACTTCTATGTACACCGCTTTCTACTTATCCTCTCCTCACTTCTTCCTCAAAATTCTCCCCTCGTCTCAGTAAAATCGACAGTTGGGCAAGTTTGTTCTTGCACATCGTACAGTGCTTGAAGACGAGGAGAACAGATAAGGAGGGAGACGATGGCGTGAACTTGCAACCGATTTTTATTAGGCATAAACAAATGTGTATACTACCAGAACAAACACGTGCCCAGGGCGTCAGCTTGATATTGCGGTGCGATAAACACAAGATTAAGATACTCCTACACACGCATTTCTCTCTCCACTCAGTAGCGTCTCCATTGACCATTCTCCTTCTCATCACTTTTCTCCTCCTTCCCCTCACAGTCCCCACTCAATGTTCACTCCTTCCCCTCGACCTCATCTTTCACTGGCGACTGTTCTCCTCGGCATCCTCTTCCGCCTGCACTATGGTCGTTCTCCTGTTTCCTTCATGTAGTCCCTCGCTCTCTCCAGCCAACCCTCCCCCGTTCCTTCCCCCACGTTACTCCTTTCCCTTCCCTAATGGTCCAACCACCAATCAATTCCCAGTTGGTTATCTTCGTTCTCCCACGGCTACGCTGGCTTCGGCGTGTTCTTTAATTTCACTCTACGGTGTCATGGCCTCGCACGACGAGGCGCGGAATGTAAGAACCGCTGTGGGCCAAGTGAACTGTTCAGTTCCCGCAGCACCTGTACCTCTTTTCATTCCGGTGGTGAAAACTATCGCTCGGCCGTGACACATCTGCGCGCGCTTCAATGTCTGCTTTAATTTTACTTTCCGGCTTCCATGGCTGCACGCGGGTGAAGGAACGCGGCGTGGATTCTAAGGACAGCTGTGAGCCCAGTTCTTTCAGTTCTTTTTCCATGTTCCCCCGACGGTAGTGGAATGACACATACGCCATTTATTCCCCGCAGCGCGATATCACCGCTCGCTTCGGCGTGTATTTTTATTTCCGACCATGCAGCTGAATAAAAATTCATCCATGTCCAGGCTTCAAACTTCGTAAAAACGCGGGCAGTCGCTCTACCAACGAAGATAACCAGAAAGCTAGCCGTTCGTAGCGGAGGGCGAACTAGCAAGTTAATTGAAAATTAGAAGTGAGAGGAAACTGTTAGGCGACCAATTTTCGGGTAACCCCCGAGGTGGAGTAAGCATCTGCGAAGGGAAAATGTTTTGAAGCCATAAAAACCGGGCCATCTTAACAAATGTGAAACCTGGGGAGGGGTGAAGCATGCAGTGTATATATGTATTTAATGGTTGTAAGTCTCTGTCTTGCCACAGGGCGTGCGGTGATTGGGCGCCCGAAATCGCCGCTGGGAAGAGCAATCGCGCGCTTGCTAAGGCGGTGGCGCCCTCTCTTGCGTTGAACTAGATTTAACCAATTAAAGGCGAGACAGACGGACTGTCAGTTGTCTTCGTGTTTGGGGCGCGAGGCGTTTGGGAAAAGAGTTTCCGTGTGTGTTATTTTAGTGTGCGTTACGTTCTAGCGCAAGGCGTCGGAAAACGTGTGTAGGTGTTTTAGTACCGCGACTAAAGGAGACGACGGCAGGAGCCGGCGACAGCCCGAGCCGCTAAGGTGCTCCGCCTCTAAAAGATAAACACCCGTGGACATGTTAGCTGCCTTGTCAGGGCACCATTTCCTCCGTACGTTTCTATATCACATATTCTTTATCACACTATTTATTACATTATTTCCGTAACAGTGGAGCTAAAACTTTATCACGCAAATACTTGAATACACGGACACTATTTATTAATCTAAGGTATATATGCCTCGCTTTCCACATATTGTCACGAAGCTAGAGACAACACAGTTGTCTTGAAGGAAAACACGTTTATTGGAGCGAACTTGTGCTACCCTAACAACTCAAAGAATACACTGGCGGCGAAGCAGCCAATCCAATCCAATAATTTCCAATAATCCAATAATTTCTTCCGTTCTTCTTGCGGTAACGCCGGATTCACGTCGAAGTGATTCGGAAGCTTGAAGGTACCTTCGGGTGCGCGTTCAAAGTCGGCAACCGCGATCACGTCACTTGCTTCTTGCGTTTCTTCGAGGTACGCAATTGCAGCACCCCTGTTTAAATGCTGGCATTCCCGGCTGAAATTAGTGACCAAAACTTGGGATTTGCGTTGCTTAAAGCGCGCAATGCCTCTTGCGACAGAGACACCACGGTCGAGGAGCAACCTTTGGTCACTCTCTACGATAGCGTCGACGTCAGGAACCGCATCTTCACAGTAGACGCTGATCATCAAGCTTGTGCGGGGTGGCAGGGTGACATGATCGTCGGCGATGCTGATAGCAGCACGGTTTTCGGGGTTGGGTTTCGGCGTCATGCAGTGATCGGAGGAAAATGTTATAGACTTGGCCTGTAGATCAATTATTGCACCGTTGTCCGTCAAAAAGTCCATTCCGAGAATTACGTCACGGGAGCAGTTAGGCAGAATGACGAACACCACAGGGTACGTTGTGCCGTCTATGGTGACGCGCGATGTGCACGTTCCACTTGGCGTCACGAGGTGGCCTCCTGCTGTGCGGATGTGCGGACCGTCCCATCTTGTAATAATTTTTTTCAGCTTAAACGCAAATGGTCCGCTCATGACTGAGTAGTCGGCTTCCGTGTCTATGAGGGCGACTACTTCAAATCGTTCGATGGACAGTTGAACGTCGGACGCTGCTTTCTTCGAGTTCCAGGTGCGTTGTGGCGTCGTATCTCGTCTTGTGCGTGTTGACGGACTGGCACTGTGCGTCGTGGTCGTCGTCTTCTTCGTCGTCGTCTTCATGGTCGTCGTCTTCCCAGTACCTCTCAAACATATTTCTACCCACAAGATCTCCTCCACAGAACTGCTTCATAGACAGCAGTGCTTCGCCCTGCGAGTCTCGCGTATATGCTCCGCACAGCCGCCGAGGTTCTAAAAAAACATGAAATATAGCCTTTAATGCCATATTTATTTCAAATTATTAGTTTCATTAGTTTATTAGTTTCAAATAAGATCAAGCCTATTTTCTGAGGCAGCAATGCTAAGTTCATAGAATAATTCTGTTGAAGTATATATTTTTTCCATCTTATATAGAATACAATAAAGCCTCATTTCAGAGATTTCCGTTTTGGATGCGACGCATCTCTTTAACTCGCCTTGTCCCGCGTCGTTGTCGCGGTGTAGTCCGCATCCTCGGCGCGGCAGCTGTGCGCTCCGCCGTTCTCACCGCAGCGCCATGTGTGCGTCAGCGCGGTCTGCTCGCTCTCGTCGCCGTGCCAGCTGTGCGTTAGCGCGCAGCTTGCGCTCGCGCTTGCGGTCGCTCTTGCGCTCGGTTAACACATGCGCATGCGCATGCGCTGCTATGCGCTGCTATGCGCTGCTCTCTCTCATTCCGCTGCATATAAACGCGGTAAGTTCCGCCGCCGGCGTTCCGCCGCCGGCGCTCCGATGACATCGTCCGATGATTTGAATAACGCAACGGCAACCCCCGATGCGTCGCATCTACCCCATGGTTCCCCTCGCGGAAAGATGGTGTAAATTTTTTTCCTGAAATTTCGCGTATGAAATATGGGTATAACTTTGACATACTTCTGAGATTAACCCATCCAGTTTGTTCAGTAGGAGGAGCTGCATTGCATTTTCGTATTTTATATTTTTTGTAATTTTCCGAGGGATCTGTCGGATGTATCTTACAAAGGTGATATTTTATATGCAGCATACTGGTTGCTTGTACATTAGAGGAAGAGGTTTTGTCAAAGTAAAACACTTTTTGGATCATGCCCAAATAATGGAATTGAACACAACCAATATTGAAGATAGAGCAAGGTTTTATATAAAGTAATCCGGTGCCACAAATGCCATGCATGACACTGTAGCTGTCAATCTATTTGTGTAAAGGTATTATCTTAGTTCGACGCAAGAAATGTACTACGTTGAATATATTCTGCAAGTAATCTGGAAGAATCTCACGTGACGTGTTCAATATCTTTTTTATTGGTGTACAGTTAGGCGAAATTTCAGCAAACTTGTGGGGAGTCCAGGGTTCAGCATTATTTGCCTTCAAATGAACATGTTACAATAAACACCTGACACTGAAAAGTCACATGACATAACTGAAAGAACACACAAAGGAACGTTTAACATCAAAACACGGCTCATTGAATGATGGGAAGACAAACAGGTGCAAACAATCAAACGCAGTTACAAAATCTGCTCATCTTAACAGCTGCAAACTCTAGATTTGAGTGAAAAATTGGGAAAGAAGAGGAGGCTACATTAGAGCTAAATTGTTAGATACAGCATTCAGGCTTATTAAACATCTGTACATCTCAACAACTGCCAGCTGACAATTCAACTCTTCGAAAAAAGCATGGTAGCAAAACCAAACAAATAAACACAAAGAAAACCAGCTGAAATGGGGTAGCTCACAGCCAGATATTTAGAGACGTTATCCAGGTTTGCTCAAAACTCCATCCTAATTGTTGCATGTAGCAGTTCCGAAAATATTGCGAAAAGGCAGAAGTAAATAGCGGGGCACAAAACTTTTTACACATACCATTCGGGTTTGTTTAAAAACATGCATCAAATAAACAGCAAACTGAAAATGCACTCGCTGTTATGTATTAGACAGTAATGATAAGTGAAAAGCAAATGATAAGGAGCACAAGAGGCAGAATTAGACAATGTGCAGAAGGCTGAATCGAGCAAATATAAAATGTCGTAGATGTATGAACAATGCATCAGTGGGAAAGAGGTCAACACAGGCAAAACAAACTTTAACTAGCAGCTTCACAATCATTCAGCTGAATGCCAAAACCGAAACCTGAGCAATGACCATCAACCGCTCCTGTATAAATGTAAATAAAAGAAAATAGCCTGCAAAAGAGAAGAAACATGAATATCAACACATGAGACACTATAACTTCACAAGACCTACTTTCAATGCCGACATATTGCTAAAAACATCAACATCATTTGACCTCACATCATTATACAAATGAAACAGTCGTTGCATAGGAGAACAAACTTTGTTCCCAACACATTTAATTCTCGAAATAGCTTATAAGGTACCCACAAGTGTATTGACGACGGCAAACTCTCTCACTCAGTCACACGATGCAAATATTTAAACAGAAATATAAAATCTGCATCCTTCCTTCTCTTGGACAGTGTTACCAAGTGCAATTTACCCAAAACGTTATTATAGTGGTAACACGCTCTCCGATCAAAATGCCTATCATAAACAATTCTAACAAACCGTCGTCGAACATCTTCAATCTTCGCAGCCTGGCTTGCATACAAGTTTTTCCATAGGATAGATCCGAAATGAAGTTTCGGAATGACTAAGGATAAAAACAAACGTTTGAGACACGACACATTATGGAAAGGACGTGTGATGCTTGATATTACTCCTAACTGACTGTATGCCTTATTAACAAGCTTTTCAATGGGCACATAAAAACGTAGTGCTGAATTGACAAAAATTCCTAGGCCATGACACCCATCAACCCTTCTCAGGATGCATTGATCTAACGTGTAATCATATAAAACACTTGTGCATTTCCTGGTTAGACTCATTACATGTGTTTTGGTAGAATTTATTAATAACTTGTTAACAAGGCACTGATTACGCTGCAAATGTCGGACTGTAAAAGGGCACAGTCATCACGAGAGTCAACTTTTCGGAACATCTTGATGTCATCCGCGTAGAGAAGCATTTGGCTATTGCTTACTGAACAAGCGAGGTCGTTAATAAAAACATTGAACGAAATTGGACCCAAAATGCATCTTTGAGGGACTCCTGTGTTGGAAAAAAAGGGTTTAGACAACACGCCACCTACGTTCGGTCGGTCTGGTCAGCTATTTAGATAGTCACGATGAACATGCAAAGGTTGCTGCACACACCATATCGCAGCAGCTTTTGAAGTAGAAGATTTTGATCCACTAAGTCAAAAGCCTTAGACAGATCAAAGTACATTACATCAACCTGGCCGCGATTGGCGATGATTCAGCTAGTGCATTCAACAAACGTTGTCAGGTTGGTTTCAACCGACCAGATCAAAGTAAACTACATAAATATGGCCGCGATTGGCGATGATTGGGCTACTGCATTCAACAAACGTTGTCAACTTAGTTTCAACCGATGAGCCTTTTAGGGATACATGCTGAGAAATACTTGACATATAAAAAAGAAAGATAAATGCATAATAACGCAATTTGAAAAACCTTGGCAAAATGACTTAGAAAACATATTGGTCGGGGTTTTGTAACGTCACGCTCATCTTGTAGCTGCGAACATTGAGCAGACGGTGAGCACTCAGCTGTAGCAAGTGGGCATATCGGTAGAGAATGTCCTTGCTAGATTCCAGTTGCTTAAAATTTTATTTTTTGTGGTTATACGTAGGTATACATAGGCATTGGGGTATACATAGGCATGAATGGGAATCTACATTTAGCTTTTATAGCATCGGACATAACCTTTTGTTAAATAAGCCAGCACTCACTTCCAGCGCTTCCGCCTGCAGCACAACTTCAACGGTGCGGCAGCTTGCGTGATGACTTTTGTGGCCTGTGGCTGAATACCGATGGAAAAGCAGTACTCCTTAGCTTCTTTATGTCGAACTTCCAGAGGATGCTTGGCTCAAACGGGTTCTGTGTGAAGTGAGACCTCATAAGAAACAGCTACATATTATACCACAAAAAGAAGTCGTTGTCAAGCTACCAATGCAGTTCAAGGCCAGCCTGCAGAAAATCAGAACAAGTGAACGAAATGACCCGTTATGTAAACGGGTTGAGGGATCTGTCGATGTTTAAAAAGTGATACACATTGGCAGCAGATTACGAAGTTTGTTACGAATCTGGACTAAAAGCGTTGAGGCGAGTCAATGCAAAAACTTGTATTACTAGACTGCCTTCACTTTCATTCGAAGCTATTTCAACGCCTTTAAAAATTGAATGCACCACGGTGGCTCAGGGGCTAAGTAAGGTGTTGTGCTGCTGAGCGATACAGGCCACGGTGGCTGCTTTTCCGATGCAGCCGAAAAGCGAAAACGTCCGTGTGTCGAGATTTCGACGCACGTTGAAGATCCCCAGGCGGTCAAAATTAATCAAAATAATATTAGTAAGTGAGAGCCAAATGCTCGAAACTAGAGGTTTCCCCGAGTGCTTTTAAAGACGATAGTCTTTCTTAGGTTACTTAAACCCAGAAATTTTGGTCTGTCTGTCTGTCTGTCTGTCTGTCTGTCTGTCTGTCCGTCTTTTTTTTTATTACCAGTCTTCAACACACACTTACAACACAAAAATAACCACACTGCATTTGGTACAACACACACCGCCATTAACATACCAGCCGTGCCTCCGGCTAAGCTTTGTCATTTAATCATCACTTTAGAGAAATTAACGGCTCCACAAACTCCAACCAATCTGGTACTGGCTGCTGGACTCTCAGCCCCTCAACGAACTGCGGGACACTCTCCCGCAGAAACTGTCAGGCCGGTCGGGCATCCACGTCGCCATGGAGCCACGCCATGCGAGCCCTCCATATGCTGTGAAGGCCCAGGAGCATTATTAAATCGTAGGGGACTCCTTCGTTATTCTCTGTGGGTAAATACCGTATACCATGCGGGGTAAGTGGGAAGTCTTTGTGTAAAGTTCGCTGCATAACATCCCAAAAGTGAACCGCCATCCAGCAGTGTATAAAAACGTGGTCTATGTTATCCGGTTGTTTACAAATTAGACAGCCGCAACTGGCAAACTGTTCGCAAAAAAGGATCGCTTGTATCGCGAAGAAAAAGGAACCTATTCACCAACTGGCGGACAATCAGGTGCTACAACCCAAGACCGCCCTCCTTGACGCGTCGAAAAAGGCTATCTCTACTGCACCTTTCCCATGTAGATGACCAGATAAACATAGCAAATGAAACGATGCATTTTCTGTACATTCAAACGCGAACAGTGCAACACTTACATAACGTACCACACTTTGGCAATAAAAAATAAATTACAAACAGTCGCTTTAGCAAACATTGAAAGAAAAACCCCTTTCCACTTTTCTGCCCTTCGCGTATGTCCTGCGTTCGGGCACGCCAATACGGTTCGCTGTCCTGGTAGCACTCCAGCGGCGTCCCTAGATACGTAACGGGACTGGTTTCCCAGCTCACGTTGGCAAAAAATTCCGGTGTCAAAGACCAGTCCCCATGCCAGAATCTCAAACATTTCCCTCAGTTTACCCCACTACTTGTAATTGACCCAAAACGTTTAACAATGTCCACCGCTTTTGTAACACTATCCTTGGTCGTACAGAAAAGAGTAATGTCGCCTGGGTAGGCCAGAAGTTTTACCTCTGCCTCGCATAGCTTAAACCCGCGAATGTGTTCACTTTCAATTATATTTAAGCAGAGCGTTTCGATATACAGGCAGAAAAGAAGTGGGCTCAGAGGGCAGCCCTGGCGCACCCACCGTTCCACGCTAATGGGGCCCCCAGCGTCTTGTTTACAATTAATCTCGTGGTGCACTTCCGGTACGCCAGAGCCACCCCTCCTTGATGACTGTTCCAACGTTCACATGATCTAAAATCAGCAACAATATTTCATGGGACACACAGTCAAACGCCTTCTCGAAATCAAGCTGGAGAACAGCCACGCGAGCTCGGGCAGCGTCGCAGCATTCCAGCACACATATCGCCTTGTGTGTGTTTGAAAAAATAGTGCGTCCTTTTATGCCACACGTCTGGTGTGGCCCTACAGTCTGCTTGATGACTGTTTGAATTCTTTGTGCAAGCACCTTCATAAAAATTTTGTAACCGACATTTGTCAAGGATATAGGGCGATATGCTGTAACATGTTTAAGTTTGTCCGTGTCCTCTGTTTTAGGTATGAGTATCGTGTGCGCTTCTCCGTAAGAGGGTGGCAATGCCTTTATTTCGAAGGCCTCGTTAAATAGTGCAGCCAAAAGTGTCGATAAATCGTTTTTGAAGACCTTGTAAAAGGCTGCAGTTAATCCGTCTGGACCCGGTGACTTTCCGTTGTTCAAACTATCGATTGCACATTCAACTTCAGCAACCGCAATAGGCTGGCTTAAACTTTCTTTGTAGTCTTCATCAATCCTTGAGAAAGCACTGATAAACTCGGTTTTAAAGGCCTCCACCTCAGCCCTGCGGAAGGCAAACAAATCTTTGTAGTAGTGATGAAAAGCCCGTTCAATCTCTTGCTGATCACCCGTCACCCGTCCTTCCCACTCTATCTCCCTTATATGATTACGTCGAGCGTTCGCCCGTTCTATACCCAGCGCACGCTTGGTAGGGGCCTTTCCACCGGCTAATCGGTCCACTGTCGCTCTCACGAGGGCTCCCCGGTAGCGTTCATCATCAAGCGCCTCAAGTTTCTGTTTCGTTTTTCTGATATCCTCGCTAAACACCCCAGGCGCATTGCACTCTTCACGGATAAGTTTTTCTAGGTTTGACCTTAGTGTCTTTTCTATAATTTTCTGTTCATATCGTACGACAGTAGACATGTCAATGGCCCTCATTTTTACCTCTTGTTTACACCACTCCCACTGTTCACCGATTTTATCCCCTTCTATTTTCCGAATCAAACCACTCACTTTTTCAAAAAAGTTTTCATCCTTTAGTAACTTATCATTTAATTTCCACAGCTCCCACGTGAAAGGATTGGTCCGTTTCTTGTATCCTAGATTACACACCACCCGGCAGTGATCTGAAAATGATACAGGCTTTACTTCGTACCCTTCACATTTTTCAATCAAATCACACGATACATACACTCTATCCAGTCTAGCGTGACTGACTCCTTGAAAATGGGTAAATTGCACCTCCCGTCCTCCCTCTAGCCATTCACCCACATCCACCAACCCAATAGTATTTATTATTTCCTGCAGCACAGTCGTGCTCTCATCACAAAATGGCCGATTACTAATCTTATCTCGCGTGGATAAGACGCAATTAAAATCCCCTAGTACGACAAGACGCTTGTCTGTCAACAGATGCGGCCTAATGTTATTATAAAATTCAGCCCTTTCTCTAACTTTATTCGGCGCGTACAAGCACACTATTCGCCACTCTTCACCACTCAATACTACATCGCATACAACGAGTCGCCCTGACAAGCCAGAGCACACCTCTCGCACTCCAATCCAAGCCCCGGAAACATTTTCACCAATAACATGCAGCCAGCAGAAAAGCCAACTGCGTGGCTGACGCACACATAATACCGCGACGTGAAACGTTGCACCATGCCCCCGGTCTCCTCCACCCCCTCTACCTTTGTCTCCTGAACAGCTGTCTGTCTGTGACTCGATTCAGCCACCCGGCCAAAGTAAAAATTGATATTGCGCAATAGTCTTATATACTCACAGCCACATGTAAACGTCTTAGCCCGGTTGATATGTTCATATTTGTCAACTTTGTTGAACAAGAACAAGACTTTGCGCAAATATAAGAGAGGAAATTAGTGCACAGGGGACATTTACAGTGTTCCTTTATTAAAAAATTCATGGATGCTTGGTTTTTCGATAGGAAATGATATTCGACATCTACTGCAGAAAACCGCCGCCTCCTGGCGGCATATGAAAAATCACGCAGCAACAGCAACGAAAGGTTCCACTAGCTAGGTTCCACGTTCTGCTTGGAACGCACGTGGAGCACGGCCACGCGGCTCTATAAACCTTCTAGTCGGCCGCCTCCTTTCACGCGCGTTTCCGCCGTACTGCAGCGCTGGCATCGAGGAACCCGGCCTGTTGCAGTGGAACGCGGTAAATTCAAATCGCCTTGCGCAAACCTTTAGTATGTTTACCCTGGAATGAGCGCGACGGTACAGGAACAGCATAAGAGGTGAGCGGGAAAGCAAAGAGGAGCATTTCCTTGGCAAATGTCTACAAAGACTATCGTCTTTTGACGACATTTGCAACAAAAGGAGCAGATACGCGGCCAATTTTTTTTTCATCCTTTGCTATCTCCGGTTTGATTTGACTAACATGACGTCGCCCTGCCCTCCCGCTTCGCAGCGAAAACAGCTTCGTCGCTAATTCCTCGGTGCGATGTCATGTTCTAAGCTGTTGATTTCACCTTCAATTTGCCCACTCTAACCCTCCCCCAAAGTTTCAATCGAAAAACGGCCTTCGTTTTTGAGATAGAAGGACGATTTTTCAGCTCTTAAGACTGGCAAAATAGCGTTTGTCGTCGTCATAGCAACAGGCTCGCGGGATGGCGAATGCATACGAGTTAAGGCAGCCTCCGACGGCGGAGTTTTCAAACTGGCCTAATCTAAAAACGTTTGTCGTAGCGACTGTACTGGTTTGCAAGCGTTGCGAGGCAGCCACATACCAAGCGCCTTAAAAATTTGTCCGTTCTATTTGCCCAAGTTTGGCCGCCGCAGTTGTAAACAAGTAAGCAACATTGTCTATGGGCCCAAGAAAAATGACGCCACTTCCTCCACACTTTTCGCAATGCATTGGGATGCTAGGGGCCTCCCATGGAGGAAAGAATACTCCGGAGAGGCCCCTAGCATCCCAATGCATTGCAAAAAGTGTGGAGAAAATTACGTCATTTTTCTTGAGCCCATGGACAATGTTGCTTACTTGTTTACAACTGCGGCGGCCAAATTTGGGCAAATAAAACGGACAAATTTTTAAGGCGCTTGGTATGTCGCTGCCTCGCTACGCTTGCAAACCAGCGCAGTCGCTACGACAAACGTTTTTAGATTAGGCCAGTTTGAAAACTCCGCCGTCGGAGGCGGCCTTAACTCGTATTCCGCAAGCCTGTTGCTATGACGACGACAAACGTATACTTCGCCAGGCTTACGAGCTGAAAAATCGTCCTTCTATCTCAAAAACGAAGGCCGTTTTTCGATTGAAACTTTGGGTGAGGGTTAGAATGGGCAAATTGAAGGCGAAATCAACAGCTTAGAACATTATATCGCACCGAGGAATTAGCGACGAAGCTGTTTTCGCTTCGAAGCGGGAGGGCAGGGCGACGCCATGTTAGTCAAATGAAACCGGAGACAGCAAAGGATGATGGGATAGAGTGCTGGGCTCCATGGGCTCAAGTCATGGCGGGACTCGGCTTCACAAATGTGACGTCAGGGCCTCTCCTAACCTTTTGTTTCCTCCATGGGGCCTCCCCTGAGTTTCTTTCCTCCATGCGTCAGGGCCTCTCCCATGGAGGAAGAAAAATGTTAGGAGGGAGCATGACGTCAGGCGGCGCAGCTTCGGCAAGCCAACCTCCTCTGAAGCCGCTTTCTCCTCTCCTCGGGCTCCTCCCGCGCAATACATTATGGAAAATCCACCACGCTCAGGCCCGCGGTAGCATTTAGTGGCTCCGGCTGGCTGCCGGTGGAGATTGAGGCGAGCGCCGTCGCCGAAGGCACCGTACAGGATTGTTCACCAGCGTTGCGCTCCAAGCGTCGTATCGTGGAAGTACTGCCGCTGTCGCTGTTCAATGCAAGGCGAGACTTCGATCGCATTCACCCACACGAGCTGCAACCCGAATTTCACTTCTGACGTTGGATCGCTCGAACGCGCCGCCGTAAACATTCACAAGCATGGAGCGGCCTACATCTGCGCGGTGTTTGCCAGGCGTGCTGTGACGTTTGCGTTTGGCATTCTGCTGAGTTATCGCGCGTAACGAGTGTCGTGTCGGCGGGGAGGTGGTGAGACTGGCTTTGGTTTCGCTCGCGCGCGCTTTTGCATACGTTCGCCTTTTCGGTGCTGCGGCGTGGTGGTACGTTTTTATCTACGTCAGTGCACTGGAAAACAAAGGGTTCAGAACCCTTATGTTGATTGTGACCACCTCGCGTCGCAAGCAGTACGCCGGCTGTTTGTCCGCTGAGGACCGCTCGATCGGTGCGATACGTATATGAAAAAAAAAAAAAAAAACGAATGCTAGATTACGCCTGGGAGGGACCTTGCTGAATTGTGGACTGACTGCGCCTTGTCAATAAATGGTTAAAGAAACGGTTGAAATGGTTGATCTTCTCAACTTTGCCTGAGCGGCAAAGTTGAAAAGATCATTTCCACTTCTGCACGCGGCGGCGGTACACAATACTCCGACTGCGGCGTGAACTTCGACGGGTCCGAAAGCTCAGTAAACAAAGATGTTTTCTGCCTCTCCCGTCCGACCACTTTGCCCGCACGATCAGGCCGCTGCGCGTTTCGGGTTGCAGGCAGAGCTGCGCGCAACGACTCGTCGCCGAAACTCGAATACGCGGACGGCCCGGCAACCAAACGGATAGACGCGCGCACGCAGCGTCGGCGAAGGGCCACATGAGGCGCAAAGAACTACCGCTTGCCTGTCACGTGAATAGAACACCTCCCATCAGTCTTTCCTTTTTATTTTTTATGACTAGGCTTCACGATTGTCACGTGACGCTCCCTCCTAAACTTTTCTTTCCTCCATGGCCTCTCCTAACCTTTTCTTTCCTCCATGGATCGAGCAAAACAGCTTGATCGATCATGGCGAACGGAAACGGAAAACGCAAGCCGGAACCGGAAATTTTTTGAAACCGGAACAGGAACTAAGGTGTGAGCCAATAGCAGGGCGCGTTGGCACATCAATCGTTGTTGCTACTTAGCTAAAGCAGACGAAGGGACTTTACAAGCCTCTTTCGACGGATCGACCTACTGGTAAAAGGACCCCCCTTGCCCCGACCTCGGAGACCTCCCGCCCCCGCGACCTTCACTGGGTAAGCCAAACCCTTTGTCTTCCCTTGCGAGAACGCTGCAGTAGGACAGGACTCTCCTCCCTGCTGTGGCTGCTGGTCTGTTTGCACGCGCAACGATATTAGCTATAATAAACCTGTTGATTGTTTGTTGCGAGTCCGCGGTGTCCTTTTTCGCCCGAACCCTGAGCCCCGCGTGACTTTGCGCGCGGCGGTTTGGGAGTCGCGTGAGAGCCGCCAAGTTATAAAGACCGGGCAGCTGGACGGGTGGCGCCACCACTCGGCGCTACCCTCGTCAGTGGAATGAGCCGGTGCATCGGACTACACAGCCTCCCGTTATTTTTGTCGTGTTTGCTTCGGTGCTTTGAATGTTTTGGTGGTGTTGTGAGCGGTCATGTGAGATTAAACGAAGTCTAGACAGATGTGTTGGGTTTTTAGATGCAGTAACGACTGCGTAAACCTGTCGGACGCTTCTAAAGTCGGACGCTTCTAAAGTTGGGTATCGGCTGCAATGGCATGAGCGCTTTTTGCAGCGATTTGCGCTTTGCTCCACCCGTTCTGAGTACGAATAAAACTACTATTATTAGTATTCATTTCTCCTTAAATGCACTCACGGCTACGCACACTTATTGCATGCTTCTAGGGTTGGGAATGGGCTACATTGACATGAGAACTTTTTGCTGTACTATGCGCCCATGGCTCCGCGCGATCTAAGTAGGAATAAAACTATTAGGAATATTAGTATTCATATCTACCACTTTAAATTATCTTCACTGGTTTCAATGACTATGGTTTCTGCGCCAGCCTTAGCGCTGGGATACCTCGATACGTGTGGTTTGAAGAGAAAGGCACTTGCGTACAATATGGGTTGCCGTGTAGCCGTAGAAACGTTGCGGTAATTTACACTTTCTGAAACCGTGAGCTTTGTGCCTTCGGTTTTGGTGAGCGACACTGTGACAGTATGGGAGCCTGAAAGCCGAAGTGGAACTCCCACGTTTGTGGTGGTCATTTTATCAAGAGCCAAAGTTATTCACCCACCCAACAGCCCAAGCCATAAACCATCCCTCCTTCCCGTTTTACCACCTGCGTAGAATAAAGGCTGACACCGATAGTTAAAAAATGTGGCAGTGTCAACGTCAGCCGGTGTTTTTTAATGCTTAAGTATTGTTTACAGAGTACCTAAAAATCGTGTAATGCCTTGTGAAGACACCAAAAACGCGCGATTAGTTGCCTCTAATATCGGTGCACCATGAGTCCTCCAGCACAGACACATTTCCGACACGCTTGAAAAAGTTTAGTTTGGAGAGGGGTGCATGGCAGTTCAAACTTAAACAGCAAAATCATCGATCCTCTCGTCTAATGATTACGATGGTTGAACGCAGAGTTTTCTTCGTGCGAAATGAATGAGAAATGTTCAAAGTCAAAGACGCTGCTATCAAAAGACCAAATTGCGTGCTGGTCAAATTCGAAGCTCAACTAGTCAAAGTTTAAATCCAGATGGCAACCAAGGAAACCCATACGAGAAAGCTTTGCGATAAACCATCATCGTCGTTAGACGGAGGAGTGCATAATTTTTCAAGCGTAGGTTGCAGATTGTAACCGCAGAATTCAGTTTTGAAGCTGAGTACAGGCTTCGGGCACCCTCCTGTAATGCGTCCTTTAGCCACGCAGGAATTGGTTTTTGAAAAACCATTTACCAACTAGCCAGGAACCATTGCAATTCTTATAAATCAATGCTTCTCCACTACAAGCAATAACGTTCTACTATTATGCGGTATTTATTCTATCAACGATTCCAGATGACTGTAGTAAGAGCATTTTTGTGAAATTAAACACGTTTCAGCCGTAGGTAATGAAGTTACGGAAGCGTCGTCCATCACAAGTTCTGTTTTGAGGTAAATCTTAGAAGGCACCACCCCCCTTTGTCTTTCGCTTGTGCACGTCGACGCCGTTTTGTCATCAACTGCCAAAAAAAAAGGAAGGCCAGGAAGGCCAGCGCCGCTGAATTCCTCGATCGGTTGCACACACCGGCTTTGTGGGAGCATTTAGCTGCAATGTACTCCTCTATACGGGAACCTGCATGCAGTCATGAAAAAATTACATGAAGGAACGGACTTTCACTTCAAGCTTGACTTCCAGCTCGGCGCATTGAGCGTCGTCTGCTATTTGTAAATACTGAGTATGGGCGTAAATCAAGCACACGGCATGCCTCGTAAAGGTCACATCCACGCTCAAGATTTACCGATCTGAAAAAAGTCCTTGTGGTTATGTACCCTTTGCAAGCCGCACCGCAGAAAAACGACAGAAAGCCATGCACAATAACGCTGCGCTGACCGCCACCGGCATTCCACTAACCAGTGGTTCGCCACGGGCGGCGCTGTTCACTGAAGCGACGGTGGTGCCATACAATGGCCGCCCCGTCCCTATAGTTTGAGCAGGTCTTATCACGTGTCCTTCCGTTGTCTAGCGGGTATAGACCTTATGCAAAAACTGGCGCCCTCTTGCGGGAACCGTGTGCGCTTCCGCCATGTTGGGGGCTTCCCGGATCTCCGGATACGGCTGTATACCGGGGTTAGCGACGCGCACGTTGGCATTTATCGTTGTCCGAGATGCCCAAATACTACCGTGTAATTTGCTGTGCACAAAGATGATACGAGGGCGACCACGGAAATAGTGCACACATCTTTTTTTTTATTATTTCTGAGCGGAAGCATGCCTCCAGCCCTGCGCGAAGCCGCTTGCGGGTGTTGACTTCCCTTTGCGCAGTAATATTATAGCTAGACCGCATGCATAGTCACGAAACGAACAAGATGTGCAGGAATAAAAAGGATCCAAAGTGAGCTATTTTCTAGCCTGTATTTGGCGCGGAGCACTCCTCCCTGCTGGTAGTTAAGGCGCCCTGCATCGGTAAGCTCGTACTTTATCGTGCCGGTAGAGTTTTGAGTCTGCCGTTCGTGTTTTGCGCGCCCGTGTTTTCTTTTTATTCTGGACATTCGGTAGGATTTTATAGAAGTACTACGCATTCTTTCATTTGCCAAAAGTTAGAGGAAATAAGGGATCCGCGAGAGTCACACGTCGCGCAATGAGTAGCGCAAGTAACGTACGAAGTTCAAATCAAATCAAAGTTTATGAGCTACATCATAGTGAACAAATACATTGGAGTGGTACAGAAAGACCGAAGGAAAGGTACAGTAATTCCGTGTATCGGTCATTTACCGCTCGTCGCATGCTGTTCGAGCATAGCGTATATTCCCAAGATCAAAATTTTCGAGCGGAATTTTCTAAGCGGTAGTGTGCACCCAGTTTTGTTGGTGACGGCGCGAGCAAAGGACGCTCAACGGTCGCCGCGAGGCACGTGCTCACTGAGCGCTCGGCATTTTCTCGCTCTTTCAGGTTTTTGCAGTTTTTTTTTTGCTAAAGCCTTTGCGTGTGCTGGGGATGCTCGGCGGTTGCCGCGAGGCACGCGCTCACCAGCGCTCGGCAATTTATGGGTAATTTAGTTATTCATTGGCAATTTATTCGTAATTTATTTGCAATACGCGTTATACGCGTTATACGCGCTATACGCGTTATACGCCACACACGTTACGCGCTACACATTACGGCCAGCTGCGACAGCTCTGCTGTTAAAAATGCCAGGTATGCAATTTATTTTGTTAAGTGATTTTTTTTTTCAGGTTTCCTCTGCGTCCCAGAGGATCCTTAGCGTATAGCTATATCGGGAGTGCACCCCTCCCCCATTTCAACCTCACGACAGCCCGCAAGTTTCGAAGCGTTTCAGGAATGACCTCCTGAGAAACCCGCAGGATGCGAAACAACACGGATGTACTTCAATGTTTGCGTTCTCAAAGCCCCCCCTCCCCTCCCCCCCTTCCAAAAAAAAGAGAGAAGAAACGCGACAGCCAGCCCCCAAAATCTTCCCTGCCGGTGCCTCCCTGACTGCTTTTTCGATGCATAATGCGTATTTACGAAGTCTCCCGCAAATGTGGGCAACAGATAAAGGTCCTCAGATCACTCGTCGCTCATTTTGCTGCGCTTAAATCTGAATATAAAAGAATTGCCAAGGCGAGAAAGCCTCTCTCACGCTCCGTACCAAGCAATCCCGCGACCGCCATCCCCCAACATGGCGTCGCGTGCTCGTTTCGTTTTCATTCCGGTAGATGGCGGCACTTTTGCATAAGGTCTATTTCTACAGCTGCCCGATAGCGTTCCTCTCGGGTAGTTTTCTCCAACACCAAACTTACGGCCAGTAACACCAGCTCCTCTGTTGAAACCTGCAGACCCATCTTGGCGAAGTTTCAAACACACCATTGCTGTAGTGGCTGCCATACACAATTTTGCCTTATGACAGCGCCCCCTTCCTCCCGCCAAGCCCGATAACCTGTCAGAACCGCTACTTCTCTTACGCGAGGATTAGTTGCGTAACACGTTACACGAGCAGTTGCAAAAAAAAAAAAAAAAACTGCAATGCCGAAAAACCCTCACACCCTGCCAGTTAACATAACTGCGCAACGTCTTGAAAAGCCCACTTCATGGTACATGTTTGAAAGTCCGTACTCAAGGCGCACTGTCGACTAAACTTTGACACAGCTACTTCTACTTTAGTTGTACGGAACTCAAGCTAGACTTTTCAACTGTTAAGCCTGGCGCTACTAGGTCCACACGATATGCTTGTGCGAATAACTGCTGTTCGGGAGGTGCCTCCGCAGGGCCCACTATTACTGCGCTTAGAGAGACACTGAATGTTCATCTTGGACCAGGCGTTCTCATTTTGCTCTATATTTTCGTCCCACAACGAAAAGCTCCAAGAATAAAAATTAATGGTAATATCCCGATTTGATTGCTTGATTGAATAAACTTTATTCAAGACAGCAAGCGCGATGTTAGGGCGCCCGCCCGGTGAGAGGCGTCCTCAGTCCAGGATGTCTTGGAGTTGACCTGCTCGCGTTGCCCTCTCTACCAGCATGCGCTGGGTAGAGGGGTCGGAGCTGGTCAGCAACTCCACCCACTGCTGTGTGGTGATGTTGGGGAGTGGCGGTTGGGTAGGGGTGTTGGGGCATTCTACGGTAATGTGGTAGATAGTTCCCATGTTAGGACAAAAGTGACACGTGGCTGGGTATTGGGTAGTGTTGCGATCGAGCGGGGGCACCCGATCGGAGTTCCGTGGCCTCCAACATACGATGGGTAGAGTGTATGATGCGAGCGGCCAGCCGCTGATGCAGCCGAAGAGAAGTCCAGAGCAGTAGGATAACGTAACTGTTTACTTCATAGCGAGAGGTGAGCCGAAGCCAAAAAAACATACAATGCTCTGACGGGCGAGGTTACAATACAGGACTGGAGTAGAGCGCCCGCATGGATTCGCTGCTCAGACAGGAATGAATTTCAACGTTTGTGCTGCTTCTATTTATACCCAAAAAACGCCCCCAAGAGTAACACGGCACGAACATCACAGACACCCACACGCTCTTTCCATAGTTCGTGAGTCATCCATGGCTTCGTCCCACATGGCGTCCGAGAGGGGGGGAGAGAGTGTCCTTGAAAGGTGCCGGGGTCGCGCTATCGAAGGTTTGATCGCGCCGATAGCGAAACGTCGGAGCCGGGGAGGTCAAGGCGGGACTCACCGACGCGCAGGTGCCTGAAGGGTGTGGCGAACGTCATGAAGCATACCTGGGCGTGCCGCTGGCAGCCGCCGGAGGCGCGTTGCAAAGCGAGGTGACTGACCCGGCATGGCGAGACACGAAAGTACGATTCACCGACACGCGGGCGCACGTGGTCGATTCCCACGTGGTGGCTGATGCGGGAAAATACGGCGGCGTTGGCCGATTCGTAACAGCTTCTCCGCCGGGGGTCCGAGATCCCGATGGATAAGGGTCTGCAACCGTTGTCCGGAGGGATGCTTTCGCAGTGAAGTGCTCAGCAGACGCTCGACTCCAGGCCGGGGCTGTACGACACCGTGCTGGAGCTTCACAGGGCCGATCACTGGACGAGTAGTGGCTCCCCAAGAACGTCTCTGGCTTGGTCAGGCAAGCAACAGAACAACACAGCAAGACACAACCGCATCGCCGGCAAGTGCGAAGACAAATCCACACTGAAGATCTACCAGTCTTTTAGGTGCGAAAAAAATACGCTAATAACTAACTACACTAGTTATATTTTTAGCCCAGCAGTACGTTAGACAAGTGCACACACCTGAAAGGTGACATTTCGCGTGATTGGAAATGTCCCACACACACACAAAAAAACGTAATCGTAAAGGCGAAACCTGCTTCAGGAAAAACAAAGAAATTTGAGAAAGTCAGGCGTCTACAGGCCACTTCTCGCGCCGAGAGCTGCGATTTGAGCTCTCGTCAATGCCCTGAGTTTTTCCCTTCCGGTACCGCACTTTAGGTGCAGCCGTTCTCTCAACGCTGCTGTGACCGCGTGAAATGACACCGGTCGTCTTGTTTGACATAGGTCGCGCGCGCGGAGGAGCGAGCGGGATTTTCCCCCGTTCATACGTTATGCGCGCACTGCTTCTAGGCGGCGTTCCCTCGGCGCGATGCGAGCTCGCGGCTTTGCTCGCACTGAAACACGTGCCACAATTACGCGCTGAAGTTTTTGCTACCTCCTCGTTGCTCGCCTTTTTACGAACGCGTTCGGCAAGCAAACGCCGGAACGCGTTTGCGCTCTTTCCTCTAGGCTGGTCGGTTCCCGACTTCGATTCAGCCAGAGGCGACACCGCAACCTTAACTAGCTCAGCCGATGTTGGCCTATCGTCGGGAGCATCAGCTGGGAGTGAAACGGGCACGATGAGCTCTTTATACATCTTGTAGTTCCGTACAGTCACTAACTCGTCGCCCCTCGCGCTTTCAGCGACAGCCTCGGCACGCGAAAACCGAAGCGTGTTTCCGTTCTCCTTCCTTCCTGCCAGAACCACACTACACCCAGGCTGCCCTGTCTCAAAAGACGGCTCAGTTGCCCGCGAACTGCGCGCGTTCGGGTCGACAGCCGTTTTCAAGGATTCCATTGATCTAGCGCACTTCGAACATGGCGACGAAACATCTCTGCTCATCGTAGGGGCCTTACACACAGTGTACTTACGCTGCCCTCCATCTTGAGCCTCTGGAAATACCCAATCATCGCTTTCGGTCTGAGTTTCGCCATTCCTCACAGAGGTGGCGACCCTATCGTTACTCGAGCTCTTCGCAGCGAGCTCAGCTGGTTCTTTACTCGGCAGTTTCTCAAAATTGTACCCCTTTTCCCTTAACAGCTGATCCGACTTGTTCGAGAATAGGTACCTGTACTCCGGAAGTAGTTGTGGGGATACTGCTACCTGCTTCATAAGTTCACCAAACGGACCTCCGATGCTGACCTTAGCAATCGGCAGACGAACGTTTCGTGCACCTACGGCTGGCTTCACCCAAACACACTGTCCAGTTAGCTGATCCGGTTCAACGTACGAAGGGTGGACCATGTCTACCGTCGCCGCGGAGCCACGAAGAACTCGGCACGGTTTACCATTGACGACAAGCTCACGTACGTACGGCTCTAGAAACTGCCTGCTGTCCTCACTCTGATCTTGTACGTGAAAAACTAGTTTTCCCTTCTTACAACTGGCAGCGAAATGTCCCGTCTCGCTGCAGTTGTAACACGCAGCCTGTCTGCGCGCTTCGAAAGCTTTCTTTCTGCGCTGCTCCGCAGCGTCTGCTGCTCTCTCTTCGTTATCGTGGCCAGTTTCTCTATCCACGAAAACGACTTACCTTGCTCCACCGTCTTCCCGGGGAGCTCTGCCTTTCGGCCCTGACTTATCAGGCCTCGGCCTGAACTCTTTGTGGCCGTCTTTCGGCCCCTGCGCACCTCGAGGTGCGACGAACTCGTCGGCTAGCTGAGCTGCCTGATCCACAGTTTTTACCCCTGGCCTATCTTGCACCCAGAGTCTCAGGTTCTCTGGTAGACGGCGGTAAAACTGCTCAAGACCGAAGCACTCAACTACTTTGTCGTGCTCTCCGAAAGCCTCTGCCTCTTTGAGCCACTCTTCCATATTGGCCTTAAGCTTGTAGGCGAACTCCGAGTACGACTCGCCCCTAGCTGTCTCGGCTTCACCGAACTTCTGGCGAAACGCCTCTGCTGACAGCCTGTACTTACGCAGGAGGCTAGACTTGACTTTCTGGTAGTCCTCCGCCTCCTGCTTTGGCAAGCGGGCCATCACGTCGGATGCCTCACCTGGCAAAAGCATAAGCAGCTTTTGCGGCCATGAGTCTCGGCTAAACTGGGCCCTCTCACACGTACGCTCGAAGTTGACCAAAAAAAGACCGATGTCTTCTCCTACCTTGTAGGGTCGCATTAGGTCACACATTCGCAACGTAGGTCGGTCAGTCGCCGCAGACTGCACGCTGCTGCCACTCTGACGTCAAGGTTGAGACACCTCGACGTCTAGACGCTTCATTTCCAGCTCATGCTGTCGCTTTTCTCGATCGAGTAGGAGCTCATGCTCTCGTCTCCTTTCCTCCTGTTGTTCCTCTTTCTGCCTCTCGCGTTCCTGTTCTCGCTTTTTTTCCTCGCGTTCCTCACGCTGCGCGCAGCCTTTGCAGCCTGACGTTTAGCGGTCTCCCTGCCATTGATCAGCTCAATGCACTCAGACAGCTCGTCATCGTCAGCCCCAACAGCGAGTATAGCCTCTATTAGCTCTGGCTTTCTCAGCGCGTCTGTAACATCCAAGCGCAACTCTTTTGCAAGCTCCGACATTTGCGGTTTTTTCAACGCTTTCAAATTCATGGCCGGTCTAGAGTACTGCTTTCCCACTCCTCCAAAAATGTTTTGCGCGAATAACCCACGCGACAAAAACACACGCCTTACCAGCTATCCTCAGAAGCCTGGTAAAACTCAGTGAAGAAAAGTCCCGCACTCACCCTTGACCGCCGTGAATTCTGCGAAGTCCGAAGCCGCCTTGACGTCCGTGGTGTTGGGTCTCGCACCGCTGGCTCCAGGTGTCACGAAGTTGTCATCCGACCGCTGCCAACCAGTTGTTGCGACCGCGAAGGCCGACTGCAGCCGGGAAGACGTCCAGAGCTGATAGGCAAACGTAACTGTTTACTTCATAGCGAGAGGTGAGCCGAAGCCAAAAAAACATACAATGCTCTGACGGGCGAGGTTACAATACAGGACTCGAGTAGAGCGCCCGCATGGATTCGCTGCTCAGACAGGAATGAATTTCAACGTTTGTGCTGCTTCTATTTATACCCAAAAAACGCCCCCAAGAGTAACACGCCACGAACATCACAGACACCCACACGCTCTTTCCATAGTTCGTGTGTCATCCATGGCTTCGTCCCACATGGCGTCCGAGAGGGGGGGAGAGAGTGTCCTTGAAAGGTGCCGGGGTCGCGCTATCGAAGGTTTGATCGCGCCGATAGCGAAACGTCGGAGCCGGGGAGGTCAAGGCGGGACTCACCGACGCGCAGGTGCCTGAAGGGTGTGGCGAACGTCATGAAGCATGCCTGGGCGTGCCGCTGGCAGCCGCCGGAGGCGCGTTGCAAAGCGAGGTGACTGAACCGGCATGGCGAGACACGAAAGTACGATTCACCGACACGCGGGCGCACGTGGTCGATTCCCACGTGGTGGCTGATGCGGGAAAATACGGCGGCGTTGGCCGATTCGTAACAGTAGGGAACATGGCGTGGTACAGTGTATTGTGGGGGAAGGTGTTTGTCTGCAGCTTGCGTAGTGTAACTGCGTCGGTCCTGGAGAGAGTATGGTGAGGAGGTGGGTATTTCTATCGTTGTAGCCTATAGTGGGTGAGGATAGCGGTGTATGTGAGGAGAGGCGTGGACAGGGTTGGGGGCGGGGCGAAGGGGAGGGAGTTATTAGGGCAGTCGGCAACGGCCCGGAGTACATGTTCGCGGGCTGCGGCATGAGCCGCTTCATTGCCTTCTAATCCCATGTGACCTGGAGTCCATACGATATGTGCGAGGGGCAGATGGAGATTCTGACGTAAAATTCGCAGGGCTTGATGAGAGATGCGGCCGGTGAGGTAGTTGCGGCAGGCTGATTGGGAGTCTGTTAGGATCGTGATATAATCTTCTGTGGTTTGTAACGCGAGGGCAATGGCGACTTCTTCCGTTGTGGTGGGCTGTGAGGTGCGAATCGTAACGGCGGTGAGTTCTTGTCCCTGGTGATTGGTGACGCTGGAAACAAAAGCTTGGGGATTGTATGCCGTAGCATCTTCGTACCGAGTGGTAGTTTGTTGGGCGTATGCAGTCGAATGGTGGTGAGCTCTGGCTTGACGGCGGGCGGTGTGGTACTCTGGATGCATATTGCGTGGTATGGGGGCGATGCGCAATTGCTGGCGGATTGAGAGAGGGATTCGTTCCTTTTGGTCACGGCGAGCTTGAGCTGAGTAGCCGAGTGTGGTGAGTAGGTTCCGGCCAGTGGGTGTAAGGGTGAGCCGACGTAGTTGCGTGGCTTTGTGGGCTTCGATAAGTTCTTGCCATGTGTTGTGGAGGCCCAGTTGGAGTAATTTCTTGGTTGCTGTAGTAGAAGGAAGGCCGAGTGCTGTCTTGTAAGTTTGTCGGATTAGAATGTCGAGCTTCTTGATTTCGGCAGTTTTGAGGAGTAGGTATGGCGTGCCGTACGTGATGCGACTTGTTAGTAGTGCTTGGACGAGTCTCGTGGTGTCATGTTCTTTAAGGCCGTGTCGTCTTCGTGCTACTCGATGTAGGAGGTGTGTTAGCTGGGTCACTGTGCGCTATAATGGTAGGATTGTTTGTGACCCGGAACCGTCGTGTGGGATATTGAGACCTAATATGCGAAGTTGAGAAGCATGGGAGATTGCTGTCCGTTCAAGGTAACTATCGGTAGAGGAATTTTGTCCTTGACGCGATGAGAGGTCTGTTTTGTGAGAGTCAGAATCGATGATTTTTCGGGTGCACATGTCAGACATCTTTGTTGCATGTAGTCTTGAATGATGTGGACAGCTTGCTGTAAGGTGTCTTGTTTTTCTCAAATAGAGCCAGTGGAGGTCCAGAGTGTCAGATCATCCGCAAGGATGGCGTGTTTGAGGTGCGGAAGGGCTTGCAGCAGCGGAGGTAGGTCTTCCATTGCTAGGTTAAATAGAGGAGGGGAAATTACGGATCCTTGGGACGTACCTTGTGGTCGTGTAGGAAAAGGGGCAGTGCGTAGGTGGCTTAACCCCACTGTGGCTGTACGATTTGTCACGAATGCTTTAACGTAGTTGTATGTATGTTGTCCGCAGTTTGTCGAATTTAATCCGGCGAGTATGGCTTCATGGGACACATTGTCAAATGCGCCTTTAATATCAAGTGCCAGGATAGTATAGCGATTGGGAGAAGTAAGGTGGTCGAGGAGGTCTTCTTTTAGGTATAAGAGTATGTCTTGCATTGTGAGGTGGGGACGGAGGCCAAACATGGTGTTGGGGAAGTGGTGATCATCTTCTAGGTATCCAGAGATGCGGTTGTGAACGAGGTGTTCAAAGAGCTTTCCCAGGCAGGAGGTCAGGGAGATGGGGCGGAGATTGTCCAACTTGAGGGGTTTGTTGGGCTTAGGTATAAGGGTGATGTCTGCATGTTTCCATTCTGGTGGGATAGTGCCTTGCGCCCATTGTTCATTGAGATAGTCCAGAAGGTGATCAAGGCTAGCATGGTCCAGGTTTCTGAGGAGCTTATTTGGTATCTTGTCTTTGCCAGGTGTTGTATTGCGTGTAAGTTTGTGAAGGACGAAAGTAATCTTTTTGTCATAAATAAAATTTCGGTGTGCTTAGATTTGAACCGCTGACTTCTTGGTTAGAATTCAGGCATCTTACCGACTACACCATCGATTTTTTTCTTTATTATAACACCATCGCTTCATTCTCGTGAGAAGCACAAGACGAGACTGCGTGAATTTCATTGGCTGCCAAATGTGGTCACACAGTTCTAGCACATAGCCCAAAGAATGACATCCTGCTGAAGAGTCCAGCGGAGGTGCTGCTCTGGCCGTTACGGCGACCGACAGCCAAGAGATGGAACTGGAGAGCTGCCTGTCGCCTTCGGAGGAAGAGCTTGAACCTGCGGAAGAAGCCACGTCATCGTCAACGACCGATATGTCCCTCTTCAAGAGCCTCAGCTCTTCCGAGAGCAGTGACCCCGCGGAGCATGCTCAGCGCGAGCCAGGGCGTGCACTGGAGAAAACCATCGCTCTCCCTGGTTCCTCGAGCGGCTCGAGCAGCCGCCGGAAGGAACGCAGCAAGCCCAGCACGAGCGGCACGTCCTAATCACGCCTCTAAGTCGCCTGTACCTGGCCACAGTACGTCCAGTTCCAGTGATGATCCTACACCGAAGGTGAAGGACTCCCGTCTCGCCAATCCTGTCAGCCAGGTCGCCGATCTGCTGGGTAACACATCTCTCCTAGAGCGACTCGAAGCGTGCACCAAGCAAAGTCAGCCTTCTTCGGCGGACTCAGGTGATGCGGGAGGCACTGACGAGCGTCGCACTGCTGGCCCCTCCCTCGTTGTGACCGACCCTCGTTTCACCAACCCGATAAACCAGGTGCATGACTTGCTTCCTCCCCGACCCTCTCCACCGGATCGCCTAGATGCGTCCAAGCGGGCGTTGCCGTTGTGGGCAGCAGACACCGATGATGCCGACGACAACAAGAAACTGTGCGTCGAAGTCGACGTGCCGTCCGACGATAGTGAGTTTTGAGGATGGGAGGGTTAACGTGGTTTGTGCACTTATCACCTTATGCTGGTACGTTTTCTTACTTTGAATGTCCAGGGCTTTCGGGACTTGGACAAGCAGAGGGAGGTGATTCACTATGCTCGGGCGCAACACGTTGACCTTCTCTTTTTGCAGGAGTGCAATTTTCGTACTCCACGCGACGTTCTTTCTTTTCGCGAGCGCTTTGGTGTGCAAGCTTTTTTTACCTTGTCGGACAAGATGGCTTCGGGCGTAGGCGTTGTATTTCTGCGCGAGAGCTTGCGCCGCAAGGCTCATTGTACCTATGGGATCGGAGGGCGCGTGCTTGCAGTTGATTTTTTCTTGCTTGCTCGTCGCGTCCGAGCTGTTGTTGTGTACGCACCCGTGCAACATTCTGACTCTTCCTCTTTTTAAATGCAGAGCATTTCAGTAACTCACGATGTCACCCGCGTTGACGTCCTTCGTAGTCCGCACCGTCGTTGTCCGCACCCCTCCCCCTACACTATATAAAAAAAATACTATCCGGCGCCTGGTTTCGCTCCCTCGACCCCGCGGGTGGAACGCAATGTACATGGTGCTCTACCCACTGCGCCACAAAGCCGACACAGAATGGGAGGCTACGAACGCGCCTTATATCCTTGACTCATTCAAACTACGTCAAGAAGCTGCTGATACAACGCATTCACTACCACCAACTCCCCAAACACTAAACGTTAACGCAATACACCCACCCCCTATGCGACGCATTTACTCGAGTCCCCCTCGCGGGGAGATGGGCCCAATTTTTTTTCGCATCCCTCCACGCATTCCTGCTCGAACCTTACCCAACATTTTTGGTGGGTGATTTTAATTGTGTAACCGACCCTCAGCGTGATGTACGGGGACGTGGGCAAGGTCGACCCTATTGGCGGTGAGATGTTTGAGTGGCGCCACCTGGATCTGACGTCAGCTTAGGGATCCGCTCCGCTGTCGTCTGCTACACTCGCCCCGCTGCTACACCCGCGCCGCGGTCGTCCGGTTCTGACTCGCAGCAGTGCCTTTGCTAGAAATCACCCGCTTTGATGCTTTGGTGCTTTAAAAAGCGTGTTTTCAATCAGATTCTGACGGCTCTGAATAATTTCAAGCTTTGTCCCGCACAATTTTACAACACACGAGGAGAGAGAGAACGACTTTCAGAGAGCATCGCTCCAGGGGTTTATGCAGAATTTCGATTTTGGGGGGGTGTCGGTGGGATGTTTGAGGGGGGGGGGGTGTTGTATAAATCCCTAGGCAGGGTACTTGTGGTTGTGGAATCTTTTTGGGGGGGGTGTCGAAGTCCTTCTGGGGGGGGGGGGGGTGTTGGGGGGGTGTTAGGGGGGTGTGTATAAATCCCTGCATCGCTCAGACAATCGTGTGTAACTCGCCCTCGTCCTATCTGGCGTATTTGCGAGTTTCAGCGCTCAGAGCTCCTCGATAAGTATTCAAAATGCGTATGCTTCCCTTAACTATTTCTGAGATGCTCTTATGAAGGCTCAACAGTCTAATGCTACGCATCAAGCAGCGGGTCGCACAGCAGGAAATAAAACGGGTGTTTTTATTTCGTTGTTGTTAGATGAACGTTTTTTTTTTCTGTGCCCAACGCATTCATTTTTCTGCACCGTCCTAAACGTCCTAGGAGGTTTGGGGATGTTTGCGAGGCTCACAAAGTTCGTGTGAATATTCAATGCAATAAGATCTGTGCTACGGCGCAGATAACGTTGTCCACAGTACTCGAAGGCGGCTTTTGTGCACCTAATTTCTATCGAACCATCGATATCGTAAAGAACTCGATCTCAACCCGAAAAGTTATGACATGATTACGGTGTTGAAAACTTGATATACTTGCTAACTAACGCAATAACTAGTATACATGCCAATTTTCAGTATAACACAATTCGAAACCAATGAATATGTCCAGACAACTCTTCATTGTTTTCCAACCCATTTAGTCGCAAAGAACAAATCCTGGCCTACTCGGGATGACGTTCGGTGAATTGAAGAATGAATCTTACTCTCTCGTCTTGGACTGAGGAGCCTGCCCACTAACCAGCTCGATTTTACCATTAAAGTTTTCTCCTCCTCCTGGTCCTCCCCCTCTTGAGTGCAGTTTTACTATAACGCCTATCTGAATATTGGGATGATATGGCTGCGGTAAATGTACCGAAATATCCCTCCAAAATCTGAACAAACATAGCCTTACTGTATGTTTGCCTTACAGGTTACTCGTTTTGCTCAATAAGCCTGCATACTGGTTAGAAGCCTGGTATAAAACCAACACGCGCCTATACACACAGCAGGTTATTTGGAAATCAACCTACATTATTTGTGCCCCATAGTGCATGTCGGCACACTTTCATGCCGTGACAACGTAAAGTGACTTGATACAATAGTTTCGAGTGTTAGGCAAGATTGCCAAATCTGTTTTACCTTACATACGATTAGCTGGAATCGTAATGCCTTCTGCCAAAGCCGACAGCCCCGAAGGCCTGGAATTTGTTTTGGTCTTCCGTTTTCGCTGTTGTCGGTTGTCAGTCTGCGGCTGTTACCGTTGTTCGAAAGACTGTTGAACACAGAGGCTGACGGCCTAGCTCCGACTCTTCGCGCTCCGCACAGGACCAGCTTCGCAGCAATGCATGGGCGGCGCCGGCAATATTTTTTTCCGGAGCGGTATCAAAAACTATACTTAAAATCACGCCTTGAGCTAGTTTACGCTATTTTAAATCTTTTGTTACGAAAAAAAAAGTTGCGCATTCGCGAGATCTGCTGCGGACAAGCACAAAATCTCAACCGCGCGCAAAGAAACAGCATAGAGAGCGAGCCCGAGTGAAGCAGACGACAAATGCAAGAATCCCTAAGCCGACGTCACGGAGGCGCGCTCCGCAGCGCCGCCCGTGGTCGCGCTCACCGCCAATAGCGGTGCCCGGCAGTTAAAGGAGCTGATCGGTCAATTCCATCTCTCTGATGCGTGGGTGCAGCTCCACGGCGACAGGTTTGTCGCTACTTGGGAAAGGGGACAATCTGGCAGTCGGCTAGATAAGTTCTATTTCCCACCCGAGCTTAGCTGCTTCGTGGAATTTTGTGCCGTCCTCTCCTTTCCAACGGGGGCTCGTCGCGTGTCTGATCACCGGCCCGTGTTAGCGACGCTTAAACCTTGGCAACTGTGCGCCCCGCCGCCAGATGAGGCGAATGAACGAGCGTGTGCAAACCGACAGAGATAGTTTAGCAGCCCTTAATGCTTCGTTGACTGCTCTGTGCGAGTTCAGTTCTCTGCCTTGGGATGAGTTGAAGGACCACTGGCACGTGCTTTTAGTAAAGGAGGGTCGTGCGCGCATCACGGCCGCGCTTAACGACACGTTGTGGAGGCTTCGCATCGTCCAGAAAGGGGGCACCTTAACCTTCTCGATGCGGGACTATGTTAACCTCCTTAAGGTACGCTACGAGTCCCTCTTACGGCAATCATCGCAAGCGGCGAGCCGTGCGCAGACCTTGGGCAGGCCCGTCTCGGACCCCTCTGTACTAAGGCATATTAGAGCGGGCTCGCTTGACGAGGGTGGGCTAGCTACTGTTCCAGAGGTTACACTCGCTGACGGGTCGGTTAGCACGAGGGCTGAAGATATAGCCGATGTCTTCGTGGGACACTTCGCAAACCTATTCTCGACCGAGAACGCGTCTTGGGATGCAGAGGATTTTGAGGATAAGCTTAGTGCGTTTTGCGGGGTGCTTCCGTGTGTGCCAGATCACCTTGTTGATTCGCTGTGTGCTCCCGTGGATGCTGACGAGCTCGGCGAGTGTGTTAAAAAATTGAATGGTGCGTCGGCGCCTGGGCCTGACGGGATTCCTGCTGGGTTTTACAAGAGGTTTTTTCCGGCCATTCAGGGTGCGCTCCTTGACATGGTGAACGGCTTTTTTCTCCATGGAGTAAGGCCAGAATCCTTCCGTGAAGGTCGCGTAATCTTGATCGAGAAGCCAGGCGGGGATCCTACGCAGCCCCAGGCGTATCGACCGATCACACTCCTCAACACGGACTACAAGATCGTAGCATCCATTTTGGCTAGACGCACAAGTACCGTTTTGCCCGATATATAAGCCAAGTGCAAACGTGCAGCGTAGCAGGTCGCTCAATTTTCTCGGCATTGACGCGCGATTTGTTCAGTTACGCGGCAAAGATTAGCGCTTCTGGGTGCTTCATTTCTCTCGATCAAGCCAAAGCTTTCGACAGAGTGGAACACCGATACTTGCTTGGCGTTTTGCGCCATTATGGCTTTCCGCCAGAGTTTGTAGCTATGCTCGAGCTGTTGTACTCGGACGTGAGCGTTCGAATCTTTGTCAACGGGCTTTTAAGCAGTCCGTTCTCTGTCACCCGTGGGATAAGGCAGGGCTGCCCCTTGTCGCCTTTGCTTTTTGTCACTTGTCTTGACCCACTGCTCCACCGGGTTGATGCAAGCACTGCCATCCGCGGCTTTAAATTGCCAGGAATAGGCCAAGTTAAAGTGTCCGCGTATGCGGATGACGTGTCCCTGTTCATTCGGGACGAGGGCAGCTACCAGGCGTTTATGCGGCTATTTCAGGAGTACAGTGAGCTGTCCGGAGCTCGACTGAACAGTGGAAAAGTATGGCGGTGCGTTTCGGCCACGGAGCAAGATTATATAAGAGAGGAAACGCCCATTGCGGCAGGCGCAATCGAGCGACCAGAACTACGGTGACCTACGGAGCTCCGCAGCTACGGCGGCGAACAATTTGACCGCGGCACCTGGTTGAATGTATTAAAAGCAATACTGTTGTTTGCAGCATTCTTCACAAGGAGTGATAGCTATGCGCTCGAGCTGCTGCTCGACGCGAGGACGGAACGCACGTTTATCTCGGACGCAGCGCGCGCGCGCGCGTGCGCGCGTCATTGTCCCGCAACGATGCTGGCACTTTTCAGTGCACTGTCGCATAACCAATAAATTGGCCGGTGCACTGAACTCGCTTCGAGTGCATCGCATGCGAGATAAGGCCGTGCGTTTACAGGTTTTACATTTTTTTTACGTTTACAGGTTCGTATTTTGGGCTTGCTGCTCGCGCAAATTGCTTACGCATTAAAAGAAAATGCCCCTTTCATTCGCACGTACCGGCCGGATAATTTGACAGAAAATTAATCGCGAAGGCGGGATCATCAGCAAACGGAAGCGCAGAAGAGCGCACACACTCTCGCTTCGGCCACGGAATGTTTCGGCGGCCCGGCGAAACACCGACGCGATGCCGCGGCCGGGTTGCACTGGGCGAGCGCGAACAGAACGCGCGGCGGCCGTGGCGATGACCGCGCACTTCCTTCGCTTGCCGCCAGATGCCGGAAACTTGACGTTCGCCAAGTGCTTGTGACGTTATCAGGCTGCCCCAGGAAGCTCAGTTACCCCTCCTATTTTATTCTTGCTCCGTGGTTTCAGCGCATCCCTCATGAAAATGGACGTTGAGGTTTAATAGACGCCCTATTGTGTTTCTACAGAGTCAATAAAAAGTCAATTAAACCTCATCGTTTATAGACTGTGCTCGTTAAAGAGTCAACAAACTTTGTATTCCAAAACCTCAACGAACCTTTTATTGCCTTGAAGACATTGAGTTTTGATACACTTCATATTGCGTTTTTATAGAGTGAACCAAATCTCCCATCTTAAAAACTGCGGTCAAAATAAAATCAATAAACTTTTTATTACAAAAATACAACATGAAATTTATTGCCTTCACTATATTGAGTTTTAACAAACTTTGTATTACCTTTCTATAAAGTCGTTTGAACTCCGAATGTGTGGACTGTGGTCATTAGACAGGCAATAAACTTTTTATAACGAACACACAGCAAGAATCTTATTAACTTGATTATGTTGAGTTTCAATAGACTCTGTATTGCGTTTCTATAGCCCACCCACGGAGGTCTGGTAGCTTATCGGTGCATATATGTGGGGTGCTATAGCGCCGCCTGCCCCGCCTCATCAACTGAGGTCGCGCGATGGACGTCCCATCACTTCGTCTTGGGAGCACTTGGGAGCGGTGGCGCCTGGGATGGCGGACATCACCGCCGGAGAGTTCGAGCCCCAGCAAAGCTCCTCTGTTAAAACTTCCCAGAAAACCTGAGTCACAGGCAACATGATATTACGACATACTCAATAAGAGTTTTATAGAAAGGTAATAGAGATAAATTTAATAAAAACTCATCAGACATTCTGTTCATTCCTAGCTCATATGCAACAGGTTGTGATGACTGGGCACAATAAGGATTTTATAGAAATCCAATTGATATAAATTTAATAGAAACCCGTCAGAAACTGTATTCAAGGCTGACTCAAACGCAACAGGTTGATACGACCATACTCAATAAAAATTTTGAGAAAGCTAATTCAGGCAAATTTAATAAAAACTCATCAAAAATTCTATTTAAACTTTATTTACATGCAACACGATGTTACGACTATACTCAATAAGAATTTTATAAAAAATTAATTGCCATAAATTTAATACAAATCTGTCAGAAACTGTATTCAAAGCTGATTTCCACGCAACAGGCTGTTGCGACTGTACTCAGTAAGAATTGCATAGAAAACCTATTGAATATATTTTACAAAAACCCCATAAGAAACTCATAAGAAACTACATTTAGAACCGATAAGGCCTACTGACTTGGCTCTATAGACTTTAATGGAAACGGGGTGGCCAATTTGTAATGGAAACTCAATAGAAATATTCTATAGAATGTTGACAAAATTTTTATAGGATTCTTTTGAGCAATATCTATAACAAGTTCATTAAATCTTGGTAAAGATTTTTATGAGGGATTTGCGTCTGGCTTGGCGGGCGACGTAGAATGGGTGACGGGTGTTCGAGTACTTGGCGTGGTTTTCCATTCCTCGGGTGAGGTGGCGCGTAGTACGTGGAAGCGCCTCCTTGAGACTGCGGAGCAGCGTCTTGCAAGTCGTCCGTCGCGGTGGCGCTTTTTTATGTAGCACGCGTAGCAAAACCGCCACGCCATTTCACCCGACAGTTCGCCACAAAGTTTGGATCGTTCTTCTGGGCGGGCAAAACAGAAACAGTGTCAGGAGCGCTGCTGAGGCTGCCCAAGTCAATGGGTGGTTTTAGACTGCTCTGTTTGGAAACCATGTGCAGCGTGCTGGCGGTACGTGCAGTGATCGACCTAGTAGACTCAGACGAGTATCCAGGGAAGGCGCTGCTACAGTACTTTCTGGGAACTTTCCGGGCATTATTTTATGACGTGCACATCGCTGGTCCTTCTGCTGAGCAGCCGCCACCATTTTACGCGTATGTTATAAAAAATTTGCGAAATCTCCAGTCTTCCTTGCCAAGCCTAAGTTTTAGGGAAAGTACGGCAAGTGAAGTGTGCGAAAAAATGGCAATAACCCAATTAGACAACCAACAGATAGGAAGGTCACCCGGTGTCCGTTGGAATCAGCTGACTTCGGCGGCACTTCCGACTGATGTTCGGGATTTCGGGAGGTTACGTGGATGGGAAGTTCTCCCGACGTGTGACCGTCTGGCGAGATTCGGCGTTGTGCTTTCCGCACTGTGTCCACAGTGCGGCCACACTGAAACGTTAGAACATGCCTTGTTTCACTGTCGTGTAGCGGCAACGTTTTGGACTGTATTAAGCAGGTTGTTCGGACTCACACTTCGAATGAAGACTCGTTCAAATGATGTGTTGGTGAATTTTCTGATGTGCGCTGGTGCTTTCGTTTTGTGGAGAAATCGTGGTTCTGCATGTCTTCGAGCCCGGCCGCAACGGGCAATGTACCCTCTGCTGTGGCATGTCCGGTTGACAGAATCGACAGCTGGGCTAGTTGGTATCAGTCCATCCTAAACAGCGCGTAACAAAACAACGACGAGAAGGGACACAAGGCAGCGCCGTCTTGTGTCCCTTCTTCTCGTCGTTGTTTTGTTAAGCGCTGTTTAGGGTATCCGGTCGATTCTCATGAGTAATTTGGAGCATGAGTTGGCAGTTCTAGGGGAAGAAGCTTTCCTTTTGCTCCTGACAACTATATAGTGGTCAGGAGCAACATCCTGAGCGTTTCCCTAGTGCCGTACTGAGTTCAGCATAGTTTATGAACTCTTTCTTTGAACGCTGATGGACTTTGTGTGACATCATTTGCAGTAGCTTGTTGCCCACGCCAAACATTTTTGCGCAGTGTGTAGAATGACCACGTTACATGAAAACTGATTGGATAATTTTCTGTACTTAGGGCAGCGCTGTCATCACTAGTCGCTGCGTCTTGACATGTGGGTTATAATAAATTCTCTTTATCCCCTTGTAGAGCCATGGTTTCTTACATTCCCGGGGTACTGCGAGAAGCCACTAGTCCGGAGCCCGTCGTCCTCATCAAACAGCGTTTGTTTATTAGCCCGTAGTTGAAGGACAGAGAAAGAAATCGCGCATGCAGTTTGCCAACCTCTTTTTCCACTGACGTGAGCAAACGCTTATGCATCATTTTCATAACACTCAGAAGAGTTTCTTCGCGTTTTTGTATGTGCTTGGCACCGCTCGCCGTAGCGCAAAGTGGCATCTATTTCTTTTTCTTCTGTTTTGTTCAGCTTTTACTTCGCATTTCGTCTAATCTGTTTTTTTAACTCCAACAAGATGTTTTACTTCGTATTTGGTTTTTGTGTACTGGCGTGTGGCAGAGTCTTTTTTCTTGTCTTTTGCTATTATGCCCCGTTCGTGGGTGGTGCGGGTGGTGTTGCGAACAGGAGAAAACTACTCGACCAAGAAAAGCGCGGATGCCAAAGCCTCGAAAAACTGTGTAACTAGCCGAAGAGTGGTACGCAATAAAAACCTGACGTCGTGGTACCGTAGATCCACAGGTAAATGTATCCTTGTATAGCCTACAAGGCGAATTACTTTCAGTAGGAAGTGTTGTGTTTCACATAAGTGACCTGTAGTAAGTTGAGGGAGAGCGCTAGGAATATCGGAACTATTTAACCTGTGCCAAGGCGATACACTATAAGACTCGCAACACTTTTTCGTTAGCAAATTACACAGTTCCCAAGGCATCCATGAAATGCTGCGATAAGTGACAAGCAATTGGCGACGCAAAAATCTAAACGACCCGAGGTCGACTGAGGAAATGGCAGAAGTTTCGATGTAAGGTATGTGCCACTGAGAGGGCAAGAAAGAAGAAGCGCCTTTCCGCGTCTTCTAAGAAATGGGTAAGTGGATGCCGTCCCGCCATTGCTTCTCGTGGATTTTAGACTCTAAATAAACGGCATCGGTATTCACTATTCCCGCAACTCTAGCATTCATTTTCCCGCTTCTCGAGCGGAACGGGTAGTAGAAGGATCCAAATGCTGCTAGGCCAAATACCGCGCCATGGCTTATCGTGCCTCCTTCTTCGTTCAATGTTCTCCCTCTGGCTAATGTCTCTTGCGCTCCTTATCCTTAACACAACACCGCGCCCTAATCGTATATTGTGACTTGCCATCTCGGTTCCCGTGTTTTCTGAGTGTGTGCTACAAACATTTCAGGTTGAAGTGTCGATGCCTTGCTCACAGCTGCTCTAGCTCGAGGGAGAAAAACTGCGCGCATGTCACCTTTCATCGTTTAAAAAGTTCCTGCACAAGGGTCTACCCCTAAGTCAGGGAAGTCGAGGTGAAATGTAAGGACACGAAGCTTTTTGATAGAGTATATTGGAAGTTTGTAACCGTCACAAATCATGAAACATATTAGGTCAATATCTATGCGCATTGTGCACGCAGAACGCTTTAGGGAAATTGCGTATGGATAGTTTCTACGAAAGCCTGCGTATTTGCTTCATTCTGCGAATGTTCACGTTCTCCACATGCAAAAATAATTTTTAAGTTAAACTTGCAGCTAAAATTGAGTGCACCGAAAAAATAAGATTTGAAGCTTGTATAAAGAAGGATTAATGATACAGTCCACTTTGGTAGTCTGTATTATTGAAGAAGGTTGGGTGGTGGCATCCTTTACAGGAATGGCCTTATTTGTTCAATTATGTTATCCCTGACCACTTTCTCTGCCATGAAGTACAATGCAGTAAGAATCGACGTTTACACCAACAGCGGTCACAGTAATGGTGAGACTTGTACCGGCTG
This sequence comes from Haemaphysalis longicornis, assembly GCF_048455015.1. NCBI lineage: Eukaryota > Metazoa > Arthropoda > Arachnida > Ixodida > Ixodidae > Haemaphysalis > Haemaphysalis longicornis. The sequence goes on from NW_027526385.1 coordinate 4,159,657, forward strand.
CAGGAGCTGACCTCCTGAACCACTGCGTTTAGCACACATTTAAACCGGGTACTGCTTTTTTACCATGAAATTTGTGTTGCCAAAAATATGTATCGATTTGACTAAAATTTTGCTCCTGCTTTTCTTTTCATACAAGCTGAACTCAGCCCCGCATCCTTTAGTAAGTATGTTGCTGAACACCACAGCATTTTTTGAAGAAAGCTGCTTGAGCTTCGCTCGGTATATAATACACGTAGACGGGAATAAATCAATTTTAAAGCTTCCAACCTGAGCAACGCTCGGAAGCAACAAACGATGATTGATATTTAAAGGTTTTAAAACAAAAAAAGAAATTTTCTCCTAATAAATATGCACAAGTTTTGGTTTGTTTAACCCAGATACTAACCCCCGTCACGAAATTCTATACGTGAATTCTTACTACTTTCTACTTCAACGAACATTCCAGTTGCTTGCTACCGTGCGCATGACTGCGACAACTTCTTCAAAGACGATCTCTACTCCGTCCTCCTACAATGCTGGCCATCCTTCATCCCCTGCTCAAGTGTTGTCTGGCGTCCCACAAGGCTCAGTTCTTGGTCCGCTACTATTTTCAATCTATAGCAACGACATTTCATCTGGCATTTCTTGAAATATCCGCCTCATCGCCGATGATTGCGTTTTTTATCGCCGAATAAGTAACAACCTAGACTAAATTCTACTATAAACAGATTTAAAATGATAGAAAACTGGTGCATTCTTCGGCTAACGACACTCAACTTACCCAAGTGTGAATTCATGTACATAACACATAAACGTTCCGAAGTTAATTACGCATGCACGGTAATGTCAACTTGCCTTTCACTAGTAGAATCATACCGATACCTGGGAATTCTGTTAACCGCAAACCTAACCTGGTCCGAACACATACTAAAACTCGCTGCGGAAGCATCTAAAGCGCTTAGTACATTAGAAGAAACCTTTCATTATCACCCCCAACCATACGCAAAATGGCATACGAGACCTTCATCCGAACAAAGCTAGAATACGCATCCGCTATTTGGAACCCTCGATGGAGGCGAAAAGCAAAAACGCCCGTGTGTGCACAAGATTTCGGCGCAAGTTAAAGATCCCCAGGTGGTCAGAACTAAACCGGAGCCCTCCACTACGGCGCGCCTCATCGCCTGCGTTGCGTCGGCGCGTTAAACACTACGATCAATCAATTTGGAACCCTCATCAGTCGTACCTAATCAATGCCATTGAATCAGTCCAGAACCGCGCGGCTCGCTTCATCACTTCTAAATATGATTGGCATCTCAACGACATAAAAGCATCCCTCTCCATCCCCTCCCTGACAACGAGACGTGAAATTGGACAGATATGCCTCTTACACAAACTGTATTATCGCTTTCACCATCTCCGCACTTCCCTCCTGCTCACACTATCCCGTTACTCACGCCATCTGTTCAATTCCATGAGCATCCAACGATTGCATGGTTCATCTAACCCATTCAATAGGTCATTCCTACCACGTGACATCGAAGAATAGAACAAGCTGCCAGACTCTGTTGTCCGTGAACGCAATCCGGCCAAATTCAAAGAATTATTGTTATCTCACCTTAGCCTTTAATTTCATACAATCCCCACGTCTTGCCCCTGCTGCCTTTTCTATTTTATTATTAATTTTGTTGTATAAATTTTCGAATTAATTAATTTTGGTGCAGAAATTTTCTAATGAACCATGTATCGAAGCGTATTTTTCTTGTGCCACATATGCACTACGACGACTAGCCCCCCCTCTTATGTAATAACCCTCTGGGGTCTTTAAGGGTTTAATAAATGATGATGATTATGATGATTATGATGATACTGTTAACCGGTCTATTTCTTCATATCTGCGGGACCCAGACTTACACAAGTTCTATCATCGTCTTATTCATACATTTATGTACAGGCGCAAAACTCACCAAGGAATTGAATGTGCGACTTCTTCGAAACACGTACCGTTATTCACTATCTCTTTCTTTTGAATTACCCAACTGCTATCGAATTAAGTTTAGGTTAAAACTGCTGGTTACTTAAGGAGAGCGGTCGCTGGCTATAGGGACCGTGCGATAGGGACCGTGCGACCTTCCGATACTACACGGTGGGATCCCGAGCAGACAGCCCTGAGGTAGCTACGCAGGCGCGGCGACTTCGTGATGTCGCATACGAACTGTTGCGCCGTGAACTGTGCTAATTCTTAGGCTAATTGCCCGCCGGGAACGAAGTTTTTTCGGTTTTCGACACGGCCGCATGCCTTGAGGACCAGCGAACGCAATGGATACGCTGCGTGCGCCGTGTGAAGTAAGTGGTTGTTGACATTTTCGTCCTGATATGTCCGTGTGCTGAACACGACGGTAAATTGCTTTTTTTTACATAGTACCGATGGGTCCGAATGGCAGCCGTCAAAAAGGGCAAGAATATGCAGTGCCCACTTCGTTGGCGGTAAACCATCGATATATACAGGATCGCCAGCATATGTTCCCACGATCTTCCCGCAGACCTACCGCAAAAGGACTACGATAGCTGGAGACAGTGGCTCCCGTTATGAAAAGTCAGTCTGTTTCCTCTATTACTTCTTATCGGCTGATAATTTTGGTGTCTGGGAATCTCGTGAGCGATTCCTAGTTGATAGAAAAGCGTGCATTTGGTTGACAACTGCAAGCGTCAATGTCGGCTCCTTTTGCGTGTCGGTAAATCAGTACTCGGGGAGGCTTTCCCCCCCTCGAATCGTCGCGGTTTTTATCACTCGCTGCAACCCACCGTATTCACTGATTAGGTACGTGTACAGACCGACGTTTACTAGCGACAGCGCACTCCAAATCAAGTCACCGCTGTCAATGATTTATGTAAAAGAAAAATGAGCGTCCGAGTATTCGTCAGCTGTTGTGCGTTTTGTGATCCCTGTTTGTTTCGTTCTTGTGCAGTGCGCTGCACGAAGAACAAGCACAGCCCTACCGCACACACCTGAACAATGACACGAACGGCAGAAACAAATGTTACGTTCGTTTTTTAGTTTTTTTTCGCCCGCGGTGAGCTGTTACATCTCGGTTATGAGGCTTCCGTAGTGGAGGGCTCCGGGCTAATTTTGACCACGGGCTTTTAATGTGCGCCGAAATCTCGACACACATTCGTTCCCGTTTTTCGCCTTCATTTCAAAAGAGCTCAGCAGCACAACGCCTTAGCCACTAAGCCACCACGGTGGATCGTTTCTTAGTTCACTGCGCACGCGACAGGCATACCAATGAATTGAAATTTCGCTATCCGCAACCCATATTACCGTCTTCAACACCCGGGGTTGTGCACATGCTGTTTTTTTTTGCAGCTCCCTCATTAATGCTACTTTTTAACACTCAAACCAAGCACAACAACAGAAGACTGTGGCTTTGGTCTAATATGTTTCTCTTATTTTGTTTTGTGCCAATGTTTCCATTTCACACACCATGACCCAACCATGATGAGAAATAAAACGCTACATATATGCCGTGGTGAGTTGCTGAGGAATTCTGAGTGATGTGAAGAAAACGTAGATACAACCTGTCATTTCTGAGCAGTTTCATTTGCTGAGGCCCATAAAATCCATTGTTTCGACCTGGCATTGCGATGCACTGGCGAAAAGATGGTGTGGTAACGAAGTTTTTCTTTTTTAACCAAGGTGGAGAAAATGCCCGCATGGTGCAGCTTTTTTCGAAGAGAGTAGGAGCAGTCAAGTTGACGAAGAGGAGTCACAACCCCAGCCGGAATCGTCACCTCCTGAAGACGAGTCCAACTCACAGGAGGAATTATCTGAGGATGACACGCATGCTGTAGAAGTTCAGGAGGTAAGAAGTTCCTCATTGATACGCATATATTTGTTTCAACTATCCCTACTTAAAGCACAATTAATGTCATATTCAGACCAGTTTGACTCGGATATTGGTCACAACGTATGTAGCACGCATGGTAGCTGTGTTCACCAATTTTAAGTTTTGTGACACATTAAATCACAATGAAATGCAACTCAGAAAAAGTATGCAGGTGTGGATTATTTTAGTTTTTTTTGTCGCACCAAAGTACTGAAATACTTTGTCAGGTGACACTGTAGCTTGCATAACTGCAACCACAAAAATTATCCAGGTTGACAGCATGTTGTCTTTTTTACCCAGAGATTGCAACATGATTTGGTTAAATATTTGCGTCTTCATAGGGACGTGCCCCAACTAGCATACGTCGACGCACAATATAATTACCATAAAGGATAAAAAGGTAATCAACAGAACTGTGTATGGGAAACAATATATTACATCATGATAGTTTTCACGATACAAACATGGTGACCACCTATTTTTTGAAAAGCATTAAACTGGTACAGTTTTAGTTTGATGCATCGTTTAATTTAAATGCTGACAAGGTTTTTTTTCTGTGACACTTCTTGGTGCATTACAGGTAACACACATTAATCACTGCATTAGACCTCTTAGATTTCGTTAAATGTACCCCCAAAAGTAAATTACCAAGATTAAAACTGCAGCTTTTAGGCCCTGATGAGAGCTTTAGGTTTGGTCGAGTAAACAACGAATTTCGTTCTGCTGAGGCGGAGTTGAATTGACAGTATTAGAAATGTCATAAAAACTGCTCCACACACAAAATTACACACGATAACAGTGGTTTCGTTCTTTTTAATTTTTTTCCCAGGCTTCAACTCAGACTGATGCAGGTGCCTGCAGTGCAGATGCATCCTGTATTGTTCTCAACTGCACACTCCAGGCAAATGGTTCCGTGTTTGAGGCTGCTGTTCAGTGCAGCCATGTCCCTGTGCCACCCAAAAAAAAACTTGTGACTAAGCCACTGGGACCATCAACACGGAGCAGTTCCAGCCCAGGGGTTTTCAAGGATACGAGTCTTTTTGTACTGAACTTATATAGTCCTCTAAGCCGCAAGAAAGAGGACTTCGATTACCTATTCGCTACAAACCTGACACCCGTGAAGAGAAACGGAGTGGTCATCCTGGGAGATTTTAATGCGCCACAACCGGCCTGGGGATACGGCAAAGCAACCGCAAAAGGAAATAAGCTATGGGAACTCATCCACCAACAAGGCCTGACACTTTACACGGATCCTAACCATCCAACAAGAATTGGTAACGGCATAACACGAGACATCTGTCCCGACCTGACGATGGCGAAAAACGTATTAAGAGCAGAACGGCACAACTCTGAAGAGACACTTGAGAGCGATCATTGTATTCTAGTCACCACACCACAGTCCCTCTCATTGCAAGGACCATCCCGTAAAGAAAACCCGCCTCGTCAACTGGGATGCATTTCGAAAGCAGAGAGAAACAATGCCTCTTCAGAGATTACCAACATAGAAGAGTGGATTCGGGATCTGCAGGAAGACGTATCCAGCCAATCCAAGGAGCCGACTTTATCGGAAGTAAAAGCAGCCTTCGACCCTCATTTACTTCACCCCTGTCAAGCCCGAAGAAGTATGCTCATGAGACGGCGCCGACACAAAATGAATAGGAGACTCAAAATTCGAATAGCAAAAATTACGGAAGGAGCCGCCAAGTACGCAGCGGAACTCATGCGGCCAAACTGGAACGAACTCTGCAACAAACTCCAAGGCACGTTAGGTAGTGCAAAAACCTGGGCGCTATTGAGAAATTTCCTGGACCCTACAAAAAGCCAATCAGCTACGCAAAACACCATCAAGAAAATCATGCACCAACACCCAAGAACCAACCAAGACATCCTTGATGCTACGGGACAAATATATAGGGCAACAGCAACCGTCGGACAAGCCAGTGGAGTACAGAGGCGACCCCAACGAAGACCTGGACAGACCAATCACCCTCTCTGAAGTCAAGCAGGCGGTTCAGGCCCTCACGAGTAACACCACACCGGGAGCAGATAAGGTCACGAACCGCATACTCCGAAACTTGGACGATCTCCATACAGGCCCTTACAACTTATTTCAACCACCACTGAGAAGAAGGCACACTGCCAAGAGAATAGACTTACGCTGATATCGTCCTGATTCCCAAGCCAGGCAAGCCACCCAAGCTGGAAAACCCGCGGCCTATTTCCCTAACCTCTTGCATAGGCCAACAGTTCGAGCCCGTTGTCCTAAACAGACTTCAGCCTTACATAGAAAAAAATAACTTTTTGCAACCAACAATGTCTGATTTTCGTCCTCACCTTAGCTCCCATTCTCCTCCAACTCCACGAAGAAATTACGCAGCAGATGTCTCCCTACAGCACCAAAGCCATCCTGGCATTAGACCTCAAGGCTGCATTTGATAACGTCAGCCACAAAACCATACTCAGAAACCTCAGCGATATAAACTGCGGGCAACGTACTTTCGCGTACATCAGCGCCTTCCTCCGCAACCGTACCGCCACGGTCGGCATAGGGGACCTCAGAACCCCCCCTCTTTCTACTCCAAACAAAGGAACCCCGCAAGGAGCTGTATTGTCCCCAACACTCTTTAACATAGCGATGATGAAAATTCCCGCTCAACTCGCGGTGATAGACGGCGTGCACCATGCTATCTACGCCGACGACGTCACCATATGGGCAAACACCGGCTCGGACGGCGAGATACAGGAAGCCCTGCAGTGTGCGGCCGACATTATCCAACAGTGCGCGCGCAAAAGTGGTCTTGAATGTGCGCCGGAAAAGTCGGAGCTACTCTTGATGAAGAAAAAATGCGGAAAAAGTCCATACGACCCATCTCAAACCTCCCTCACATTGGACAATCAAGATATTCCACAAGTACAGACTATTAGAATCCTCGGACCCTACCTTCAACAAGATGGCGGTGGATCGCACGCACTTCAATGACTCAAGCACACCACAAATCAAGTCATCCGCATCATGAGCCGAATCGCAAACAGGCGCCATTGCCTTAAAGAAGAAGATACCACCCATCTAGTACAAGCACTCGTCATCAGCCGGGTAACTTACACCGTACCCTACATCACACTCAACAGGCGTCAACAGGCGCAATTAGAATACCTCGTCCAGCAAGCCTACAAGAGAGCCCTAAATCTCCCACCCACCACCTCGACGAAGAAGCTACTGGCTCTCAGCGTTCACAACACGGCAGAAGAACACGTTGCTGCACACTTCGTCAGCCAACGAGAAAGACTCCAGCTGACCGCGAAGGGCAGGCAGGTTCTCGAACGCTTAGGGTATCCAACACAAAATACAGGCCATAACCACACGATGACACTCCCATACATGTATCGCGACAAAATTCATGCAGGTCCTATACCTAAAACATGCATCGTGAATACAACCAGGGGAGACGAGAAGCCCGCGCCCGTGCTCTCCAAATCAAATTTCAAAAATCCAAAGACGTTCGGTACACCGACGCAGCCAGCTACCCAGGGAGGCCCGCTATGGTCATCAGCGTTATTAGAGAGTTTTAGTAGTCCGTATGCTCCGGCCGTTCCGTTCGTTACGTTGCTACCGGGTTTACCGGGACCCGACTGCGCATGCGCGCGCACGTACCGGGTTCTTTCCGTGTAATCAGACGGAAAACGTGTTTTAGCACTCCGTAGCGTCGTACCGTTCGTTCCGTGTGACGGCTGATTAGTCGAGTTGTTGAAAAAATCCACACGCTAAAAATACGTAAATAAACAACGCAGTTTCCCCTAAAGCATTGCAAATCTAAAATAAATCGCGCTCGGCCGGACGCATTGTGAGGCAGGGGCTGCGGCGGCGGCGACGGCACCAGAGCGAGCGCAGGTGACGACATGGTCGCGCGCCGTTCACGTGGAGGAATGGCCTTGGCCTTGCCCGATTAAAGCGCTAGACACATGTACGATTGGTACACGCGATTCGTATGCGACTGATCGTTACGACTGTCACCACGACTAGTCGTACGCGTGAATTTGAGACACATGACCCGATGCGGGTGTGCTATGCCTCGTCGGCGCCGCTCCGCCCACTGTCGCACCTGCCAGATCGGCACACTCAGCGGCTCGAACCGGCGCAGACCACGGTAGCAACCGCTTGTCGCTGCTCTTTTGAATCAATCTGATCGCTAAAACGAAGTTCCACCTGCAAGAAAGTAGGTGTTAGTGTGGTGAAAAATTGTGCCAGGGATTGTTCTCAGGGCTTATTTTAAAAGCGGCGATCAGATATCTGCCGCGATGCAAACCTATGCTGCCCGGCCGTGGATACCGCGGCACGCGGTGCGCCGAGCGGCCGAGAGATGGCGATACCTGCGCGGAAGCATCGAAACCCAAAATATAGCCGGTTGTGCATCGAAACAGGCTACGCAGATGTCTCGGTCACCGATCGCTCAAACGGCAGTTGTAGCTCAAATAAAGTTTCACATGCGAGAAAAGGATGATAGTGTGGTGAAAAGTTGTGTTACGGATTGTAATTCGCAGTTGCACAGATAGCGGCGATCAAATATTCGCCAGGACCCTAAGCCTAAAGTTCCCAACACCCGCCAAGCCAACCAGAGCAACGCAAGCCGGTTGCGGGCTCCGGAAACGGTAACACGGAAGCAGAGCGCCGGGAGAGACGCCGGCCGCGTACGGAACAAATGGCGCATGCGGAGTCGGGTCCCGGTAAACCCGGTAGCAACGTAACGAACGGAACGGCCGGAGCATACGGACTGCTAAAACTCTCTATTGATGAGGACATGCGAGAATGAACGACCGCCACAGTAAGTACACCACGCCCTTTAGAAGCAGAGGAAACGGCAATAAAACTACCCATCACGTCAGCCCTGCGAGCCAAACACTTAACAGTAGTATCCGACTCACAAGCAGCCTGTCGCAGCTTTAGCAAAGGCCAAATATCTAAAATCGCCCACCAAATACTGACCAAACATTCGCCCAGTCAACTCCCCACCCCTTCAGTAATCTGGACACCAGGACACAGCACCCTGGACGGGAACGAACGAGCGCATGCATCAGCCCGAGCTATGATTATCCGGTCCCTGCCACCTCAGGGCGACCAGTCCACAGTTCCAGCGCCAATCCCTTTGACATATCATGATATTCTGCAACATTAGCGTTTAAGTCGTCGCTCTCTTCCTCCGCCGCCCAAACACCTAACCAAAGAGGAGACAGTAGAATGGCGCCTGCTGCAGACGAATACGTACCCACATCCCAGCCTCCTCCACTCGATGCACCCTGCAGTCCATCCGTCAAATCAATGCCCACTATGCGAGCGAGAAAAAGCTACTCTTTACCACGACACATGGGCCTGTCCCGCAACTGAGATAGTGCCCGTGAATGACAATCCAACGACTGAACAGTGGGAAGCGGAGCTGTCCAGCTCGACCCTGGAAGATCAGCGCAGACTGGTCGAGAGGGCCCGGGCGACAGCCAAAGCTGGCTATAGAATGAGAGCTCCTCTCACTTGGGAAGACGAAGATATATTTTTTGCCACCAATAAAGTTTTTCCTCCTCCTCCTCCATCCGACGACGCGGACTGACTGAGAAGCTTCTGCGACGGTATTTCGGACCCTACCGGATTCTACGACGTGTTGGCCAACTTCCAGGGGATCCCGATGGTGATTCCGGAACATCACGACGACGCACGCGGCCCGAAGTAGTCCACGTGGTTCGCTTGAAACCTTACTATGCAAGATGACGGACATTTTTGTTGTTTGCTCGGATTGTCCTTTGTTTTAGCATTGGGTAGATGCACTCTTAGAGAGGGGGCGTAATGCCACGAACCATGTATGGGTTTGTTTATTTATTGTTTGTTTTTACTGCCCGGCCACGCCCGGCTCTGTTATCTGTGTCCCAAGCGAAGCGTGTCTTCCTTTCTTTATTTTTATGCCGCACGGGCAATCAGATAAGCAGACTGTTCTGCCCTAACGTCACTAGCCCAGAATACTACAATGTTGTGGATGTAAATCGACGGTTCCAGAAACACTCGCGCATAAGGATAAAAGCCTGCAGAGCAGACGCCGCGGCATTCGAATCGTTGACGCTCGCCTTCACACATCACTTTGTTGATTGCTGCTTCGCCGCCTGTGTATTCTTTGAGTTGTTAGGGGAGCACAAGTTCGCTCCAATAAACTTGTTTTTCTTGAAGACAACTGTGTCGTCTCTGGCTTCGTGACAATATCAAGGAAGGTATAGGTGCTGCAGATTATATATTTAGCATGCGGAAAACGAGTCTGAAGGTCTAGGAGGACGGAGTAGAGGTAATCGAGGAAGGAACTGTCGCAGTCAGGCGCACGGTAGCAAGCAACTAGAAAGTTCGTTGAAGTAGGAAGTATAGTAAGAATTCACGCGTAGAATTTCGTGACGGGTGTTAGTAGGTCGGTGAAACTGTATGTGGGTGAAACTAACTAAAACTTGTCTATATTTACTAGAAGAAAATTTATCTTCTTGTTTTAAAACCTTAAAATATCAATCATTGTTTGTTGCTTACGAGTGTTACTCAGGTTGGAAGCTTCAAAATTGGTTTATTCCCGTCTACGTGTATTATATACCGAGCCAAGCTCAAGCAGCTTTCTTTAAAAAAATTCTGTGGGGTTCCGCAACATACTTAATAAAGGATGCGGGGTTCAGCTTGTATGAAAAGAAAAGCAGGAGGAAAATTTTAGTCAAATCGATACATGTTTTTGGCAAGCCAAATTGCGTGGTAAAATAGCAGTACCGGGTTCAAATGTGTGCAAAACGCAGTGGTTCAGAAGGTGAGCTCCTGCAACCGGTACAAGTCTCAACAATTACTGTGACCGCTGTTGGTGCGGTCAAGCGGAGAGAGAGAAAAAACTTTATGTGAGCACTAGTTGGACTAACGACGAGTGGTGACCAGCGCTTGGAGGGTGCCGTTGACCTGAGCTGCTCGTTCAGCAAGTCCTTGCTGGACTTGAGGGTCCGAGCTGCGTCCAGTGCTCCTCAGAAGAGATGCGAGGGAATGAGTTGTGGAGGCATTGTCAAATGATATGAGAGATTGTTTCAGGGGCTCCGCAGTCGGGGCATTGGGGAGAAGGAGATATTGAGGGATAAATTGCATGTAGTCTGGCGCGACAAGGCAGGGTATTGGTTTGGATAAGGCGCCAGTATCGTTCCTCTGCGACAGAAAGTGGCCAGTGGGTTGGGGGGAAGCGCCGGCGAGAGAGGTGGTAGTGGCAGGTAATTTTTTGGAAAGTTAACAGGCTGTCACGGGCTGATTGGGCTCCATGGGAAGGGGTGCGACTTGACCCAGCTCGGACGGTTAGCTCTTGAGCTGCAAGGTTAGCCGCTTCATTTCCTTCCAACCCCACATGGGCTGGAGTCCAAATCAGCTCCGCGTGGGAGGTGGGAGGATTTCGAAGAATCATTTTGAGTTTCGCCGTTTTCGAATCAGAGATAACAATTGTTGGGGTAGGCCGGTGAGTGAGCGCAACAGCAATGGCCGCCTCTTCCGCAGTGGCAGGGGAGCGCGCTACGATAGTTAGTCATTGATAAGGGGGTTCTTTAAGGTCGAAGAGTGCGGTGACTGCATAAGCATTGTGGTGGCGATAACTAGCTGCGTCCACATATGCGGTGGTCGGGCCCATGGGATATTTACGGGCGAGCACGCATGCACGATTTTCACGGCGTTTAGCATTGTGCTCCGGGTGCATATTACGGGGAATTGGACGAACGAGCAGGAGATTGTGTAAGTCGGGAGGAATGCGTACTCTCTCGTCAGTAAAGGTCGGTGCATGAAGCGCGAGGGAATCTAAGATGGATTTGCCTGCAGGGGTGGTAGAAAGGCGGGAAAGTTGAATCACAGAGTGGGCTTCCGTGAGCTCTTCAGCTGTGTAATACATGTCTAGGCCTTCCAGTTTGGCAGTGCAAGTGCTTTGAGGGATTAGAAGCACCGTTTTGTAGATTTTTCGGATGAGGCAATTTACTTTATACAGTTCTGTTTTAGTTGGATTTAGGTATGGGAGAGAGTATGTGATGCGACTTATTACGAAGGCATGAATTAGTCGGAGACGCTCGAATTCGATCATTTTCTTGTATCGTGCTGTTATGCGATGGATGAGGCCCCTAGTTTGATTGACATGAGAGGTGAGCTAGGAGATGTATCGGGTGTTGGCTCTGTTGTGTTGTATGATCAAGCCCAGTACTTTAAGTATAGAGACACTTGGCACGGAATTATTCTGTATTTTTATCGCTATGTCCGGAGTGTAGCGTGACCGGCGAGGAGCAGCGAGGGATGACTCATGAGCTCCGACATAGTAGAGGAGCACTCAAGACCGACGAGTTCCGCTTCCGCGACTACGACGTCTGTGCCTGCCTGAAACGCCTCCTCAATTTGTGCATCACTACCTCCGGCGCACCAGAGAGTGATGTCATCGGCATACAAACTATGTTTAAGGTGTGGGATTTGAGCTAAGCGTTTAGGGAGATTAAGAAGAGCCAGATTAAAAAGGAGGGGAGAGAGGAATGCTCCTTGAGGGGTACCAACTGAGGGCATGTGAATAGTGCCGGATTATAGGTCACCGACGTGTATTACAGCAGTACGATCAGTGAGAATCTCTTTAATGTAAGTGTAAACTGACTGCCTGGGGTGAGTCATTGCCAGATTTTGTAGGATAGCTTTGTGTGAGACTCTATCGAAGGCTTTAGTGAGGTCTAAGGATAGAATAGCAGCCGTATTTAGCTTAGATGGAGGGATGATGATCTCATGGTGCAGTTGGAGGAGGAGATTCTGGGTCGAGAGACCCTGCCTGAAGCCTAGCATTGTGTGGGGAAGTGCATTGGCCTGGGTGAGATGTTGAACTAGGCGGGTATGAATTAGGTGTTCAAGAGCTTTCTCTACGCTGGAAGTTAGAGATATGGGCCAGAGATATTCCAGTTTCAATGATTTTCCAGGTTTCGGTATCAAGGTTATCTTAGCGTGTTTCCATAACGATGGCAGAGTTCCTGTAGTCCAAAAGTGATTGTAAAACTGTTTAAGGATGGAGATGGGGTTGTCGTCCAAGTTTCGGAGGAGTTTATTGGTGATACCGTCTTGCCCAGGCGCCGAGCCAGGCTGGATCTTCATGAGTGCTGCTCTAACTTCCGTTTCTGAGATTTCCCTGTCCAAATCCGGATTACTATTGCCTGCGTATGCCGGAAGCTCTATGGTGTTCCCTTGGGCTATGTAAAGTGTACGAAGCCGTTCGAGGAGTTGTGTGTCATCACTGTGGAATTGTTGAATGATTTTCATAAGCCGTTTTATTAGCAGCTGTGCGCGAGTGACTGGGATCCAGCATGTGTTTAAAGGAGGGCCCAAGTACGCCTCATACTGAGGTTTCCTTTCATATCTTCACACGCTTTGCCCCACTGTGCTCGGTCGAGCTCAGAAGTATAAGATTCTGTCATCGTATGGCTAACCTTACTTTCAGGCGTTTATTGTGTTTATGCTTGCGCCATCTACGCTGTATACTGCGATATGCCTCCCAAAGATGATGCAGGTGGGAGTCTACTGTTTCCGCAGGTATTTCAGGGTCCACGGGATGGCCGTGAGCGCGTTTGTAATCGATAATTTGATTGACCCATGACTTATACGTGTCAGAAGTAACCTAGTTTGGCTCCGATAACTGCACCGCACAGGTTTTCCTAAAGGCGTCCCAATCTGTAAGGAATCGTTGGCGGGGACGGCGGGCAATTTCAGATTGGAGCCGTAGATCGAGCTGTACTATGAAATGGCCGCTTGCGAGGGTATGTGGTGTGCAGAGCCACTTAGCGTCTTTGATTCCGCGCGAGAAGGAAAGATCTGGGGAGGTATCTTTTTGCACGCTGTTGCCTATTCTTGTAGGGATAGAGTGATCGGACTCTGAGCTCCCATAGGGGACGACCCTTGCGATGGTGTGTGTGTAACCCCAGGCCGTGTGTGGGGCATTGAAATCGCCAATTTGAGTAAAGGATGAAGTTGTGAAGCCTGAATAGCAAGATGGAACAGTTGCTTGAATATGTGCGAGTGCGCATGGAAGGTACTATATACGTTGAGTATATACAATCGGGAGGCTTTCCTTTTGGTGGGGTAAACGACAACCATATCATGTGGGATATCAATACTGTCAAATTGCAAACGTTCCCCGGGAATGTTACGTTGGACCAATACCGCATGTGTATGGGTTATCCTTGGATTGCAAGACCTGACAGCCCGTCAACTTGACGTTCGGTCCGGGTTCTTGTAATGTTATCGCAAGAGGAGCTTTTGGTTCTGTGGAAAGAAGTAACTGCAGGTTAGAGCGCTTGCGGGTAAAGCCTCTGCAATTCCACTGCCAAACAGAAAACGTGGCTTCCGGCTTATTCATTGTTAAATTCACTAGATGGGAGGGGGTATTTCGCGGCAAATTTCGGTCGCTGGCAGGGGCGACAATTCCCCGAATGCAATTATGTATATCGGCCCGAAGCAATTCAATTGTTGTCTGCATGGCTGCCTAGTTGGCCAAGAGTATTTGGTGGAGTTGTAAATATTCCTCCTTCTGCTGCGCGAGAGCTGCTTGGCAGCAGCCTCGATCCCAGCGAGACGATCGCCTGATGTGGAGGTTGTGTCGGAGAAAATGGGGTTAGTCGTGGCTTTTCGCTTTACAGGGGGTGGTGTGGAAATATCCTTCGAGGCCTGAGTTGGCGGCTCCGATTGAATGGGGGAATATCAGGACGAGCGTGTAGTTGTTGTCTTAAGAGACTATTTTTGCGCTGTAAGGCTGCACTTTCTTGTTTCAGAGTGAGGATTTCTGTCCTGATAGCTTGAAATTCTTTAAGAATTTCAGTTTGCGTATCAGGGGAAGATGAGACACCGGGAGCAATGATGATGATAGAGCACTGGGAGGCGAGCGCTGGCAGCTCACCCTTGTTTTGAGGGTGCCGGATGGTGGGAGCTGTGAGGCATCGGGGTGACATAGGTGACCTGGTCGTCCATCGGGAAGAGTTTCGAATGTCTTGCCAGGTTGCCGCGGAGGAAAGTCCGTGGCACGAAGAGTCCCCGCAGAAGCTGCAGCCTTTGCGTACGAAACAGCAGGTCGGCGTGGTTGGTAGCGCTTGGGACACGCTGCCATCCCAGTAGCATGGGGGCCT
Organism: Haemaphysalis longicornis; assembly: GCF_048455015.1. NCBI lineage: Eukaryota > Metazoa > Arthropoda > Arachnida > Ixodida > Ixodidae > Haemaphysalis > Haemaphysalis longicornis. The sequence continues at coordinate 4,174,680 of NW_027526385.1, forward strand.
TCACAAACGATGCATTTCGGAGTACACGAATGATTTTCTGTGGCGTTTATCAGTCCGCAGCTTGGCACCGAGAGGGAGCTTGTCCGGTTGGGCAGACGTCGCGTCGGTGTCCTGGCCGCCAGCGTAAAGTGCACGCTTCAGGTTTCTTGCGAAAACGCTTGCAGCGGTACGTTGCGGCGCGATACCGAACCCAGTAAGGGACGGTAGTCCCATCGAATAGAATTTGGACAGTGTTAGAATCATTCAGCCGCTTGGCCTCGAGCACCCCAAGTGCAGGGTTGAAGTGGGAGATGCTGTGGAGGATTTGGTCTGGTGTTTCGTCAGCTGGGATATTACAAATGACGCCCGTCGCTGTATTAGATGGAGCGGGTCCGTGCGTGGATAACGGGTATTGCTTGCCATTCAAGGCTAGCGCCTCCAGCTTCGCATAATTGTGAGCTCGCCTTTCGTCGGGGGTGCTAGCAATAAAAAATTCGCCCTCGCGTGAATGAAAATTTGATCGCCGTCATAGTCCCGCTTGCTCTTGCACGGTGTCAGCAAGGGTAGCCAGGGAAACCTGTGTGAGGGCCAGGCCGCCACCAGGCCGAAGGATGATTTTGATGTCGTCCTCCAGTAAAGGGAGGACCGGGGGAATCGGTCGAGCCACCTGACGGCGGCGTCGGCTTGAAGAGGAATTAGGTGCGATGGCGGAATTTCCCTGGAGCGATTGTCCCCGAAGGGCTTGTTGGCAGCGACGAGTGGTCACTCACGAGGGGTGGTTGAGGTCATCTGGAACGATATCATCTCCTTCGACAGTAACTTCCATCATGGTGTTGCCGAGGCGCTGATCCGCGGCTCGGCCGGCGCGCTCGAGCAGCGTAGTCAAAGGTGACGGCATGTGTTATGGAATGCTGCCGGCGGCCGGCGGTTGCGGCGCGGGGCGAGGCCGATGCTGTTCCTCGCTGTGGCGTTAGGGTTAGCTTCCGTAGAGGGCAGTTTGACTCGCCTGTTGGGTCGTTCTTGACGACAGTGGTGCCAGGAGAGTCCTTACATCATGCCGGATCGATTCGTGTGGAAAGCAGGGGTCAGGCACTGCTGGTCCGCGGGCGGCGGAGCAAGATGCGGGAGCGAAGGCAAGCCTGTGGGGCTATGTCGGCCCCCTAGCGGAGCACCGGGCCATAGGTAGGTGCACTTGCCCATTTTAAAGCTTTGAATCTTTTGTAGCCTCCCTGCTGTTTACAGTTTTAGCAACTACAATTCTTTCTGAGTGGATGTTCACGCGGTGATGCAATAAAAGTTGAGGAAATTGTTCACCTTCTTTGTATGTATACGATTCCCTTACACACACAAGAGGCGCCTTACAGATCAGTGATGTTATTTCAGGTCAGTTCGACGGGTAGCGGTTGAAGACTACTGCCACGGATATTTCAGCGTGCCCAAAGGGACGGACGTGTTCGTGCCGGCGCTGCATATCCACTACGACGCGAGTTTGTGGCCCGAGCCAGATAAGTTTGACCCTGATCGGTGAGGAGGGCGCGGTTTTAGCGGCGGCTCAGCGCGGCATTTATGTGTCTGCGTTTGCCCTTGCATGGAAGAGGAAATACTAGCAATGAAAGTGTCTGCATGTTCAGTTGGTGGTGCTTCCACTCTAGCAAAGAATAGCAATAATGCTATAATGTGCTTATGTCAACACGACTGGGAGCGGGCCGCAATCTCTAATTCCAATAACCAGACATTTTACTCCAATTTCATATGAAGCGAATCCACATTGTCAATTTGTCACTTGTGGGGCCAAGATATATGTGCTAGTTTTAACGTATATTGTGAAGAATTCAGACTGAAACCAACCTGCGCGAAGGAGCAAACGGAATGGGAACTGGATAAACGTGAGCGCCAACAGTGAAACTTAAAAAAAAGTTGTCGGCTGAAAGAATTACATCACCAATTTGTGGAGAATTATGTACGTGTGTGCTAGTTAGAAATGTACCAAGTTACCAATGTATTTAATTTTCATCAAGGATACCGTAGAAATTCGTGCCGCACACATTTCGGTGTCTTTAATTTGATGGTCTACATCGCGCGTAAAGCGACACTCACCTACTTGACAAACGCTCTTCATATAACACTTCACGCAAGGATCATTGGTGTTACCCTGCCAAGTGCAATTAGGGTGTCACCCTGTCATACAGTGATGAAATCTACCGCGTATTAATTAAAACGCATAATGTACGGCAGGCGACGAAAGTCTGTAAACATACCTATGGTGCAGTCCAGTTTTTCACCAGTTTATGTTATTAGGTAGAGAATTCTTGCCCTTTAAAATTAACCTCCAAGGCGGCTATCTTGTCCCGCTGTCTGATGTGGCAGTATTCATTTCGGTTGCAGCAGCAGCGTAAGTACGACTTTGTTGCCTAGATTATTATCCTTGTGCGACACGTTCTGAGGCATGCCCGTTTCGTGTGCCCGTCCAAACAGCTTCAGCCCAGAGAACATGCCTTCCATCGAGGCCACGTCGTACCTGCCTTTCGGGCTGGGACCGCGTATGTGCGTGGCAACGGTGCTCGCTCAGACAGAGATCGCGCTCATCATCGCCATGCTGCTGCGGACGTACCGGCTGGAGCTGCCGCCTGAGGAACTCGCCAGTGTGAGTCCCGAATTGGTGCACAGCTTACTAACTTACAGTATCACACACAAAATAAAAAAAGAGCTTGTTTTGCTTAGGAGGCCAAACATGTTAGGGTTCGGGGAGTCCCTTTTGCCTCGAGTACCTAACTGCAGGCCAGCTACACACCGCATTAGTGGCAGCTACTAACTCAGCTTAAGGCAACGCATCCATGACTACTTTTACACCTATCGTGACGCCCGCTATTCCTGTTTTTGAATGCCAGTTCTCAATTCTTTATCTGCAGTTCTCTACCACTTGCGTGAGCGTAAAACTGCCTAAAACATTATCATGTAATTCGGATTGCCTGACTTGTAAAACTCTGGTCTAATTTGTGCGTTAAACGTAGCTTCAGCCTTTGGAAAAGTTTTGCTCCATCGTATTTTTTACATTCTTTAGCAATTTATCTCATATGATTGGGTAATGACGTCTTCTCTCTCTATTCAATGTTCCCCTTTTTGTCTTTTCTTCAGCTTTTTTCCCATGGGTGCTTATCATGCTGGGTTTCACTTAATACCACGGAGTCTGAGCGCTTGATATTATATAGATTTCGTAAGTTTGCAAAACTACCAGCAATGAAAAATTATATTAGAAGCAATAGCGACTCCCCTGCGTCGACATAAGCTATGCGTAGGGGACGGCAAAAAAGGAGAAGCTTTACAAAAAGGCAGGGGAGAGGAAGGGTTAACATTTTCTTACGAAGTCCTCCCAAAATAACACGCAACACGTACCCGAACCATGTTCGGTTAGGTACCTTGCAAAAGGAGTGTGAGACTTTTTTTATTCATTTCAAACCTTGTAAACTACTATAACGCACATACGTGGACTGTGTGTCATGTGTGACGACACAAGTGCAAAGGCAGCTTTGAAAAACTGTTGGCCCAACAACCATAATATGGTGCGTTCATGCTAACTTCAGATTGTTCCCTTTCCCCTAATTCTCACGTTACTCTTCTCTGCAGGACGAGGGTGTGTATACAGCAACGGCGCTCCTAGGAATGCCCAGAGATGGCCTGAGAATAAAGCTGACCAGACTCTGAAATTGCCTTTGGTTAAGGATGTTTCTTGTTGCATATTCCAACCGTTGCCACAACAGCAAAATAACACACGCACGCCAACACGCAAAGAGACAACCAGAAAGGCAGTATAACTAGGAACGCAAAAACAGAAGAACTGCTAACCAAGTAACTACTGCCATGTATAGTATTGAAAGATGGCTATTACTCGGCGCGCAGAAAAAAATGGTCTAAGCTGAGGTCAACAACCTAAGAAATCATTGCCACGAAAACTCTCCTTTTTGACTAGAGCTCACATACATGTCTAAAACTCAGCTAATACGCGCCGTGGAGAAGCGATAATGCGCTAAATATGATAGGCAACTACTTTTGGCAACTAGTTTTTATGTAGAGACAAAAATACGTACTCTGTAAACGGGACCTGCTTGTTAGCAAATGATTTAATGAATCTGTGGTTATTCAGGAAGCAACAAAAGTGTGCTTGGAACATAAAAAGACCACCGTGTTACAACCACGATGCAATAAAAGCTGTTGTGCAATTCCTTCCTACCTTCACGTGAAACGAACGAAAACAAATGCGCTCCCAGCCCAGACAAATGTTAGGGCTAACAACAAAAATGCCGCATTTCCTCGGGTGAAGTTACGAGGCTGTTTTGCGGACCCTGTATGAACTCTGAGCGGTTTGTATCAGAGTTTTTCCAGACGCACCGTGACTCCCTCACTCGGAAAACCTAGGAGCGACGAAGCGGCATACTTCGGAGGTTCCTGGAAAAGGAAACAAGCAAACATTACATTGACGGACGGACGGACGGACAGACAGACAGACAGACAGACAGACAGACAGACAGACAGACAGACAGACAGACAGACAGACAGACAGACACGATTGCAGGCTAATCACATTGTGTAGCGGCAGTGTTTGATTTCAACCAGAGCTAGAAAATGCTTTAAATAAATTTTTAGATTCTCACTCGGATACTACATTGTAATTTGCTGGAAATATTGAAAGAAATGACTTGAAACGATACCCGACAAAACTAAAACAAGAGAACATGTTTGTACGGAACAATTATGGGGGAAATATGAAAGTTTTATTACGCGCGTAGTAGTGGTAAGCTGCACTGAACGAGTAACGAAACAGCAACGAACAGCATGTCTCCTTTCGTATTTCTGCTTGTATGGAGTAGTATGAGCAGGCTCTCGAAAATTATTTGTGAACACTGGATATTTTACATATACACTTACCGCTTATATTGCCGTAAATGATTCCGTTGACCGGTGGTCAAAAGGGGTGGCTTAAGTGGATAAACATGTTTATTCTCTCTCTCTCTCTCTTAGTGGATGGCGGGTTGAATGTATACACAGGCTCTCGTCATTTCCCTGACATGAAATCTTAGATTCGAATGGAGGTTTCACACTGTGGAGCTACATTTGTGTCATGGAACGCGCTGTGCGGAACGGTTGCGGACTAATATAGACAATGTAAGCATGTTTAATGTGAGAAAACCCTCGTACCCGCACCCGCTTTTTTCCTTCAAAAAGAAAAAAAGACGTATAGAATCTGCGAATCGCGCAAACCCACCTAGAAGTGCTGCATCCAATATTCTGGAGGAAATTATGCAAAGGAGAAAGGGAAACTTACACAGTGGCGCCACATCCCCTGTATATACGTTATCCTAACTTTGAACGCGAACATCGATCGCGCAGGTCACGAGGCTGTAGATGTGTCCACTTACGTGCCGGTACTTGGGGCTGGGCAGCAGCCTGTACCTGGTCACCAGCATGGCCAGAGCTAGCGTCAGCTCCATCTGCGACAGCGCGGAAGCGATGCACTTGCGCGGTCCGAATCCATACGGGAAGTAGGACATGGGCCGGATGCTGTCCCGGTTTGCCTTGCTGAAGCTGCGTCATGGCGGAGAAAGAGAGAGAGCATGAAAAAAAAAGCGCATGGACCATTTGACATGCTTCTATTGTGGCTGAAACGTCATTAGCATTATGGGCAATCCAGCCTTACTTTAGACGCATGGATCATACTCGCTGACTTCAAAGATATACAAATTTTAAAGCAGATGGTTCTAGAATGTAGCATTTAACTTTTTTCCCGCCAGTGCCGCTTGCACCCTTCACGCGTAGCTCTCATTCTGCCGTCTCTGTCCAGCTCCACGTCTTCTGAAAGAACCTGTGGACGAGACGTACACCTTGTCATTGCGCCCTTTCAGCAGTTAGCCGCCTGTCTAATTTTCGCCGCTTACTCTGACGTCCAGCCACAACCACTCTTCTGATATAGTCGTGTCAGCGGGTTTGTGAACGTTGCTGGCGGTTTTAATTTCTCTTCAGCGACATGATCCATTCGTTTCGAACACGCTGCTGCTCCACTGATGTCATTCACGCTAAAGCTGGTGATACAAGCGTGTCCCATCCTATTGTGTCGATGCACACGTCTTCAGACATTCGCCTTTCTGTCCAAAATGAACTCCTTTCAAGAGGTAACCTGGAAGCGGCCTTCGACGTCCTTGAGAAGCCTTCAACCGCCGTAGTGGTCTTGCAAATGCACTCCTGGAAATGTCGGATAGATGCGCAAGCCGCTCTGCTGGGTGCCGAACCCTAAAGTTGGTTCCGCTACTACGCAGCATTGCATTGCTGGGAACATATTTTTAGAGTCCGTATAAGAAGTTTGATAATAAAGTATGATGTCTGTATAAACACCTTCATAATAACCATGTATACCGTAGGAAAGCTATACTTTGAGCCCCCTTAAAATTGGCTTCACTACTTTACTCAGCGGCACTGCAAGAAACACATAGTTAGGGGCGATGTCAGCGGTATTATGTGAAAATATGAAGGCTCTGAGAACACTTACAAAAAAAATTGCCCAACTTCACTGATGTAACGTGGCGAACGCTGATGTTGACAGCGGAGCTGCCTGGCGTTCCCCAATCGCAACGAAGAGCTTCATAGAACGTGCCAAAGCCAGCAGCTCGATTCCCGTTCGCGTCAATTCATTTTTGTTGCTGCTGCTGATGATTGAGGATTGCTATTGGTTTCCCCTTTGTAGCGAGGTCATGACATGTCATCTTACCAAAAAGGACTAATATACATATGTTTTATACTTTTTGTTTAATACTAGCGCTGCTTAGGGCAGGCACAAAATACTTTTTTTTTCTGCTACAGGTGGTAACTGTCTTAGGCAATCCTCTCCTGTCTGCTTTTGTTCTACCAGCATTCTAATCTTCTTTTCGTCGCCTCGACAGCCTTGAAGTTAACTTCCTCTGTGCTACCCTTAAATCCTAGGTCTTCTGGAACCCGAATATTTCCCTTATGTAGATCTGGATGGATACCCTCGCATTCTAATACTAAGTGCCGCATAGCTTCTGTTTCTTTGCCGCAGACCACGCATACCCCATCATTTTGTGAATACTTTCCGACAGAGCTCTTAGTTCGCAAGCAACCTGATTTAGAATCAAAAAGCAAAGCACTGCTTTGGGAATTATCGTAGAAATTTTCCTTTCTGATGTCTAACTTCTCAGCCCTGCACATCTCTAACGATGTTTTAGCCTGCATTTTTTCTCTCTATTTATCCGTTTCTTGCCGCCTTGCCTCTTTTTTGGTTACCTTGGCTGTTTTGGATTCTGCACTGTTTTTTCCGTATTTCATCGTTAGCCTTCTAGTCTTCCTTAACCGCTGCTGTGGTCCGCTGAGCGCGTTATCTACTGGAACCTTTTATTACTTTCGAACTTAGAACACTGCCACAAGGGGGCGCCGCGAGCGGTTTTTGTTTTTCACGAGGTATTTTTTATTGCTTTCGCAAAGATCAGGCAGCCATACATTTTTACTCAAAAGAACAATGCAAATATCACTTATGTATTGATGTCTTGCATCAAATATGCTTAATATTTTCTTTTCGGTCAACAATGTTGACAAGTACAAACATTGCCACCACATTTAGTAGTTTACAAAAGCTTTGCCTACGTAAGCGTCTCGTTCAAGTATTCAGTTAAATTGCTGCATATGTGCTTGGCGCTTGCTCTCCTCCTCGCCAGGCAATGATATGCCCTGTGCACATCGCTGCGACCGCGTTACCACATTTCGGCCCATGACCAAGAACTGCTTCGCTGATAATACGCCCAGAAGACCGCATTTATCCCTACGCTACATAAGGGAACTTTTTAAGTTAGGCCGAATTACTATACAACGGTGCTTTGGTAGGAAAATTTTTTTGTGAGTGGGGGCAACATAAGCTCTCCTATATGAGAAGAGAAGATCTAGACCCTAGCGCACTCTTTTAACAGCATTTTAGTATGCGTCGAAGGTGCGAGACTTCCAATGTTACAGAAGAACAGACATTTTTTTTGCTGATCTCACATTGAAAAATCACGCCTTAAAAAAAAAAAAAACACATCTGCCAACCGTTCAGGGTCGAACTTTTTCGGTTCCGGCCACAGCTCGGGGTCGTAGTGGAGGTCGAGGGTCGGCACGGACACGTTCATGCCCTTGAGGATGCGCACTCCGTTGTGTTCGTAGTCTTCGTCGCATATCCTGCGAATCGAGCTGCAAGAACATGAGAGCGGCGCTTGTAGCCTCTTTATGCTGAAAAAAAATTATGAAAGTTTTCAAATTGAAGCTGTTTTATCGAAGCGGAGTGGATGTGTGATTCTGGTGGTTAAAGTTGGCACACTGAATACGGGATGTTTCTGCCTACCTCTACAATACATGAGTTTAAAATATCGACAGGGCAAAGATTATGCACACTCCATTTAACGACGACGATAATTGAACGCCAAGCTTTCTCGTGAGGGATTCCTTCGTTGTCGTCCGAGTTCGGACTTTGACTCGTTCAGCTTTGACCTTGACTCGCACGCAGTTTGGACTTTGGATCACAGCGGCTTTGACTTTGACCCTTCGCCATTTGATGTCGCACGAATAAAGCTCTGCGTTCAACCATCGTCCTCAATAGACGGAAAGTGCATGACTTTTCTGTCTATAGTTTTGCACGGTCATCCACCCCTCTCCAAATCCAAACTACTTCGACCGTTCCTGAATCGCGCAATCGGATAGACGTCGGCTTGACAACGCGAGAGAACCAGGTGCGATTCCGACCACGGGAAGCGTTTTTTTCTTCCCTTCACCCGCGATCGCTCATCATCATCGTCGTCAGAGAAAGTCGGCTTCCTGCAGTGCTTTTTGTGTGGACTGCAGGCCACATTGGTGACAGGCTGCAAGCATCACTTTTAAAGATCATCCGCCTGCCCGTCTAGAGTGGACGCCGCTCTTATTGACGACTAAAACCATTTAGGAGAAGCGAATTCCTGCAACAGATTTTGCGAAAAGCAGGGGTAAGTGAGAAAAACAGAAAGGCGAATCACCCTGGCAGTGCAGGGTAGAGTCTCACGACTTCGGACAAGACTTGTCCCAGGTACGTCAGCGTTCCGATGTTGTCGTACGTCAGTGCCCCCTAGAAAAAAAATATAGCACGGTATTTCTGCACGTGTGCCTGCGTTCATCTAAAGGTTGCTGTTCCACTTCCAAGAAATGCGAATTTCAATGCTTGGTGTTCAGTACGACCAGCGTGAAATAAGGACGCTTACATACTTAATCGAAACTTTCTTTCATTAACATAATATGATGCACAGGCGTTTTGTTGCAGTAAATGTTTTGACAAATAGCTAAGAAATGCATTCAAGATACAGAAAAAGTCACATAACAACTGCAGTGAGCGCTACGTGGCAAATAACAACAATGAAAAAGAACCGCACATCTAATTTATGCTCGTAACTTTGAAGAATAAAAGTGTGTGACCGGGTCTTAAATATACCACGGTGTTTTCAAAAGTGCTTATGTATTTAAGCCGTGTTCTTTTCAAAATAGTTGTGAGTGCAGCGCTGTCCTGTCTCGTTCTTTTGAGCCGTGTTTTCTTGCAGTAATATTTCATGGTGGAGGATAATAAAGACTTCTTAGAGAACATCCTGGCGCACTAAACTCGAAACCAAGTCCATGAAACGTCGCTTACCTCTTTTTCCACAAGGCCCAGCACCTCTGCTCGAGCCCGGTCCTGCACTTCGGGGTGCTCTGAGAGGAGGTAGCAGCCGAATGCCAGTGGGGACGCGATGGCCTCAATACTGAAATGAGGAAACGCGGGTAGCTTTACCTTGAATTTAAATGTAAAATACTTTTTCTCACGATGCACGCACTTCCCATGCCGCGGCTTGGGCATGAGTCGCTAAAGCCTCTCTATTGCTCTGTCACGAAGTAAAAGAGGAAAAAAGCAGCATGCCGGCGTGAATAGGCGCTGGTTCACGATACATTATTGCTAGCGGCAAACGTTGCTGCACAACTCTACTGGTTTTGCTATGCAGACGGTATTCGATTGATTTCAACGCAAACAATAACACAATAACACAAGGCGGAAAAATAAGAAACACATGGGCTGAGAGAGGGGGGGGGGACAGAAGGAGGGAAGGAGGAAAGGAGGGAGAGAGATGAAGAGATAAAAATGCAAGGTAACTCTGGGGCACCATGGGTGCATACACTCGGCGACAAAAAGAAAAGCATAGTGTGAAGGTGGTACTATTCATACCCTGTCGCGAAATTGCGCAATAAAAAGGGGCTTATTTGAGAATGACAGACTTCCCTGTGCGAGTGCTTAACAGTGTTGATAACCTGCTCGTCAACACCTAGTGCCCCTAACCACTGCACCTATGCACATGCTTTTAGTTACCCACAATCAAGAATTTGGTAAAGAACTTCGTCTTCAGTCATAGCAGTAACTGCATAGCAGCAGTAAAAGCCTCAGTAAGTTATCAGTATTGCGCAGGTTCATTACATATAATTTATAGGAGCGGTTAAAACTATGACTGCACATAACCCTAGCACCTACATGCAAATGAGTTGTTCATATGCAAAATGTTTCGCTGTTCATAGGTAAAACGCATAGTTCATCTTGCCTTGTCTAATAAAAATACCGTTTTCACTCTTTTAATTTAGCATTCCACGTGCTGCTGTCATCACAATTAGCGTCTCCGCGGTGCGTTCGTAATCAAATATGTGTCCCTTTGTTAAATTGTGCTTCGAAAAAAAAATGATTATCTTGCTGACTTACCTGGCAATGATGAAGATGCAAGTGTTAGATTCTGTTCGCAGAGTGGCTGGGTGAGCCATAAACACGTCGGAGAGCTTCCTCCCTATTGTAGAAAGGATTCAGGGAGGCTACTCAATATATATCCAGCCACGTTATGTCTGTGCATAGTAGTAGTAGTAGTAAGTATTGCCGAATGAGGCGGACTTAGCCTTGCATAGCTGCCGGCAATTGCTCCGCCTAATCGTCCCCAATACAACATCAGAGACTCTCAAAGTCATCACACCTCCCGTAGTCCTAAAAGAACAGACACACAATGTCACCACACCTCACTTAGTCCTGTGGACTGCAAGAATCCGAGTAGGAGATGAGACACCTCTCTTCGTACAATCCAGTGGCCCCTAAAAAATGTCCTCCGATGTAGCATGGGGCACTCCTAACTTTTGGAGATCACGGAAAAAGTTCGTCCGCTCAGGGTTGGTTTTGGAGCAGTTTATAATGTATTGATCAATGCCACCAGTCACACTGCAGGAGGAGCACAAAGGGGATGAATCAATGCTGATTTTATGTAGCCAAGCTGGTGTACGGGCTGAGTCTGTTCTCACTCGGCGGAGAAGGCAGGCTTCGACTCTTTTCAGACCTTTCGTCATGACTGGACGATGTACTGGTCGCCACTGCTGCCTAAAGTACTCCAGAAAAAGGGTCATGCCACATTCCTTTATATGTCGCAATTGCGAGTTATGAACAGCTGCACCATTCCTCGGTGTCAGTCGAAAAAAACTTAGTCCGCTGTAAAACTAAAAAAATTTTGTCGTGCAGCTGAATGCCTCCGTCACTCTATCACACAGGCTATGAAGTTTTAGCAGCGGAGCTGTTCAAGCTTGAGTTTGGTCCAGCGGCGCTAGAAAAAAAAAACAGCAATAAAAACGACGCACGCGGTGACTTCTGGCGTGGGGGGAGAGCGCGAAACCAGCTTACGTCAGCAAAGAGCTGAGGGCACGCGCTAGCCTCCCTGCCTGGCCTCCCAGCCGGGTCCAAATTCAAGCAGCGTCGAGAGCTTTTGTTGTTCAGTTTTGTTCAGTCATCGTTGTTTTGTTCAATCAGTTTTGTTGTTCAGTCATCGAGTTTATTGCAAGGTAAACGTTATTTCGAGATGCCGCAGTGTTTTAAAGCTGCTTAGCCCCTCCTTTACTTGAATTTGTTTTGGATACGGCATTTCGAAACCACAAAATTGAAAGATGCGTGAGCCACCACAGCCTACATCAATGTTTCGAATAGTTATTGGTACCATCTGACCGTTTAAAAAGGGGAACAATAAAAACTCATAAAAAAGTAGACATTAAAGGGGTCCTGAAATACCTTCCGCCGATGCGTGGATGTAGATGTAACCAAATAAAGCAATGTATTAGCAATCTCCTCCCGCAAAAATTTTGTTGAAACGATGAGTATTAGCTGAGAAATCGTAAATCAAAAACCGCGTATTATCGTCGCGCCGCGTTTCCTCCTCCTTTCTACTTACTCTCCGCTGTTGACGGCGAGCGAGCCTTCCCTCCCATGATGCTGCGCTCCTCGGCGGTGACGTACTTCCGCTATTGCGCTGCTCACATAGCCGTCTGCTACGGGCAAGCTTTGTTGACACCATGAATCCCGCTCTCCGCTCAAGGCTGGAAAAGCGAACGAAAAATCTGGCCGCATGTGTGCGGCGGCCTGGCCTTGCCCTTTCGCGGTGTACGTTGCTGCAGAACTTTGCTATCGGCGGCACGCGACTCTTTATCGGCGGCGAACTCGCAGCCGCACGGGGAGGATCCTGCGCTCACTCCCTTGGATGCACAGCGCACTGTTTATCCAAAAAGCGCCGTATCAGATGTCGCCCCGCTGGTGCCGGGTCTTATTTTGTGGCGGTGGTAATTCCTGGCGGCGGCATGTGAAAAAGACATTTTAAACCGATACAGAACCCGTGCACAAAACGCCAGTTCAGCTTGGGGTGACGCGTGGTGGAGAGCGGCAACGTTGGCAAAACATGCTCCTCCGCGGCTCTGAGCTTTCTAGCGCTGGAGCGAGCACCATTTCTTTGACAATCTCAAACATCGGTTGCCCTGGAAACAAAGCACAAACCGCTCTAGAAGTCAGTTACGGTTGCGTGATCCCGGTTCAGCTTGGGGCCCCACCTCGCGGCATATGGGCACTGCAGGCATACTACTCACTCCCATTTGGAAGTGCGAGATGCGTTTGGCATTACAGGAGGCGATGGTGTGTGTGTTGTGGACGCCTTTGTTTCGCGATGAAATGCGACGTTGTGCTTCTGCGGGTGGATAGTGCTTCCCATGGTCTGGATTATCTTTCTCAAGCGGCGTACGACTCAACCTCGCATGGCGTATGTGCAGTGTGCGTGGCTAAAAGCCATCTCGGCTTGTGCGCCAGAGTTAAGTGACTGGCTGTTCGTCCCCGCAAACCGCGCGCGAGGTGAGTGCCGAATTTACGAGGGGCAGGAGGAGGCAACCCATCGTCTGTCAATCGCGGTTCGGACTTGCAACGCATGTTGTGACGTTGTGTTCGTTCGAAACGCATCTCTGGATTGTTTGGAAGTTGAATAAAATGTATGCGTCAAACCCAGGCATTCGGCTCAGGCAACGCCGCCTGTATAAACAGTGCCTAACGCGTGAGCGAAAAATGGCCAAACAGCCACTCTCCTGTTGCTCTCTCCTACCCTTCCCCGCTCCGTAGCCTTCCAACGTGCTTTCGTGTCCGCCAGCCAGCGCCGCTTCTCGGAAACTATGCAAAATAGTGGAAAGTTTGTTTAGCGTTCCCGAGTCGGCGCTCCTACGCCTTCTTGTTTTTCACCATGCCTGTCTGTCTTGGTCTGTCACTGATAAAACTTCCTTTGTCACGAAGCAAAATCCCTTGCGCTGCAGCAGGCTGATGCCGGCTTTGCGCGCTTATCTACCCGGATCAGAGGCCCTGAAATTTTCTGAGTGGGGCATCCCACCTCTATCCCCTCCGCATTTAGGTATTGTTTTGACCCCGCTGTTCGCACTCCGCATCGGTACGCACTTCTAAAATTGAGGACTGTACCGTAGAAGCGCCCGGACAGCGTGGCGGGATCCCAGCTGCTTATCCTTTTGTTTCCTATAATTTTATGAAGTTTACAAGCACGTGATATTATTGGAAAGTAATCGTAGAAGTGAGCGCCTGAACAAAAAACGCGCACGCAAGTTTTTCTTCTCTAAATACTCCAGAAAAAAAAAATATCAGTAAAATAATGGCTGCCCCAGCAGAAAATATCATTTTTCTGTTAGCTATATGTCTACCCGACAATCAGTATGTTCTTAAACTATTTCAGTTCACCTCCGTCTTTATCTTTCGAAAACTGCAGCAAGTATGAAGCGAGTGACACGTTGAACGAGATCCCCCGTGCGCCACAGAACTAGCGCCCCGTCGCGGCTAAGATGTAAGCGAAACGGCCCTTGAAGCCCAACAGGCAAGCTGACAGACACACGTCGTAGAAGTGGGTGCAGCGTTCGCGACTCGCGAGCAGTGACGTAAGACGAGATGTCCGCCGGCACGCGCCACATAGCGGATCAGTGCCTGAACTAAGCGTCCCTACCCTTCCCATTGAAAAGCGCGCGACGCGTCAGGCAATGTTAATACAGGCGGCGTTGGCTCAGGGCGTTCTCTGCGATTGCAAGAAAGAAGTGCCACGGGGCTTCAACGCTTTCTTTATGGAACGTACTCAAGTAAGAGAATATTCATGTCGTGTTATGGCCCTGTTGCATTCAATACAAACGGTTAAGCGTTTGTTTACACTTGTTTCGTTTGTCGCAAAATGTCCAAGCACTCCGGCACTCCGCTGGCAGATCGGCCGGCGAGCCGACGCTGAGTAGACGACTCATCTCTTTGCCGGATGTGCGTGAAAAAGCCGCCCAATAGCAGGATGTCTAGCTCATGACGAACATCTGGGAATCGATGATGTAGACATGTGAAGATGGCGGCGTCCAAAAACACGAAGGAAAGGGTGAGAAAAAAGCGACAAACTTTGCAACAAAAGTGTGAGCTTTCCGCTGCGCGTAAAAGAGTAATACTTGGCACAGATGATGTTGACGACCCAATCTAACGATTGCGCTAGTCAATTTAGTGTGCTCAAAACGCCTTTCAGGGCCCCTTTAATAGAAGTCCAGGAAAGTAAAGGAGGCGTCGATTTTAGAATTAGAGTTCTTGTTCTAAAACACAGAAAAACGTAAAAAGGGTGGAAGGAGCAGTCGTGGGCGTTGAAACTATGAAATGTATATTGATGAGCAGAGGCCGAACATTTAGGCACTGAAAAGGCCGGTCTTAGGTGCCAAAAATAGGCAGAAAAAACGTTTCAGGCCTCCAACGTGGTGATTATAGGCTCCATAAATGTTTCCATACATGCAAATTATTCCGAAGATGTGAGCAACCTGCATCTACGACAAGAAAAAATTGTATGGCTTATGATGGCACAAAGGCGCCAAAAGTTGAACATAGCCGTTCAATTGGCTAATAAAGCTGGATATTTCTTGGCTTAATTCAACAAGGGCACTGCTCATGTTCAATGGCGACTGTTGCTTTCTCAGCCTCGTATATAGTAAAACATGCATAAAAAATAATACCTGACAGCTGTAATACTGATTAAAAAGGACTACTTTATGTCTGTCTTATGCAATTTAAATACGACACAACAAAAACAAAAGAAATTATAAACGCAAGAGCGACGACAATGCTCTTTCCCGGACTGTTAGGTACAGCTCTACCAGTTTTCACATCTACAATTATATTATCTATTTTTTCAGGGAAGACATCTCAACACTGGTAAATACACTTCCACACATTTGAAGAGCGTTTTTCAAAGGTGTTTATCAGCCGAACAGATTTTTGACGGAAAAGCGTGCTTTAGAGCCCATCGGCTTGTTGATTTTAAGGCGTAAGGAAATGCAGCTGAGCAGTGGTATTTCACAGTTGGCTCTTCAACATATATAGCATTGATCTGCTAACATAGGCGTGTTCCATGCTCAAGCCCTGCGTCGAAAATAGAGTTGCATTTGAGTATACCTCTACAACCAGGATGTGACTGCACGTCTTTGAAGAAATCTGTTTGGACGGCACGGGGGACTCAGTCTAAGGATGACTTAAAATTGTGGAAACAAAAGCTCACTAGCACCATCTTCATATATTTGGGTTCAAAATTCTGCCTCTTTTCACTGAGAATAAGCGTTTCATTCTGCTGGTGCCAGCGGTTGTTTTCCGGGAGCTGGTTGAACTAGCGGACTAGTGTTGGGACTTCTTTTTCCTCACCGGCAGCAGACGACGTTGATCATCATAATTTTCGTTATGCACCTCACAAGCTGTCGCATGCTCTCGAGGCTGCGCGGGTTCGCGCCCGCTTTTTATAGCATATTACATTAAAGCCTCACCCGAACAAGATGTGCAGCTCCACTTTCTGGACATCACGCCGCAGCTGGTAGACGCAGAGGTCCAACAACTAGGTTTAACCCCATAGAGTTCTGAGCCATCACTGTTGTCATAATACATGTACAATTGTTTCAAACTGCAGCTGAAAGCGAAAATTGAGGCTAAATGGTGTTCACATAGGCGCCGATTTTGAAAGTAGGCATTTATAGACATTTAAGCACAACGCACTGGCTATTCTGTAGATTATACCACAGAATAATGTTCGGCTATATTCAGTGGACCAGGCTACAGGGTTATCTTCTATTTTGAGACACTGCTAAAAGGACCCCGCTCGTCGCTTTCCGTGGCGCAGTGGTGCAGCCCTCGGTTTTCACGCTAACAGCCTTGGTTCGAGTGTCAGGATTTCTGAAGATATTTTTTTAAAGTAATTCTTTTTGCTGTAGCGTTTTTTAAAATTAATTCTACGCATTAATATGTAAAGAAGTGTCAATTGATATCTTTTAGGTCGCTCTAGATGAATAAGGCTAAACTATAGCATGGTACGGTCCACAGAATAATGCTGAGCATTGTCCTGTGGTCTGGTCCACAGAAAAGGCACTGCCTAAGCACAGACGCCACATTAGGCATTTATAAACACTATGAAGCATCATAAAAGTCCTTCTTAACCTCTAATTTATGCTCATATATGTCGAATTTGGGCGATAGGAGTGTAACGAACAAAATAGGCATTTGCCTAAAATTAGGTCTCTACTCATGAGTACAAGGAAATACATGATTGGGGCCTTTTTAATGTTCTGACAACGTACACGCATTGCGTACAGTTGATGGTTATGCACATTTTCTACCATTGTGGTCTGCACTCATCTCTCTAGCTTTCAACAATGTTTTACAACCTGAATCATGACCGCCAAGCTTTTCACAATGAGAATTACCCCAGGTGAAGAGGAGCGCTTTATTGCATCAGAACCAAAATGCATAAAAAAGGAAGGATTTTGCTTCTTGTTTTGCGGCTTGCTTTTTGGTTGTGACTGAATTAACAGCGGAAGTTTGCAGTTCTTGCAGTGGGAAAAGAGATGCATAACAATTTGACAAAGTTGAAATTACGACAGGGCATAGGGGGAAAAAGAGCTCAATTGTCAGGAGTAAATGGTTGACCTGACTGCTGTCGGCGATTAGTCATCATCATCATCATCATCATCACCAGCCTATCTACCCCCACTGCAGGGCAAAGGCCTCTCCCATTATTCTCCAATTGCCTCGGTCCTGTGCCAACTGTGACCAATTTATCCCCGCAAACTTCTTTATCTCATCTGCCCATCTAACTTTCTGCCGCCCCCTGCAACGCTTGCCTTCTCTAGGGATCCACTCTGTTACCCTTAATGACCAGCGGTTATCTTGCCTTCGCATTACATGTCCTGCCCACGTCCATTTCTTCTTCTTAATTTCTACTAATATGTCTTTAACGCCAGTTTGCTCCCTGACCCACTCCGCTCTCTTCCTGTCCCTTAATGTTACACCTATCATTTTCCGCTCCATTGCCCGCTCAGTCGTTCTCAATTTAAGTTGAACCCTCTTAGTGAGCCTCCAAGTTTCTGCCCCGTAGGTGAGTACCGGTAAGATGCAGCTGTCATACACTTTCTTCTTCAGCGACAATGGTAGGCTGCTATTCATTATCTGAGAATGTCTGCCATATGCACCCCACCCCATTCTGATCCTTCTAATTATCTCTGCCTCATGGTTTGGATCTGGGGTCACAACTTGGCCTAAGTAGATATATTCGCTTACCACTTCCACTGCCTCGCCACCTATCTCAAACTGCTGTGCTGTCCCGAGGTTATTGATCATTACTTTAGTTTTCTGCATATTAATTTTCAGTCCCACGGTTCTACTCTGTTCGCCCAGTGCGGAAAGCATGCTTTGCAATTCGTCCCCCGAGTTACTTAGCAAGGCAACGTCGATTAGTACACCCGTTTAACTTATCAGTCCGTGAGCCATTATATTGGGGGAAACTAAACTGCGCATGCGTGTTGAGTACTTGCCTTCGGCTTTGCTTGCTGCGTTTGCATCTTCCACCTCCGCGTTGATCAGAAGCTGCAGGACGTCCTCTTTGCTTGGCTGTTGGAAGCCATTGTATTTCGATGAAAAAAAGAAAAACGGAAGAAGAATTTCAGGCATAATTAATTAAACGAAATCAACCAACCGGTACACCTACAGTAGATACACCTAAATACGTCTTCATATTGTCCGAATAATACCTGCTTATTCAGAAAGTATAGACAAATTAGCACAGAATCTGGGTAAAGAAATAACTTGAGCAATAACGACACAGCGGCCGAAACAGATGAGTTCGCCCTGATTTCCAAGGACGCGGTATCGATCCCTGCCGCAGTGGCTGTTTTTCAAATGGAGGCGCTAAAATGGAAAACGCCCGTGTGTCGAGATTTCTGTGAACGTTAAAGATCCCCCCCAGGTGGTCGATATTAATAATCTGGAGAGAGAGAGAGAGAGAGAGAGAGAGAGAGAGAGAGAGAGAGAGAGAGAGAGAGAGAGAGAGAGAGAGAGAGAGAGAGAGAGAGAGAGCGAGCATTTTATTAAAGGAGACCTCTAATCGAGGGAGGTGGCCGGCAGCCGGAGCTGTTTGGCGACCTCCGTAGCCCGGGCTATGATGATCTTCTGTCTCTCCGGGTCAGAGCAGCTCACCGCTGCCTCCCAGAGCTCCGAGGAATCTGGAGCCCTCCACAACGGCGCGCCTCATAGCCCAAGTGTAGCTTCGGCGCGTCAAACTCCACAATCAATCGAGTCCGCTACTATTTTTCAAACGTGGGGTGTCACTTGCTAAGCAAGGTGGCTACTTTCTGCCGCGAGATAAGAGCTGAAGTGAGTTATCAAGCTGAATGAAAAAAGTTACAGCCGTTCCACTCTACGTGAAAACTGTTGGAAATGCAGAGCACTGATTCGCCATAATGGGCTGTAGCGCCGTTATCCGCTCACTGCTACCACCCGACGCATTTCAAATTTCCCGCCTTCGCAGTGCTCGCGCGCCCCCTGCCGGAAACTGCGCCAGCAGGAGTTCTGTTCTTTTTGTGCTTGTTTTCCCTCCCGCATCGCCGCCCGACGTTCACGAATGGCTGCGGCTTCTCGCTGGCGAAGTTCGGCGTCGGCGGCTCGCTTGCGGCGCTTGCGCTCAGCATCCGCAGCACGCCGCCGCGCCGCCTTCTCTTCCCGCGTAGACATTGTCGATGAAGTCGATGGTGAAACGTGAAACGTGCCGTGAACCCCCTGCCGCGGCTATGACGCAACGTGGAGCGGCTATGACGCAACGTGGCGCGGCTATGACGCAACACAATCCAACACAATCCACTTTAATCCAATCCAATCCAAATCCAAACCAATCCAATCCAATCCAAGCCAAGCCAATCCAATCCAATCCAATCCAATCGAATCCAATCCAATGCCAGACCGACGGGGAGCGATGCGGACTACGGACGCCAACGCGGGTGACATCGTGAGTTACTTAAATGCTCTGCATTTAAAACAGATAACAACTGGGTTTAGGGATCAACCCCGACTTTCTCAATTCAAACACATGCGCAGAAAGGGGATGGCGAGAGGGGGCGGGGGACGAGTATGGCGCCAGACGCTTACATCAGGATGTGCGCGGCGGTGGTTGATTATGGGCAGCATCCTGTCCATCATCTCGTCCGAAGGGAGTGGAATGAATAGCGACCGCAGGCCAACCAAGACCCTGTGCAGCAGGGGAATGTCGGGAAGAAGATCTGGAACAAAAACAGGCATTTGTGCAATGCATTAAGCAACCTGCGTTTACACTCGGAATGACACTTCTAGAAAATGGTTGGCGGAGAGTAAGCGTGCCACTGCCACTTCGGGGGAATGTTAGCGATTCATAGGTCATTCCACGCAACGAAAGATGGGGTTTGATCGCTAGAGCTGTGGCAGTTTTCGGGTTGGAAAAAAACAAGCTCCCAGAGTAAGCATCGTGACAAGGTTAACTTAAACTGATGATAATGATACACATAGAAGCCACTTTTTTGATGGCATGACAAATGAGGTAAGCGCAAAGAATTACAAACCTGGTAAAGCCAAATTTCAAGCAAATTTGACGCACTACAGTTGTGTGAACGCAGGCACATCATAATATACTCACGTTTTTGACAGGAGGAGGAGGAAGTGATTGTTGGGGGGGGGGGGGGGGGGGAGGGGGAAAGAGGCCGGTAACTGTCTGGCGTTTCGCCGACACCTCAACCGGTCGAACGGAAGCGAGGAGGGTGGGAGAGTCGAAAGAGTAGGTAAAGGGGGGAAGGATGTAGGGAGAAGGTAAAAAATGCCAAAATTACATGCAGGTCTACGCAACATTTTACGTGTGCTTGTGCGCAGGCTTTGAGATAAAGCGAAAGAAAGCATATCTTTGCATTTATTCTTGCGTAGAAAAGGTCACCGAACTCATGGTGTACATTTGCGTCGAGTCCCCGTCAAATTTGCGGCGGACAGAAAAAAAAAATTACTACGCTCATTGCCAATCGTTTAGAACCCACTATGTTCGGAAACATGACAGGCACCTACGCACAGCGACCTGATTATGGCACTCGACATGGCATCAAATGCTGCTATCTAACCAGCCCAAGCCGTTTAGGGGCGGAGCTCCTAAAGCCGTGGGTATGTCCATCCCGTGTGTCTCGTGGTACGTGACCGCCTAGTTCGATGACTCACTCGCAGGTGGCGCTACGTGACCGCCTAGTTCGATGACTCACTCGCAGGTGACGCTGGTGTGAGTGACGTCATGATGACGTCACTCGCACGTGACTGACACTATAAAAGGCAATCGCTGTTGACGCGCTTCCTCTTTCGCAACGAGTCACCGGATGGAGGAGGTGGTTGTTGACAAGGCTGCGGAGCGGAGGGCGCGCAGGGCGGCGGCAGCGCGCGCTCGCCGACAGGATCCCGCCGTGCGCGAAAGAGAGGCCGAAGCATCTCGTCTAGAAAGTCGCGCTTAAACCTCGCGTCGGCAGCTTCGGGCTGAGCTCGCTTGATGCGTTTTGCAGCCGCCTCGCGAGCTCTCACTGCATCGGGGTTTTCCTGCCGATACGAGCGCTTGCTTGCAGCCTCACGAACCCTACAACAACAACAACAAACGAACAAGAACAAAATAAAAGTTGATTTGTACAATGTACGCACACAGTCTTACGTCTTTCTTAATGATGTAATGGGCGAACTTTCACGGGAGAGTTACGGTTACCGATGATCTCCCCCTCTCGAGCTTCGCCCCACTTATCATCATTCATTCCGTGGATATGGCGTGATTTTTTTTATTCGATGAGAGCACATTCTCAAGTATGTGGTTAAACATAGCGAATGTAATATTATATTCTGCGACTGATAAAGAGAAACTTCTCGCAGCACTTTTGTTTCAGCGAGTGCAGCAATGGTTTTCTGTTTCTGACAGGTGGGCTGTGAGAAACAGCCTACCTGTTGGCGTTGTCATTGCCGCTGCACTCGGAGAAACGGCGAGCCCACAGGGGCTGGGATAAGGCCGAGCATGGCCATCACGCTCAGAAAACAGAAGTTGTCACGGCAACATGAGTATTAGGACAGCTTCAATGTCACCAGGCGATCTGCCTTCAACCCCCACGCAGTAACATGCTCGTAATATCGAACTAACTAAATTGAGATTTTCGTCAGCTGGTTCGGATGCCTAGTTGAAGCGCCGCAAAAAACAGCGGACAAGAAGTTTAAGTTAAACCTTGGTAATATATCGGACGAACAAAGAATACATAAATTCGTTGATGAACACGCATTTGAAGGCAATAGAGTCAATACAGCGTCAATATGGAGGCACCAAACGGCGTCAATTTGACGAAAAGCGAATTGTTTACCATGGATAATCAGAATAATTATCGCAAAGCGACGCCGTGGTATCCCTATTCACTGTCACTTCGTGAACCACACCTAAGTTTTAACAGAGGAAGGAACGTAACCCTATAGCCGGTCAAGACATGCACAGACCGCAGCCTCTCAGCGTCAACTTCTTGGCACTTACTAGCGGTTGAATTTAAAATTGTTCAAACAATCAGGCTTCCTGAAAAACCGACTGGCAGGGTACGTGCATAGGAGTATGCGGCTTAAGAACAAAACAAACTTGCCTTTCAGCCGTATCATGTTATTCATGAAGTTGACCTTCCTTCATTGCTCACCTTGTTGCAGGGAAACGGTTTTTACGGGAGGGGATAGAGGAGGAATAAAGTTTATTATTTTTTTTTCAATGGAAAGAGGAGGGGAAAAGGTGAGTGGGTGGTGGCCTTAGTCCAGACCGCCTTCAGGCCCCGCAGCGGCCCGCGCCCGGGAGCTCAGCTACTCGTGATCCTCGCGCTGGAAGCTGGTCAGCCTATGCTCCCACTGCTCCAGTGTAGGTGGTGGCATTGGGTTGGGATGTCTGACGGACTCCCACACGAGCGATAGGTGGTGTTTGGTGTATGGCATGTTGTGTAGTTGTAGGGAAAAACAGTTGGTGAAATGTGACGTAAAATTGTTATGTTGTAGTAAGTCTGTGTTTGGATTCGGCGCCAGATTCGTGAGTCTTGTGTATTGAATGATGGGTGAAAAGGGGGGAAAATGAGGCGTTACTTCTCTTAGGGCCTTTACTCCCTTCTCCCCATCCCCGCAGAGTAGCATGCAGGCGAGAACATGCCGGCAAACCTCTCTGCTTTCATCTAATAAAGAGCTCTGTCTCTCTCTCTCTCTCTCTCTCTCTCTCTCTCTCTCTCTCTCTCTCTCTCTCTCTCCCTGCGATAATGGTATGAAATTTCTGTGTATGTTTTTGGAACTCGAGTGGCTGGCCGAGGCGACTGGAGGTGTGTCGTCGACATCCGTTGGGAATGCCCGCGGTTAAATTTTTTTTTTCTTTTCGGCTCGAACGGAGCATGGTGTGTGCGGCCCTGGTTGTCTCCCAAAGGCAGATATCACTGCGAAATATTCCCCAAGCCTGTGGGTGGGAAGGCGCGTTCACTCACTGAGCAGGAAAAGTGCTACGCCGCCGAACTGGCCGACGCTCTGGCGTGCCGCGTGGGCAATGGCCGTTGCGGCGCCGTCCTCGCGCTGAATTTGCGTGCGGGCGCCGGCGAACATCTGCAAGCCGAAGTCTGCCGCCATGTTGCAGAAGGGCTCGAACAGCTCCACGCAGCCATCGCCGGGTTCGCTGGTTGAGGTGGGTAGCTTGGAATCGATCACGCCGAAGCACTCTTCAACGCACTCCTTCATCATCGGGAAAGCCTGTGTTCCCACAAGAAAAGGATAAGAAGGAGCAGCAGGGTTGGCTTCCTTCTTCGCGCTAAGAAATTACATTTATAGTCTCAAAATAACCAGAGTACTTTTGAAGACGAAAAAATGTTTCCGTAAAGTTAACACCAGCTCAAATAGTGTTGCACCTATACAGCTCGAAGTCGCTGCAAGAAAAGGTTGGCTTGCCTTCTTAATGTTGCTTGTTTTGAAGGCGGGAAGGACGACGTTCTTGAGATGACGCCAGTCGTCACCAGCTAGCCTGGTGAGCCTTACTTCGTTGAGAGGAAGGTTCTTGGACACGACGGTCATAATCTGGTTTCACGGGAGAGAATACACATTGGACGGTTTGAAGAAAATATAGTAGGTGTAAACTTGTGCGTCTGATGGAAATTGCACGAACAGTTATAAGAACCCCCCGCGTTACATATTTACTGCATAGAGGCCACAATTTCCTCACCCAAATTGTCAAAAATGCTTTTAAGGGCATGCGTACCTTCTTGCGGGGCTCACGTACACCACAAGAAAAGACACAGAAGCTTTGCGTTTAGTTGCGAGAGAAGAAAAAGCAACAAAAACAGTTTTTTTGAGGATGCAGCGATTTCATCTTAGAGTGACCTTAGAGTAGCGTCGATGTGTGCTAGGTTTTTGCAGTTTAGAAACATTGTTACGTTTGAAGTTACGTTGAAGGTTACGTTGAAGTATGACTCAGCTGTATCAGGCGCACTGTGGGAGGAAATTTGGTACCACGGGCGGGCAGGGTCTCCATGTGCTTTGTTTAAAGCCAGTGCGGAAATCTTAAGTGGGGCAGCTCCACCCTGCCTAAAGCTTCCAGAGAAAACCCACTAGAACTCTTTTCGTACATAATAGTGTCTAAACGCGTTTAAGTGAGCTGATAACGGAAAATCGACGCTGAATATTTTGGCTCTACAAGTGGTATTGGCCTCGAGGGCATACCGTGGCGCCACCTACGAATGACGTCACTTGAAAGACGCCGGGTTATGTTGTCGTCTGCTAGAACACATTGCATGTGCTGATGCGACCGCACGTTTTCATTTTTTTCGTAGCCACCATGTGTTCCCTCCTCGCGGTTTTGACGCAAATTACAGAAAAAAGTTGTCTACAGAGCGAATAATCCGGGCAAGCAATCAACGGCTCGCTTGTTCCCGACGACACCGCTGCGGCTGGGTAGTTGCTAGCATCGCCACAGACAGCTCGTACGCAGCCAGCTAACGCCAAGGACGATTCAATTGGTGCCGAGAAAAGTACGCTGTTAATTCATTATGAAATAATTGCGACGTGACATGTACGAGGCTGTGTGTAAAGAAAATAGACCTTGCAGCAGCGACGGAAACGTGCCGCTCAGTTGTGATCTCACCACGCGTACTGCGCGCATTGCCTGGTAAATGAATGACTACGTGAGAACGGTGAGCCGATTGCGACGCCGCACATGCTTAAAAGCGCTGGTACGATATGCAGTTTGGCTTAAGCAGGGCCTATTTCCCCTCCAATGAATTTTTTTATATTTATGCCCTGATTTGATTTCACTAGTACTCTGTACTGCTGACAGGCACGTACACAGGATATTTTTTTCGCGGGAGGGGAGGGGGGCAACGAAAGATAACTTTTTTATGCAAATTAGGGGAATGGGCGAGGGTACGGGTGTTGCAAGTACAAACACGATAAACACCCAGTGTTTACCACAAAGGCGCGTAAACCTGCAAAGAGAAATGAAATTAAGTGTAACCGCTTTTGTGATGGAGGCGAAAAGCGAAAACACTCGTGTGTTGGAGATTTCGGCGCACGTTAAAGATCCCTACTCGAAGTTTGCAAAATTAAAAAAAGAACAGCAGTAATTAAAATATTTACAGGAATAAATACGCGTACTGCACAGTAACTATACATTCCCTCGACTAATGTTAAGGCATATTTCAGGAGCATCCCACACGTTATACGCAATGTAAGTCGGCAGAAAGAGAAGTGCATGTAGGCACTCGAGAGTTTAGATCTCCGTGGCAAACCTCTTGCGCTTCCACATTTTTCTCCAAACAAAACCAGTGACTCCTAGTTATGAAGGAAGGAAACAAAATGCTATGCAAATTGGAAATGTCTTACGCCTAATACCGTGCATTATTACGTGAGGAGCTTTCTAAGAGATCGGCGCATGACACTAACACTCGGCTCCCTCGAATCCCAAGAAAGAAGGGCTGCAAACAGAGGCACGCCTAAGGGTTCGATAATTTCGCCGCTCCTATTCAACATAGCGATGATGGATCTTCCCAAAAGTCGCAATAGCATAGAAAGTATGAAACATGCGATATACGCGGATGACATCACATTATGGATGAATATATAGGCTCATCGGGATATATGGAAGAACAATTGCAAAAAGCAGCGCATGCAATCCAGGCCTATGCTTCAAAATGAGGAATGACCTGTTCATCGGAAAAATCAGAGCTCCTGGTCGTCACCAAGTATAACAAAAAGCAGGCTCAGGAACAACTGAAAGTCTACATAAACGGCATTCTTGTCGCCCAAAGACCTGACATTAAGGTTCTGGGACTGACCATTCAGAACAACGGCAAAGTTAACCTAAGAATGGGCAAACTCGTGAATCAGTGCAACCAAGTTATTCACACGCTGGCTAGGATCACCAACAGACAGCGTCTTAGAGAAGAGGACGCCTTGCGAATCAAAGAGGCGCTAATTCATTCCAGATTACTGTACCATCTACCGTATCAAAATCCAAGTAAAACAGAACTAAAAAAACTAGAAATCGTTCTACGCAAAGCACATAAAGTAGCGCTTGGCGTTCCTGCCTACACGGCAACGCAAGCGTTGGAAGACACGGCCACCACGAACACGCTCGACGAATTGATCACTGCACACAAGATAAGCCAGCTTCAGCGACTCCGGTATTCCGAACAGGGCATCCAAATTTTGAGAAGGCTAGGGTATGAAATGAGAGAAGAACATCAGCGCAAGACGCAGCTCACTCCAAAGATCAGAGCAAGGATTAAAATAGCCCCCCTACCAAGTTACATGAGCACCACAAGGCACAAGAACAGGAGGGCGCTGCGCGCAAAGGCCCTCCTGAAAATTAATGAAAAAACAGAACTAGATACTGGCACACTGTACACGGACGCCAGTTTCTCCAACGAAACAGGTGTCATAACAGTTGTCAACAGGGAATTGGAGCTTGTCACAGCATCCACCGAAAAGAAACTACAAAAATCAGCCGACCTTGAAGGAAGAGCAATAGCAAGAGCCATTGAAAGCTGCACACATAAAGACTATGCAATAATCTTCAGCGACTCACAAGCGGCGTGCCGCCAGCTCATACACAACCAGCTGAACACAACTACGGCACAGATAAAAGAAAAAGCGATACAGGGTAGCTCGACACAATTCAGGCTGCTCTGGGTCCCTGGGCATGAATGCATCCCTGCAAATGAGCGCGCTAATGCTCTCGCCCGCGAACTAAACAGCCGGGCACCAGCAATGGTCATCAGAGGGCAATGGCCTTCTCAGGCAGCCGCTACATTGATATAAGAGAAGCTCTTCGGGAGGCACGGCTTTCCAGACAGCTGTTTCCGGCACCTCACAGCATATATACTTCGACAAATACAGACCCATACGCTTCCCACAGCTTACATGATACACAAATTCCGAAAAAATGGAGGGTACCCCACATTGTCCCCACTGCAGGGAATACCCGGACATGTATGACAGACTTTGCGCATGCACCAAGAATCCCGCTCTCCCGCCCATACCTCACGACACCTTCGCCAAGTGGGAGGATTGGCTGGCCCACTCAACCGCTCAAGGCCAGCGACAGCTGACGGAATGGGCAGAGCTGGCCCTCAGCTCCATACGCAGAGCCCCGGACTAGGGGCACCTTCTTTTAATAAAGTTATCTCTCTCTCTCAGAATGCAATGCGGGAATGAACTTCTCCTCCGTCCTCTCGTTCAGCCCGTTGGTGGAGTAAACTCTTTGCCATGTGCAGACAACTTGACGATACTCCGACATCACGAGACTACGCGATCTTTAATGCGCCTGGTATTTTCATCCTATGCACTCGGGGTTTTATAGTCCTCTAATACAAAGAAACAGTTCACAGTCCAATGTTGAAGCCGAAATTTCTCTCGGCCAAAAGTATGGTTGGTGTCCGTCGAGGTGTCCGCCTCAGGTTCATTTTCACCAATCACCCCCTGCACACCCGTTTCTCTCAAGTTGACCATTGGCCGCCTTGACTCCGTGCCCTTCCCCGCTCAAGCCGGTGTTCTCGAGGTCTGTTCATAGGAAGGCAGCTCGGGGTCCGTAAAACCGCCGTTACGCATAAGAGCCATTAACCACAATGGCTTTCAATCAACAATGCCGCTGTCACTGGCTTTAGTTGTCCGAATGAATGCCGCCGGTGTCTCTTGCTGCCATACAACTGCGATGCGCGCCTTCACTTTTGTGACGAAACCGCATCGTCAGATGCATCGCCTCAGGCTGTACCCGGATTTTCCCGACGTCTGAAGACGCCATCTTGACAGACATGTAATCCTCATGTAATCTATCGTTCATTAAACCCGTGTTAACGACAACCAGTGTCGTCACAACTTTGTCACCCTGTCGTCGTCGGGCTTGGTAACGTTCTTGCAGTTCCCTTGTGAGCGATCCTTCTTGTCCAGACGGAAGCGCCGACTATGAAACAGAGTTTTAAAGACGATAGTCTTTCTTGGGCTACTTAAACCCAGAAATTTTGGTCTGTCTGTCTGTCTGTCTGTCCGTCTGTCTGTCTGTGACTCGATTCAGCCACCCGGCCAAAGCAAAACAAGGCCTGCGTAATAGTCTTATATAGTCACAGCTAAATCTACCCGTCTATGTCCGGTGTAATGTTCATACTTGTCAACATTGTTGAAGAAGAACAAGACATTATGCAAATATGAGACAACAAATCAATGCAGAAGTGATATTTGCAGTGTTCCTTTATAAAAATTCAAACATGCTTGACTTTTGCGAAATTAAATACTTCATCAACTGCAGAAAAAGAATCCACTCCGCCGTCGCCTGCTGTCGCCCGCGCCACTATAGCTTCTGGCGCCATTTTAAGAAAGCAACCGGCAACAGTTACGCAAGGTTCCACTAGATCGGTTCCACGTTCTGCTTGCTAGAGTTACTCAATAGTGCCTTGTGGTGCTCATGTAACTTGGTAGGGGGGCTATTTTAATCCTTGCTCTGATCTTTGGAGTGAGACAGTTGCGAAACTCCCCATAGGCCCCATGTATCGAAAGCCGGTCTTCGGGTGCCCCCCTGCGCCGGGGCAAGCACGGGACAAGTTGACTAGCCTGTCGTCTGTCGGCAGGACGTTGAAGCAGTACTCAAGTGCTTGCGGCTGCTGCCGTAAGTCATAAAAAGAAAAGCCGCAAAAACACAAGTAAATTTTACGTAATTATTGTGTTTTAATTTAAAAAGCAATCTTTATTTTACAGAAGAATTTTGAATAATAATAGTTTAGCGAAGTTCCCTTTTTATCTCCTAGGTGCCGCGCGCGTCGACTTGCCCCTCAGCTTCCACGGAGTGGGGGGGCTAGCGCCGCCCGGATTCTGAAGCGGAGTTTCGCAACTGTCTATATTCTGCTGCTTGCAACGCACGTGGAGTAGGGAAACGCGGTTCTATAAACGTTGAAGTAGGGCGCCTCGATTAACGCGCGTCTTCGCCGTACGGCAGCGTTCGCATCGAGACACCCGGTTTGGAGCAGCGGAACGCGGGAAATTTAAAATGATTTAAGCAAACATTTGGCGTCTTTACCTTGGGAGGAGCGCGACGCAAGAGGAACAACATGAGAGGTGAGCGGTAAAGCGAAGGGAGGCATTTGCTTCGCAAAAGCCGATAAAGACTATCGTATTTTGACGGCATTTGCAACGAAAGGAGCAGATACGCGGCCAATTTTTTGTACTCCCACGGTAACGTTCCCTAAGCGGGCGTAAACACTCGCTAGAGACGCCGGGCGATGGGGTCAAGCATCCCCTCGCGCCACACCGCTCGTCGCCATCCGGCTCCAAGCCTTTGTGTCGCCTTCGCTTGTTCGGCCGACGCTGCAGACGTGGTGAGCCGGACGTTGGAAGGCATTCCCTAGAGAAACCCTACAGCGGGTTTCTCTGCGGCAAGCACAAACTTACCTACAAACGCAACAGCAGCATTTCCACGAAAACTAGTGAAAAACGCGCTATGAGTTTGGCTCATGGAAGGAAACAGTTGAGCCGCAAACACCAGGCATGGGCAACAGTATCCACCGACACCACGACGCGCTAGAACGGAGGGATTTCTGGAATGTTTAAAGACAAAAACTTTCTTTTCCCCACCAAAGCATATCGACCCGAGCCGCTGAAACCGCCACCCTGGCGAAACAAGCGATAAGTCGCTGCTGTCCGAGAGGACCCAAGCACTGATTGCAGACGAACAGGGTAAAGGGGGTGCAGCGAATGGCAAATGGCAGGCCGGCAGCAGAGCACGAAGCCAGTGTGCAGCGGTACTGCTTCCGTCTAAACGGAGCAAACAAGCCTCGCCTATTTCTTTTTTTTTTAATCCCACGTTGACCACCAAATGAGACGTATTTTTTTTCGAAATGGACCTAATCCACAAACCAACACTAAAACTGCACTGCCAAGATAATCCCGGCAACTTTCCCCTAGAAAAAATTTTTCGAGAAAATATTTGAGACAACGCCCTGCAAACGTGTACGCACATCTTAAATCCTATGGAAAATGAGGCAGACCCTGCTGTGGCACGGATCAAAATGAGCCAAATTCATTTGCCCAATGAGATTTCGCTTTTGGTGTGACTGTTCGGGCTGTTTTGCGGGTGTTTTCATCAATTTTTTTTTTGCTTTTGAGAGATGGCTTATCATGCGTTTAGAGAGCGATGAGGAGATCGGCGAATGATCTGCCACCACACGTGTACGATAAGCGAACCGAAGTGAACGAAATGAAACTCAGAGATGTGATACTATCGTTTTACCTCGTCTCCTTCGTCCTTACGGAATAAATGTGCTTATTATCATATTTCCCATTTACGTAGCTAACAAATTAGCTGCCGCTTACAAGTCATGGCTAACCCCCCCCCTCTGTGGGTACGAGCCACTTCATTAAGGTGAAGAAGTTGATATGAGCAGGCTTCTTGTGAAGCATTTTGGAAATTTATGGCAAGGCCACGAAGAGCTTCATTAGTGTCTTCCGGCGTGCCCCAAAAAATAGCATACGGAACCATTCGAAAAGAGCTGCTAATGCTGCCAAGAGGACTCATCGGCTCGTCGTGTATAGTTTTACTGTTCTTGAAGCTATGTTGCATGTTTATTGCGTTTTTAGCTTAAAACTCTATCGTACCATTCGTGAAAGTCAATTGCAATAAAGTTTTCATAAGAATGCCGCATCAACTTGTCTGTTTCAACTGAGTACGAGCCAGATCCGAACTTATCCTAATATTGCTCAAATTCTCCGCATAAGTCTTAATTACTTGTCGCTATAGATTTCCCCTACCTTATATGTAAATGATGTCATTTAATAGTTTTGACAGCATTGCATTTAGGTCCAGTTCCAAACTCTCATTTTTTTTGTTTCTCTCAATTCTCCTTAGGTGGATTTGGCTCTTTTCGAAAAAAAAAACACACCTCAAATAGCTAGCAAGCCCAGGAATCATATGGAGGCGCTTTAGAATGTGTGAGAGGGGAGAAGAGAGGTGGCACGAGGAAGGGGGGTCCCCAGCCCCCCCCCCAAAACAATTTTCAGGGGGGGGGCAGCCCCCCGGGCCCCCCCTCTGGGTATGTCCCTGACTGCTGATATGTTTAGTTTTCGCGACAACTAGTCTGTAATGTATGAATGGTATTAACGCGAGTTTTCAACGCCTTCGAGCGGGTTTGGACATGGCTATATTTATTTTAAATGAAGGCCCCACCGTAGAAATTTATAATTGCAACACGGGATTTTGTCTGTTCACAGTGAGCCTGCGCCTTTCTCCAACATCAAGTTTGAGAACTCACCACTGCTCACGTACGAGGCAAAGCACGCCGTGGGGTAATGGGGAGTTTTAGAATAGGGGAACCAAGCGTTGGAGGCCCCAAGAAGTTAGGGCAATGCAATGTAACACGCTTGCGTGCGGCGAGTTTTAGAAGAGGCTCTTTCCAACAGCGCGGAGTCAGATGTGGGAACTTTAAAAGGCTTAGCGTCGCGGCAGATATTTCATCTCCGCTATGGTTACAGTCGCGAATGACAGCCCCTAACACAACTGTTCACCACACTGTCACCCCTTTTCTCGCATGTGAAAGTTTGTATCCGTGGTGACTGCAATTTAAGCGATCAATGATCAAGATACCTGCCACGGCCTCGGCCGATGTTTGCGCGCAGGTATCGCTACCCTTCGGCCGCTCGCCGCACCGTGCGTGAACGGACCGGCGGTGCCGGGACCGACGTCCGCGGCCGGTCGGCGTAGATCGCGGCGGATATTTGAGCATCGCTTTGAAAATCACAGCTGATGACACTACCTAGGACAATTTTTCACCACACTAACATCCACTTTCGCGATTGTGATACTCCTTTTCTGCGATCAGTGTGATTTTAAAACGCGGCAACAAGGTGTTGCTGCCGCGACCTGCGTCGGTTCGAGCCGCCGGCGGGCAGGCACGGCGGACGTGTGTGCGGGGCGTTTCTGCGAATAGCAAACGCTTGATGATTTCCTGCTTCATCCATTTCTTGCGAACGACAAGCGAAACCTAAAAATTTAGTTCGGTGATCGTGGTAGCCTACAATGTTGATCAGGGAAAGGAGCCGCAGCTTACGCTTACAACGGGTTCGGTCGGATACGTCCGCATACACCACCACGCTTGAGTCGTTTGCGGGTAGCCTACCGCGGTTGACACGATTTTTAAGTCACCATGTGGTCAAACTACGCTTCACGCATTAATAATTAACTCCAAACGCCGAAAATTAAACTTAAATACACTTAGAAGGCGCGTCCTAAACGAAATGTCACGTGCCGCAAGCCAACTACGCAGCACGGTAAGAACAGGGATCCTATACAAGTGACGTCAAAACGATAGCAGCGCCGGCCTGTCCAGAGGTGGCCCTCGCGGCCAATATATCAATTGGAAACGCGCTCAAAAAATGGCGCAGCCTTTACGACCGCGGAATAAAAAGGCAAGGGAGCGGCTTGTCGCATCTTTCCTAAGAAGAGGCAGAGTAAAACTCTATAGACACCACAGCGTCGACGCTCGGATACAGCCATCACGCCGATTGCCGTACGCAAGACCGTGGCGCCTCGTTATCAGATCATAGCTGTCTGAGCCAGCGGCGTTCTTGTCGGTGAACTGCACCTGGAAACGGGTGTCGAAATGGCGGAAAGCAAATTTCACTTTATCACCTCCCTTCATGTGATGATGCGCGATGCGGCAGCACACGGCGTGCCTTTATCCGATTATGTAATGCGCGCCTCACTCTTAACAAAAATGCTAGTTAGAAGGTAGTAACGGGCTGCATGTACTAACTCTTTACGAACTTTACTACCCGAAGAACGGTACGCAGGTCCGGCCACTAAGTATGGCATCTAAATGCTATCGTTACCACTCCAGACCGTGCACTCAGTAACTGCTGCTCGGGTGATACTAACACTAACTGACAGTAACAAAATTTTATGAATTATTCAACATAAAAACTGCAGCAGTTTTCCCACCCCAAATGACGATTACAAAGTTTTTTTCAAATCCACATGCTGACTTGCACGTGGTCACATTAAAACGCATAATTCTAAAATTAATCGTCACAATATTTGATTTTTGCGACACGCCCACTGACTCTATCAAAGGACTTTCCGCCGCTTGCTATAAAAGCAACAAGAGAAGGTGTATTTCTCAAGGAGGTTAAACCAATTTTTTTAACCTCCTTGGTATTTCTAAGGTAACTTAGTTACACTCGCACTCCTCGTGCATCCCGTTGGTTTTCTTGCTCACTTTATTTGTTGTCTTTATTTGATGTCGCGCTGCGCTCTCAGCCGAGCCACATTGTCCCGCGTAGCTTTTCACCAGGTTACGCATGACCACTTAGTAAAGAACTAAGTACCTTGTGTATATTGTGACAAGTAACTGGTTAGTGTTCTCATAGTAAGTGCCACGACATTTTTTAAGAGTGCTCGCTCAAGGTCAAAAACGTTGCATACGTACGTACGATCAAAACGAAGTGTACACCAACGCTATCTTTTTGCTTACAAAATCCATGGGTACGTACCGGCTATGGGAGAAACGCATTAAAGACTGTTGAAGCGTTAAGCTAGATCATTTCTTAGGCAGCTCGCTTGCCAAGTTGCCGTTTAGCGTATGGAAGAAACTACGGCACACGCCGGATCCCGCTCCCAATGACAATCAGTGAGGGATGAGTGTAAAGCAGAAGAGAATAGGACCTCCTCTCCTCTTCGCGTTCGTGCGTGCGTGCGTGTGTGCGTGTGTTCCACCACATGGTGTGTTTTAACTAATTCCTCCGAAAGGAGATCGACACTCGCATGTTTATCCAGCGACTATGTCCGGGAATTATTCGCGGTGCTGTTATATTATTACTTTGATATATAAAATATTCATACATGCTTTTAAGCAGAGTGAAGTAGAAGCTAAGAAGGAATTTGAAAGAGATCTGGGCGAAGTGTGCTCGACGCTTAGTCAGTCACGGAGAACCGTGCTTAGCTGGCGACGACAAAGCTTCGACAGCACTTCCATACGCAAGGGAACGAAAGAAATCTCCGCATTGTACTTTACAATAGTGCAAAACATGTGTAAGCTGCTCTAACAAACGCTTTTGCGGCAGCCGGTTCACAAGCATGTCGCCACTATCGGCCGGGAATGCAATCTGCAAGTTTCAAGTTTCAAGTTTCAAGATTGATATGATATCCTAGTATAAAAAGACAGCCCCGACCATCACGCCCTGCCAAGCGGCCACTCAGCTGCAACCAAGCGCGCGGTGTATGCCTTTCTTTTCACCTAAACAGGGTGGACTCGAATGCAGCGTCGTCCGATGTTGGTAGTTTTTGTTTCATGATAATACTTCATGTACTCTGAATTTAAAAGTCGAGTAACGTCTATTACAACACAGCATAAATAGTACTGATTTAACGCTAAACTAATCTCGTAATTATGACGGTTGACGACATTTTACCTGTCTTCCAGTGAAGTAGTGGAAGTCGTTAATGAAGATGCGTTTGATCAGTTCAGGGTCCCGAAGTACAATTCCTGGCATGATGCCATTGTAGTAACTGAAAAATCAACGATGATAACATGCAATCACTCCCTGCCGTACTAAGAAACGTGGTGCTACAGAGCTGGAAGCACCTTTGGGGAATTATTAGATAAGCCATGCCCTTCCACTCCGTGAAGAAGCTTGACCAGCAAAGCAGTGGTGCGTAAGGTTAAAGTCGTTTTAGCGGAAAAATTTCTTGTAGTTTGTTTCCGGATACCTCCGGTGATACGGCAGTTTGTTTTAGCCCTGCTCCCTCCGTAAATAGCCATGTATCGACAGCAGAGAGTAACGTTTACGATTTCACTGTGAAATAAGTAATTAAGACAAGTAAATGAAACTCGGCGCAATGTTAGGGTTTCCTTAGCAGCTAATTGTCCTATAATTTTTTTAATTCCGATAACACAATAGTTGAAGCCGTTTTCTATAATCCTGCT
Source organism: Haemaphysalis longicornis (assembly GCF_048455015.1). Lineage (NCBI taxonomy): Eukaryota > Metazoa > Arthropoda > Arachnida > Ixodida > Ixodidae > Haemaphysalis > Haemaphysalis longicornis. The sequence goes on from NW_027526385.1 coordinate 4,209,822, forward strand.
CCCTCCGTAGATGGTTCACTGCGCACCGGGCAAGATAAAAAAGCCACCTTACAAAGATTAAAGTCGGCTTCACCTCTTAGCGCAAGTGCATTGCTAGGAAGACATTTCTTTGGGGGCAATGTCAGCCATTTTGTCTTAAAATTGAAGACCCTAGGGCACTTTTCTTAAATGATTTTTTTATACTGGGAACCGGTTTTAGCGCGGTGCGGAAACCTTTCCCGCCGAGAGCGTGACACGGTACCAGCAGAGACTGTCGTCAGGCCCAGCCCTAGTACAGCGTCGCTGTTTTTAAAGGAAATAATAGATGATTCAGATGAGTAGGAAAAGCAATTTACGACAGCGCTTCGCCTTTGTAACCCTGCGCAGACCAGCGCAAAAGAGGGTGGATACACACACGCACATGCACGCACGCACATACATACATACATACATACATACATACATACATACATACATACATACATACATACATGCATACGCACATACATGCATACATACATACATGCATGCATACATACATACATGCATACGTACATACATACATACGTTTATACATACACGCATACATTTATACATACACACAGACAGACAGACAGACAGACAAGGTAGTCATCCTTCTTGAAATGCGGAATTTACGTTAGAGCTTCGGTTCCACACCTTGTGCTTTCTGGCTGGTGTGCTTGGTTCACGCGCACATATTTTTTCAGCATGTTCACCCCCACTCCCCGAACTTATCCTTAGATGTCAGGTTAGGGTCTTAAGATGGCCTCGAATGAGTGCAACCACGATTTTATTGAGCGGAAGAAGAAACTGCGGCTTCAATTATCCAACACCAATAATGTATCAACGCAAAAAATGCATATTTATACAGAAGCGGCGGTAAAGTTTATCGTATTTTTATTGTCTAATTTTAGGTTAGGGTCTGAGGCGCGTAAGCAACCGATAAAGCGAGTCTTAGCATCAATTTAGGCCAGTGGGGGTTATGCATGTTAATCGCAAATTTTTATTGTATGTACGCGCAATTGCAAAAGCACACGTTAACTGCTGGGAACAGAAAAAATAACACCGTACTCTATCTAAGCAAACGTTGTTTCGGCACATGTGTAGAATCAACAGGAATATTGCCTGTTAATTATCAACATTCATTCATTTTTGTAGAGGTCTTCACTTATTGCCTGCGGCTTACCCAACGATGTCTCCGTACTGCTTCAGCCACTCGCTCGATGCACGAGCCATACCCTGCAATGAGCGATGCGATTAAAGTCGCCGTATAGGCTTGCTAACAACTTTCTCTACTCTTCGAAACATACACACAATGAAAGCTGAATAGTAACACGCATTAAAGGGAGACAGAAATAATGACGATGCGAAAGGAGGGACGGAAATCATCGAGTTATCGATATCTTTGGTCACCAGATTAACCGTTAAACAACCATTAGGTTTCATTCCGTCCTGGGAAGGTGGGGTAACCAGTGGGGCTGTTTTTGCGTTATGGGGTGACCGAAAACTCTCGCTGAACCGGCGCGTTGGCGGTGGGGAAGCGTTCAGTAGGTGGAGGACTAGGCTTCACTGAGGAACACGTGATGAGAGAATGCCAGCTTACAAAAACCAAGCATATACGGATTTCTCTAGAGACGGCTTCACCTGTAAACACACATTTACTGCTGAAAAACACATTTCAGGGGCTATATGTGTCATCGGAATATGAAGCGCCGGAGGAGTACAGGCGGTCGTACAGAGAGGGGGTGCCGTCGAAAAGAAGGCTGGGTAAGCTTCACTGTGCAGCGTTGAATGTAGGAAAGCCAGCTTACAAATACCAAGCTTACACCAATCTTGCAAAAGTAGGCTTCATTTTAAACACAATGAAGCCAATGAATTTCTCAGATAATGAATGGCAGCCTACCAGTGTCCCTGAAGAAGAAAGTGTATGACAGCTGCATATTACCGGTACTCACCTACGGGGCAGAAACTTGGAGGCTCACTAAGAGGGTTTAACTTAAATTGAGGACGACTCAGCGAGCAATGCAACGGAAATGATAGGTGTAACATTAAGGCAAAAGAAGAGCGCGGAGTGGATGAGGGAGCAAACGCGTGTTAAGACACACATGGTAGAAGTTAAGAAGATGAAATGGGCGTGGGCAGGGCATGTAATGCGAAGGCAAGATAACCGTTGGTCATTAAGGGTAACGGAGTGGATCCCTAGAGAAGGCAAGCGTGGCAGAGGGCGGCAGAAGGTTAGATGGGCAGATGAGATCAGGAAGTTTGCGGGGATAAAATGGTCGCAGTTGCCCCAAGACCGGGATAATTGGGGATTAATGGGAGAGGCCTTTGCCCTGCAGTGGGCGCAGATAGGCTGGTGATGATGATCATGATGATTATAAACACAAACGCATTGCTGGAAAGATATTTATTGGGGCAGTGTACGCGAACGTGTAGCCGGAGCTAGAGGTTGCCCCGAAGTGCGGAAGGAGTGTCTTTTAAGAGCGAAGCTGTTTAGCAATTCGTTGATTCCGGTGTTCCACAAAACTCAGCACAACAGCATAAAGAAAAGAAATCACCGGCACCAGCAGGATTCCAGCCTGTGTATGATAGATCAACGGAGTTGCAGCCAGTCGTCTTACCCACTCGGCTACGACCATTTTTTTTGTCTGTTACACTCGGCTACGACCGTGAGTTAGTAATCGAGAATCAAACGGCTTGCTAAGTTGGCTGTGACTGTGGAGAAAAGAATCACGCCACCTGCTCCAAGGGTACACGCTGCACTACGGGCGCCTAGTTTCAGTGTGCTTGTTCCGTTCGTTCATTCTGCTTCTTCGGTTTCATTCTTCGTCGCCATAATAGCAACAAAGATGGAGTGAAGGTCTTTGCGGCAGTGAAGAAGCAAGTCGGCTGCAATCGTGGACTTAAAAATGTAGTGATGGTCATCGAGGTTGCGTACAGCGTCGCTACCTTCAAGTCTTACGCGTTGGTGTGGGCTTCATTCATTTTTTTTTCGCCCTAAGGACGCAAAAAGAGGGATATTAGCCTACGAACGCTCCGCTGTTAAAAACCAATGCTAGAAACAAAATGTGAGGAAAAATGCGACAGCGTTTCTCAAGCAGGAACTGGTACGTCTTGCGGCGCAGTCAGTACAGTAAGTATTCACTGCGTGTGTAAATTCTTTGCAAAGCTAGTGCGATGAAAGAAACCCACTCAGCAAAGCGGATTTTTACTGAAAAAAAACCAAAAGGATTGGCGTTACCTTTTGCCAGATTTCCATCAGGTTGCCAAATAGAAGGCTCGGTTCGGGACCAGGTATGCCGAGGTCCTTGAAATGGGAGAACGTTCGCTTGCGCCATCTGTAAAGGCTGAACGTCGCCAGAAACCGCTTGTTAGTGCTTATGGTCAAGTCGGGTGTGATGTAGAATATCAAATATAGAAGAAGAGAACTCAACTGAACATTGCAAAAAGAAAACAGAAAGCCCCGAGGTATTTCATTGCCGGCACAATCGTACTGCTTGCTACATCCGTCATCTTTGTTTAACTATCCGTTTTGTTCTTTTAGTTACATTGAAAACGAGAAGTCTCAGTTGCCGACATATGGAGTTCTTATTGTCAAAATTAATGTTTCGATCAATTGCCTGGTCGTATTTAAAGGTAGCGAACAGTTGTTACAGCGTTAAGCGTGGTCATCACCGGTGCTTCGGCGGTGAACGTTACGACGGCAATACTTGCAACGTGTAGGATTTCGCGAAAGCTGACTGAACAGCTTATGATGATGGTTGGTGTTTAATGGCGCAAGGCCAACGAGGGCAAAGAGCGCCGACTGAACAGCTTACATATCTGCGTTAGTTAGCATGATTTATTGTTATACGCGCAACGTATCTGGGCTAGTGCCGGCAACGTTATGGGCAGGGCTTTTGCAGCCGGTATTTTGAAACCGAATACACCCCACGGAATCAATACTGTTAGCGAAAACACCGCAGTGAGTATGGTGCGTAGGAAGCGGGCGTATACAACATTTTCCTGCGTAGAAGTGTCGGGAGGTTGTTCGGAGAGAGCGAACAATCATTAACGTGTCGGGGGATGTCAGCCACGTAAAAATGCTGAGCTTACTGTGACAGATGAGTGTGGGGTCGATGATGATGAGAACGATGATGATGTTGACAGTGTTGATGCCCACATATACGTCAAGTTATTTAGAGGGTATCGTCAGGCCTGTGTTTCGCAGGCACACAGAGATTTTGTCGCGCAGAAGGTAGCGTTCGGGACATGATCATGTACAGTCATGGACAAATGAGATGCAAAAGGAAATGAAATGCGGGGTAATCTCTGAATAAAGATAAAGAAAGAAAACACGAAAATATGAACCAGAACACGCAACATTGCAAAATCCTGCTCGTGGAGGTGTAATTATAGCGCGCTTTCGTTATTTTGGAAGCCACATTTCTCAACTTTGTTTTTGTAACTAAGCCACGCGTAAAGTTAACTTGCATGAGAAAAAATCGCGATATGTGTGCGTTCTGCTTCATATTGCTTCTGTGCTTCATGTCTGCGTTCTGCTTCATGGTTTGTAGCTGAGATAACGGGTGATTTTGTAAATGCACTGAATATGAGGGGTCAAATTGACGCAGTGTTTTTGGACTTTTCCAAAGCGTTTGATGTAGTTCCGCATGCTGACTTAATAACCAAACTGTTCTCTATGGGCATTGAGAGCAATATTGTCCGTTGGATACCATGTTACTTGTCCTCACGAAAACAATACGTGGCTGTGAATGACTGCGTTTCCGATACATTGGATGTGCACTCAGGAATGCCACAAGGATCAGTGCTCGGTCCTTTAATGTTCTTAGTCTATATAAATGATATCTACTTATCTGTTCAATCGCCTGTGAAGATCCGGCTGTTTGCGGACGATTGTGTTGTTTACGCCGATGTAACTCAACACTCCGATCAAATAAGACTCAATGATGCGTTGCACTCAAATAGTGTATGGTGTGAAACATGCGGCTTGAAGCTTAATACTTCTAAGACGGCGGCTATTACATTTACCAACAAAAAAGAACCTTTGGAATTTTCTTATACTATTATTAATGCTTATATAAGTAAAACCCAGCGAGTGAAGTATTTAGGTGTTACACTCGCAAGCAATTTAAGTTGGGAACCCCATATAGAAAACGTTTGCAGCAACGCGCTAAAAAAGCTGGCATTTTTTAAACGAAAATTGCGTCGTACATCATCGGCCGTTAAGTTAACAGCGTACAAAGCTCTCGTTAGACCAAAATGAGAATATGCGGATCTGATATGGAGCCCGCACCAAAAATACTTAATCAAGAAAATAGAAAGAGTGCAAAATTTAGCCTTGCGGTTTATATACTCCACACACTCGCGTTTTTCCAGCGTTTCCGTTCTTCGCGACAGGGCAAAATTACAAAAACTAGCTCATCGCAGAACTGTGTCTCGTATTAAGTTTTTATATCAGTTGTACCACGGTCACTACAAAATACCTCGTGAAAGTTACTTAACTGAGCCCCCCATGCGGTCTGATCGTACAAACCACAGCAAAACAGTTAGGCAACCATTCAGTAATATTAACGTACATCAATATTTTCTTTTTCCGCATGCAATTTCACTATGGAATAAATTACCCGAAGAAGTAGTTAACGCTAATACAACAGAATCGTTCATTCAGCTTGCAAACAACCTTTCCTTTGACCAATGGCTTTTTTTTGCCTCAATGAAGACAGCTGCTTCCTGCATTCGTTTTTCATTTTATGTGTAGTACGTAATTTCTTTGTGTATTCCATCGCTGTGTGTACATGTTATTACTGTTATATTACTCTTGTGTATTGTGTTGCATTGATGTGTGTGCACATTTTATTACTGCTGTTTTACTGTCGTGTTCCGAATTGCGAAGCACTTTTTTTTCTAATCAAATATATGTTAGTGGTAGTTGCAATTAATGTATGTGTACTATGTATGTACCCACTCCTGCTTGGGCCCGAATAGGGCCTGCAGTATTTGTAAATAAACAAATAAAAAATATTTTCGAGTTCGCGTTTCATTGGCTATTGCAGATCAGTTGAATAATCACCAAAAGTGGCCGATTAAAATGTGCTGCGAGGGACACTCCTTGCGCAGTGAATCGGCGACATTCAGCCGCGCAAGATGTAGTATTGCTTTTTCTCTCCTGGATAGTCCAGATGGAATCTTCGATTTGCATTGTGGCTCCATAGAATACAGGGGCGCGCAATGACGTGGTCGTCAGCCCAAGTTGATCGCTGCAGCCTCCATGCGACACTAAATGCAAGAATCTTAAGAATCTTTCCTGGATGATGGTTTCGCTATCTTTGGTGCACGTTGGTCATGCGGGTTTGATGCTGTTATGACCGCCTTCACGCTATCAGTTATTCCGAAACGGGCACGAGTCACGGGAGTGCTACATCACGGTGCGGCTGCAGAGCTCGGAGATGCAGAGCATCTATATTAAGCACAACCTGCTCTTTCGGTAAAAACGCTAAACAGCGGAGTGCAGCTGCAGAGGCCGTGAAGTTCCAAACAAATACCTTTCCTCAGCCGGCCAAACTCCACTTGCTTTATCCAACGCAGTACTTCCCGGTGTGCAAATTTTGCGCTTCCCCGGATACCCTGAACCCCATGGTATGGGAGTGTTCGGCAAACCCCAAAATTAAAAGAATCGCGCACCCTTCCCGTGAGCAGTGGGGAAGGAGCTGTCCAGCTCCGGTCTCGATTCCCAGCTTAGGCTGGTGGAAAGGGCCATGGCGGCAGGGGTCTCCCATGGAGTCCTGGACTGAGGAACCCACACCACTTTACGATGCTCTTAACAAAGTTTATTCTCTCTCTCTCCCTCCCTCCGTGAAGTTAGGCCACTCTGGGTGGGCTTCTCGAAGATGTAAGCGAAAGCCACCCGCAGAGTCGCGAGTTCTGTAGCCGTGGATGATGATGCGCGGCTTAGCATGGCCCTAAAGGTTGTGCGTGATGAAGGTATCCACAACACAGCAGTCACTGATGTGGAAGTGTCGGTTCTGCATTTTTGCGCAATATTGTCAAGGTTCGAAGAGCTTTAGGGCGGTGGCTGGAATGTGCTCCTTTGTTGTAACACCGGGCGGCACTGTGGTTATGGTTTGTATGGCCAGATGATGTGCAAATGGCAACTTCGCCCCTTCGGGAAATGTCTCGGGAGGAGAGAGCGGTACATGTTGCAGAACGCTGTCGACAACGGGTACTTTGGTGAGGGCAGTGATTGTGTGAAGAAGGTATCGTGTGAAATGGCGTAAGTAGAAAATCGGGTAACCGCAGACGAAGCGTCCATGCGGGATCGCGCAGACGAGCATAGAGCATAGTATTGGCCCGCTGGCGGGCCCCGGCATACTTTTTGGAGAGGCGGGCTGGTGAAGTGCAGTGCGGCACCAGGTCATTTTCAGACAGGCACTCTTTTCTCAGGTTATTACACCAACCAGGCTAAGGAGGCGAATGAATAAAGCTTCATCTAGTTTTCCTAATAAAACCGTCTTGAAGTTCACAGCCTAAGGATAGATTCTAAAACATATGCATTGATAGTAAGAATATAGTACACACTGAAAGTTTTTGATACATTATGAACCAACTTGCCCAGCAATTCCCTCTCTTGAACTGAAATCGGGTAGCAATGACAACAGCCAGTTCTTTATTTTACAACTAGTGTTGTCCGCAGAAAACTGACGCCAACTTGTTTCTTGGCTTTAAACGGTTTACATTTAGAAATTCTCTGGACTAATTTTACGACGCTTACCTAGACTTAACTTATACTTTTCACAACTCAAGTCTCTCAAAACACGGTGAATTAGGCCCCAAAAAAAGGCAGGAGAAGAAATACCTGTACAAAGCCGCAGCGCACAGCGCCAAGCAAGCAGCGGCGAACATTTTTCAAGTGGGAGCTGAGGCCGTCTGTACGAAGTAAAGCTGAGTTGCTGGCAGCGCAGTTGTTCTACTGCCCCATGCGAACATGCAGCGCCCAGATGGTCGTGAACTGATGTTGGCGACCCGAAAGCATCCGGTTACGTTACCTCGGGGCCCGAAATACACTAAGCGTGTGAAGGGCCCCAATTCGAGGTTCCGCACCTGCTCCGTTTCCTGCCGCACGCGATGAAGCACGCGCAGCAACGACCGGGGAGGGCCTGTTTGCTGCGTACTAGAATTTTTCACCCCTGAAACTCGGAATTCTTAAGTCCGACTTCCCCATTGGCGGGCTTAGCAGAATTCGCGCACAAGCAATTTCTTATGAGTTAGGCCTTGCAGTGCATATACGTCAACGTACGTGTGTTCAATTGTGACATTTTGTATTATTCACATACAGATCTATATAGGACATCCACATTGCCCCACGTGCGCTGTGCGCGAGACTACCGAGAACTTGTCTATCTGTCAGCGATTTGCCGCTGCGCGAACAACAGCGGCTAGCTGCCTGTCTCTTGTACGACGTTGAACAAGGTTTCAGTTGTGTCACTTTCTTCAACCCTGGGCCAACAACAATGACTCATATTTAGTGACAAAAATTCTCTTGCGTTTTTTACTGGATTCTGGACTACAGAGCATTCTGTAATTCTTCCATTGTGCGCACGGCTACATCTGTATGCGTTTGCGTCGTCATGTATATACGTTTTTTCTTTTTGTTGCTAGGCGCTTTGTGCTTCCTCGGCGCCATTCGCTGAACTTCTTTACTCACCTTTATTTAGAGCGTTCTTTCTTGCATCTTACTGTGTGTCATTTTTCTATTTGTCTTCTCTCTAAATGTTGGCTTCACAGTCTCTCACATTCACCTCACTGCATTGCGATCATTCCCATCTGGCTAGCAAGCACTGCCGCTAGCAGAGCTGACCTCTCCAGCCCATATTAAAGAGTTCTCTCTCTCTCTCTCTCTCTCTCTCTCTGTCTCCGCGTTGCATTCTGATGTTGTAAGAGAGCGTGAATATTTCCACTGCATACAGGTCCATGCAGTCTGATGATACGCCTTTATTTTGCTGTATATAGCATGTTGTTCGCTGAGCGCACGCATGTCCTTCTGGTGATTCTGTCTTGTGTAATTTTTATTACCCTGTGCATGCTTAAAGCCACTGTACCTTTCCCTTACTCCAAAGTTCGGAGTAGCCACTTCTCTCTTGTTTCGAGCTCACCTCTACAATAAATACATACTTCTCTATTTCTCTCTTTCTTTCCCTGGAGATTCGTGGAGGGCGTTTGATTCTGCGCGCAAGGAGGTGAAAAAGGGAAGCGATTGTTTTCACGGCTGACGAAGTAACGTGAGGCATACGCTGACGCGCTGAAGCAGTATTTACCATAAATGATCGTTCATGAGTATCGCTCAAAACAAAGCGGACGCAGAGTGCAAGTACCTTGTGAGCTCTTTACAGGCCTTGTTGTGTTTTACGACATTTAAAAGAATGTTGTAAAACACCTTGTGGGCTGTTAGAACGACTTGATGCCGTGTATTCCTGAAAATAATTGTGCGAAAGAAGATCGGCGCGGTCAAGGAAGCAACATTGAACTATACTAAGGAAACGAAAACAACTGTGAAGCCGAGGAAAGCAGATTGGCATATGAGGGATTCCCTTAGATGGCGACACGTAAGCTCTCTTAGCAGAAAATTAGGTGGCTGCGCTCAACTCCAGTTTGAAGGGATTGTTCGTGCGAGGGTACGCACCTTATAGACAATTATCCGAGATGCATACATGAACTTATCAGGTATTGTCATTAAACCCATGTTGATGTTACGAAAACGAAGGCACGTAGTAAATGAGACTACCGCGTCTTGCTTGGAGTTACAAACATTTCTCTGCAAACACATTGATTGATCGTGGGGTTTAACGCCCCGACGCAACGGAGGCGATGAGGCGCGCCGTAGTTGACTGCTCCGGATTTATTTTGACCACTTGGGGATCTTTAACGTGCTCGGAAATCTGGTACACACGGGCGTTTTTGCCTTTCGCCTCTATCAGAAAAACGGCCGCCGCGGCCGGGAATCGAACCCGCGTCCTGGTGCTCAGCAGCCCAACGGCTTAGCCACTGAGCCACCGCGGCGGTCTCTGCAAACACACTGGTGTTCTAGCTAATGCCGCATATTGTATGGAGCGCCTAATGTGTGTAACAGCTGATTCAACAACTAATAATCAGATTTCAGGGGTACTTCACATGAAATTTAAGTTTCTTTGGCATGTGATGTCCGTCTGGAACAATAGGCTGCCTGCAACAACATCTCGGCTTTTTTCATGTCTTGCATTTACTTTCATCATCATTATCATCATCATTAACAGCCTATTTGTGTCCACTGCAGGGCGAAGGCCTCCCCCATTGACCTCCAGCCGCTTCCGTCCTTTGCGGCCAGCGCCCATTCTTTGCCTCCGAATTTTCTTATTTCATCTCTCCATCGGTTTAATGGTCTTCCCCTTCCGCTCGTCCCGTCTCGCGGTGTGTATTCAGTTGTCCTTGTGTCAGTTCGTAGCACCACAAGGCCAGCTCAAGTCGATTTATTTTGTTTTCTTAACCTGGATCATGATATCCTTTATCCGAGTTTGCTCCCTAAACGAAGTTGGTCGTTTCCGGTCCTTAAGCGTTACTCCTAACATTATTCGCTCCATGGCACGTTGGGCGAACCTGAGTTTTCTTTCTAAGTGTTTAGTAAGGCTCCAAGCTTCCCCTCCGTATGTGATCACCGGCAGGACGCATTGGTTGAATACCTTTCTTTTGAGAGATAGAGGTATCTTACTTTTCATTAGTTGCGAATGCTTGCCGAATGCACCGCAGCCCAAGCATATTCTGCGCAGGATTTGTTTCTCGTGGTTGGGGTCAGCACTGACCATCTGACCAAGGTAGTCATGTTCTTCTGCTTGTTCCCGTGTTTCGTTGCGTATGCTGAAAAGACGCGTTTATTTAACCTTACTTTAGTTTTATTCATATTTACCTTATTTCCCACAGTGAAGCTCTGTGATTGCAGTTCTTCAATCAATTTTTGAGCTGCTCTGCAGATTCACTGCGCCAGACTGTCGTCTGCAAACCTCAAATGACTCAAGTATTCCCAGTTTATCCGTAAGTTTCAGTTTTCCTTTCAAGCCTCCTGAATACGCTCACAAGAAATGCTCTGAACAATTTTGGTGAGATGGTATCTCCTTGTCGCACTCCCTTTCGGAATGGGAATTTATCACTTTGCTTGTGAAGTGTAATTATGCCCGTGCATTCCTCATTTTGTCGTCTATGAGTCTTGGGTAGGCCTCTTCTGTTCCTTGGTATTTTAAGCCGTGCATAACTGCGGCTGTGCTGACCTAATCAAACGCTTTTTCATAGTCTATAAAGGTCATGTAGAGCGGCTTATTACAGCCTACGCATTTTTATATTACTTGGCTGATACATGAATGTGATCCATTGTCGAGTATCCTTCTGGAAACCCAGCCTGTTCTCCTTACTTTACGGGATTGTTTAAAGCATATCATCATACAAGGTGGTCGCTATTTGAAACGCATCTCAAAGAGAGAGGGCGTGCATTGGGGCGTTTAATTTGCAATTACCTTAGCATACATTCCGGCCCGCATATGCCCTATCCCTCCCATTTGCTTCCCTTCTGTCCCTCTCCCATGCTCCCGTCACCACCTCTCTCTCAATAATAAATTTGCCCCCTCTCTTCTAATCTCCCCCTACCTATTCGCTCCACACACCCTTTCCACTCTTGAATACCCTTCCCTCTGTTCCTTTTCCTTTTCACAAACATCTCTCACTCCTACCTTCTGCCTTTCCGCTGATGAGGCTCTCTGCGCCTCTTTCCTCACCCTTATGTCCTCACTCGCATCTCCCACGTCCCTCCTCTCTCCCAATCATCTGTCTCAAATTGCTCTAAGTACCGCCCATGCTGCTTTTCGTTTCCTCAGCTCTCCGGCCATCTGATGTTTTCCGTCTACCCATTCCTACTTTCCACCACCTCCTCATCGTTACCGTCCTACTCCTCCCCTCTACCACCCCACCCGCTCCCACTGGGCGTTTCAATCACTCCTTCCTCCTCTCCTGCTTTTCATTTTTTATAAGCCTTGATGTTGGCTGGTCGGTATCGGTACATACCCAAAGAGAGAGTGCTTTTAACGTACAGGGGACAAATACAGAACGGAATCAATGTACAGAACGAGTGAAGCGCGTCACTCGTACTGTACGTTGATTCCGTTCTGTGTTTGTGCCCTGTAAATTGAAAGCGGTCTCCTTTCGAGTATGTAGTTCCATTTACACCACTTTCTACTCATCCTCTCCTCCATTCTTCCGCAAAGCTCTCGCCACTCTCAGTAGAATCGCTCGTGGGAGGCAACGTCGGCGCCGACCACTATGACCGAGAACTAGCCATCCGGGCCGAGGAAGAGCAGCCACACCCCGTCACGAGTTATAAGGAGATCGTCCGCCAATACAAAGAAAGAAGAACGAGGCTTCTGAAGCCGCACAAGCAACTAAGCAGACGGCAGCAGACGATATTGCACCGCTTACAGGCAGGGTCGCTCGCACACCCGTCGCTTCTGCACAAAATGTACCCTGCAGAACACGAGAACACATGTCCGTTCTGCCGGGGAGACGGCACTCTCGCGCACATTATTGGGGAGTGCAAAAAACTCAATACACCCCCCTCTCCCCCCCCCCTCTTCCCATTCCAACCCGCTGGAGCAATGGGAGACCTTACTGTCCAGCTCTGACCTCGCCATTCAGCAACAGCTGGTGGCTCGAGGAGAAGAATTACTGGACACATATGGGTCCCGTGAATAGGGAACCACCCCATCTGGTGCCTGCGCGCACCATTCTTTTTTTGAACCTCAGTAAAAGTTGTTCAATCAATCAATCAGTAGAATCGACAGTTGGGCAAGTTGGTGCTTGCACATCGTACAGCGCTTGAAGACGAGGAGAATAGATAAGGATACTCAGGACGGCGCAAACTTGCAACCGATTTTTATCAGGCATAAACAAATGTGTATACTACCAGAACAAACACGTGCCCAGGGCGTCAGCTTGATATTGCGGTGCGATAAACACAAGATTAAGATACTCCTACACACATGCATTTCTCTCTCCACTCAGTAGCGTCTCCATTGCCCATTCTCCTTCTCATCACTTTCCTCCTCCTTCCCCTCACAGTCCCCACTCAATGTTCACTCCTCCCCCCCGACCTCATCTTTCACTGGCGACTGTTCTCCTCGGCATCCTCTTCCGTCTGCACTATGGTCGTTCTCCTGTTTCCCTCATGTAGTCCCTCGCTCTCTCCAGCCAACCCTCCCCGTTCCTTCCCCCACTTGACTCCTTTCCCTTCCCTAATGGTCCAACCGCCAATCAATTCCCAGTTGGTTATCTTCGTTCTCCCACGGCTACGCTGGCTTCGGCGTGTTCTTTAATTTCACTCTACGGTGTCGTGGCCACGGACGACGAGGCGCGGAATGTAAGAACCGCTGTGGGCCAAGTTAACTGTTCAGTTCCCGCAGCACCTGTACCTGTTTTCATTCCAGTGGTGAAAACTTTCGCTCGGCCGTGACACATCTGCGCGCGCTTCAATGTGTGCTTTAATTTTACTTTCCGGCTTCCATGGCTGCACGCGGGTGAAGGAACGCGGCGTGGATTCTAAGGACAGCTGTGAGCCCAGTTCTTTCAGTTCTTTTTTCATGTTCCCCCGACGGTAGTGGAATGACACATACGCCATTTATTCCCCGCAGCGCGATATCACCGCTCACTTCGGCGTGTATTTTTATTTCCGACCATGCAGCTGAATAAAAATTCATCCATGTCCAGGCTTTAAACTTCGTAAAAACGCGGGCAGTCGCTCTACCAACTAAGATAACCGGAAAGCTAGCCGTTCGTAGCGGAGGGCGAACTAGCAAGTTAATTGAAAAATTAAAAGTGAGAGGAAACTGTTAGGCGACGAGTTTTCGGGTAACCCCCGAGGTGGAGTAAGCATCTGCGAAGGGAAAATGTTTTTAGGAATAAAAACCGGGCCATCTTCACTAATGTGAAAGCTGGGGAGGGGCGAAGAATGCAGTGTATAAATGTATTTAATGATTGCAAGTCTCTCTCTTGCCACAGGGCGCGCGCTGATTGGGCGCCGGAAATCGCCGGTGGGAGGAGCAATCGCGCGCTTGCTGAGCGGTGGCGCCCTCTCATGCGTTGAACCGGATTTAAGCAATTAAGGAGTACTGACACCAACTTTTGACGCCTAAAAATGATATAATTGACTTAATTAGTTTGTACAGATGCCTCACAGAAATTTTTGCAGCGATCCGAGGCCGGAATCGCATCTAAAATCGATTTTGATTGTCCCGGCCGCGACCTTCCACAAATCGGCAGCACTAGGGAAATCGCTTTCGGCGTGACGAAACATCGGCCGGCGTGTCTGGCCGGTTGAGGCTGACGTCATATAGTCGTTTTCGGAACCAGTAACGATATCCTGCGGGGCTGTTGTCGGTGGTATGGCGTTTGGGCAGTAGACGTACGGGTGTAGCTGTGTGAGCAATGCTTGTAAACTTCGCGCACCTTGCGTGTTCGCCGTCTTTGCTCTTCAGTTCGTGGCCGGCGCATGGTGGTCCCTTGCACTGGTGCCGAAAACTGCGCGATGCCGACGCGCACCGCGGTGACGCGGCGGTGCGCGTCGCCGAGCTCGCCCAAGTTGTGCTATGGCAAGCTCGCGGAATGCGAAGTACTGCTCGTGGAAGCCTGTCCAAGCAAATCGACGACGAGGCCAAGATGCATTATTTTCCACGCGACGACATGCAGCGCTAAACGTGGACTGAGTTCGTGCGCGCGGGCGGCCGCAAGAAGTGTCGCCCGAGCCAGCGGGCTCGGCGTTGCTCGGGGTGGAGAATATTTGATCGCCGCTATCTGTACAACTGCGAATGGCCATCCCTTACACAACTTTTCACCACACTATCATCCCCTTTTTCGCATACTGAGCTTTATTTTGGCGATAATTGCCGTTTCAGCGATCGGTGAACAAGACATCTGTCGTGGCCTGTTTTGATTCTAGCGCGCAGGTGGCGCCATCTTTCGGCCGCTCGCCACACCGCGGTGCCGGCAGTGCTGGTTCGGAGAGCCGAACCACCGCTGCCGGTCAGCGTTACCATAGCGGCAAATATCTGAACGCCGCTTTTAAATTAAACGCTGATAACAAACCCTCGCCAAATTTTACCAAACTAACATCTACTTTCTCGCATGTGGAGCTTGTTTTTCGCGATCAGATTGATTATAAGAGTGGCGACAAGCTGTTGCTATCACGGTCTGCGCCGGTTCGAGCCGCAGTGATATTAAAAAATGGACGACGGTGAAGGCATCGCCGGCCTAATCGCCTGGCCAAATAAACTTGCTCTGTCTGTCGGGTGGCAGCGACTCATCCGAGTCTGACGATTCAGACGACATGTCGACTGCTCGGGCGAGTGCGGACCATGTGCAATCGTAGCAGACGATGCGGCGAACGTCCCTGACGTCACGGGTGCAACCGTGACGTCAGACTGGCCCGCTTGCAGGCTGGCCGTCGAACGGCCATTTTCCAGCGCGGCGACCGAATTTGAAAAGGGTTGCAATAAACGTGCTATAATTATTTCTGTGTTGGCGGCTGACGGCTTTCGGTTCGATTTTCGTAGTTACTGGGCCACTAGGTATTCTTTACAGCATAAAAACTGAAAGCGACAAATTTAGTGTCAGTACTCCTTTAAAGGAGAGACCGACGGACCATCAGTTGTCTTCGTGTTTGGGGCGCGAGGCGTTTGGGAAAAGAGTTTCCGTGTGTGTTATTTTAGTGTGCGTTACGTTCTAGCGCAAGGCGTCGGAAAACGTGTGCAGGTGTTTTAGTACCGCGACTAAAGGAGACGGCGGCAGGAGCCGGCGACAGCCCGAGCCCCTAAGGTGCTTCGCCTCTAAAAGATAAACACCCGTGGACATGTTAGCTGCCTTGTCAGGGCACCATTTCCTCCGTACGTTTCTATATCACATTTTCTTGATCACACTATTTATTACATTATTTCCGTAACAGTGGAGCTAACACTTTATCACGCAAATACTTGAATACACGGACACTATTTATTAACCTATGGTATATGTGCCTCGCTTTCCACATCTGGCATGCGCAGGTCAGTCGGAGTAGACCGGAAATGTTTCGCTCCAAACGCTAGTGTTTTGTTTTTCTTCTCAATAAGGGCTCCCGGAGCAACGTTTTTGCCGGTGTTTTTCCCGTACAGCTTGAAGGGCTCCCGGAGCGACATCTTGGTTGGTGTCTTTCACGTGAATACCACCCGTAGCCCGTTCAGGCGTGCACAGGAAGAGGGGGGGGGAGGGTAATGTGGCCTGCACGCGAAGCAGTTCTCTTCTCTTCCCAGCTTTCTTAATAAACCACCACGACGAAGCAAGGCTTCACGCGCTCACCGATGACCTGCCCGTTGTGCTGGTGGGAGATTTCAACGTGGACGTATCACTGCCGGATGCTATCTGGCTGCTGTGCGCCGTGGTCGAGCGTTTTGGTTTGGTGGGTCACGCAGTAAGATGTCCACGACACGGGAAGGGAACGGGAAGCCCCATGCTTTTCCCTACAATGAAGGCGCAGTACTTCTAATTTTAATTGATATAGTCAGCTAGAATGTATGTGAAGTCACAAATTACAAATAAACATGTTTTGTTGCTTCTCTGGTCATCCTTGTTCAAAGAGTGAAAGGGCACTGAATATTTTTCATCATCGCAATAATCGTGTTGTGTGGAGGACGCATTTTATTTAACGCCTGGATTCAATTGCTACTTTGAAACAGACAAGAATATACTAGCAAAATAGAGAACCATGAAAGCTGGCAAAGGTCACAACGATAAACAATGCATTGCGATAGTCCTTCGAAGAGAACCTGAAGATTGAAAAGCGGCTGTGCGGTATAGGTTGTGGTCACTGGCGTGTCACGCATGCGGGCAACCGTGCACGTACGGCGCCATGCTTTTGCCCATAGAGCTTATTAGTAAGTATACAAGAGAGGAAACTGCGCCTGGTAAGCCATGGGTTTATGGGAAGACACCCGCTTTTGGCTTGGGCTTGGCCTGACAATTGGATTCTTAAGCGGTTTTGGGGATTTGCTTTCTTCACTATGCATCAACACGTCTACGAGCTACGAGGGAGCCGAAATCATACCTGCTCTGTGGTAGCCGTGTTCGGTGAAACAGCAGGTAGTGCGTGATCGGACCTGACGTTGGTCATACCGCAGTAGGAGGACGTATGGCTCAGCGGGTAATATGCCGCCGCGAAATTTGTAGCTGACGAAAAACAAACAAAACGTACTCCAACGAAGACAAGATACGACAGATACGGGCGCCTGTATCCGCCCTATCTTGTCATCGTCCACAACTGTTTAATGCACGTTTTGTTTTTTCTTGAAGTATAAACAAACTCGCTCGTCAGCAAGTTTTGTTAAACTGCATCTGACGGTCGGCGCACCGGATAGGTACGCTCAAAAAACTTTCTAAACTCTTCAAACAACTTATAATTTGAAATAATGGTTCAATTAATAAAATAAGTCTCAAATGAGTTTCCCCCCGAACATCAACATTTTTCGTAACCACCACTTTGGCCTGCAGAATAGCAGGGACAACCGTTCCGGCAAGAATATGCTGTCCTTCCTGTTTTCTTAGTTTCAAAACAGCCTGTTTTATTTTCCACTAACATGATTCCACACTATTCTTCGCGTTATTGTGGCACTTTCTTTGAATTTGTGGTCACTAAAACGTTTCATTTTAAGCCAATGATGAAATTAAGGCGAGCACATTATGTAATGGTGTCCCATGACGACACAGACGGCCTTGATGTGAGTCGCATAGATGCTAGCGCTAGATTCCTCTCTAGTGTATATTGTAAGAAACTCTACGGCCACGTTAGGTAGGTTTTAGTCAGTGTTTTTTAGTCTTTCTTGGGCTACTTAAACCCAGAAATTTTGATCTGTCTGTATGTCTGTCTGTCTGTCCGCGACTCGATTCAGTCACTCGGCTAAAGCAAAACAATGCCTGCGCAATAGTCTTATATAGTCAAAGCTAAATCTACCCGTCTATGTCCGGTGTAATGTTCATACTTGTCAACATTGTTGAAGAAGAACAAGACAACCAATCAACACAGAAGTGATATTTGCAGTGTTCCTTTATAAAAAAATCAAACATGCTTGACTTTTGCGAAATTAAATACTTCATCAACTGCAGAAAAAAAAATCACTCCGCCGTCGCCTGCTGTCGCCCGCGCCACTATAGCTTCTGGCGCCATTTTAAGAAATCAACCGGCAACAGTTACGCAAGGTTCTACTAGATAGGTTCCACGTTCTGCTTGCAACGCACGTGGAATAGGGAAACGCGGTTCTATAAACGGTGAAGTAGGGCGCCTCGATTAACGCGCGTCTTCGCCGTACGGCAGCGTTCGCATCGAGACACCCAGTTTGGAGCAGTGGAACGTGGGAAATTTAAATTGATTTAAGCAAACTTTGGCGGCTTTACCTTGGGAGGAGCGCGACGCAAGACGAACAACATGAGAGGTGAGCGGGAAAGCGAAGGGAGGCATTTACTTCGCAAAAGCCGATAAAGACTATCGTCTTTTGACGGCATTTGCAACGAAAGGAGCAGATACGCGGCCAATTTATTGACTTTAGAGGCAGCCTGGTGGTCTTTCAGGAGACTGTCCTTGCGCCCGCTTGCGTTGTATTGCGTTTTTTTTGTGTTTTTCGGGATTGGGGAGTGCACGTGTGAGAGTCAGGGAACCACCCACGACATGGACAGCCAGGGGTGCTCCCGCAAGTGTCTGGGCCATGATTCAGACCGTTTCGTCGTGTTAAAACATTGAGAACGTACAGTTACCCCTCGGGAAAGACTGATTGGGGTGTTTGTGTGCCGGCCCGAATCTATAGCTGGGATAAGGCTTCCTCCCACACGGGCTGGAAACCAATGTCGTCGGGAGCGTCCCGCCTGCCGGAGATGTTACGATCAGCGTACGGTGTTGCGAAGATCGTCATCTATGTTATCGGATTCAGCCGCCGAAGACTTCGGTCCTCCGGTTTCTCCCCTCATCGACGGGAAGTGACCCGGCTTTGTCCACAATGACGCGGCGGGGACTGACGCTGCTGCTGGACACAAGCCGCTTTCCGCGAATTCACGGTCACCCGAGCGCCCGCCGGCGAGGGCAGCCACAATGACCGGGAGCGTCGAACGAAGGTGGTGACAAAGGCGTCGCGCGGAGCCGCCCGTGGCAGGCGCTAAGTGTTCCTGTCTTTTCGGCGGGGAGACACGCATCGTGGGAACCCTTTGTGGCGTGTCCGAAACTCCGCTGTTCAACGAGCGCCCGACGCCGGATTACCTATGTAGCCCAGGCGTCCTGCTATCGCTTTACCCTCGGGTGGTCTTAAGGGCTTCCACTTTAGGAAGATTGCACCACCGAAGTCAACCTGACGCCGACCTGTGCGAGACGAAAATTGCCTTTTCTCTGCGAGTGTGTGGGCGTCAATTTCAGTGCCACGGATTTTTGTGATTGGTGCGTTCCTGAAAACAGCGGGAGAAAGGCTGCAAGGAGGCGGACCCGACCTGGTTATTTAATCGCGCGCAGAATCCTGTTCACTCAGAAAAACACCATGTAAAGTTCTATATATAAAGTTGCTTTCTTCGCCGTAGTCCGCCCCAATATTTGCCCCAACTCAGGACCAACGGACGCCATCACAGCTCACACTACCAGATCCGCAACAACGTGCTTTGGCGATCTACCCATTTTTAGTTAACCCTCTAGTCTGCAGAGACACACGCCCCGGAACTGTGCTCGTACACATCTCACAAAGCGAGTATTATGGCACCCCTACTCCGCACTCATTGAGCATCGGAAGAAATAGTACGCGCACTCCGGTGCATCAGTGCGGGTGTACACAGGAAGCCCCGTGAGGCCTTCGCCACGAACAAACCTTTACAAAAAATGAGAGACGTTTATTGATCCATCCGTTATTTTCTTTCTTAAACCAAATCGTAATTAATCGTCACAAATTTCGCTAGAAAGGAGAAAAATTAGAGGGAGTGCAGAACCACCCCGGAATGCGCCAAGTCGTCATTTTTCAAGTGTTCGTCGCTCCCCCGTCTTGACCTTCCCCGGGAGCTTGGTACTGCTGCGGTTTTTTCTCGCACTCCGGCTGTGGTGGCGGCACTGTGAGGGGCTGTTGAGGCACACCTTCGATGCGGTACTGGTTCCCAGTTGAGGTCGCCACTCCGGCCGTCCCTCTCTCTGCACGCAGATTGTCGTGTAAAAATGATCGGCGATCTCCTGGGAAACCTTCTGTTAGTGCGAAGGAATCTGGGTTCAATAGGCAGAAGGAATTCCGTGAGCGAAGCGGAATAAATGGCGTAGCAGGCTGTACAGTAGTTTTCAAAATCTTCTAGGCCATGCCACATGTTTCTGAGTTACAAAAAAACCAAAGAAAAAGCTTAAAGTTTTAGTTTGACCAATCGTTTTATGACAGCAAGAAGAAAAGTCTTTTGTCCAGCTTTATGGCGTAAATTTAATGTTTCAGCCTCGCATGAGAGGTCAACCTGTATTTTGAATATTTTTGTGGCCTGTGCACTTTTGGCATGGCCCAGAAAGTTCTGGCGGAGATAGTACGTTTTGGTTTTTGTGTGTTCTCGACGGATTAGGAATTTACAGACAGCTCCAGAAATTAGGCTGTGCAGGGCTGCATTCGAATGCACTGGCTCAAGTGAACGTGTCCGAGTTTTGTGCATTTCCATGTGTGCACTTCTTTCAAAAGTACAGCTGTATATTTTATGGCAAAAAGCGAAATATCTGATCGAGATAAGGCTTAGGTGCACAGTTGTTTCCGCAGGCACTGGTTCGTTGCGCTAAAAAACGTGGGGGATATTGGAATTATAGCCAGTGATTGTCAGTCATCCTACTGCAGAAATTTTCTTACTAAAATGTTGGCTGCTGCTTTCTGCCAACGAATTTCAGCACAATACGAAAACTTGTGTTTTGTACAAACGCATTACAATGGTTGAGTGTCTTCCTCTATTAATTATCGGGTAGTTGTCTGCTAGACCACGCTTCGTACCAATTCGGTTTGTCGAGCAAATACGAAAATTGTACAATCTCGCGTTTGGCCCTCCGAGTAATCACAGATACATGAAAGCTGTGTTACGTTCTTTAAACGCAAGAAAACTGTAGTTTTTATGCGTTAGAAAAACGCCGTATTGACGAATGCTGCTCCTATAGTCCGGGTTTGTTGCAAAATTGCGTTCCCGTAATTTCGAGTGTACCAAATAAATCTAAATCCAGAAAGTCATTTTCAAACGACTATTCATGCCGACAACTTTTTTGGTGTTGCCAGTGGCAACCAAATTGAATTTTCTCCAATCGCTTCGTTCGAGCGAGGCGTGAATATGTCCAAACTCGGCGTAACGTATTGCGCGCGCCGACCCCACGCTTGAAGAAGCGCATGCACGAGTTTCCCCGCACATTGCATCCTCCAAGGCTTATCTCGCTGAAAATGGATGACGCTAGGAAGTCGAATTGGGTGCCTTTAGAAATGGAGTGACCAGTAAAGGTTGGATCACGTGCAGCTGCCTGGATATATTGATACGGTCTATGCATAAAGTTTCCTTGGCCGTGGCGATGAGATGATATTCGGCACATCGCTTTGGGATGGGCCTGTCGGCACACTGTGGGTCTAAGTTTAGTACACCATCGAAAACCAGTGTCCGTTGAAAATTAGGCCACATCTTGACACCGGTAACGCCACGAAAAGGGCTCGGACAGAAGGACAGAGAGGGCGTTAGTTAGGCGTGCACTACAGGGTTGTACTCCTTCAGCTGGATTGCACAGTTGTTGGGCATAGAATTACGATATAATAGCGATCCCTGCAGAGTTTTGAGATAATCGCCCCGTAATCGCTATGGGCTATGAGTAGCGATGCCCACCCATCTATCATCTTTTTTACTCTCTCTCTCTCCGTTCCTCGAGGAGACACTTTTGTTGTATTTATTTTCACGTGGTTTGTTTTTACACGTTTTTACCACGTTGTAATAAGAATGGCACTGTAATTACAATTAAAAGAACGTGGCCACTGTCAGCGACGCACGTATGTTTTGATTCAAACATGGCTCATTTTTTCTGGGTAATAATATTGATACGTGTGACGCACGCCAGCAGTCTCCAGTAGTTCGGAATAATCTCGTCTATAATTTATTGTTCAAGCATTCATTCGACTTTGGCCCCGTGGCGGAATTGGGTTACGGAGTGCCGAAAATTTTCGCATTTAGGTTTCCCCCAAAAGACAATCCTATTTAAAAGGTAAAGCTTGGGCGAGAGCCGTGTGCGCACGTTGGCCTCCTTTCTGCTGCCTGCGCTGATCAGCAGGGTGGAGGATGTGACGTCATCACCAGGCTGTGGGAGGTTAGTTCTATCGAGGCACCCCGTTATTCAGATACAGGTTACGTACGTGCAGATTAAATAACACGTTCTAAGCAAATCGTAAAGGATGAGCGGTGCGTCAACGTCTAGCCCAGAGGGAGGGAGAGGTTGGTTAGCCGGGTCTCCAGACGAGGACATAGGGAGAGATGGACATAGAAGCAGGTGTTAACACTTCACGAATTTGTGATTATTCAGAATGTAGAGCAATCGCAACTGAATGAACTGACATGAGCGCCTTTAGTCCAGAACAAGTGCGATCGAAGGAATTGTTCTGTTACTATTGGGTACGAATGCCTGACGCGCGCAACTCAGTTGGCAATGCCAAAGAAAATAATGAGCTGTCTGCGCGGTTTGTGTTATAGCCCGAGAATCCGCTCACCTGGAAACACGAAGAAGACCACGATCATCAGGAGAGCGACGGCCAAGCCGACCAGCGCGAACGTGGCAGAAAAAACGAGCGCCGCCAAGGACTTCGCTCTGGGAAGAGGAAAGAAAAAATACGAAGTGGGGGAGCGCACGCGGTGAATGATTTCCATGGCGGCAGACACACGCCCAGAAAAAGATCCCGATAATAGAGCACCCTATGCAATTACTCTTGGCATCTGTCACGGTAGCATCGCTCCATGAAATTATTCTTCCGCAAGTGAGAAATGCGTGAAAGCGGTGAACTGGCCTCGAATGAGTTCCGATTGGGACAGACTCAATACAAGGCTAGTTGCAAGGCGGCTGCAGTCCGTGGTCATTGCCTCACACGTTACTTACTATAAAGATCTCGTTTTATGTTACAACGATGTGTTCTTGTGAACAAGCGCGATTTTATATAACGGCAGCTGCGTTTCACCAGCGCATTAAAAACACCGAGGACGGCTTAGTTAAGGCCCTTGCAATCATTGCTGACGAAATCATCGTACTAGCGAACACTAAACAGAGACAAACGAGGCGACGAAACACACGCTAGAACTTCAACTCAGTTTATACAACAGAAACACAAAAAAGGCTATATGTACATGAAACGTGGAAAGGGCAAAAAGCAGCGAACACAAACAAAATAAAATAAAATAGTATCGCACTCGTCACACTTGCTCATATAACAGACGCGCATGCTGTACAGGTCTTCCTCGCCGACAGAACGAGAAATTTTTGAGGCATTCATGATAAACAGAGAAAGGAAAAGGTTCGTCAGTTCACCATCCTTGGCACTGTCTGCAAAGGAAATCGGTTTTTTGGAGAGGGGGAGCAGGTTGTGCACGGGTGAGGGGTGATAGCCGAACACACGTGTAAGTTTAATTTACGCCGAGTGATATTGGCGGGCACTGTGACGTGGCTCTGTTATATGAGCTAGTGGGACGAGTGCGATACTGTTTTATTTTATTTTGTTCGTGTTCGCTGCTTTTTACCCTTTCCACGTTTCATGTACATATAGCCTTTTTTTGTGTTTCTGTTGCATAAACTGAGCTGGAGTTCTAGCGTGTGTTTCGTCGCCTCTTTTACCTTTGTCTCTATTTAGTGTTCGCTTGTGCGATGATTTCCTTAGTTAGTAACCAACTCGCCCAACTTACCGCCTTAGTAATCATTGCTAACCTCCCTGATTATCAATGGTTTTCGAGGAAGTCTAAAGAAAAATAAAAGCTTGAACATATTTTCGGGTGAAATATGCTCGCGATGACGGAACGCATTCGGTGCGTCGGTTGTTTCTGTTCATAAACCGTTCCTGCTCCTAATTAATGAACGTTGCTTCGAGTTTACTAGTATAGTGCTAGTTTTTTTAATGGACTTTAAACCACACATCCCCTCCACATCCCGCGTCTAATCCAAGTTACTTGTTCGTTGAATTGAGCTAGGATGTTTTTACCAGAAGTACTTCCCCTATTTGATTACCGTCATTTCTTATCTGTAAGCTTTACTCTTGTCACCCTCCTTTCCGTAGCCCTCTCAGCTGGTCAAATTGTATCTGTGGGTAGTGGAGAGAGAGAGAAATGACCTTTATTGATTCGTCCTGCGAGAAAGGTGCGGGTCAGGCCACGCAGGGCTTCGCCGCACCTCGTCTAACTACCTGCGCTAGGTAGCGGGCGGAGCCCGAGGCGTCGTGCCTGGCCGGCCGCGCGGGTTACTCGGATCGCCCGCGCCGTCGCCGTCCGCTCGACCCACGCGGGGGCCGGGAGGCGAGGGGCGCTGGCTTTCCTTTCGCCGTTGCAGCGCCAGAGCTGCCTCGAGCCGCTGGACGGCCCTGAGCTGGTTGCCGTGCTCCGGGGAGCCGATCAACTCGCGAATGTCCGGCGGGAGGCGGTGGCCTCCGTCGCGCGCGCACTGTTCGTCGCAGCCCCACATGATGTGGGCCAGGTCCGCGGGTGCTCGCGCACACACACAGCACTCGGTCCACTCGTAGAGTTCCGGGCACACGTGGCGCGCGTGGAACTTCCTCCTTTGCACGCATAGCAGACGACGCAGCGTCATCACCAGTCTCATTAGCACCGACCGTGCGGTGGCTAGTGCTCGTGCTGGCAGTTCCATTAAGGCCATCATTATAACCTGACGTGTGCTCTCCGCTCTCCCACTACGGCTTAGCAGCCGTAGGATTACGAGGTCTATCATAGTACGCGCTTAGTGGGCCCCTGCTTATCGTGGCAAAGGCGACTACTGGTAGTTTTTCACGCCGCTTCCTGAAAGCACCGCGGCACGTCATAATTGCATGATTTATTTGTAGAGAAGTCAACTCGCACGTTGTAGTTCTCTCTATCCCGCACTTCCTCTCCATTCGAGGAAGAGTCATGTTTTTTGGCACTTGAAAGTTAAGGTGAGAATGGCTATGAATGCGTTGAAAATTGTAACTACCCTGTCTCCGTGCAGGCGCCGAACCACCTCTTGAAGGTCCTCCCTGGACTCACTAAAAAAACCACGTAATCCACAAATCTCAAGCGGATGGACTGATTGATTTGACTGGTATCTATCTCTTACTTCGACGATTGGGCTTCCGAACCGTCCCTTTGGGGAGGCTATAAATCAATTTCCTATCGAGGGAGCGTTGAAGATGACAGTGAATCAATTGTACTTACTCAGCAACCGCGGAGGCCTCTCCTGAAAAATATCACCCGAAAAAATCCTAAAGCATTCATTGGAAATTTGTAGTCCGCGGCATTCAAATCTGACAAGTCTTAGTTTCTCTTTTGCCTCGTAATGCCGACGCATCGCTCGATAACTAATCTGCTCACATGGTGAATAAATGAGTCGTTGCCAGATCCGGGTAACCACAAAGTGGGTGCGAAATTCACATTCACTGGGAACGAGGCTATGCGCCTACTCAGTGTCGTCATTAGGGGCAAGGCGCAATGAAGGTGGGTGCGGACGGGGTAGGCACTATAGCCTATCTCTACAACTGCTGGTGCGTCCCGGAATAGGCAGGATGCTGTTACACGCCGAGCTGGCGTGGGTGGAAGGTCTAGTGTCGTCAACTGGTATCGCAGCTTATAATGAATTTGACTTCGTTTTACAAGGTTAACGAAACCCCGCAACACTCTTTTCAACTTTTTTATAAATCCTAAATGCTTTCAAAACGTGGGCATCAAACACGTCTCATGAAATACCTCAGACAAAATGTACTGCTCTCAGCCGACCAGATTTCTTGGAAACCTGCTCAAAAGATGTTTCTCTGCTCTCTTTGGCGAGTCTTGTCGTTCTTTGAACTCTCGAATCACGTGATTAAAGCAATGTACCGGCTAGTGGTCGCTTCCTATCTGCTGCAGCAATAAAGGCATCCGATATCCACTTTAGAAAAAAAAAAGCCACAAAGAGAATGAGAAACGGAAGGCGGGTAGTATTGCGTCGACGAGCAAATCACGCAGTGCCGTTGTGTGCTATTGATAACCGGAGCTTTGGAAATGTTTCCAGACGCGACGAAAAGAGTGAAAGCGTTTATCGAAAATGTTGCAGTGTCCCATTAAGGTTGACTAACCCTAAGGCTGAATGCTGTTCAACAAGGACGATGGCCGAGGCCGTTAGTCATAGTTACAGTGAGAAAGGGAAGACGGAGAAGGGTAAAGTTTTGCTGGCAGGATTGAGATTTTGTGAAGGGAACTCCTCATCGCGTGGCTATAGGCGAAGCGGGTGCGTACTGTCGTCGGGGTTCGGGCCGAACAACTGAGGTGCAAAGCGTGCCAGCGCAGGAAACATGCGCGGGTCAGGCGGATACGGGTAGGGTTCCGGTTCACCTGCGAGACAGACAGGAAAATGAAGACTTTGACAACAAGCAACAACTGTTTCAATGCGAAATTTTGCTCCTCGTCATTAAGCTGTAAGGAAAGTGATATTAATTATGTAATTAATCAAATTATATTGCTGTTGAATGAATCAATTAATTAATTTAATTATAAAATAACGAACAATTATTATTAATTACACTGTAGGTCTTTCAAACACCCATACGTATAGCGGGCATACAATTTCACCGGAATGCTAAGACAAAGCAAGGTGAAATAAAACTAACAAAACATTTTTCAAGACAATATAAAATATAACAGGACTCTTCTGAATAGCAAGTAGGTTGATATTATATCAACTACCTTGTAACACTTCGCGTACACGAAGAAAAATTTACCAATAGAAAAGGCGTACTGCACACAAGAAAATAAATGTACAAACAAAAACAGTATAATGCAACACTTCAAGGTTCCTTCTACATTTGGTTTAGAGCAACTAAAATAGCTATGGGGACACCGTTAGCTTTTCCACTAGGAAACAGAACTCGTCTAGATTCCGATTATTTACAACCTCACCTGGGAGCGTGTTCCAAGCGTCTACCGCGGAGATGAAAGCGTACATACAGTATTAACGTCTTACATTCTTGTGCATTGAATAAACAATTAACGACTCGGAATTAAACAAAGAATCTTTCCAACAACACATCTGTATTTCCTGCATTACCCAGAAGTATAGTTGTGAGGAAACAACTGCGAATCACGGGAGCAGCATTTCTTGGTTATTTTTGGGGGGGAGCACCAGATAATAAAGGTGTTTGTAGCATAGATTAAGAGTTGAGAAACCAGCTCCACTCACCCACAACAGTCCGCGCTGCAACGGCGGAGGAGCCGTCCCTGAAAGCGGTGCTTTCATGATCTGTAAAGGTCTTGTTGATTAGTACACGTAATGTCCTATACAAAAATATCCGTCTCCAAATCCACATTTATCACAGCGCACCCCCTCCGTGCGCTCCCTCTCAGTTTTCTGTAACGACATACGCGCCAATATGACGACCTCGCGGCGACAACTGAGTGCGATTGTTGCAGCATTGTGTTGCTCAGAGCAATGGGCGGAAAGTATACAGTTGGATTTCCGCCGATAAACTGTTAGTACCGGTACAAGCATATATGCAGTAGCGGAGCTTTCCAATTGTCGTTGAAGGAGCAACAGTGCAAGTGTGTACGTGTTCACTTTCTTCCAGCTGTGCCTTACAGACGACAATTTGTACGGAGGGCGCCACAAAGGCAGTTGAATCAAAACTCTTCGCAAAGATGAGGCCGGGATTATAACACTTTCAAACAACGTCGCTACTGAAGATTACGACTGCTTCGAGCTGAACCGCGTTGGCAGCAACAGGGCTCACTATCGCCTTGCGTACCATCGGCTCTTTCGCTGATTTGGGACTTCTTCAGATGCACGACCTGCGTGATTCAGCAGTAAGTAGACTCGATCTTTTCTGAACATGTGTAATCAAACAAATGCTCCTAAAACCCCCCGTTAAAGTAGTGCAGCAATGACGTTGTCAATGCGCAGATCTTTAGTCAAACCTCCCATGAAGTAGCAATTGTGGGAATGCTGGAATTGTACGGTGCACGCGCTTCAAATTCAACAGGAAAATTATTTCTAGGAAAAATAATGTTTGATAAAGCATTGCACGCGTATCTTACTCGAGCAAGGCTGTCATGATTATGTTCATTTACCCTAAAAACGTCCGCGAACCTGCAACGTGATTGCAAAGCCTTTAGAATACGCCTGAAACCTCGGTGTCAAAAGAACACTGCTCTTCCGGCTGTAGACTTTGATATTTGTCCTCTACCAGAGGAATGTCGCGTTTGTTTAGGTGCCGTGTGGTTGTCACTTGCTTTCATAATTGTGTTACCGCGTTTATCACAAAGCAATGAAATTGATGGAAATTGGTAAATGGCCCTACAACATATTTATATTTTATCACAAGGCAGGGCAACATTCATTCGAAGGGATGGCTGACCGAGTAGCAACCCCTGAATATTAAAAACGAAGAAAAATTGCAGAGCTGCCCCGTCGGTCAATTATTTATGAAGAAAAGTGGGAACGGCTGGATAGATGTAATCCAGCGCCCTGTAAGATTGCTTTACACCTCAGCTCTTAAGCGCCCGCTTCGCCGTTGTTCCGCGTCGCCGCCGGCTTCTATGTAGCCGAGCTGACCAAGAGGGCACCGAAGATAGACAAGATAGAATGAACAGCAAAGTGGAGTGTGAAAGCCTGGCGAAAGTGTGAGGGGGAGGGTTGTAGTATGCTGAGGCCTCGCGAGACGTGCTCGGTAGTGGCGACGCGCTGCGAGGTAACGACAGAGTAGCGCACGCCGTCGTGCGGTCGCTGATGACACTATCACCTCTTGAGAACCAACAGCTATGCGCCGACACCTAGAAGACTGCAGTTCGCGCTGCGCTCAAATTTCGCTTCAGGGAGCACCGTAACCGTCCGACAGTTTTAAAATGCTCCCTATACAATAAAACAATTCGGGAATTCACCCAGTATTTTCGACATCTGTGACATTGTGTGACAGTATTCTCGACATCTGTGATCCCGAACATGCTTACATCATAAACGACATTGAATCACTGCAAAATCGTGCCGCTCGCTTCATATTTTCAGATTATTCACGTCATTCCAGCGTCACAGCACTAAAAACACCGCGCAGAGATACCCGAACTATTTCATCGTTGCAAGCTTTCACGCCTATCACTTCTCCATAATCTTTATCACCACGTGTCACTTCCCGGCGATTTGTTCGAGCCGCCTGCCATTATTTTTCCACGCCGCGATCACCCCTACAAAGTTAAACGCGTAAACTGTAAGTCATCTGCTTTTTCCTGGTCATTCATTTCACGTACGATTGGAATAATCTACCATCGCACATTGCCCCAGAAAAAGAGGCTACGAAATTTCAAGACATAACTCAAAATACCGACACCATTTAACTTTTGCTCTTTTACTTGTTTTTTCCTCTTTTCCGGAACGTGCAGATAAATGTGTACCATTTTTCACCTTGATTCAGCTTATTTGCGGTGTGACGAGTGAGTGCGTATTTTTCATTCGTTTTTGAGTGTATGCTTTATTTGTTTTCTTTTTATTATTAAGTGTATTTATTATTTTTTCTTGCATTTTCATAGGTTGTTTACTGTGTGCTTGTCTGTATTCGAACGATTTGTTTTCTATTCTTTGCTGTATTTTTGCTGTCATTACCAATTACCTGTTACAACATATACTTCAACCTTAGTCTGTATTTATTTTAAATTTTACCCCTTTTTTTTTGTTTTTGACGTTCATTTTTTGTACCTTTGCTCATGAACCCCCCTCCCCCCCCCTATGTAATACCCTCTCACGAGGGCCTTTAGGTGTATTATGACTAAATAAATAAATAAATAAATAAATAAATAAATAAATAAATAAATAAATAAATAAATAAATAAATAAATAAATAAATAAATAAATAAATAAATAAATAAATAAATAAATAAATGAATAAATAAATAAATAAATAAGTAAATAAATAAACAAGTACGTTCTCCATACAACGCAGCGAGCATTGCAGGCGTCACCGGAATTATTCTTAAAATAGCTTTAGAACTCCCAAGAAATGGAGCCAAATGTGGTCCCCACGCGAAATAGGGATTGTTCTATTTGTTCTTGTAACGTAAAAAATGGTCAAGCCTAATAAAATCTCCCGGCAGAAATGATACATAATCCACCAAACTCAGCCGCAGAAACAAGATAATTACCTGGTAACGGCTGGTTCGGCCTGCGCGGGCCTGGAAGCAACAAACACGAAAAAAAATATAATGTTACACAGGTTAAGGATGGAACCTTCTTTGCTGGCTCAGAAAAAAAATTACAAGATGAAGCGTGAGGGTTTCTCGGTGTTGCGTTTCGGCGATTACACCGTGAGCGGCATGGCTGTCATAGACTAGCTCACACGGACGCATTAACTGGCATAGCCATAGAAGTGCCTTACATACCGCCCTCTAAGATTCAAGCACCCTGACAGGGAACATTGAAAGAGCTCCCGCCCGACAACTTTATTGGGAACACGTATCGTCGATTACCACATTCAGATACAGAGTAGTGCAGAGGCGTGTCTTTATCCGCTTTACTCATCGTAACAAACAAAAATCGACGAGATATTTTACAGAATAGAATAACGTGCACCCGAAGCAATGGCACATACAATAGCCAGCGACCGCTCTCATTAAGTAAACAGCAGTTTTCACCTAAACGTAATTCGATAACAGCAGTTTTCACCTAAACGTAATTCGATAGCGGTCGGGTAATGCAAAAGAAAGAGATAGTGAATGACGGTACGTGTTTCGAAGAAGTCGCACATTCAATTCCTTGGTGAGTTTTGCACCTGTACATAAATATATGAATAAGACGATGATAGAACTTGTGTAAGTCTGGGTCCCGTAGATATGAAGAAATAGACTGGTTAACAGTATCATCATAATCACACACCATTTAATAAACCCTTAAAGACACCAGAGGGTTATTACATAAGGTGGGGGCAGAGTCGTCGTAGTACTAAATGGCACAAGAAAAATACGCTTCGATACATGGTTCATTAAAAATTTCTGCAGCAACAAATTAATTAGAAAATTTACACAACAAAATTAATAATACCTAGAAAAGGCAGCAGGGGAAGTCATGAGGATTATATGAAATTAAAGGCTAAGGTGAGATAAGAAGAAGTATTTGAATTTGGCCGGATTGCGTTCACGCACAAGAGTCTGGCAGCTTGTTCCATTCTTCGATGGCACGTGCTAGGAATGACCTATTAAATGGGTTAGATGAACCATGCAATCGTTGCATGCTCATGGATTTGAACAGACGGCGTGAGTAACAGGATGGTGTGAGCAGGAGGGAAGTGCGGAGATGCTGAAAGCGATAATACAGTTTGTGGAAGAGGCATATCTGTCCGATTTCACGTCACGTTGTCAGGGAGGGGATGGAGAGGGATGCTTTTAGGTCATTGAGATGCCAATCACATTTAGAAGCGATGAAGCGAGCCGCGCGTTTCTGGACTGATTCAATGGCATTGATTAGGTACGACTGATGAAGGTTCCAAATTGATTGTCGTAGTGTTTAACGCGCCGGCGCAACGCAGGCGATGAGGCGCGCCGTAGTACAGGACTCCGGTTTAGTTCTGACCACCTGGGGATCTTTAACGTGCGCCGAATCTCGTACACACGGGCGTTTTTGCTTCTCGCCTCCATCGAGGGTTCCAAATAGCAGATGTGTATTGTAGCTTTGTTCGGATGAAGGTCTCGTATGCCATTTTGCGTATGGTTGGGGGTGACAATGAAAGGTTTCTTCTAATGTAACTAAGTGCTTTAGATGCTTCCGCAACGAGTTTTAGTATGTGTCCGGAGCAGGTTAGGTTTGCGGTTAACAGAATTCGCAGGTATCGGTATGATTCTACTAGTGAAAGGCAAGTTGACATTAAGGTGTATGCGTAATTAACTTCGGAACGTTTACGTGTTATGTGCATGAATTCCCATTTGGATAAGTTTAGTGTCATTAGCCAAAGAGTGCACCAGTTTTCTATCATTTTAAATCTTTTTATAGTAGAATTTGATCTTGGTTGTTACTTATTCAGCGATAAAAAACGCAATCGTCGGCGATGAGGCGGATATTTGAAGAAATGCCAGATGAAATGTCGTTGATATAGATTAAAAATAGTAGCGGACCGAGAACTGAACACTGTGGGACGCCAGAAAACACTTGAGAAGGGGATGAAGGATGGCCAGCATTGTAGGAGGACGGAGTAGAGATCGTCTTTGAAGGAATTGTCGCAGTCAGGCGCAGGGTAGCAAGCAACTAGAATGTTCGTTGAAGCATAAAGTAGTAAGAGTTCACGCATAGAATTTCGTGATGGGTGTTAGTATCTCGGTTAAACTAACCAAAACTTGTCTATATTTATTAGGAGAAAATTTCTTTCCTTGTTTTAAAACCTTTCAATCAATCATTGTTTGTTGCTTATGAGCGTTACTCAGGTTGGAAGCTTCAAAATTGATTTATTCCCGTCTACGTGTATTATATACCCAGCTAAGCTCAAGCAGATTTCTTCAAAAAATGCTGTGGTGTTCAGCAACATACTTACTAAAGGATGCGGGGCTAAGTTCAGCTTGTATGAAAAGAAAAGCAGGAGCAAAATTTTAGTCAAATCGATACATGTTTTTGGCAACACAAATTTCATGGTAAAATAGCAGTACCGGGTTTAAATGTGTGCAAAGCGCAGTGGCTCAGGAGGTCAGCTCCTGCAGCCGGTACATGTCTCAACAATTACTGTGACCGCTGTTAGTGTAAACGTAGATTCTTATTGCATTGCTGTTCATGGCAGAGAAAGCGGTCAGGGATAACATAATTGAACAAATGAGGCCATTCCTGTAGAGGATACCACCACCCAACCTTTTTCAATAATACAGACTACCAAAGTGGACGGTATCATTAATCCTTTTTTATACAAGCTTCAAATCTTATTTTTTTGGTGCACTGAATTTATGCTGCAAGTTTAACTTAAAATTATTTCTGCATATGGAGAACGTGAACATTCGCAGAATGAAACAAATACGCAGGCTTTCGTCGAAACTATCCATACGCAACTGCCCTAAAGCGTTCTGCGTGCACAATGCGCATAGATATTGACTTAATATGTTTCATGATTTGTGACGGTTGCAAACTTCTAATACACTCTACCAAAAAGCTTCGTGTCTTTACATTTCGCCTCAACTTCCTTAGCTTACGGGTAGACCCTTGTGTGGGAACTTTTTAAACGATGAAAGGTGACATGCGCGCAGTTTTTCTCCCTCGAGCTAGAGCAGCTGTGAGCAAGGCATCGACACTTCAACCTGAAATGTTTGTAGCGCACACTCAGAAAACACGGGAACCGAGATGGCAAGTCACAATATACGATTAGGGCGCGGTGTTGTGTTAAGGATAAGGAGCGCAAGAGGCATTAGCCAGAGGGAGAACATTGAACGAAGAAGGAGGCACGATGAGCCATGGCGCGCTATTTGGCCTAGCAGCATTTGGATCCTTCTACTACCCGTTCCGCTCGCGAAGCGGGAAAAGGAATGCTAGAGTTGCGGGAATAGTTAATACCAATGCCGTTTATTTAGAGTCTAAAATCCACGAGATTCAAGGGCGGGACGGCATCCACTTACCCATTTCTTAAAAGACGCGGAAAGGCGCTTCTTCTTTCTTGCCCTCTCAGTGGCACATACCTTACATCGAAACTTCTTCCATTTGCTCAGTCGACTTCGGGCCGTTTAGATTTTTGCGTCGCCAATTGCTTGTCACTTATCGCAGCATTTCATGGATGCCTTGGGAACTGCGTAATTTGGTAACGAGATAGTGTTGCGAGTCTTATAGTGTACGCCTTGGCACAGGTTAAATAGTTCCGATATTCCTAGCGTTCTCCCTCAACTTACTGCCAGTCACGTATGTGAAACACAACACTTCCTACTGAAAGTAATTCGCCTTGTAGGCTACACAAGGATAAATTTACCTGTGGATCTGCGGCAACATGACGTCGGGTTTTTATTTCGTACCACTCTTCGGCTAGTTACACAGTTTTTCGAGGCTTTGGCATCCGCGCTTTTCTTGGTCGAGTAGTTTTCTCCTGTTCGCACCACCACCCGAACCACCCACGAATGTGGCCTAATAGCAAAAGACAAGAAAAAAGAGTCTGCCCCACGCCAGTACACAAAAACCAAATACGAAGTAAAACATCTTGTTGGAGTTAAAAAAAGCAGCTTAGACGAAATGTGAAGTAAAAGCTGAACAAAACAGAAGAAAAAGAAATAGATTCCACTTTGCGCTACGGCGAGCGGTGCCAAACACATACAAAAACGCGAAGAAACTTCTCTGAGTGTTATGAAAATGATGCATAAGCGTTTGCTCACGTCAGTGGAAAAAGAAGTTGGCAAACTGCATGCGCGATTTTCTTTCTCTTACTTTCAACTACGGTCGGTCTAATAAACAAAGGCTGTTTGATGGGTACGACGGGCTCCGGACTAGTGGCTTCTCGCAAAACACATTGTTCGACAAGTCAGTACACCGGGAATGTAAGAAACCATGGCTCTGCAAGGTCATTCTTTGGGCTAGGTGCTAGAACTGTGTAACCACATTTGGCAGCCGATGAGATTGACGCAGTCTCGTCTTGTGCTTCTCACGAGAACGAAGCGATGGTGTATAATAAAAAAAAAAGCGATGGTATAGTCGGTAAGATGCCTGAATTCTAACCGAGAAGTCATCCGAAATTTTATTTATGACAAAAAGATTACTTTCGGAATATTACAATTAACTTTTATTCCTGGAGCTTTTCGTTGTGTGACGAAAACATAGAGCAAAATGAGAACACCTGGTCCAAGATGAAGATACAGTGTCTCGCTAAGCGCAGTAATAGTGGGCCCTGCGAAGGCAGCTTTCGAGCAGCAGTTATTCGCGCAAGAATATCGTGTGGACCTAGTAGCGCCAGGCCGAACAGTTGAAAATTCCAGCTTGAGTTCCGTAGAGATAAGGGAGAAGTAGCTCTGTTAAAGCTTAATCGACAGTGCGCCTTGAATAGGGACTTCTAAACGTGTACCATGGAGTGGACTTTTCAAGACGTTGCGCAGTTATGTTAACTGGCAGGGGGCGATGGATTTTTGGTATTGCAGTTTTTTTGCAACTGCTCGTGTAACGTGTTACGCAACTAATACTCGCGTAAGACGAGTAGCGGTTCTGACAGGTTATCGGGCTTGGCGGGAGGAAGGGGGCGCTGTCATAAGGCAAAATTGTGTATGGCAGCCACTACAGCAATGGTGTGTTTGAAACTTCGCCAAGATGGGTCTGCAGGTTTTCACAGTGGAGCTGTTGTTACTGGCCGTAAGTTTGGTGTTGCAGAAAACTACCCGAGAGGAACGCTATGGCGCAGCTGTCGCAATATCCGCTAGACAATGGAAGGACACGTGATAAGACCTGCTCGAACTAAAAGCCATGTCATAGCGTGCGCCTCTCGGTTCGTTCGTATAAGAACCAGTATTCGTGTCGTCGCGCGCATGCGCTTAGTATCGTAAAAGAGCCCTTCACGTGACAGCGCCTGCGCAGTAACTTTGCACCCACATCACGTGACTAATACAACGACTTCTTCGACGCATACGACGACGACGACGACGACGACAGCTAGCATTATGGAATAAACTATAAAACTTGTGTCCGTCAATGGTCACCTAAAACTTCACCATTCAAGTCTTGCGCGTGAGTGCAAGCTTACCTGATTTTTTTGTTGATTAGTTGAATTGACGGTTTGGGGTTGTTACTTTAAAGGGCATAAGGCGCAGTGTGATTTACTTTGTCGTTGCCACTTTTGGGAGAATGGCCTCACGGTTACTGGTGTTACTGGTGTGTACACTTGGTGACCCATGTTTCTGAATATCGCTTTTTGTTGTTTGGTTGGAGGATGTTTTTGTTGGTTTTATTGCGTGAACGAGAAACAGGGAGACTGTCGGGAAAAATTCTGCGTCACTGCGTCAACCGAGCCGCGCCCCTCCGTCAGCAGAGTGAGCGAAAGGGGAGTGAACAACGATAGAAAGGCGATTTTGCGCGGGGAACCTTCAAAACACGTTGCCATGGAGACAAGTAAAAGCGTGGAACGCAAGCAGTCGTATACATAGCCTCGATGGGTCTTGTGACTCAGGCGACCGCTAGTCTGCTAGTATGCAGCCAGTGCGGGCGGCAAAGGCAAGGGAATCTTAATGACGGCGACGGTAAGCCGATACTATATATTGGGAAACAAACGGAGCGACAGGGCGCCAATGCCACGGCTAAAGCACACAAATGGTACCACTGAGACGGTTAGAGCGCAATTCACGGCGGCAAGGTGTGCGAAGAACGGGAGAGAAGGATTGCGTCACGGACGTTCGTGTACGTAAGGAGCAGTTCGTGCACATCGCGCTGAGCGTTAACACGCATACCTAAAACTCCCCTAATGGATATTCAAAATTTCGTCAGGGATTTCTTGGTGGATCTTTAAGGAGGAGAGGAAGAAAAAAACTTTATTTATCCTTTTCGTTGTGAGCAGAGCATCTTTTTCACAGCACTTGGAAATCTTCAGCTCGTATCGGGCAGTATTTTCACCCATTCTACGGGCGATGAGCAATCTACAGTCGTAGTGTAACAGTGTGCCACATAGTTTTGAAACGGTTACATTTTACAGTTCCGGCGGCGGCACACAAACAGTTCAAGTGAGTCCAGCAGTAACAATCATCAATGCGGCACGAGTTTCAGCTCTTCGAATAGTCGCGCAGTGTGCTTTACCCCGGTTCAAAGAATCCAGTATGTTACCATATATACCACGGTTCAAAGAATACAGGATGTTACTCCCTACCTCTGTCGGTATATGCCTCCCCCCCTTCCGCTTTTATCATTCCGGTGAAGCGGCTTTACTCGGCGCCGCTTGTATGCTCCTCCTCGCCACGGCCGACCTGCTTTTCACAATAGTTCTGCCCCTCGCAACCATCGACGCCTATTTCACAAGTTGCACAATCGGCTGATAACAGCAGTAGCGCCGTTACCAGATGATTGCGGAGAATCAACAGAAGCACGAATGGGCGTTAAAACTACGGAAAGCCCCTGCCGCCTCAAATTCCACATCGTGTAGCATCTGCGACTCCTTCCCGGATGTAGAGCAGCTTGCCAACTTGGAACGCCGAAGTGAGCCCATAATTCCTTGAAATGCTTTCGGAGTGACATTTTTGTGGGAGTATTTCGCACCTAAGCCCCAGCTGTTGTCGGTTTATGCGTGCACACGTTGATTATGGAAGGAGGGGGTGTGTACACGCACCTATATGATTTTTTTATTTCGTTGCAGGGGATGAATATAAGCCTTTTTTTTTGTGTGTAAGTAGCTGTGATAATCAGCCTGGTTTGAAAGCCCGAGAGCCGCATTTCAAATAAAAACTCGCATAGCGCGTTCGCTTAACACCGAAATGATGAAACTGGTGCTCGATGAAATGTAAAACTTCGCGCCAAATGTTCGAGAGCTCGCTCCTAGGTCACTGTTCGAACAAGCACCCAGTATCATACCAG
Organism: Haemaphysalis longicornis; assembly: GCF_048455015.1. NCBI lineage: Eukaryota > Metazoa > Arthropoda > Arachnida > Ixodida > Ixodidae > Haemaphysalis > Haemaphysalis longicornis. Next base: position 4,247,581 of record NW_027526385.1, read on the forward strand.
CGGCAGACCAGAGAAAAAGAGTATGTAAAAGAAAAGTGAATAAAGCTGATTGAATGAACGAATGAATCATATACAACGACCAATGCCAAGTGGGGGAGGGATACAGCTGTTAGCGTTACGTTTGCCGTTCGAAGAATGGGATTCATTAGGTGATTTTCGCTCACTGCGCACTGTCCCCACATAAAATGCAACAACATATCCCGTGGTTCAAAGATTCTGAATTCTTGAATGAACGTGGATACACCCGAAAAAAGTCTAAAGAAGGAGGGAACTGCTCCCATGACTATAGAAAGCCTTTCCACAAAATGGCGCGATTGACTTTTTGTAGAGATTTTCCGGCCGCCGACATTTGGACGAGGTTTGATGGAGCGCCACTTCTGAACAGGAAAGGTCCAATGTGGGCTGACTGGAGCAAAGTGAAGGCTGATAATACAGAAAGCACGCCCCATTTGCTCAAAACGCGCTTACCGTCGCGCAACAGGCCCACCGTGATGCAACAGCAACCAAAACGAAAAATTTTACATCGCTCCGTCCGACGAAGATGGTTGAACGCGAAGCGTTTTCGTGAGGGATTCCATGGTTGTCGCCCGAGTTTGAATTTTGACTCTTTGTGCTTTGGATTTTACTGGGACGCAGTTTAGAATTTTGATCGCAGCGGCTTTAAGCTTTCGCCATTTCATTTCGCACGAAGCTTCGCGTTCAACCACCTTCGTCGTTAGACGAAGAGATTCATTATTTCTGGGTATAATTCTGCACGTTTATGCAGCCTTCTCCAAATTCAGTTGCTTCAACAATCGGGCTATGCACTGTAAGAATCCCACACGCCAGACTTTACTTGACGAGCGCCAGCATGCTGCCACTAAGTTCATTCCGGATATAAAATCGAGTGGTGTTCTTTTAACCAGCACGGAAGTCATTATATCTGAATTTGGAAATTATTATAAGAATCAATTCAGTGTTGAATCTGGTTCTGTTGATAGGGACCTTTTGGGGAGCTTTGTCTTAGTAGATCCATTGAGCGGTGAAGATAATTCAATAAGTGGCCATATTACCGTAGAAGAGATAGAGGCCGCAGTCGATCAGCTTCCGGTTTCCCAAACCCCTTGAACTGATGTACTGCCCGAAGAGTTTCATAATCTTGTAAGTTTCTTTGATATGCAGTTTTCTCCGCACATTTTTATTGTTGGCTGGATGTAAATTATTTTTCCCCGTGACTCACGAAACCCATGCAGTACTAATTCTGAAAAGTAGAGACCTTGAAAAATTGCGATGTATGTATAGCTACAGACCAATATCTGAAAAATGTTGATCACAAAATATACGGTAAGATATTACGCAATCGTCTGAAGTTTGCTATGTCTATACGTATTGGCCAGCATCAAACGCGTGGATTGCGCGATCGATCAATACACGCAAATGTACACATTGCGCGAACAGTTTCTTAGTTCTTTAAATACTCCTATTTGCAGCTAGCGTTACTGCAGATGCATGTATCAAAAGAGTTTGATCGCGTTTATTACTCATTTTTGTTTTCTTTATTGGAGCGGACTGACGTGGTTCAGGGGTTTTCAGGGGAGAGGCTCTGCGTTATAGTCAGTGTTCCAACCGCCTAAATGTTAATGGCCAGATTGCGAACCCGTGTTTATACATCCGTCAGTAAAGCAAGGTTGTCGGCTATCACCTTTACTTTTTGCACTCTACTTAGCTTCTTTATGTCGCAGTGTGCTGCAGTGCAGTAGCATTCGGTGTTTTAATATGCTCAGAACCTGACTCAAACTACTGGTGTATTCTAGCGACTTGGCCTTTTTCTGTAGTGATAAACCGAGCATTGATAAAGTTATTTCTATGACAAACGAATTCGCGTTAGGTTTTGGTGCTAAGGTCAACCTTTTGAAGAACTCCGGACTACGGTTCGTTCTCCTCAAGGGCACTAACACCAACTGAGTATCCAATGGTCCTGTGTGCCAACTAAATATCTCGGCGTTCCGCTAGACTCCTATCGACACAGCACCTATTATTAGAGGAGACGCACTGAAGCCCTTAGTAGTTATTCACAGGCTTTCGCGCCGCATAGCCTGTAAATTCTTGGAAGGGCCCAGGCATGTAACATGTTCTTGTTATCAAAATTGGTCTATGTATAATGCGAATTGCTCATTGCGGTCGGAGTAACATCAAGTATTCGCAATACTTGTGTGATCATCTACCATAGAGCCAATAAGGCGTGATAATATTTTTATAACACTGTGCTGGTGGGCTGGGATTATCCATCTCTTTGTGCGTCAAATATTTGCACGGTTCTTTTTTTTCGGGACTCAACCCTGTTATTCGCGTATTTTGCAAGTTAATCCCGGTAATGTTTTGCCTAATCTTGTTGTGTCATCATCATTTTCGCCCAGACCTTGTTTGTGGTGGTTCATGTGTGAAGTGTACACTTCATTACAGTTTTAGTTCGTTTTCACCAGGTTTTATGTTCACTGTGTCTCATGTTAAATTCTGCAAGGACCAAATTTCTATGCTTTCTCTAGCACCAATGTATAAAACTGGTCATTCTAACTGGCTTGGACAAGGTGTGTTCTTACGGGACCGTACAATGCCGCTTTCTCCTTCGACAAAAACGTTCTTCTTCAAACTGCAAACCGAAACTCTGCCTGTTAAGACGTGGCTGCACAACCGGAACATTTTTGTCTTCTGTAAGCTATCCCCTGTGTGATTTAGCGGAAACAATTAGGCACTGCTTCATAAATTGTAAGGATGCCATGCTCTTTTGTAATGTCCTCTAATTAGCTCTTAAGAGGGAATTTTGAATTGACTGCACATAGTATATGGTATCTCGTACCACCCGCAGACGGTTACATGCCACATGATTGTGTTTTTCTAATTGCTTTGCATAGTTTATGGAAAACGCGAATGCTGGGTAGGCACGCTGAGCCTATGATTTCTTCCAGATCCCACCACTGCCCGACGATCATTAATCATAAAGATATTTACGAACAAAATGATTCTTGCCCTGACTGGTATCCCCTACTTATTAGTGGCTCACTGTTGCCACCGTTTTAAACCGAATGTACAGTCGGCCGGAAAAGTAACCGGACCACCGCTCACGCAGCCGGAGAGGCTGCTGCGGCGCACCGCGGCGCTGTTATCTCGCTGTGCTCGCTTACGACGAGAGTGGCACGCTTGACGCCAAACTTCCCCTCGCCCTCGTGCGGGTGCTTGCCACGCTTGATAAACTTCTAGTGCAGCGTTCGCCTTTAATCCAGCACATGGCGCAGTCGCGCTGCAGCGCACGGCCGGAGGGCCACAAACCGCGGCGCTAGGAAGGAACGAAAACCCGCTCTGCTTTTTGTACGCGGTTTATGTTCGCCTCATGCTGCCTATCAGTGCCTGTAGGATGCGTCCACCGCCGCTGGATTTTGGATAAGACGGCACAATGCACCGTACCGAAGGCTACCGTGACGTTCGTTTTTCCACGCCGGAGCGATGTTATAGTGTCGAAATTGCCTTTTCGGCATCATGTCCGGACGTGGGTTTAATACTACTTACAGGGAGACCTCTGAAGACCGATTTAATTAGCTAGTAGGATATTCTTTCGGTGACGAATTTTCTTTACAGGCGTACCGCCAGGATGAATGATTTCGAAGACGAATCGCAAAACATCAGATATTCCTGAAACTTTATTCATGAAATCTGACAGTACTGGCATTCAGCGGTCCTCAGTGGGGCGAAAAGTTGCCGGCTACAGCGACGACTTGGCCGACTCGCCTGGGCATGGAGTCGTACAGCGCCGCCACTATCTCGGGACGCCCGCGCAGCGCTTCCCACTCTTCCTTCACGGCGAGCCACAGCTGCTCCGCTGTGCCACCGCAAAGGCGTCGTGAGGCAAGCGTCTTCTTCAGCAGTCCCCATATGTTTTCGATGGGGTTGAGATCAGCCCCGTTAGGGGGCCATGGCAGCTGAGGCACGCCACAGCGCTCCAGGAGTGCGCTCACACTGCGTGCTTTGTGCACGGGGCTCCTATCATGCTGGAGCAGGTAGCAGCCATCCTGGAACGGCCCGTCCAGGACGTACGGGATCAGGTGCTCGGTGAGGACTTCACAGTACCTCGCCCCGGTGAAGGAGCCCTCGATCCGCACGAGTGGGCCCAGGCCGTCCCGACTGATGGCACCCCAGACACTGACCGAGCAGCGGCCGCTGCTGAGCACGCTGTGGGTGTAGGCGGGGTTATACCTGAGAGTATGGGAGAGCAAGCATTAACATCTGTCGGGTCCAAAAGCGTGGAGCGTCCTCATTCTGTTGCGGAAATGAAATAAAGATGGAGGCTTAAATTACACAAAATTTAACATTTTACCCACACTGATATGGAATACGCGCGAATGAAACACTTAAATGGTAGTCAATGCTGTACCCATGTCAAGTCAGGTGGTAAGGGGAAAATGAGGTTGCATTCTCCAGACTATGACGCGTTGCAAACCATCCGTATAGGTTATTGACAGGTTAATCTAACTTAACCCGCGATTCCCGTGAGCCGCAAGGGTGCCAGTTCATACCTGCTGTTCAACGGACGCCACACACGCTGCTGTTGGTCCCAGCGTGTGCAGAAGGTAGACTCGTCCGTGAAAATCACCTCCCGCCACTCCTCTGCCGACCACTGCTCGAAAGCTCGGGCGAAGTTCAGTCGCTCCTCCCGCTGCTTCGTTGACAGGTGCGGTTTCTGAGCGGCAATGCAGTTCACGAGACCCGCCTCTCGCAATCTGCTCCTGATTGTGTCGCAGCAGCAACTGAGATCCAGAGCATCGTGGATCTCCCTGGAGTTGAGAAATGGGTCGACAACAGCGGCAGCAACAATCCATTCATCCTCTGTCAACGTGGTCACCCTCGGCCGCCCACTGCGCTGAGCATCACAAATTCTCCCATCTTCATCTCTATACGCTGTAAGAATGCGGCTCACCGATGTTCGGCTCCTACCGGTGCGGCGGCAGATTTCACGCTGAGGGACACCTTCGTGGTGAAGCCGGACGATCAGCCTTCTCTCCTCTATCGGCACTCGCGGTGGCATTCTGGCTAAGTAAAAAGCCCGATGCGACCGTTCGAGCTTTTAAAGGTTTTTTACACTTTAAAGGTTTTTTACACTTTTTTTTCACACTTCCGGCTTCACCACGAAGGTGTCCCTCAGCGTGAAATCTGCCGCCGCACCGGTAGGAGCCGAACATCGGTGAGCCGCATTCTTACAGCGTATAGAGATGAAGATGGGAGAATTTGTGATGCTCAGCGCAGTGGGCGGCCGAGGGTGACCACGTTGGCAGAGGATGAATGGATTGTTGCTGCCGCTGTTGTCGACCCATTTCTCAACTCCAGGGAGATCCGCGATGCTCTGGATCTCAGTTGCTGCTGCGACACAATCAGGACCAGATTGCGAGAGGCGGGTCTCGTGAACTGCATTGCCGCTCAGAAACCGCACCTGTCAACGAAGCAGCGGGAGGAGCGACTGAACTTCGCCCGAGCTTTCGAGCAGTGGTCGGCAGAGGAGTGGCGGGAGGTGATTTTCACGGACGAGTCTACCTTCTGCACACGCTGGGACCAACAGCAGCGTGTGTGGCGTCCGTTGAACAGCAGGTATGAACTGGCACCCTTGCGGCTCACAGGAATCGCGGGTTAAGTTAGATTAACCTGTCAATAACCTATATGGATGGTTTGCAACGCGTCGTAGTCTGGAGAATGCAACCTCATTTTCCCCTTACCACCTGACTTGACATGGGTACAGCATTGACTACCATTTAAGTGTTTCATTCGCGCGTATTCCATATCAGTGTGGGTAAAATGTTAAATTTTGTGTAATTTAAGCCTCCATCTTTATTTCATTTCCGCAACGGAATGAGGACGCTCCACGCTTTTGGACCCGACAGATGTTAATGCTTGCTCTCCCATACTCTCAGGTATAACCCCGCCTACACCCACAGCGTGCTCAGCAGCGGCCGCTGCTCGGTCAGTGTCTGGGGTGCCACCAGTCGGGACGGCCTGGGCCCACTCGTGCGGATCGAGGGCTCCTTCACCGGGGCGAGGTACTGTGAAGTCCTCACCGAGCACCTGATCCCGTACGTCCTGGACGGGCCGTTCCAGGATCGCTGCTACCTGCTCCAGCATGATAGGAGCCCCGTGCACAAAGCACGCAGTGTGAGCGCACTCCTGGAGCGCTGTGGCGTGCCTCAGCTGCCATGGCCCCCTAACGGGGCTGATCTCAACCCCATCGAAAACATATGGGGACTGCTGAAGAAGACGCTTGCCTCATGACGCCTTTGCGGTGGCACAGCGGAGCAGCTGTGGCTCGCCGTGAAGGAAGAGTGGGAAGCGCTGCGCGGGCGTCCCGAGATAGTGGCGGCGCTGTACGACTCCATGCCCAGGCGAGTCGGCCAAGTCGTCGCTGTAGCCGGCAACTTTTCGCCCCACTGAGGACCGCTGAATGCCAGTACTGTCAGATTTCATGAATAAAGTTTCAGGAATATCTGATGTTTTGCGATTCGTCTTCGAAATCATTCATCCTGGCGGTACGCCTGTAAAGAAAATTCGTCACCGAAAGACTATCCTACTAGCTAATTAAATCGGTCTTCAGAGGTCTCCCTGTAAGTAGTATTAAACCCACGTCCGGACATGATGCCGAAAAGGCAATTTCGACACTATAACATCGCTCCGGCGTGGAAAAACGAACGTCACGGTAGCCTTCGGTACGGTGCATTGTGCCGTCTTATCCAAAATCCAGCGGCGGTGGACGCATCCTACAGGCACTGATAGGCAGCATGAGGCGAACATAAACCGCGTACAAAAAGCAGAGCGGGTTTTCGTTCCTTCCTAGCGCCGCGGTTTGTGGCCCTCCGGCCGTGCGCTGCAGCGCGACTGCGCCATGTGCTGGATTAAAGGCGAACGCTGCACTAGAAGTTTATCAAGCGTGGCAAGCACCCGCACGAGGGCGAGGGGAAGTTTGGCGTCAAGCGTGCCACTCTCGTCGTAAGCGAGCACAGCGAGATAACAGCGCCGCGGTGCGCCGCAGCAGCCGCTCCGGCTGCGTGAGCGGTGGTCCGGTTACTTTTCCGGCCGACTGTACATAATTGCTCATTGTGTTTAGTTTCATTTTTTACCTTGTATTCAACTTGTCTGTATGTACACATGCTTGTGAACATGTGTTGCAAATATATTATATTTTACATTGGCTTATAGCGCAAAAAATATTATGCGGCAAAGAAAAGAAATGGCGGAATCACACGAGGCGTTTGTTTTCAGAATGAGCCAGATCCATCTAAGGCGAATTTGCGAAACAAGATGAAGTTTGTTACCGGAGATAAATGCAACGCCGTCAAAGCTACTATAGGATATATTTTACATGTCAGCTAAGAAAAGTTAATGGCCACAAGAAATTAAAAATTATGCCATGAATTAGAGCAATATTGGGGTGTTTGAATTGGGCTCAAATTAAATTGAAACACCCAAGTTGATGCGGTATTCCTTTGAAAACTTTATTTAATCTACCAAGCATAGTACCATTGAGTTTTGGTGGAAAGTCCCTAGGATACTTTTCTTGGGCACGCCTGAAGGCACTCATGACGTAAGCAAGCTCTTCATTGCTTTGCGATGAATTTTCAGAACGCTTCACAAGAAGGCTGCTCATACGTTTTTCTTCAACTTAATGAAGTGGTTCTTTCTCTCTGAGGGAGGTGGGGGGAAGGGATTTGCGAGTGCTTGCAAGCGGCGGCTATTTAATTAAGTACTAAAATGGCAAATATGGGAGTAAAAAAATTAAAATAACTATAGTCATTTCGTAAGGATGGGTGAGACAAAATGAAAACGTTTTTTGACATCTCTCAGTTTCATTTCGTTCACTTTTTCTTTTATTCACTTCGTCATTGACATCTGGGGTCAGATATTTCGCCGATATCCTAATTGCCGTCTGAACTCATAATAAGCCAGCTCCGAAAAGTAAAGGAAGGAAGGAAGGAAGAATATAGAAGAAAGGCAGGAAAGTTAACCTGGCTAGAGCCTAGTTTGCTATCCTGCACGTGGGAAAGGGGAAGTGGGCAAAAAAGAGAGAGGGAAAAAAAAGAGGAAAAGTTGGACCAGACACGTATGCCCAGCACTGAAACTTCTGGAGACACGCACAAAACAGTCTAAATGGTCAAGCCAAAAGTAAGCTCCCATTGGGCAAATGAATTTGGCTCATTTTGATCCGCGAAACCACAGGATCTGGCTCATTTTCGATACGAACTACGCGATCTGAGTACGCATTTTCAGTACGTTATCTCCACAATTTTCTTGCCACCACTTTTTTAGAGAAAAGTTGCCGAATTCGTCTTGTCAGTGCAGTTTAGTCAAACTCAGTTTCGGTTTCTGGATCTGGCTCATTCCAAAAAAAACAAAAACACCTCATATAGACGTCGGCTTCGTAACGCGAGCGACTCAGGTTCGATTCCGGTCACGGGAACATTTTTGTCTTTCACTTCACCTATGACCATCATCATCGTGAGAGAAAGTTACCTTTTGCTGCAGTGCGTTTTTGACGAACATACGCCATCAGTAAAACATCAAAAGCTTCGCTTTAAAAACACATTCGAATTGGCTGTGGCAAGGTAAGGAGGGGTATGTTGCATTTTTCACTAACTGTTTGGTGTATGTAGAAAACTGATAGCCCAAGCAATGGATTCGACGCTCACCATGTTTCAGTCCCACAGAAGCAGCTGTCAAGTTTTGATTGCATTCGACAAGCGAAATAAGTTGTATTTTTTATAATAATAATTATGATGTTGTTCAGGCTATCCCGTCGCATTTTATCTTTTCATAATCCACTTTGCAGCGGGGAGTGACCTCTACAAATTTCTGTATCGTCAACACAGCCAGTATTTCTCCTCAAAATGGGAATAAAATGTCAGGATCTGGAAATGATGTAAATACAAACAATTTGCAAACAAAAGAAAACCGCACAACCAACTTTTGCTGAAGTTATCTTTGCAAATCGCTCTGCTATAGAAATGACGAGTGCAGTCGCATTTATAATGTGAACTTTTCAAGCACAGCATCACCGTGAACTTTATGGCATTAAATGTCGAAGTAGAGACTTAGCTTTTAAAATAAAAGCTTGAAAGTTCCCCCAAAGTTTCACGGTACCTCCACTTGATATTATTAAGTACATTGAGTACATTGGGCTATTTGAACTTGCCCGAGTTCATTTACGCGAAAATAGCCCTTATATATTCGCAGCGCCAAATCTATGTCACGTAAATATGTTTCATGGCGCTGTTACATCGCCTGATATTGCCGCCGCACAAATATGCTTATGAAAATAAAAGGTGTGCGAAAGCATAAACGTGATTAGATCACAAAGGTAAGAAAGGGGCGCTGGTCCGACTCTCATAGATACGCAAAGAAGGCCTCCAATGGTTATTTTTTCTTAACTGTGTGACCTCATAAAAAAGGCATGACTGGCTCGAATTGTAAATTCGACGGAGAGACAGAATAACAAAATCGGATATGGTAATTTTATGATATGGTAGACTTAAACCTAAAACCGTGACCCAAACTGGCGCTAACACCAATTTGGCAAACGAGACACAGGAACAGTAGACACAGCGCAGTACTTGTCGTGTATCTCTCTCTGTCTTTGTCTTTTTTTGTGCTGTTTTGCTTAAATTTACTGAACTCCTCCCATGTCGCCTCGCCGATGGAACTTGAACCAGTAAAGAAACTGCCTACATGTAAAATGTCAGCAGAAAAGCGCACTAAGCATCTCAAAACAGTGGGTGGGTGAAATTAATTTTATGACAAGGTAGCGTAATAATTCAGAACTCCACTTAGATTCAGGCCCTGCTTTATGTTCCCAATGAAAGCTGGCGTCCGAAATGATCGTGGCAGACTTTTTCACGCGCCAGGAGCTTTAAAGTCTTAGAAGATGGGCTGGTGGTTAACCATGAGAACCGCCTGGAGAACATTGTTCAGAAAAAAAATTATCCTCATTCACTAAAACAAAGCAGTGATACGTATACCCACCCACTTCATCACAAAGTGTGGAGTAAATAGCGGACGTATTTGGTGATAAATGTCTTTCACTACCACATTGTGAGGGCTTCTCCTTCCATGAAGAAGTGATGGCTTTGACTTGTGGCCATCATATTCACCGAGCTTGGAACAATGAAACGGATATTACAAGGTATTAAATATGATTCATTGCGTTTGGGCCCTCGAATACCGATCTCGCGTGCTTTATTGGAACCGTATCTCGTTGTCATTGTTGAAACTTATTTGAAAATGGCGCTGTCATTTGGCGGGTGGGCTAGTGGGATCACACGGGAAAGAGCATGGGCTAGAGGTTCTTGTTCGGAATTTTGGCTTGACATTTTTTGCTGCTCTTCTTGACGAAATGCGTCTCCCTGAATTGGTATGACGTAATTATCAGTGATGGCCGTTTGTGCTGGTAGTCAGTGCAAAATTAAGAATTTGAATAACATTGAATTCTGGTGAAATTGGGCGCAGGGGCAACGAAGCACGCACAGAGCTCCGTGTCTTGTCTAAATTGAACTTTTTCGATCCTCATGTGCATAATTTTTGCGGCCCGACAGAGGTAAAATGTGATTAAGGGTGGCAAAGGAAACAATAACTCTACGTACTTTCCAAATTATTCTCGTTAACATGGGGCAGCGCCCATCGTCTACTGGTCTACAGTTAGAAAGGTGATCTATGTAACGTACTTAATTCGACGCGGATCCTGCAAAAATGTTCTCGCCATGTGGAAGAAAAAAAAAACTTCTACGTTGTTTATTGGTACTGTTCAGGGCGGCATTTGCTCTGACCTTTCATCTCATTGTTCAACGTTTTATGCAATGTGAAATGTAAGCTACGTTCCTTGAAATCACAACTGAATAAAATACAGAAGATAAAATATTATTTTAAATATTTAAGTGTCAAGTTTGCCGCCCTTCCCTGTCTCTTAAAGTAATGCATGCTGCGCAAATGTCGACGCCTGCTGTTGTGTCAAGCTCCCCGTCGTTCATTTCACATTTCATCGGTGTTGCACAGGGCTCCAAGAAAACACACACACACACGCACACACACACGCACACACGCACACACACACACACACGCACACACACACACACACACACACACACATATATATATATATATATATATATAGCGGGAAACAATTTCTTGGACACCGGTAAGTATAATGAAGAAAATGAAACACGTCGAAAGAGGACAGGTTTTAACGTTTCGACCGGGGACCGGCCTTCGTCAGGTTATTCTGACGAAGGCCGGTTCCCGGTCGAAACGTTAAAACCTGTCCTCTTTCGACGTGTTTCATTTTCTTCATATATATATATATATATATATATATATATATATATATATATATATATATATATATATATATATATATATATATATATATATATATATATATATATATATATACCACTCTTTTAACTAGACCATAAAGGAGCTTACAGAAACTGGAATAGTCATTACGCATAAAAAGTACTTAAAATTAAAGGTTGCATGTCTTGATTGCGTTTGGAGTGTGCTGAGGAACGTGCGTTTATTAGCGCCAGTGATTCCAAGTTCAATGGCGGTGAACAACATGCGATGATATATACTGACTGATCAAGTACATCTATCCTCCAGAGGATGTTGTTCTTCTGGTAAAGGTCAGGTCCCGACAGCCTATCCGCCATAAGGTTTCACTACAGGTGTGAGCGGAATTATAAATGCCAAAGAAAAATAAAACTTCCATGTTCTTCTCGAAGTCCCTGTCATAGTAACATGAAGTTTTTGCTGACCACCGCGAGCTTGCTACTTGTCTACATTTGCTGTGTAACCACTACTAATTATTCTACGCGGAGACGTCCATCGCTCTTTTGCAGTAAGTTCCTAAATAGACAGTGGTGCACAGAAGAAATTAATAATTATATTTTACGTTTAATTATTCAGCTTTAATCCAATATTACTGAAAATACCCGATCATAGAGGGAAAGGGGAAATATCTATTGCTGAGATATACCAAATGCCACAGATAAAAGGACACTTTTTGTGTTCGAGTAAAACATTTGCATTATTTCGGTTGAAAACGTATTTTGCCGACAGACCCAGTTAGTCTTCTCTCGCTTAACGTTTGGCTAATGATGAGTTCCATGCAGGAACTTACGTATACATTTTAAATGTTTGGTTGTTTTTCCAGAGGATTAGCTGTAAAACTAAATTGGGCGAGAATTTTAGACGCTGGTTGCCTGATGGTTTTAGCCGATGCTCTGTCTTGAAGGTCATTACTTCTGAGTCCAGTGATTGTGCCCAATCTTAAATTTAATTTAAATTTGCTGTCCACATTCAGTTTATCTTCGTTTTGTGGAGACCGTGTCGTGAAAAACAAGCGATTATTTTTTGGAATTCCCTTTCGCTCCGACAAGGAGGAGGATTTGATGCCAAAAGAAGGAGAAGATTTATGAGCTTTTTTCTCACAATTCTTTAGGTTCTACTATTTTCATATCTAGATGAAATTTTCGCAACGCCATAACACCTAATACGTTTACGCAGCTCAGTGCGGTGTGTTCTGACTTGAGAGTTCTGACAATGTTCTTATTTTTTCGCAGATATGACTTCCGCAAATAGAACTAAAGTATTGAAATGCTTTGGAGAGAAATATCCAAAGGTAAGGTGCGGTTATGTGTTCATTACATGTATGTAGTCTTATTTCTAAAATAATAACCGCTACTACAAGAAAATCACCACAGTCTGCAGAATAACTGAAGCGCGATAGAAGACAAAGGACTAGAGAAAGAGATGGTGCAGTCATTCAATGACAATTGATTTGATTTGGAAGAACCACCCAGTGTAAGTCGGTTAGCCTGAGAGCAGCACACTGGCTAGAAACACAAACATGTACGCTGAAATTTACGGTTTGTCGCTAAGACAGCGCTGCCAACTGTAACACAGCCACGCTGATGTGCGTTCACACAGTTGTGGCCGTCATATAATAAGATATTTTTTCAAAGGTTGAGACATCAAAGTGTCTCAACATCGGCCTAGCAGAATTCTGGGAAACACTGATTGATTGGGAGGCTTAACGCGCCAACGCAACGCAGGCGATGAGGTGTGTCGTAGTGGAAGGCTCGGAATTAATTTTGGCCACCTGGGGATCTTTAAAGTGCGGCGAAATCTCGAACACACGGGCGTTTTCGCTTTTCGCCTCCATTACAAAAGCGGCCGCAGCGGCCGGGAATCGAACCCACGTCCTTGAGCTCAGCAGCACAGCGCCTTAAAACATGTCCGTCCGAGCAATCTGGCTTCAGACGCGGCGCGTCAACATATCTAGCAGGTTGGGTGCTCGTTGGAGCGGCCTGTGCGACCGGTCATCCGGCAGCCAAACCGGTTCTCGAGGCGGAGACGCGTGCGGGGACGTGTGCTTTTCCGCTCTGTTCGACCCAAGGTTGGCGCGCAGCATGGGGAATCGGATTTCTCGGACGGACATGTGTCCCCCGCTTTAGCCCCTGAACCGCCGCGGTGGGTAGTTCTGGAAAACAGAGGAAAACATTGGCGAACAGCGCAAAGTAAAACGTTGGCGGCGCATCTGTTCACTTCGCTGCAAATGTCGTCAAAAGACAATAGTCCTCTGCCGCCCCGGCACGTGAATTTTATTTTCTCTTTTATTTTCTGCCTCTGACGCTCTTCTCCTCCTATCTTGCTTCTCCCATAATAAACACTGTGGAGGTTCGCTACGGCAAATTCAGTTATCCCGCGTTCCCCTGCTCGCGCGCCACGTACTAGAACCTTCGTCACTGTTGAACCTGTTGTAATGCGGTTACTAGGACTAGGCTTGGTCCCGGGCACTTTTTGTATTTATTGCTGGAGCCTTGTTTTTAACGCGTATTTTTATTTGATATCACACAAATCAAGCAGCCATGTAGTTGGAAAAAAAGAACATTGCACGTATCACTTATGAATTGATGTTTTGCCTCAAATATACCAAATGCTTCTTTTTGCTTAAGAATATTGAGAAGTATGAATCGGTTTCCAAAGTTGTATTTGTTTTTAAAGTTTTGTAGATATAAACCTCTCATTCAAGTATTCTCTTATGTTTTGGCCGGATGTCTAAATCGAAGGCGAGACAAAGACAGAGAGCATAAAATTTTCGGCCTAAGTAGCCCAAGAAACAGAAAGACTATCGCCTTTAAAAAAGGCAGGGGCGCACCGAGCTTTTTTGTCCCAGTCAGACAATGCTCACGAAGCTGGCCATGTAGCTGAGGAAGCTGACGATCTTGTGTATGTATAGAAGCCAGCGCAAGGTGGCCGCAATCAAACGGAAACCGAAACCAAAAAAGAAACTCAACCTCAAAAATCTTTGGCTCATACCCCTCACTTCGTGTTTAGCACAGCTTCTGAAACAGGACGTCCTCAACAGGCTTAAGCGATACATGAAATACAAGGATCTATACCGCACAGTATGGTGAGCTTCAACGCACGACCGTCTACCGGAAATACCATGCTCAGAATAAAGAAGCTGATTTCCGAGAGTGGCTGCGGATCCCTGACACAAGAGGCATACTTGGAGCAAAGCCAAAGCCTTTGATGTAGCCAAAGCCTTTGATAGAGTGACACACTGAGCTATTCTTGATAACCTTCAAAAGATCGGCATAAAAACGCAAACTATCTCTTTATCCGCTATCTTCTAGGCAACAGGACAGGCACACTCACTCTTGGCCACGTCAAAAGCGAAAATATAAGCCTTGGCAGCAGAAGAACGCCAGAAGGGTCGGGTTTATCTTCTTGCCTTCTCAATATGACCGTACTAGATCTACCCAAGAAACTAGAAGGAATACAGGACCTGAAGTCCAAGTTTTGTGTAGACGATATTGCGCCCTGGGGAAGGCGCAATAGGAAAGGCTACGACGCAGAAATAGAAGGACGACTAGAGTGCACCATTGACACAATGCACACTCATCATCCCCTAAGGGACATGATTGCTTGCATTGCTCCACCAAGAAGTAGCTGCGTACTTATCCTCCACCCTGCACAGCGAAAGAAATGGTCGACGTCTACTGATGGACGACAGATTTAGCTGCAATTCTAATCCTGGGACTACATATACACATGGCAGGAAGTGAAAAGGAAACCATACACACTGGACACGTAAACTACACATACAATCGGCTTTGTATGTTGAATCTTTATCAGAAAAAGGGATGAAATAACGAACCGCCACAAAACTTGCCCAGGCTTTCGTCATTAGCCACATCATTACCTCGTTCCTTACCTAGAAAGGGTAAGCCCAAAGGAATATGAAAAAAAAAGCAAGGATGTAATCTAAAGAGCATAGAAACCAGCTATTGGACAGTCCATCTCAACCACAAATGAGTTTCTACGCCTAGGGGCTTCCCAACTGCATCAGCAATTTTATAGAGGCACAACAGAAAGCACAATCTGAAGGACCCTAAAACGCCTGTGGGACGTTACATGCTGAGAAACTTTACATGCTTTAGGAATCGATGCAAGCAGAAGCCGTGAACATACCCACCGTACTACGAGAACAGCTAAGCACTACTCCACTAACCCTAAACATACATCCGATGAACAACAAAGCCAGCAGAATGGCCAGAGCCCCGGCCCTTACAAGAAAATGAGGCAATAATCCAAAGCAGCATTTGTAACTGCAGTGTACAATTCCCACATCGACGTCATGGCCATGGCAGTAGAGGACCACACATGACAAACCCTGTAGTCAGAGGCTGCTACTTGCAGAAAGTACTCCATTTGCAGAACAGGTGGTAATAGCTATAGCCATCACCGTAACTGAAGCCAAATGCGTTATCAACGACTTCAAAGGCGTACGCAGCTACAGCAAGAGCGGTTTTGACAAGTAGCCGTAAGAATACCCCAACAACTACGAGCACCGAAGTACAGGACAGCTCCACTGGTCAGGACTCCTGCACACGGAGATTTGCGGTGCAACGAACAGGCCCACACAGCTGCTTGCGGGATCGTCACCCGAGCACATTGAATCCAACTGCAGCGGAAACAGAACACTCACAGAAGGTCGACACCCTCAACTCATACAAAGAAATCACCTATTGCAAACTTAGCAGGTGCAAACTGAGAGATGTCCATCGCACGCTCAACGCTGCACAAGCCAAGGTATGGACAAAACTGCAAACCAATAGTTACCCGAACCCTGTGACGTGCAGTCACTTTCATCCAGAGATGATCACAGATAAATGAAAACACGGCAGCTGCGGTGTGTAGACCTCCAGCACATTATGTAGAAATGGCAGAAGAAACCACGGGGAGTCCGAGTAAGGACCCTTACCACCACGCACCACTACCAAACATGTTACGTGGCGGCAGGACAAATGACGTGAACAACGAGTGAACGAGTAGGCCTTTACTGGGCGGTCGTCATCTTTGCACGAGCGGCTATGGGAACTGCGTACATCGCCTTCTTCGTAGATTGCCAGCATGGTGGTGTGTGGTGCTCTCTCACCTCGTCTTTTTCACGGAACAATATCAAACACAGAGCAGTTGGAGCCCCGCTGCGCAACTCAGATCCCCTAATCAAAGTACGCCTTCGCCAGTGGACGAAAGAAGCCGCCACGAAACAAAATCTTCTTGGGGACTAACATGGGAAAGGGGCGCCCAACCTCTACTTCTGGGCAACCGGGTTCAAATTCCAAATGTACTGAAATGCATTTTTGTTTTTTCATTACAGCGAGCGCCATGTCGGTGCCATTCGTGTTGACTCCAACGGTGTCAGTCACTTCTCGCGTTAGAGGAGGCATATCTGACTTTTGACTTAAAAGTAACATTAATTAAACCGTGATTACACAAAGCTTGACTTTCCTGTAGGACGCATCACAGTGACCAGCTACAAAATACGAAAGACCTTGCCGCTTTATATTCTTCAATAGTTTTGTTCCCACCCAAGTATTTTTATAGCGAAATTTCCAGCGCGAGGCATTTTTTAAACCCTCGCGCTCGAAGCGTCGTTATTACCAAAGTCATTGGAAATTTTTTGGCTTCTAAAAGGTGTTAGAAACGCCACCACCAAATGTGGACGCCTTTGGGAACATAGTTTGGACCACGGTGTAAGAATATTTGGATTTAGAGCTTATACGTGCCACCACATGAATAGGCGTTTTTGAGTGGATTAGTTAGTATTTCGCATCGTTTTTAAGATCAAAACATCTTATAGACCTCAAGTTTATCAATCTTATCATTTGGATATGCATTGTGAGTAGGTCGCTATCAATAGCAACATTTTCTGGGTCAGCACAGTGAAAATAGGTGGGTGCGTGTGTGACGTATATGTTTTTCCTAGGGGTGACCGCAGTGAACGCTCATGAGAAATAAATGTTTTTTTTACCTTTAACCGATAGTCTGTGCCACCTTTGTCGTGTGCTGCAAAGCTAGTAGGAGATGCAATTTACTTATATATTTCACCGAAATTCTGTGCCCCCGATGTCGTATGCTACAAAACTTCGCTGGCCATTCACCTTCACAGAGTGCAATGGTTGGTTATTTTTTTTTTGTTTTTGTGCTTGCACCGTTATAGTTAAAGTCAATAAGGCAATGTAAATTTTGCACCCAAAGAAGTCTTCAGAAATGTCTTCATTGCTCCTGTTCCTAGGCTCGCACACTTATAGTTTGTTTGAGGACGTGTGGAGGATTTCTTCTCTTTATACACTCAGTGTTCATTGAGCCGCGCTGCGCAAAAATGATGGCCATGTTTTATGCCACAGCGGCGTATTTATATGCAAGAAAAACCTTCCTTCTGATTTAGAAATGAGTTGTACAGTTGCATTCTCCTTAGATGAAGGCGTCAACTTGGGAGAGTTCCTGATAGGGTAATATTGTACCTTACATTTCAGATAATCTGAAGTGGGCTGAGATTAGGAGTTTACGAATTTACGAATTAGTAATTACAAATTACAAATTTATGAGTTTACGAATTAGGAGTTTACGAAATAGGATTAAGAATGTACAAGCGATTAGAATAATAAGAAAATGCATCTCGACAAGAGGGTGTTCTTATTTCTTGTAATTAGCGCAGCAAAACAACCGGTTTGAAATGCGAAGTAAAAAAATATGAAGCGTTACCTTGAATAAAAAGTGCAGTCGTGGGTGTGTGAAGCCTTCAACTTTGTAAAACTGCTAGCCTTCAACAATGGCGACGCAACACAATAAAGTGGGATGTTAAAACTACTACATTTGCTGAGCCAATGCATCTTTAGCGTTGAAACAATTGACATTATTAACAGCGGAGCTGTTGTAGGTCGACCCTTTTTGTCCGTCTGCTGTGCGTCCTGCGTCACGCAGGGGTAGGAGCAGGTTCTCAGGCCCGCCGACGGCCTCTATCGGTGGATCCCACCACTGAAGTTTAGCGCCGACTCCTCCGCGCGAACCGTACAGTTTTCGCAGCGGCCGCGCTGTCGTTCCCGGGCGAGCGGCCGTTGACATTCGAGCCGACACAAGAGAACCCCAGCTGCGCTGTTTCAGCAGATTTCACACTGGGAGAAACTGCGTTTAATTTTTTTTCACTTTCCTTTCAGTTCAACAAGATCCTGAATAAGACTCTCGGCCCAAGCTACCGCGTCTATCTGGGTGACTTTCTTTGTTATTATGCCGTAAATAACTGTTTTAACAAAGGCACTATTCTGAAAACCCCTCCGTAGACGCATCGCTCCGGCATTGTGGCGCTTCGTGTTCCATTGGGTCCGCATCGTGCCGCTTTGGTCGTCTTGACAGAAAACGGGTGCCGCTCCGCTGATTCAGCGTCTGACCATAGCCTCCTGAACTACTACGTATATTACCCCTTCTGAAGGTAAACGAAAGAGCGTGCTGGGGACAACGTGAGTAGGGTTGCTTGCACGCGTAGACACAAAAAATTATCCTCCCTGTCGGTCAGCTGCTGGCACAATAGTGGAAAATTTCGAAAAAAGGCTACTTACGCTAGGCGTTCACCTAGACTTTAGCAAGGTATTTGATCGTGCCAGTCATGCACTCATTCTTAATAGACTGTAAAACCGCGCTTTTCGGGGTGTGTCCTATATTCTCATGCAGTTTTACTTTTGACGCGTTTTCAGTCCGGGGAAGTAAATAACCACAAATCGCAAACTAACCAAATAAAAACGGCGTGCGGCAAGGAAGCATTCTCGGACCAGTTTTTAAAATTTTAGATAGATGACATTACATGCATACAGATAAATTGTAAGTTTATTGTAGAGGCCGATGATTAATTGTACTCTGTTTCTGTAAAAACTTGGAGACTGTAGTGCCTGTGTAATGTTCTATATGTTACAAAATCCAAGAGTGGTCCTATAAAAACTACCTAACGCTAGATGAATAAAAAACGAAAGGTGTGCTTTTACGCCCTTTAGGCACGGCAGTAGTAGTACCTGACAGCATTGTTTTAGTCCCGTATAAAATCACTACGGTCACAAGTGTGAAAACGCTTGATGTCATTTTTACAGAGCACATCGCATGAGTTCATGGAATGAGCATGTTATATCACTGCTTAAAAGCGCAAAATGCCGCTGTATCATAAATAGGCGTCGTCATTTTTTACCCACTGGCGGAAAGTGACTTTTATACAAGGAGCTGTTTCACTCACATCTCAACTAGTGTGCATTAGTCTGGGCAAACACGACCTCGCAAAACGTACATAAAATAACAACACTACAAAAGAAAGCCATTCGGGAAGTTGAAAATGTTCCTTTTATAGCGCACACAAACAACTATTTCTAAAACACCGAATATTGAAGGCTGAAAACATATTTATTTATTAATTTAATAATTAATCTATTTATTTATCTATTTATTATACCCTCAGTGCCAAAGGCACTACAGAGGGGAGTGGTGTGAGAGAAAAAAGAAAAAAAGAAAACGGAAACAGCACGAAGCAGTTGAGATACAACATACATCAAAATAATTAACAAAATGTAATAAAAAATTGCGACTCATGAAAAACAAACGTTAGAAGAACTCCAGATTATACAATGTTAGCTAGAACATTTCGAAACTGGTGGACGTCATTAATGGATGCAGTGTCAAAAGGAAGGCGATTCCAGTCGCGACTTGTCCGGGGAAAGAAGGAATGAAAACACTGCATTGTTTTGCACATATCAATCCTAACTTTGCGCTCATGGTCGACGCGACGGGATTGATAATGTGGCCTAGGTATGAGTTTGTCACGCAGCACGGGGTGGTGATACAGGTTATGAAAAATAGTTGCGAAATTTGACGTCTAGTCGAGAGAGGTGGGAGGGCTAGACAAGATTTCATTATAGTAATGCTCTCGGTTCGATTTTAGTTAGCCAGCACAAATCTAACAGAATTATTTGCACGAGTTCTAGGGTAGTTATAATTTTTCCATGCCATGGGTCCCGTACTGAGCATGCGCATTCCAATTTGGAACGAATTAATGTTTTGTAAAGCAATAATTTGAGTGACGAAGGAACTTTAATGAAGTTGCGGCGCAAGTGACCATACATGCGATTGGTCTGGTGAACAATATGCTCTGTATATCGATATAAACCCATCTGCAGCTAAAGGTATGCAAAACAAAGCAAACTGGATACTTTTATGGACCTAGCATATTTACAGAAAACTGTAAATGTGTGCGCACACCGATGTAAGCCCCCTTAAAACTTCCCGTCATCAAGGACTCACTATGGACAGCCGCTACTAGAGCCTACACTTCCCAACATGCTCAATTATTTTAAATGCGAATGCATTTCTTAGTCGGGGGTTGTCGTGCTCCGTCGGCGTGCGCCTTCATTCCCCCAGCGCGAGCGCACGTGAGCGCGCGCCTCGTAGTTCTGCCTTCGTCGTCGTCGTCGTCATAAATGCGAATGCATTTCTTAGTCGGGGGTTGTCGTGCTCCGTCGGCGTGCACCCGCAGGTGTTATCTCTCCGCTATATCGCTCCTCCTCGCCCCTAGCAACAGCTGGGGCGCGCCTAGCAACCGGAGCAGGTGGTAGCTCGGTCGGGAGTAGCGGAGGGCAAGGGGAGAGGAGGAGCGCGCTCGGGCGTGTGAGGGCGCTCGCATCGCGGAGCTCGGCGGGAGAGACAGCTCGCGCGCGGGGCGGGCGTGTTGCGCGGGTGTCTCTCTCCTCTCCGCGTACCCTCTCTCCGCTCGCTGCGCTCGGAAAATGTATATAAATGCAGTGGAGCGCACTCCTCTCTCCGTTACTGCTTGCCGCAGCGCACTCATCGGTGCACCCAATCCATTCGCATTTCCGCACGATCTCCTTCGGGGAGGTGGGGTTTTTTTTTTACAAACAGGAAATTGACATTTTGGTTTTAAATGATGACCGCATCCTACCTATGTTTATTTAGGTGTCGCATTTGTCATTTTTGTTGTACTTAAATTTTGTGCAGTCAGCTTTTCCAATGTACATTTTAAGTTTTTAGCCTGTCATTGCTGCGTCGGCAGCCGGTGCTCTGTCACGCTGCATGGTTGCGGCTCTTTCTCCGTCTGCTTTTTCCACCTTTGTAGTGATATTGGTGGAAATAAAGCCCGAGTATTGATTGATAACCGCGGCGGATACATAATTATCCGTTAAAGGGATGCGGATGTAACATTATGGGAATACTTGCGCAAATTGGAGTCTGGAGTACGTCGGCCGTGTTTTGACCACTACGGGTGCGCTTACGCGAATTGTTTCGTAGAAAAATCAATTCGAAAGTGCTGTCCTCTCTGCATACTCCTTGCCGATTTCATATGGTGTTCCCTGTGGCGCTTACTTTAGCCTAACTGTTGCGGGCCTCCCTGCCGAGGCTCATCACCGACCGACCGCGATGGCGAGCTCCGGAATACCACCAGCAGCCATGGAGTGCGATGAATCCAGCTGCCGGACGGTCCACGCGCCCAACCCATGGACCTAGGTGATCACAGAGCGAACACGCCAAGCTCCCCGCAAAGCGCGAGACGATATTCCAACAACGGTGAACCGCAACTCTCCAGCCAAGCCTTACGTGCCGGCATGCGCCATTCCACCTCCTTGTCTTTTCGGGTCGTATTACATCACCGTCTATCGACCAAGAACGATCGTGCTAGTTGGAGCTTGGGGCACGCGAGATATTCGTACAAGGGTTGAGCACCTTGTCTGGGAAGGTTGCGACAGGACCACAGGAATGAAGAAAGCGGGAGGTGTTGGCATGCTCATTAAACACGGTGGAAAGGAAACAAACCGATGGAAAGGGAAGAGAAAGCTGAGAAGCTGGTGGAATAAGGAAACAAAAGAGGCTATTGACCAGCGAAGAAAGGCGTCGAGAGAACATAGAGAAGCAAAAAGAACTGGTATGGAACCGGAGGTAGTGAAGGAGAAATGGGATATCTACCGTGGGAAAAAACTAGAAGTCCAGAAAATGGTGCAAGCAAAGATAAAGCAGAAAAGAGAGCAATGGATGGCAGAAATACGGAAGAAAGACAAAAGCGCATCCAAGAAGTTTTGGGAACCATGTAAATTCACTAAGCTCAAAAAACGAAAACCATCAAAAATTTCTGATTGATGAGGAGGGGGAACATTTAGAAGGAGATCACGCGTTGGCGCGTATTCATCGAGTGATTAGTGAGAAGTTCAGGACAATAGTGGTAGGAAAACCTGCACCGATAACATCAGTGCTACAGAAGACTGCGGAAAGGGAAATAAGTTTGAGCAACCTTGATTGGAAAAAAAGCAGAGCAAAAGGTTTCCCTCCAGACAGCAGTGGGCCCAGACGCAATACCAATGCAACTGATAAACCTGCTTGGACCTAAAAGTAAGGAATCGTTTATGAGGGCAATAGATAAGGTTATAGAAACCAAACAGATACCAGAGGACTGGCTAGAAAGTAGGATGAATTTAATATATAAAGGCAGAGCAGACAAAGCCAGTATTGATTTATACAGACCACTCACAGTAACGTCAGTGGTGTATAGATTCGTAATGCAGGCGATAAAATCAGAAATTCAAGCATGGATGGCAGAAAATGAAATACTTGGGGAACTGCAGAATGGATTTAGACAAGACAGGTGACTGGATGACAATTTGTTCGTGATAACGTAACGCATTGAAATTGTGAAAGCACAGAATAGACCACTATGGATTACGCTCTTGGACATTAAAGGGGCATATGACACCGTAAACAGAGAACGGCTGTGGAGAATGTTGAAACTCCAGGGATTAGATGACGAACTGGTACAGTTCCTTATAGCAATCTATAAAGACAATAGAGTGCACCTTACTTGGGAAGGACAGAAATGCACCCAGCAGGTCAACATCCATCGGGGACTAAAACAGGGATGCCCTTTGAGCCCAATACTGTTTATGCTTTACATGGCAGGATTAGAAAAGAAACTGGAAGAAAATCAAGTAGGGTTTAGCCTAACCCATATGCTGCAAGGCGAAGTGGTACAACAGCATATTGCGGGAATGTTATACGCAGACGACATTCTTCTTTTAGCTGATAACCAAACCGATATGCAGCGGGTAATAAATATTAGCGGCCAGGAAGCCACCGACTTTGGTTTAAATTTTCAGTGCAGAAAAATCAGGAATAATGGTTTTCAATGATGCTACCACTGACGTAGTGTCTATCCAGCAAGGTGAATTACCTAGAGTGAAGGAATATAAATATTTGGGACTGTGGATAAACGAAGGGGATAACTACTTAAGAACTCACGAGGAGCAACTTAAGGTTAAGGGAAAGCGAAACGCAGCTATAATTAAGCATAGAGCTCTGTGGGGATATAACAAATATGAAGTACTAAGAGGAATGTGGAAAGGTGTAATGGTTCCGGGTCTCACGTTTGCGAATGCTGTACTCTGCTTAAAATCAGACGTCCTATCAGGCCTTGAAGTAAACCAGAGAACGGTAGGACGTTTGGCCTTAGGCGCGCATGGAAAAACAACTAACGAAGCAGTTCAGGGAGATATGGGCTGGGCGTCGTTTGAAGTTAGAGAAGCTCAGTGTAAAATATGCTTTGAGATGAGGTTGAGGGCAATGGATCAACGAAGGTGGGCAGCTAAGGTTTTTAGGTACCTATACTTGAAAAGCGCGGGCACGCAATGATTAAGGAAGACTAGAAGGCTAACAATGAAATACGGAAAGAACAGTGGAGAATCCAAAACAGCCAAGTTAGCCAAAAAAGAGGCACGGAAGATTGAAACGAATAAATGGAGGAAGAAAATGGAAACTAAAACGTTGTTAGAGATGTACAGGGCTGAGAAATTGAACATCAGAAAGGAAAATTTCTACGATAATTCCCAGGGCAGTGCTTTGCTTTTTGAGGCTAGAGCAGGTTGCCTGCGAACTAAGAGTTTTGTGGGGAAGTATTCACAAAATGATGGGGTATGCGTGGTCTGCAGAAAAGAAACAGAAACTATGCGGCACATAGTGTTAGAATGTGAGGGTATCCATCCAAATCTACATGAAGGGAATATTGGGCTTCCAGAAGCCCTAGGATTTAAGGGTATCACAGGGGACGTTATCTTCAAGGCTGTCGAGGGGACGAAAAGAAGATTAGAATGCTGGTGGACGAAAAGCAGAGAGGGGAATATTGCCTAGGACAGTTACCACCTGTAACAGGGAAAAAAGGTATTTCGTGCCTAATAAGCTTTAGTGCCTACCCTAAGCAGCGCTAGTATTAAACCAAGAGTGTAAAACATGGTTATATTAGTCCTTTTTGGTAAGATGGCATGTCATCACCCCGCTTCAAATGGGAAACCAATAGAAATCATCATCATCATCATCATCATGCCCCGGGCGCAGTTCTTAGAACGGGTGCCCATCCGGGCCTAACCGGCACAGAACCTCGTCGTAGCCGGCAATCCAGATTTCAGTATCGCCACCGTCCTCTCACACATTTCAACGATCACTCTCGGGTAAATTAGCTTCGAAATCGCCGCCTACATGAAGTACCCTCCCGAGATGTACTGCGGTGTTATCCACGCCCTGACCGAGGACTTCGGCAATCGCCCTACTCGAACTGACGGCTGCCAACAAGCCTTACCTAATTCATGATAGGCGGGAGGCACTAGTGTGCCAAGAGTGAGAGGAGGTGGACCACCGCCTGAACGTGTGCCCCATCCCGACACCCCAAACTGTCCCAAGTGCGGTGCTGCTTACTACCCACCAGACCACACGTGTCTCCGAAAGTGCAAATTCTGTCATCAACCACACCCCACTGGCAGCAAAGAGTGTCCCCAAAGGCATCTTCCCAGTCCGCCACTCCCGCGAGCACGAAAGCAGCAACCTGCCCCATTCCTGGCCCGTCTACATCAGCAGCAGCGGCGCCAGGACCTCACTGTTCGAGTCCCGGATCCTCCACTACCCATGGCCCAGGTGAGCTGGTCAGCGGCCGTAGACGGCACAGAGACCGCTCACTCCCAATCTCTTCAACTTAACGATGTCCCACAACAACCCCCGTATCGCCCTAATTGACGGCCTTCCTAAACAAATTCGCCCAGCAACAAAAACAATTTCAGATGCCCTCACAGCAAAGTAAACAAACTCACATCCATCCTTCTCCCTGCTCTCCCGTTTACGGAGCCCGAGCAGCTCGATGAGCCTCTTGACTCTTTGCTGGGCCCCGTTACAAAAACCCAGGCCCAAGCAACCTCCCCACCAGAGTTGCCAGATCCGCTTATTATACGCGGATTTGGGCTTCTTTTATCGTTGAGTCGCTTGTCGCGGTTTTTTGGGCTTACGTTTTTTCGGGAAATTTCACGGCAGCGCCCGGCACGAGCATTTGTCATCAAAAACACGGCTAGAGTGGCCAAAATGTGTCATCATCATCATCGGTTGGCTAGTGGGTTGTGGCTACGTTCGTGCCTTGTTGTCGTTGCCTTCCTTCTTCATGTTTCTCAAACAGTCGTCGTCGTCGGAGTGAGTTGCCATGGCTTGCTTCAAAGTGGTCAAAATATTGGAAAAACTATTGTAAAAAGTGGGAAAAGGAAATGCACCTCAAGGACTGGTTACGTCCAGTCACCGAAGACGATAAAAAAAATGCATGCAAGTACTGCAACTGTGAGAACCACGCTCATCAGGCCTACCCCCTTCAGCACATGCATGTACAATAAAAAACACGCGAGAAACTCTCGGCGACTGTCTTGTGCACGTTTGACTACCATGGGTTTCATCAAACCGTCGCCTGCGAAAAAGACACCAGAATCGGAGCTCAAGATTTCTGGTTATTCAGTGCTTCATGCGAGTATAAACTCCGTTAATCATCTCGGCGAACTGGCACAGTCGTAGCGTGCGACGTAAAGCTTCACCGAACAAAATTCGGAGCACTAATAACAAAAGTTCTTGCCCCCTGTCTGTTCGAGGACCTTGTCAAGGATATAAGGACTTCGCAATATTCATTATCGATTGATGAGAGCACTGACGTAGCAAACAAAAGGCAGTTGGTTGTCGGGGTTCGTTATTTCAGCATTTCAGCGCATGAATAAATTAATTGTTGACCACGTTTCTGAGACTGCACAAGGCCTTGCACAAGATTGCACAAGGCCTTCTCGATATCTTCACCTAAGTCGATCTGGATTGGATTGGAACCTACGGTGTGAACGTTATGGTTGGGAATGACAATTCTGTGTGCCCATATTTGCGCCACAAGAACGAGAGCGTCGTTCTGGTCAAGTGTGTGTGTGTCATTCCATTCAACTGCGCTCAAGCAAGGCATTGGAAGTGCTTCTACGGAGTCTAGAATTCGTGGTTGGCCGCTCATACAGTTGGTTTCCACGCAGTTCACTCTGACTTAAGGAGTACAGCAAGATATACCACCTGATAAACCACGACAAAGCACCATAAAGTTGGTTCAGTACGGGGTTTTTCATCACTATCCTGCGAGGTTAAGGTCTTTGCTTACGCGGATGACACTGCCTATTTTTGTGCTGATAAAAAAAGCGTTCAAGAAGCCCCTACACTGACCAGGCAGTTTTGTGACGCGTCTGGAGCGGCTGTGAATATGGAAAAAACAAAGGGATTTTGGTTTGGTGAATGGGGAGCGAAACCGTCCTTATTTGGTGGCATTACTTGGGATAAGGACGCACTTCAATACCTAGGTGTACCTTTGCACCAAATACGAAACACCGGGCCGCATTGGTCATTGGCACTCCAAAAAGTCAAGCGAGCCTCTCAGGCATGGATGGGGCGAGAACTTTCTGTGTTCTGTTTGTAATGTCTTCCTTGTCGCAAAGCTTGTTTATGTGCTCCAAGTACTTCATTGTGCGCGTTCTAAAGTACAAACTTAGAGTTTTTGCGACATTTGTGTGGGGGGCCCAATGGGAACCTATGCGTAGGGACAATTTGTTTCTTCCATTAGTGTCTGGGGGTGCTGGGCTGACACATTTGTTTGTACACCAGCTTGTATCTCGGCTTTTCTTCTATAAGGTGACGCATTATCCACTTCTGCTAAACGTTATTCAACAGCGGATAAGTTTTCATTTACCGTTTTTGTTTGTCTCCACTGGTGAAGTTAGAACGAAGCCGCCATGGGGTTTTTTAAAGGAGGTGGTTGACACCTTTCATTTCCTTACTGCGAGGTTTCAAATTCAAATTCAAATTTATTTTCTCTCTCAACATAATCCAATGTCGATAGTCTTCCTGGCAAGAAAGCTGTTGCTACAGCTTGACGGGACCAGGGAGCCAAATTGCAGCTCAATGACGACTGTTGAAAGTATAATGCGATTATAATGAGGGATACAGCATGACAGTACCTTTGAGAAGGCCGATAAACATCACAAAAAATAAAAACAAAAAGTACTTGTATAGCGAGCTTGAACGAATTGGTTCGGCGTCACATAATCCTGTTCAGGTAAAAGAACAAATCAGACAATTCACGCATATTTACACAACAATATAGCAAATGGAATTCAAAAACAATCATTTCTGACAAACGCATCACATAAGGAAGCACGTGTTAGTGTTACATAATTGCCGTTAATTACCTGTTTTTTTATTTAATATGCTTGGAATGTTGTATGCCAATGACTGCCAAAGATAACTGGTTCGTGGGCGTGGAACGAGCCATTGTCCCGAGCCACCAGTTGTATAAGTGGTAATTCGTAGATCTAGACCTCATAAGTGTGTTAAGAATTGCTTATATTTATTATTTGAAAAGTGTAACTGATATAGCAGACGGTAGGAATAAAGCTGCCTAATATTGATTATTCACTGCTGCTCAAACAAGTGCTTACTCGGATGAAGATACGGGACGTTATTTATACATCTGATAGCTTTCTTTTCTAACAGCAGTAACGTATTAATATTTTTCTAGGTTGTCGTGGTCCAAACAAACGTACAGTAATTAAGGTGTGATAGGAAAGTGAATGGTATATTTGAAGTTTAATGTTCAGAGGGAAGAAGTCGCGGCATCGGTACAATGCCCCCACGGCGCGTGACAGTTTTTTTGCCAGTGATTCATCATGGGCGTCCCATGTCATGCGGTGCGAGAGCCCCACTCCCCAATACTTTTTGCTGCTTAACAATGTCGATTTGCGAGGCCCCCCAAGATCAAGCCTTCGGTTACATTTACATTTTTATTTTTAGGTGCGAATAAAATGCATTTGGTTTTCTTTGCATTAATTTTTAAACAGCTTTCGTTCGATGAAGCGTGTAATTGTGTCAAGGTAGAATTGGCGGCGGAAAACAGGCGGGTTGCATCAGCATTGCTAATAAATAAACTAGTATCATCTACGTACAACACAAATTCGGCTTGTTTATCTGTTTGCCCTTTCCAGGAAGGCTTTGACGAACACTTTATTAGAGAGTCTGTGCCGGTTTATCGCCAGCCTTACATTGGCCACCATAAGGATAGTGTTTTGTAGCGTGTCATACTTAAGTGTCTCCCTCCAAATGCAAAAACTTTTTTTCTTTAAACTGCATAAAGCAACACTCCCAGTGAAAACATGGTTGCGCTAGAAAGGAGTGTCTATTCCTTGGTCTGACAATTGCCGTTTATGCAATGAACCTGAAACCATTGATCATTGTTTTGTTTTGTTCCAAGATGCGTTTTTTTTTCTGGGATGTGTTGCAACGAGCCCTTAAAAAGGACATAGACATTACTCCTTATACAATTCGGTTCTTGCCTTTTCAAGATGTTACTGGAGTGCCCTATGATATATTGTTGTGATGCGATTGTACAGCTTGTGGAAGTGACGTATGATGGACAGGCACGCGGAGCCTCCTCGCTCAATGAAGTATATTTTTCGGGAGCAAGCTGCGTTGGTGCGGAACATTTATTCGGCGCAAAGTGACCCACCAGAATGGCTGCATCTGTTGGGCGCGTGCGTGTGCTTGCCGGAGTTTTGACGGACGGCTTATTTTAGCTGCAGTGATGTGCATCTTCTTGCATGACTCATAACTTTTGTAGGCTGTAATAAGTGCAGTTTTCCGTGCAGTAAAGAAAAAAAAAGTTGTTTGTGGCGGAGTGGTCTGGAGCTCTACAAAAATAAATTTTGCAAGTTGCAAGTTCGAATCACCAAGGATACATTCGTTTTTCTGTAAGTTGGTTTTTTTTTGTTTTCGGCCGATGTTTTCTATACTGAGTTCACGATTTTTTTGGCCGCAACGTTCACTGCTTCAGGAACAAGTTTGCAGAACGCGCGCATACTGACACTGACGCGCTAACGAGTTCTCGTTGGCGTGCTGTTGCCATAAGCACCTACTGCTTGCGGGCAGTGGGCACGGGCCAGAATAAGCAGACCCTTGGCCTGGTGCGCACACGTTTTTTACGATGCAGGTATGAGTGAGCCTACAAATATGGGGGAAAAACACATGGCATTAGAGCGTCTGCGGTGTCGCTGAGGGCGTTCATTCACTGCGTAGGCCTCGGCTAGTGATTGCTACAATTCCAAGCCGTCCTGGGAGGCTTATCTTAGGCATTTTACAGACGATTATTGAGGTATCGAAAATGTCCATCCAACTATAACGTCAGATGTCAAGCATGTTTTTTTTACAGAAGCGAAGCCGAAACTTGTTTTAATGCTAACCTTGTACATCGTCCAATCACGATGAACCTTCTCCCGACGTTACAGCGTTTAGTTCGTGCGGCCGCCGCAGACAGCGCGTGGTAGTTTTTCTTCTTTCGGGCTTCATAAAATAATTACCAACTTATCAACCGGGGAAACGATGAGAGAGAGAGAGAGACAACTTTATTAAGGCCTGCACTTTACCTACAGGCGCCAGAGCCCCGGTGAGGGGGCAGCGCCGTCGGCTGCTGGCGTTTGAGGGCCGCCAGCGCTAACTGAACAGCCTCCCGCTGTGCGTTAAGATCGGTATGTGTTACAGCACTTGCTAGGCGTGGCGGTAGCACGTCCGTAGCACTGTCTTCTACTGCACTGCTCCATAACATGTGCGCCATAGTGGCACGATCGGCACCGCACATACGTCGCTTGTGTATAAGTCCGGGCACACATGTTTTGCGATTACAGGTGTCCACCTTGCGCGAGTTTGTAGTTGCCGTAGCATCGTTGCCTCTTGCCTGGTGAGCTGTTTGTGAGGCGGCGGGTACTTCCGCCTACCTTCACGGTACCAGCTCATCACGTCTTTGTAGGAGGTAATTGGCTCCATGTCTTCGTCGTTGATTTCCTCCGTGGGTTGGGGGTTGTGGTCTGCGCTGCGGCTAGTGAGCGCACGCGCCGCCCGATCTGCCCCTTCGTTGCGGTTCTCTCCTGTATTCATTGGTCCCATGTGCGCCGGGAACCATTTAAGCACCACCGGCATTGCTCTTTGTGTGAGGGCCCCGCACACCCTGGCCGCGCATGGAGACACGTTGTTTTTGGCAAAGTTCATAATCGCGCTTTTCGAGTCGCTCAGTATCGTTGGTTCGCGAGCGCCAGCGCTATGGCTAGCTCTTCGGCCTGTACTGGCTCCCGTGCCCGCACGCTGCCAGCCGTGCACACCTTCCCGGAAGTCGCCGCAATCACGGCCGCAGCATACGTACCCGGCCGACCCGGGTAGGTGGCGACATCGGCATGTCGCCACCTACCTGATGTATGTGTGGCCGTGAGAGTCCTGGCCCTCGCTAGCCGGCGCTCCCGATCCGCTTCTGGGTCCATGTGTCGTAGAACCGGTGGGACCTGCAAAGAGCGCAGCAGCCCGCACGGCAGCGGTGACCTGCCCCCACTCTCCCGCAGCCCCCTGCAGAGTCCTAGTCTGAATAGTATAGATCTACCTGTTTTGGTGAGTGCTAGTCGAGCAAGTTGCGCGGTGCGCTGTGCTTCTGCGATTTCAGCTAGTGTGTTATGTATTCCTAGTTCTAGGAGTCGTTCGGTGCTTGTGTGTGAATAGAGGCCTAATGCTACTTTATATGCTTTGCGTATGAGTGCGTCAACCTTCCGGCGCTCCGCCGCGTTCCAGTTGTGGAAGGCCGCGACGTAGGCTACGTGGCTGATTGCGAACGACTGCACTAATTTCTGCAGAGTAGCTTCCTTCATGCCTGCATGTCTTGTGGATACCTTCCTCAGGAGTCGTAAGGCCGTGGATATCTTGGTGTCGAGTTTGGCAATGCTGGTGCCATTATGTTGTGAAGCTTCAATGTGGAGTCCAAGCACTCGGAGTGTTTTAACGTGTGGGATGTTTCCTCCGTCTTTCGTCCGTAGGTTGATATCTGGTTGGCCATGTTGTGCCGTTGTTCCACGTGGTGGTATGATGAGAAGTTCGGATTTAGCCGGTGCACATACGAGTCCCGTGCCCTGGAGTTGGTCTTCTATTTCGTCTATTGCCTGCTGCAGCGATGCTTCGATCTCGCTGTCGCGGCCTCCTGTCATCCAGAGAGTGATGTCGTCAGCGTAGATGGTGTGCTTGACGTTCGGGTGGCTTTGGAGGCGTTTAGCTATCCCGATCATGACCAGGTTGAACAGCAGCGGCGAGATCACTGCACCCTGCGGCGTGCCGATACTTCCGAGGCTTTTGCTTGGGAGTTCTATGTCGCCAACAATGATGGTTGTAGTACGGTCCGTTAAGAAGTATTTAATGTAGGCAAAGGTGCGTTCTCCCATATTTAGTTGTGATACTTGTCGAAGAATGGCTGAGTGATGAACTCTATCGAACGCGCTCTGTAGGTCCAGGCCCAGCACGGCACGGTTGTCCAGGGTGTGTGTTGGTCGGTGGAGGACTTCATGCTTGATGAGGAGCATGGCGTCTTGTGTGTGCTGAGCTTGGCCCTGAAGCCGAGTATCGTATCTGGGTAGAGTCCTTCTGCTTCCAAGAACGCCTGCCAGCGATTCATTGGCACGTGTTCGAACACTTTCCCCATACAGGATGTTAGAGAAATGGGTCGCAGGTTCTCGATGTTCGGTGGTTTGCCTGGCTTCGGAATCAGCACTGTTCTTGCGTCCTTCGAGCTTCTGGGTAGCTTGCCGGTGCGCCAGCATGTGTTGTAGTATGCCGTCAGCGCCGCCACCGCCGCCACCGCAGCGTCGTTGAGGTTGCGTAGCGCCTTATTCGTTACCGCGTCCGGCCCCGGTGCCGACTTGCAGTTGATTGTTTGAAGCACTGCGCGGACCTCCCATTCCTCGATTTCTGCATCCAGTTGAGCATTTGATGCACCCGTGTAGTTCGGGAGTGGGTCCGGCGGGGTGGACGGGAGGTATTTGTTATTTAGGCGTCTGCAGACCTCTGCTTCGCCAAGCGCTTTCTGAGCTTTTATAGAGTGCGTGCTAGGACGTGCTGTTGCGTTCCTTTCGTCTTATTTTCGTCAAGCAAGTGGCGTAGCAGCTGCCAAGTGCGGCTCTTGTGCAGTTGGCCATCCGCCTCTTGGCAGACCGCATGCCACTGTTGCTTACAGAGCACCGCACTATGCTTCACGATGAAAAGTGCGTTAAATTGAGCCAGTCTACGCAGTTCAAGAAAAACGGGAGCTTGACGAATTCACTTCAGTGTCCCTTTAAGTGCTTAAAGGGATACTGAAGTGATATGTAAACATTGCGGGATTACTAGCGCAAATTGTAGTCCGGAGTCCCCAGGCCATCTTTCGACCACTCTGGGCGCGTTTACGCGATTTTATTTAGTAGAAAAATTAATTCAAAAATGCTGTCCTCCTCTCTTTACGCTCGCCCATTTTCTGTGGCGTTTTCGTGTGACGTCTGGAGGAGCCGAGCTCGCAATTGGCTGCGCTACTGCACGGCTCCCCGGCCTTCAGACAGAGTAAGTCGGCCCAGCGTTTCGTCCGCCGGCCGCCGACGGGTCGTCGCAATTCGTTCGCTCAGTTGATACGAAGCCAGGACACGTTTGTGAATGGAAGAATGTTCCTTTCTTTACTTGGTTAGTTTGTACACTGTATCTAGCTCCAAGTCAAGGTCGCTTAACACAAGCGCTGCACAAGCGCACATGCGACGCTTCGCTGAGTGGTACCCCAGTAGGAAAATATAAGGCCTCTTGAAGGCGGGAGAAGAGTCAGCGAAGTCAATATAGGTACAAAGGAGATAAAATCAACTGATATTTTTACCGTACAGCGTAAAACTAGGGTGCAGGAAGCACTTTTTTGCGCTGGGCGAACAAGCACAGCGGCCAGCAGCACGACTACGCATCTGCGAACGCTTTTCCGTCTAAGAAATGCAATTGCGAGACGTGAGATATTGTGGAAACTTTGGGGATGTTTACTGCACGAGCGCAAAACAACAAATAGTCACCTAAGCTGCTTGGAATGCTAAAACTAAATAAAAGTATAAACTGGTTATACATTATATATCTTATATTTCCAATGTCGGCAGTGCTCGCCCGTGGCCGAGTGGTCTATATCGCTGGGTATGTTATTGCAAGTGTTTTGCGCGTCGCGAGTTCGAATCCCCAAGGGTGCGTGCTTTTTTTTTTCAAGTTAACTTTTTCGTTTTCCGCCGATGTTTTGTATACTGAGTTCACCTTTTTTTGGGCCGCAACGTTCATTGCTCCACGAACTAGTTCACAGAACGCGCGCAGGCTGGCTCTGGCGCGCTAGCGAGTTCTCGTTGGCGTGCTGTTGCCATAAGCACCGACTGCTTGCGGGCAGTGGGCACAGGCCAGAATCAACAGACCCTTGGCCTGGTGAGAACACGCTTTTTACGATACAGGCATGAGTGAGGCAAGCTCCAAATATGGAGGAAAAGCGCATGGCATTTGAGCGTCTGCGGGGTCGCGGAGGGCGTGCATGCAGTGCGTAGGCCTCGGCTAGTGAATGCTACCATTCCAAGCCGTCCTGGGAGGCTTATCTTATGCATTTAACAGCCAACAACATGACAGAAGCGCGATATGATGATTACTGAGATATTGAGAATCCCCATCCAACAACGCCATCGGTTGTGTTTTACAGAACCGAAACCGAAACCGAACCTTGTTTGATTGCTAACCTTGGGCATCGTCCAATCACGGTGGCCCCTCCTCCCAACGTCACAGCCTTAGTTGGTGCGGCCGCCGCAAACCGCGCATGGTAGTTTTTCTTCTTTTGCGCTTTGTAAAATAATTACCGATCTGTCAACCGGATAAACGATGAAAAGTGGGCTAATTTGAGCCAGTCTACGCAGTGCAAGCAAAAACGGGAGCTTGACAAATTCACTTCAGTGTCCCTTTAAAGCCTAAAGTTGTAATGGCATTAATTCGCTGCTACACACAAAAATCTAATGCTATTCGCTCTAATGTCATTTTTGGTTTAAGGAATTCCGCACAACTCATTCGCCTTTACGAGTGCCTTAAATCTGCCTACTCTCGAACGCGATTACCAGATCACGGCAGCGGCACGGAACTATGGGAGGAAAGAGTGCTGATACTCTGTAACCTTATCTAGTGACGCTAGTCTTCACCATCCCACTCGCCCGGGCAGCATGACGTCATTCCCAAAACAATGACGTGTACACACGGCGTAGCAGCGTGCGCCAACTGTAACCAGTACGCGGGCTACGTCACTAGAGCCCCGACGTCGGCAGTTTGGGGCAAGGAGCAGGAGCATATGATGTCATGTCGGCCCGCTTTGGGCTTTCACGTGCGGGCAAAAATTGAGAGAGAGAGAGAGAGAGAGCAACTTTATTTAGTCGTCTGCAGAGCGGTGATTAAAATTGATTTAAAATATGTTATACTTAACGGTTACTGTTGAAACTTGCTGGGAGAGGTCTCCTGATAAAAAGGACGCATTTTACATAGTCATCTCAGCTTTGAAATTTCGTTTCTCTACTCTTAACGTTAAATCCATGAAAAATTTAGCATAATAGACCGCGATTATCTATGAGAATTAGGCTGCATTTACTTTTACTTGCTAAAACATTGCTAGTAATATTCATAAATAATTGTTTTACGATAACCGAGTACTACAGCGGCCAAAATCGCTTACGCTATTTTCGCTTTTCGTAATTTTTTGCAGGATATGCAAGCCAAGTGGAGAAAAAATTACACAGTGGTAAGCAGTCTCTCGTTGTATATTTCCCAGATTATCTCCCGAAAACAATGCGGAGTGCAAAAATTGAACTAGTAATCACACATATTTTCGCAAGACTTGGGGGTAAAAGTGGGTATAGGTGATTGCATAATGTGTAGAATTCATATGGTTATTTTCTGTATCAATAACTGACAATAGAGGGTGGCATACTCGTCAAACAATTTTGCACTCATGAGTAATGTGTATTTTATCTGTCGGCTCTATTACCCAGCGAAATTTTATTATGTTACTTTGATTCTGAAAGTCATAGTAAAAGCTGAACGCTTAACAACATGGATCTCGGCTTGCCGACACTGAAGGAAAATACCAAGTTGGGCTCAGACGAAAGTTCAACTGCTCCAAAGCCCTGTCAGCGTTTATTCGGCGGCGAAAT
Source organism: Haemaphysalis longicornis (assembly GCF_048455015.1). Classification (NCBI taxonomy): domain Eukaryota; kingdom Metazoa; phylum Arthropoda; class Arachnida; order Ixodida; family Ixodidae; genus Haemaphysalis; species Haemaphysalis longicornis. The sequence continues at coordinate 4,283,364 of NW_027526385.1, forward strand.
ATGCTTTAATTTCCGAGAAAGTACCAATTGAAAAACACATTTCAATCCTCGCGCCATTTCATGACGTTTCGCCTGATGCCAATGATTGGTGGAAGCGCTGGAAGCGATGAAACAGCGGTGTGGTCTACCGGAAAGACTAAAACTTACCGAGCGAACTATCGCGGCCGCAGGAGCCACTGGGCGCGCTCGGCGCCAACGGTAAAACAACTTGCCCGCCTTACCTTCCCCTCTCTGTGCGTCAACCTTGGGGCCGATGGTGGTTAAACAATGTGAATGTGCCGCGCGGCCTTTTACTTTACCTACAAAACGTCTAGCGGACAGTGCATGCGCAGCGCGAGACTACACGGGCGCTCTTTTGATTTGCGTTCTCGTTGTGGATAATCGGGTTTAATCTCTTCGATGCACTCGGCATAGCAGTGTGGCGCCATCTGCTTGTTTAAGTTGTAACAGCGTGCAACGCTAAATTTGTGCGGCCCGCTACGTAGGCACCGCTACGTGAGTTTTAGTAGAACGGTTCGTCAGTTTCCAATGGCGGTATGTTAATGCTTATTGCGGCGTCTGTTGAATGTTTTGCGAAGCGAGTTGCCTATTAGCCCATCTGCCAGAAGTGTGCCTAGAGCTATTACGAGCGCCAAAACCACTTCTAACAAACGACTTGGTCCTAGTATGGAACGAAAAACGTGCATAAAATGATACAAATAATTCATTTTACCTAAGTACGCACCGTAGTGGAAGCAAAGCAGCACATACTCTTAATTGAAAGACCAGGTTTGACGCACACTTTTTATTCAACTTCAAGACCATCAAGAAATGGTTTCGAACAAACACATCGTCATGGCACGCTCTTTGAGACCGAAGCACAAAATTAACAGGCGATCGACTGCCTGTAAGGGTAGCACTCGGTTATTGCGATTTACGTGGCGGACAAGTGACTTCACTACGGTGCTAACCGAGAAGGTTTTAAAAAAAATCGCGCACACACTACATACCCGCTGCGGGGTTGGATCGTCCCTAGTGATAATGCCAACATAGCAAGCACAGCCCACACAGTAAGTACATACTAAGCACTGATATTTACGACGGATGTACAGGAACTATACGACTCCATCACAGAACTTGTAAATTTTCTATACAAAAGGGGGTCCGCAAGGGGATACGTACAGTAACCCCGCAATTATTTCCAGCCTGTCTGGAAGGTGTGTTCAGAAAGCTTAGGTGGAGGAAAACCGGGTGAGAAGTAATGGGGAATGTCTCAGCCACCAATGTTTTGCAGATGAAATTGTCCTGTTTACTCAAAGCAGCGCTGATTTGCAGCGCATGCTTTTGCCCATTATGCTCACCAAGTATGATTTTAGGCCTAAACATAACACCAAAAAAGTCCAAGGTAATGTTGAATGAGCACGCCAAGGTGCATCACTTCCATGTAGGCAATGATGCCTTGGAAACAGTCACCGAATAAGTGTATCGTGGACAAGTCATAGCTGCTGATCCACAGAATGAACGGGTAATTACCCGGGGAATTAGCATGGGGTGGGCGGCGTTTGGTAAGAACTCCGACATCCTGACTGCTAAGCTTCCCCTGTCACTCAAAAAACTTGCATTTAATCAATCCGTTCTTCCAGTAATGACTTACGGGGCAGAAACTTGGGGTCTTATCAAACGACTTGAAACCAAACTTAAGTTGGCACAACGGGCCATGGAATGCCGAATGCTAGGGATCATGCTGAGGGACAGGAAAACCGCCGCATGGATTAGGGAACATACCAAAGTGGACGACATTGTAGTTCAAATTAAGCGAAAAAAATGGGCATGGGCTGGTCACGTAATGCGAATGAGGGACAACAGGAGAACCATACGTGTGACAGACTGGCTGCCAATAGACTGCAAACGCACTAGGGGCCGGCCGAGAACTCGTCGGCGAGATGAGCTACGAAAATTTGGGGGAAAGACACGGATTCAGCTCGCACTTGATAGGGGTGGCTTGAAATCTTGGGAGAGGCTTTCGTCCTGCAGTGGACACAAACAGGCTCATGATGATGATGATGACGATGAAGTACAGCCCGACCGCTGGAGCTAGCTGTCGCATTTCATCGCGAAATGAACGCGACTACAACACTCACACACAGCTTCGGCCGCCGGCCTGGGTGCAAAACTTCGTTCGGGCAGACAGCACCATGTGAGGGATGAAAACACTTGTTCTATCAGACGGAAATTACTGTCCACAGAACAGCGGAAGAGTGAAAGGCCGAAGTGGTACTTGCCGCCGAGGTGTAAACAATGAGATAATAACAGGCACGAGACTACGCCGAACGTGCAATAACCATCGCAACTGCCACTGGCGCCGCGGCTTGCCAGCTTGGGAACATCGGTAACGCTTGAATTATACCTGTACATTTATAATTGTTTATACTTCTGAAAGTTAACGAGCAAAGAAATACTTTATGTGTTTCTTTGAGAACTTGTGTGCGCGGTTCTCACTCCGTTGTTCGTCACGTGAGTCTTGGACACATCCGCTCAGTCGCCGTTTACGTCCTCTCTGCTGGGCGACTGATAACTTCACTTTTTGATTATTTACGCAATTATTTCCTAGGTAGTGCCCAAAAAAAAAAACTGGTATATTCGTTTTCTTGGGATGGCACTCTCTCTATTTAGACCAACATCGGTTTTGACTTCAGTGTACCTTTCAGGGGCGTGACACTCCTATCGGACAATTTTCTTGCACCTTATTTAACAGCAGAGCTCTTTAAGCTTGAGCCTGGTCCGTTGACGTTCGCAAAAAAATACAAAGAAAATACAGAGCGCAAGTGTCGTGCGCCTCGAGAGCGCCCGGCGTCGTCCAGGCTTGCGCGTGGGCTTACGCCACGTGAGGAGCTCCCGGCTTCATCATCGCCGTGTTTGGCGCGGCGGACGCGTAGCGCGGCGGTGGCAAAGCATGGGTCGGTCGAAGAAGCGTGTAACTGCCAAGGAAGAAAAAGCAGCGCGGCGCGAACGCCGTCGTTTCGCTGCTCGACAACACATGAGACGGCTACTATCCAACCCCGAGTATCGCGCCGATGCCACCGCGCCTAAACAGAAGAGAAGAGGGGAAGATTCCCCGAGTACGGCGCTCGTGCTGCAGAGTACAAGCGGAATTGCCGGTAAAACGACTCCGGACTTGGATTAAGGAGAAACTTCCAACGTCCAGCCCACAAATCCATGGGCGGCGCGAACGGCCGGTTCCAGTGCGAATGCTTGAGCACCAAGTTTTGCCACAGCTGTCGCGTTTGTGATAGGCTGCGGTTTGACATGAACTAGCCTACGTTGTCTACTAGTCTACGAACTAGTCTACGTGACTACTAGAAGAGGAAGATTGAAATGCAAGTTCCAGGCAAGGCGTTTCCCGCCGAGCCCGACCCCAAACAAATTAACACATGCAAGACGTGCGGGAAACTCCCTGGTTCAGTGCCCTCCAAAACGGCTTTGCACTGCTGCGGTCCGGCTGCTCCCTCTCTCCTGGGATCCGCTGTCAGTGTGAGGAAAAGCTAGGTCAACCCAACCTATGCTGTTTCCTGAGCATTGCACCGCTTCTGCAAGCTACGCCAATTAATTTTCCTGGCGTAAATGGTACGGCGAGTAAAGTGCATACTTTATTAGCATGTTGAGCCGTTATTTTTTTTATTCTGCTTGAACTTCGTTATGAGCGCATTGATACAACTACAGGTTGACTAACCTGCTGCAGTGTACTAATACTAAAATGCAGTTTCGAGAATTTGTTGTGGAAAGAAAGTGAAAATAGTTATAAAACAAAACAAAAATGGCAGCCGAGTTTCTCTCAATAATGTAACTATTCAGTTCTTCAAATGCGAAACTGAGATTTGCGGCTGAGCTATGCGTATAAGTGTTTTCAAGAAATTACAATGTCAGTTGTCAGTACCAGTTGGTGAATGAACTATATTCAGGTATTTTAGTCGTTCCTGATGAATCAGACGTAATATTAGCTAAGGCGTTCAGCGGTAAGTTTAATTCTGCAGAGCAATGTTATTCGCATTAGCAAAAAAATTATTTTACGCAACGTCAGTTACAAGAATAGATATTTTTACTTGTTAATAGCAATTCACCGAAAGAAATCATTGATTATTCTGCCACTTTGCACGACTTTTTCCTCTTCCAGAATATGGGTGATGTGAAAAAGAACAGCAATGGCAAAGCGCCCACCATGGAGTGTTCTTTAGCTTTTCAGCAAGTCAGCTCATCTATTAGCACTTAAGTACCGGAGTTTTGCGTGTGCTCTTAGCTGCGCCGGAGGAGCATCTTTTAGTAAATTGTAGAGCACCAAGAGGTTGTAGTTTAACAGTGGCCCGGTGACAGAGTATAATTAGGTGCAGAGCGCGTACGTGTTTATTTGCTAGTTACCTTTATTTCTAGCGCGATACGTATTCGTTCGAAAGGAGGAGGAGGAGGACATGTATCATTTTGCCAACTTTTCGATTAATCGTTGGTACCCGGTTCAACCGAAATTAACAATGAGAGTTACCTTGTACATTCGCGAGTTCTTAGAATCAGATCAAATTTACCTTAGAAAAGCCGAAGTTAAGCCGGAAAGTTCGAAATGATTAGCGGCTAAGGAGATAGGGCGAACACTTTATATATGGAAGATTGACCTTGAGTGACCCCGCTGTCGACATGAACGCAGTGCAAAAATTCAAGAAAGGTAAGAAACGTAGCGTGGCTGCTCCGGTGACATGTGGATGTGTGTAAGAATAATACCGGTGCCCATAGTACCCAGGATGTCGCCTTCAAAGCTTGTAAGCAGACTTAAGTGACCTAATAAATTTTCACTTAAACTGAGCTAAAAGTGAATGCGCACAATCAAAATTTAAAAAAAAATTGTTTGCTGCTGACAAAATTTTATACATAATATTATGACGATATCTTACTAAACAGCGTTACGACCAGTAGTTTTATTTAGATCTTGGACAGTTCCGTTTCCAGCTTCTTTTCGGGCGACGTCGCTTAAAGGAACTGCAAAAGGTTGAATAACGTCCCTGGTAACAGCGAATGTGTTTAGCAAATCGTAATTTTTCGTGTCTGCAGTTAAAAATACCAAGAAATTGCCGAGCGCGCACACGTGAGCGTGGGCCCCGCGGCAGCCGCTCGGCGTTTAACAAAAAAATTCACAGCATATCCACGGGGTGAATGATGATGAGTGGGCGAAGCTCCTGAGGGGAAATCATCGGTAAAACCGTGACTCTTCAGTGAAAGTTCGCCCACTACATCTGTGTCCGAACGTAACGTCTAGAAAGTCTCGCTTAAACCGCGCGTCGGCACCTTGGGGCTGAGCTCGCCTGATGCGTTTTGCAGACGCCTCACGAGCTCTCACTGCATCGGGGTCTGCCTGCCGATACGCGCGCTTTCTCGCCGCTTCCCGTTCTCTGACGTTTTGGAGATCCTCTTCGTGCCGCAGCCGTGCCGCTTCGCGTACGGCAGGGTCCTCGCGCCGTTGCCGTGACGCTTGGTGGGCCTCTCGTTCTCGAACGCTGGGATCTTGGCGGCGTCGTCGCGCAGCCAGACGACACGCTTCGGCCTCCCGCTCTCGTACGGCAGGATCTTGGCGGCGGCGTCGCGCAGCTTCACGGAGCGCTTCTGCCTCGCGGGCTCGCACATCTGCAGCCTTATCCATCGGGCGACTCCGAGCGCGCGCCAACAGCGAACGGATTTTATTACAACGCTCCCCGCCATCTAGTAAACAATCCAAGAACTAAACTAGAGGTAGCCACGCCATCTAGTCAACAATCCAAGCGAATCTTTTCATCATATACAAGTACCGCCATCTAGTAAACAATCCAAGAACTAAACTAGAGGTAGCCACGCCATCTAGTAAACAATCCAAGAACTAAACTAGAGGTGGCTACATACATACGTCGAGGATGGACAGACCCACGCCTTAAGGAGCTTCGCCCCTAAAACAGGAAAATACGTAGCCCTGGTGTGTGCGTTCTCCGCGACGAACGCCAAGCATCTAGTGAGCACGTTTGTCAAGCCGAGCATACCTACTTAGGAAGACTGGCCAAGTGTGCGGCAACCGTCAGGCAGTGAAAAAAACCAAGAAAATGCCGAGCGCTCGTGATGATAATGACGATGCTTAGCGGCTTCCCATTGCTATCGGGGTGCCGTTGCACAGCGACATAACCCGCACAATCACCTCGCACAAAAAAAGAAAGAGAAACTTTTATGGAATTTTTGTGCTAGTCTGTCTTCTTTGTTCGCATGTCTTCCCAGATTGATCTCCGCTCTTTTCCCACCAACATTATAACCTTCTTTTGCTTACCTCTACTACGGTCCAATACACTTTTCCGTTAAGCTTAAAGCCAAGGGCTTCCGGAAGCTGGATGTCTCCCTCACCGAGGACTGGACGGATATTTTTGCACTTCATTACAATATGTCGCATGGTTTCTGGCTCGCTGTACCGGCTCATGGATAAGCGTTTTTGTCCGCAAGCAACGCGCCCAGGCTTCAAAAAGCAATGCGCTCCCTTTGGTATTATCAAAGACCTTTTCCCTAGTGATCTCCTGCTTACCGATTCTGTAGATATCGAACGACTTTTTAAAGCAAAGCTTTTTACCTCTACCCCCCAAGGGTTCTTTCGCGACCGTTGGTGTCACCAGAAAACTCCAGTGAACAAATAAGAGAATTTACTGGCACCGCCGGGAATCGAACCTGGAACTGATAGACTAACAAAGCGAGAGCCCGTTGTCTTAACGATTTAGCTACGAGCCCACGCGAAGACAGGGAAGACAGGTGGTGTACTCACCAAGCACATTTACGGGTTTACCACCTGCGTTCTCGCTGAATGCCACTTGAAATCGTCAAGCGACCACTCACGCCCGTCTAGCGGCCCTGTGCGCACCTTGCTCATGTGAAAAGAGATAAAAAAAATTAAAGGAAGCTCACACCAATGCATGACATCTCACTTCCAGTACGCCAATGTGCTAAAGCCTGTAGCCTCCAGTGTTCACGTAAAAAATCACAGCTCCTTGTCGTCCGCCCTCATGCCAAATCAAGGAATACATTCAAATACTCCTTGATGGCCAGGCCATCACTCCAAGCCCGAGCATCAAGATCCTGGGCCTACATCTCTAGGCTAACACCAAGTGTGACGTCTCTTTGCAGCGCCTTGATCAGGCGAGTTGCCACCAAGAAGCGAGGCCTAAAGGAATCCGGTACCTTTCGATTTATTGAAGCTTTTGTCCTCTCGAGAGTCACTTACGTCAACCTCCTGTCTTCTTCTCGACAAGGAATACATAGAGATGCTTTATATAATGATTAGAGAGGTGGTCGAGCAGGCCATTGATCTTCTCATGAGTGCGTCCACACAGAGGCTGCTTAGCACGGGGCTCCACAACACGGTGGAAGAGCTGATAGAAGGCCATCTTTCTAACCAGAAAGTACGACTCAGAACTGCGGTGGATAACCGCATGCTTCACCAGATTGGCTGGGCAGAACAGAATTACCATGCAGAACAGTACTACCAGACTCTTGGCGAATAAAACTAAAGATGCTCCCTTTGCTTAGTAATATTCACCCCTCACATGACGAAGGTCACCGAAAAGCACGGGCTCAAGCGCGAAACACCACCCTCGGTAAGGATCATGCAGTTATCTACACAGACGCCGCCAAACATGGAGGGTAGCTATACGCCATCATCGTGGCTACCTCCAGAACCAACCTCCTTGCGTGTTCCTCGCTTAGGACCCAAGAAATGACGGCAGCAGAAGAGGCAGCCATCGCCTTGGCTTTCACTGAACCAGGGGTTCGGAGGGTAGTCACCGATTCCCAGCAAGCCTACTGTAATTACCAGTCGGGTTTGGTGTCCTGACCTGCACTGCGCGTGCTAAAAGCCACTCCCCAAACGGTTCCATTCAGCTCATCTGGACACCCCCTCATGTTTTAATGGAGGGCAACAAATACGCCCACCCAACAAGCCTGCGCTTTTACCTGCCGTGGTATGGAGCTGCACGAGGACAGTCACCCGCTTGTCACGTTCAGGGAGATAACCCAGCATTATCGCCTTCTGAGACAAACCGTACCTTCGCCTTACCCTGACCATTTCAGAGAACAATAAACTACCCTACGGCTCATACAATCCGGGCTCCTTCCCACAGCCTACGCGTCTTCACTTAATGCATCCGAATCGCTACGACGCTGAATTTAAATTTTGCTCAGAAGTAGGTACACTCCGCCCCGTAATCGGGGTGTGCGACTTTAGCCCTGAGCACCCTAGTTAAATTTCGCCTCTCCATCTTCTTGGCGAACTGATGGAGACGAAATAGTGATGTTCTTTTGATGCGCGAGCGGAGAGGACGATCTCGACTCGCTCCGATGACCGACGACCGATGCTTGGAGCGGGTGAGGGATGAGGACTACCTTCCTTGCTGGATATTCTCTTTGAAGTAATCTCTTTGAAGTAATAAATGGTGTCGTGAAGTACAGTCTTTGTCAAAATTTTGTGGGCCACGGCGACCGTGGCCGGAGCAGGCGCGCAGCTGAGCGGGGGCGCCGCGCTTGCTACTGCCGGCTGGTTACGCGGCTAAAGAGAGTGAGGGGAACTTTCTCGCTTCCTTTCGTAGCGCGATAAGTTCAGCGAGGCCGGTTTCTCAGAGCAGGCGCACTTCGCTTTAGCGCAGGCCCTTTGCGCCGCTCTTGTCGCGCCGGACACACTACAAAAGCAAGAGCAAAAGTTCCCCTCGCTCTCTTTAGCCACGCAACCAGCCGACAGCGGCAAGCGCAGCGCCCCTACTCGGCCGCGCTCCTGCTCCGGCCACGGTCGCCGTGGCCCACAAAATTTTGACAAAGACTGTACATTTTACTTCTATCTGGTTTTACTATTTGTAGAGCGATGTGAGTGAATTTAGGTGACGTGGCATGGATTATTGTTATGGGTGCCGTTTACAGCTTTGCTTTCCAACCACATTCACGGGGTGGATTGGCGCGATTTTTTTTACATCCATCCACTCTGATTCTTTCACCTCATTTTTCATTACATTGGTCGTTTCCTCTGCGCTTCCAGGTTTCATATACTTTGTCCTGAACCTTCTGCTTCCTTTCCTCCGCGGTGTGCCCACGCTTTTCAAGTAAAGATACCGTAACACTTTGGCCGCTCATCTCTGGTGATCAATTTCTAAGTTGTTCATCAAAACATATTTCGCTCTGTACTTCTCTCACTTCAGGGGAGGCCCATCCCATGTCTCCCTGCACGCCTCATTTGTTGTTTTACAGTGTGCTCCTTCCCATAGTGCCAAGCGACCTACCGTCCCCTGATTTACTTCTAGCCTTGATTGAATCTCTAATCTGACACACACTACTCCGTTTTAACAAGTGAGTGCCGGTACCATTACACACTTCCAGATTCCTCTCTCTACTTCATATTTGTTATATACCCATAGTGCTCTGTGCTTCATGATATAGAGGTGTTTCTTTTGCCTGTCATTCTTAAATGCCAATCAAAAGTGCTTAGATGGGCCTGACCTTCGTTCACCCATATACCGAGATATTTGTATTTCGTCCCCAACGGTATTGTTGCTTGTTGAACGAATGCCCATTCGTTACGGGCGTCGTCTCAAAAACCAGAACTCCCGACTTTGGTGGGCTAAACTCTAACCCCAGTTCAGTGGCTTATTCCCCGCATATATCTGTGAGCTGTCGCAGACACTGTTTGCTATCTGCTGGTAGTACTATGTCATCTGCATATATCAGGACCGGGATGTGTTGTTCCACTTCCTATCCTTTGCGGCAATAACACAGATTATTTTACTGTCTTCAAGCTTTCTTTCTAGTCTTGTCGTGTACAGCATGAACAGCAATGGTGACAGAGGACAACCGTGCGTTGAACCCCTATTTGTGACTACCGGTTCCGTGCACGTTTGGTCCTCCATGTAATTTGCACCTCGATTTCATTGTAAATTCCCTGCAACAGCTGTATAAAGTCCTGGCCTAATCCCTCTCGCTCAAGTATGCTCCATAGAAGTTCTCTATCTACATTGTCGTAGGCTCCCTTTATATCGAGAAATGTTATCCATAGTGGTCGCTCCTGAGCCATTGACACCTCTATGCATTGTGTTAGGACAAATAAATTGTCCTCTAAGCGTCTGTCTCGTCTGAAACCATTTTGTAGTTCTCCCAGTATGCTGTTCCCCTCTATCCACGCCTGCAGTTCCGCTTTTATGGCTTGCATTGACAGACTGTATGCCACTGCGGTAACTGTAATAGGCCTGTACGAATTGGCATCAGCCCTGTCTGCTTTACATTTATATATCATCTTCATCCTGCTCTTACGCCAATTGTCCGGTACTTGCTTAGTTTTTATAACATTTCGATTGCTCCAATCAGTTGTGCCTTGCTTTTTGAACCCAGCAGGTTGACCAGCCGTATAGGAATTTCATCCGACCCTGTTGCCGTATTAGCTGGAACATTTTCTTCGGCTTTTTTCCACTTTAGATTCTCCAACTTTAGCACTATCTGTACGCACCTCAGTTGCCCCACTCTCTAGATGCTGTAGACCTCTTTCTGTTCTTCTGAATTTCTCTTGTCACATCGAGCGAATGTGAAATACCGCCTCCTCCCCCTTAACCTTCACCGTTTATGACATGGCCCTGTACTTCGGTCTTTTTCCTTAGTTCCTTTATATGATTCCAAAACTTCCTCCTCGCACCTTTATCCTTTGCCCGTATATTCGAGGCCCATCGCTCACTTTCCTGTATAAGTTTTTTCTGTACAAATTTATTGTACTTCTACCTGTTTGAGGCTGTACCAATTCCACTTAAAAGTTATTTCCTTGCTTGCATTCCCACTCGCTTGGTATCCCTGTGCTCGCTCGATGCTGCCCACCCCAATGCGCTTTAGGGCTTCCAATTGTACGTCCTGCGGACGAATAGAGGCCGCACACGGGGAACTCCCCCGGCCAGGAGACTCAAACGATACCCAGGCGTAGAAACCAGCAACCTGGAAGAAAAGTAAAGATCGAAAGAACGACGAGAAACAACCGCTAATCCGCCTGAAGGTTGGCCGATCACCTCAACCAGGAAAGCGAAAAACCAAGCAGATCTTCGCTTCTTCTTTCTCTTCACTCCTTTCTCTTCACTCTTCTTCTTCTTTCTCTTCACTCGCGCGCTTGCTGCACCTTTTCCGCAGTTCTTCTTGTGTTTCCCGCGCTAGGGGCACCTCATCACAGTAGGCAGTTTTAGCATATCGTTACCGTGTTTACGTTACCGTTTACCGTGTTACCGGAAGCCGCTGGCGACCAGCCTTTGCCGGTAAGTTACCGCTCGCGGTAACTCTCGCGCTGCGCAGTCGACTCCCGCAAACACGGTAAACGGTAACGTAAACACGGTAGCGATATGCTAAAACTGCCTAGTGTGACTGGATCCTTAAAAGAAAGAAATCCCGTAGCGCGGGTCTGATTAGTGCCTATAACGAAGCGTGCGACCTTCCGTTTGCAAGTCAGTGCGACCGGCGCTTTCAGTTAAACTTAGCGCCGTCTGCTGGTTAGCTTGGAACGCTGCCGCCATCTTCTTGACCAACTGCTAATACGAGCGACTTTGCCTCTGTGGCCTAGCGGGTAACGTCGCGGCATTTAACGCTTAAATCAAGTGTTGAACCCAGCAATAAAATCTTTTTTTTTTTTTGAATACTTTTACTAGGGCTCCTTTCGATCATTTATACGGATATATTTAGTAATTAAAGGGTGTTTACTATATTTAGGTCAGTTTAGATGTGGAGAGGATCCCATCACCATGTTTAATTAAAGTTCTGCATCGGACCGGAAATGCCAACTTTGCAGTGACTTGGAAATGGAATGTTGCCTAGAGTAGTGGGTGTATGGCGTACCGTGTTTGTAGTGTGTGTAGCCTGCATGAGTAGTATGACTTGGGCGCGCGCGAGTGCGTGTAGTGAGACTAGTGGGAGTAGTGCAAACACTGCGAGCAGTGCGGCGTGTTTATTTGTGCCCGTGTGTGTGCGTGCGGACGTACGTGCTCGTACAAGCGTGTACGGGCGTGTGTGAGTGTGCGTGTATGTGCATGTGGGTGTGAGAGTGTGTGTGAGTGCGTGCGTGAGTGCGCGTATTTGTGTTTGTAGGAAGGCAGCTGTGATTCCACGCGCAGGGCGGCTGTTATGACGTGTTAAAAGGCACATGTGAAAGCAGGCAAGAAAACCATACACTCAGGTATATGAAGATGGCATTAGTAACAACAGAATGCTTCAGCATAAAAAATGAGTCAACGTCAGGATTTATTATCACAGAACAGCCTTAAGAGGTCCGCAAATATTTTTCGTGCTTACAGCTAGTCGGCACAAACAACCACAGGAAATTTCATTTGCGAGAGCCTGGTACCAAACTGTTACAATTTGCTATGAAGCTGAGGAGAAAATTGCTAACAAATTACGTCGTCTAAAAAGGTGCGTTAAGTCTGAGGTGTGTCATAAAATCTTTTAGCTTGGGTAACACGCTTTCCTAACGTGTTGAAAGTATCATTTTCCATGACTGTTAGCTTAAACGTCATAATCAGCGTCTAGTCTAGAATCACATACGGCTTCCCTGGAGCTGCTAGACTTTACTTTTTGCCAGGATCGAAACAAAAACAACGAACGTAAAAGTAAGGTCGTAAATAGAACAGAAATAAAATAGACAAATAAACACGCAAAAATGGGGAAGCAATATCAAGTATAGCTAAAAAAGAAATAAAAGAATTTAGTGTGATAGCCTTCACGACGGCTCCGCCTTGAAAAACCCTTAAGCGGACAGTCAATGGGCCTCACTCAGATAGTGTATACGTGAACAGCACTGCGTCATTGAGGACCTTTTTGGTACCTCTACGGTCTTAGGGGTTTTTCGCAAGAACAATAGGTTTTTCATGAACGACCCAACACTAAACCGACGGCATGTCGTCAGTACCACCGCCGTGTCTCCGGCCCTCGTGGCTTTAGTAGGAGGCCTGGGGATGCAGAGATTAAAAGAAAATGGGTGAGAAGGTGCGTGGTGACACCCCGAAAAAAATTGCAGCAATCAACCAGCTGAGTTGTCTGCACGAGTCACGGTCGTTGTATTACGCCTGAATTTATTTTACTGATAACTAAACCGTAGGAAATTTTTTAATGCAGCCTTCACTCCTTGACAAAAAAGCCCAAAACAAAACACAATGGTTACTCTAACATCTTTTTCTGATTTCAGATCCAAAAGGGTGAAGTAGACAATGTTACAGGCTGGGTGAGCAACGAATATATCTTTTATGTGGCTTTCAGCATCACAAAAACGCCTTATTTATCGTACGTGTATAGCCGGCCTGCAAAAATTAATCCGACAATGCAGTTGAAAGTAGTTCCGATACTTCTTGAACGGAAATGCTTGTCTATATTGTAAAAAAGTGGCCTTGTATCTGCTCGTTTCAGTGCCCACGCCGTCAAAAGATGACAGTCTTCTGTAGGCTCTGCCGTATAACTGTCTCTGCTCCCCACCCGCCTACCTCTCACGCTGTTCTCCCATGATAAACACAATAGAAGTTTGCTGAAGTAAATTAAAGGGTCCGGCATTCGAACTGATGGTGCGCCATCTGTTGGGATCTTTTGATATTGTTTGAATTGATGCTGGAGCCCCAAGCGTTGGGCTAGAGTATGAGCTCGGAACTGTTATTTTTGTATTTTGTGGTTAAAATATTGTTTTAATATATTTTGGTAGTTGCTTTCAAATAGATTACGCCCCCATATAGATTTTTCGAAGAACAGTGCTAGTATCAATTATGAATTTGTGTTCCTTGAAATACGCCTAATATTTCTGTTTTGCTGGAAAATGTTTAAAGGGACACTGAAGTGAATTTGTCAAGCTCCCGTTTTTGCTTGCACTGCGTAGACTGGCTCAAATTAGCACACTTTTCATCGTTTATCCGGTTGACAAATCGGTAATTATTTTACAAAGCGCGAAAGAAGAAAAACTACCATGCGCGGTTTGCGGCGGCCGCACCAACTAAAGCTGTGACGTTAGGATGAGGGGCGCCGTGATTGGACGATGCCCAAGGTTAGCAATCAAACAAGTTTCGGTTTCGGTTTCGGTTCTGTAAAACATAACCAATGGCGTTGTTGGATGGGCATTCTCAATATCTCAGTAATCATCGTACCGCGCTTCTGCCATGTTGTCGGCTGTAAAATGCACAAGATAAGCCTCCCAGGACGGCTTGTAGTCGTAGCATTCACTAGCCGAGACCTACGCAGTGCATGAACGCCCTCCACGCACCCGCAGACGCCCAAATGTCATGCGCTTTTCCTCCATATTTGGAGCTTGCCTCCCTCATGCCTGTATCGTAAAAAGCGTGTTCGCACCAGGCCAAGGGTCGGTTCATTCTGGCCTGTGCCCACTGCCTGCAAGCAGTCGGTGCTTATGGCAACAGCACGCTAACGAGAACTCGCTAGCGCGCCAGTGCCAGCCTGCGCGCGTTTTGTGAACTAGTTCGTGTAGCCATGAACGTTGCGGCCCAAAAAAAGGTGTACTCAATATAGAAAACATTGGCGGAAAACAAAAAAAGTTAACTTACAAAAAAAAAAAGCACGTACCCGCGGGGATTCGAACTCGTGACTCGCAAAACACTCGCGGTGACACACCTAGCGCCCGAGACCACCGAGCCACGGAGCGGGATGCGAAAGTCTTGCTAATATAGGGTATATATTGTACAACCGGTTTACACTTTTATTTATTTTTGGCATTTCAAGCAGCTTAGGTGACTATTTGTTGTACTCCGCTCGTGCAGTAAGCGTCGCCCAAGTTTCCACAGTAGCTCACGTCTAGCAATTGCATTTCGTAGACGGAAAAGCGTTCGCAGATGCGTAGTCGTGCTGCTGACCGCTGTGCTTGTTCGCCCAGCGCAAAAAAGTGCTTCCCGCGCCCTAGGTTTACGCTGTACGGTAAAAATATCAGTTGATTTTATTTCCTTAGTACCTATATTGACTTCGCTGACTCTTCTCCCGCCTTCAAGAGGCCTTATATTTTCCTACTGGCGTACCAGTCAGCGAAGCGTCGTATGTGCGCTTGTGCAGCGCTTGCGTGAAGCGACCTTGACTTGGAGCTAGATACAGTGTACAAACGAACCAAGTAAAGAAAGGCACATTCTTCCATTCACAAACGTGTCCTGGCTTCGTTTCAACTAAGCGAATGAATTGCGACCAAGCAATTTTTTTAACCTCCTTGATTGCGACAACCCGCCGGCGGCCGGCGGACGAAACACTGGGCCGAGGCCGGGGAGCCGTGCAGTAGCGCGCAGCCAATTGCCAGCTCATCCCCTCCTGACGTCACACGAAAACGCCACAGAAAATGGGCGAGCGTAAAGAGAGGAGGACAGCATTTTCGAATTAGTTTTTCCACTAAATAAAATCGCGTAAACGCGCCTAGAGTGGTCGAAACATGGCCTGGGGACTCCGGACTACAATTTGCGCTAGTAATCCCGCAATGTTTACATATCACTTCAGTGTCCCTTTAAGTATGCGGTCGGTTACCGGATTTAGTATTTTGGAAACGTTTACCAATATAAACGTCCCGCATAAACATTCTTTTAACTATTGTACGGGTTGCTGAATAGAGGGATAGCGAGGCAGAAAGACCGAAATTTTCGCCTATAAAAAATTGACCACGTATCTGCCCACTGCACTGCAAGTGTCGTCGAAAGACGATGGTCTCCTGCCACCGCTATCACGTTAATGCCTCACTTCTCTCTCTCTCTCTCTCTCTCTCTCTCTCTCTCTCTCTCTCTCTCTCTCTCTCTCTCTCTCTCTCCCCCGTTTTTGACTCCCTCCTCCTCCCGTCTCACTACTCCGACGGTAAATACGATGGAGGTTTCTTCAAGTCAACGCAATTTTCCTGCGTTCGTCCTGTTCGCGAGCCATCGATTGGAATCTTTCTTTAGAGTTGAACTTGCAATTCCGCCACAAGGTCTCTACAAGGTCAAAACAAGGGCTCTACAATGAGCCCTTGTTTTGAAGGCATTTTATTTGTTTTCTGTTGCAAAGTTTGGGCTCTTTTAATTTAAAGAGCAGTGGTAGTATCAGTTACGTATTCATTTTTTTGCTTCAAATATGCCTTGTGTTTACTTTTCGCTGCACAATGTTGACAAGCATTAAGTATGCACTATATTTAGTAGTTCTTAAAGGGGTCCTGAAATACCTTCCACCGATGCATGGATGTACATGTACCCAAATAAAGCAATGTATTTGCAATCTCCTCCCGCAAGAATTATGTTAGAGCGATGAGTATTAGCTGAGAAATCGTAAATCAAAAACCGCGCATTATCGTCGCTCCGCGTTTCCTCCTCCTTTCGACTTACTCTCCGCTGTTGACGGCGCGAGAGACTTGCCTCCCATGATGCTGCGCTCCGCAGAGGTGACGTACTTCCGCTATTGTCGTCTGCTACGGGCAAGCTTTGTTGACACCATGAATCATGCACTCCGCTCAAGGCTGGAAAAGCGAACGAAAAATCTGGCCGCATGTATGCGGCGGCCTGGCCTTGCCGTTTCGCGGTGTACGTTGCTGGCGGCACATGACTTTTTATCGGCGGCGAACTCGCAGCCGCACAAGGAGGGTCGTGCGCTCGTTCCCTTGATGCACCGCGCACTGTTTATCCAAAAAGCGCCGTATCAGATGTGGCCCCGCTGGTGCCGGGTTTATTTTGCGGCGGTGGTAATTCCTGCCGGCGGCATGTGAAGAAGTCATATTAAATCGATACAGAACCCGTGCACAAAACGCTTCAATCATGTGACCAGTTCAGCTTGGGGCGACGCGTGGTGGAGAGCGGCAACGTTGGCAAAACATGCTCCGTCGCGGCTCTGAGCTTTATAGCGCTGGAGCGAGCGCCATTTCTTTGACAATCTCAAACATCGGTTACCTTGGTAACAAGGCACAAACCGCTCCAGAAGTCAGTTGCGTGATCCCGGTTCAGCTTGGGGCCCCACTTCGCGACATGTGGGAACTGCAGGCGTACCACTCACTCCCATTGGGAAGTGCGAGATGCGTTTGGCATTACAGGAGGCGATGGTGTGTGTGTGTTGTGGACGCCTTTGTTTCGCGATGAAATGCGACGTTGTGCTTCTGCGGGTGGATAGTGCTTCCCATGGTCTGGATTATCTTTCTCGTGCGACGTACGACTCAACCTCGCATGGGGTATGTGCAGTGTGCGTGGCTAAAAGCCATCGGCTTGTGCGCCAGAGTTAAGTGACTTGCTGTTCGTCCCCGCAAACCGCGCGCGAGGTGAGTACCGAATTTACGACGGGCAGGAGGCAACCCATCCTCTGTCAATTGTGGTTCAGGCTTTCAACGCATGTTGTGACGTTGTGTTCGTTAGAAACGCATCTCTGGATTGTTTTGAAGTTGAATAAAATGTATGCGTCAAACCCGGGCATTCGGCTCAGGGCGTTCTCTGCGATTGCACGAAAGAAGTGCCACGGGGCTTCAACGCTTTCTTTATGGAACGTACTCAGGTAACAGAATATCCATGTCGCGTTATGGCCGTGTTGCATTCAATACAAATGGTTAAGCGTTTGTTTTACACTTGTTTCGTTTGTCGTAAAATGCCCAAGCACTCCGCTGGCAGATCAGCCGGCGAGCCGACGCTGAGCAGACGACTCATCTCTTTGCCGGAAGTGCGTGAAAAAGCCGCCCAATAGCAGGATGTCTAGCTCATGACGAACATCTGGGAATCGATGACGTAGACATGTGAAGATGGCAGCGTCCAAAAACACGAAGGGAAGGGTGAGAAAAAAACGACAAACTTTGCAACAAAAGTGTGAGCTTTCCGCTGCGCGTACAAGAGTAATACTTGGCACAGAGGACGTTGACGACCCAATCTAACGGTTGCGCTAGTTATTTTAGTGTGCTCAAAATGCCTTTCAGGGCCCCTTTAAATGTTTTACCTCTATGATCGTCTCGTTCAAAAAATCTCTTAGCTTTTAGCCGAGCGGCGGAATCGAAGGACAGACAGACCAAACTTTACGAGTTTATGTAGCCAAAGAAAGACCATCGCCTTTAATACTATTGGCTTTAATAAACAACTTTGAAATAAACATAATTACATCGTAGTGGTGATGAAGGTCATTCCAATTTCTCATTGTAAAAACCGGTCTCATGAATCGTGCCCCGGAAATTCTAGTACATTGTCGTGCAACGGCGGGTGTTAATTTAATGTATCGCTACCTGTCTACTCGGCGTGGGGAGTCAGTGGTCGTTGTTGAACCATATATGTACTGG